>NC_140078.1:66481557-67081557 GCF_964194135.1 Talpa europaea
TTAGAGCTTGCTCTTAAATGATCCCTGTGGTTCTGACCGGCATGATTCACTTTTATTTCCCCATCACCCACATAATAGCACTGATGCACTTAGGCAAGTGTAGTGTCATTTTCCTGTGGCCATGGTGACTGGCTAATGAGTGGGTATATTGTTCCATTAGAAGGACACTGATTGAGACCTGTGTGGGGAATGTCAGAAAAAAGATGCATTCTCTTCCCCACTGGACTAGAATCTACAAGGTTTTGAAATGGCTAACTTGTTATCTTGATGGTTAAGTCTTTATGAGAAGGGGGCCAACACAGAGGAAGGAGGACAGATAAATTGAGAGAGAACCAGTTCTGGTGATGTTTTCTGAGCACATGGATCCAGCCATGCCTGAAGTCATCCCTCTTTGGGTCTTTCTAACATTACAACTAAATCAGACCATGGCTTAGAAATCCCTAGATTGTAATCAAGAGACTTAGGAATTTAGTTCTTATTCAGAGATTTATTGATGCAAGGTTAATTTTATATGTTAACTTAATCCTGCTAAGGATGCCCAGAAAATTGATAAAACATTATTTTCTGGATATGTCTGTGTAGTTGTTTCCAGAGGAGATTAGCATTTGAATCCGTAGACTGAATAAAGATCACCCTCACTAATGCAGGTGGGCATTATCGAAAAAATTGTGGGCCTAAATCGAACAAAAAGGCAGAGGAAAGACAAATTTTTACTTAATCTAGAGCACCCATTTCTTTCTGTCATTGGGTTTCTGTACTCCTGTTTCTCAAAACATTAGATAGACTAGGACTTTTATGATCAGCTCCTAATTCTCTGACCTTTGGATTTGGGCTGAATTGCAATACCAGCTCTCCTATTCTGCTGACAGGCCACAGATCTTGGAACCCTTCAGCATTATGTAAGTCAATTCCTATCTATCTACTTACCTACCTACCTACCTGCCTACCTACCCACCTTTCCGTCCATCCATCCGATTGGTTCTGTGGTCTTGGAGAACCCTGATTAACTTTTCTAATAATAGTATTAGCTTTAGATATCTAAGACTTAATGTGGTTACTCAAACATTGTCCTGGTTGGGAGATGGTCCCTTGACCTATTTTGAGTGTATCCTGTTATTGTAAATTAGTTGGAGGAAATGGTTCAAACAAACAAAAAACAAAGGGTACATTTTGAGTAGCAAGAGATGAGATGGTGGTTTATGTTCCACTACTGCTGTTATTCTTGGTCAATATTAAAGTACTCTTTCTGGTAGACAGTCAAAACATTTTAGGATAAGCATACTCCATGATAGTCCCATAAATCCACTCACTTCAGCTAAGACTCTAACTTTACCTTAAATAAGAGAAAGCTATTAATTACTTAGAAGATGGTTCTTAACAAAGGATATGAAAATCATATGGATTTTTGAATTGATGGAGAATGCCACACACTGAGAACAAAGGGGACATTTGCTTGTTAACAAGAGACAGACTGTAAGTGGAACCCTGTTAGGAGTTGCATAGAAGAGCTCATGGATCTAAGCTGTAAAAGGATGGGTCTTCTGCTAACTCAAGTTTTCAGCCTTAGCGCTAATGATGGATTAATTCTCAGTTCGATGCATTTGTAAGATGCAATCCCTGGCTTTCATTCACTAGATGCCAATAGCATCCCTGGCCTTAGTTGTGATAAACCTAAGATAACTCCAGAAATCACCAAGTCTCCCCTAGTGGGCAAAATCAACCCCAGTTGACAATCACTGCTCCACATGCTGTTCTCCTGCCTTTGTTATCCTTCTGAAACTAGACTGCATACCAGGACTGTGTTGGCAACTAATAATGATTGTGATAGGAAGCCAGAATGATCTGTGCTAAATATTTATAAAAGGCTGTGTCATGCATTGAAAAAGGGCAGAACTGAGTTCAAATCCTAGTTATTCCCACCTAAGTTATCTTGTGTTGCTGTTTAATTTCATTGGATCAATATCTAGAAAGCCAGCCAAGATAAATTAGATAAACTGAATAGCTCATAAGTATCAAAGAAATTCAACTTTTAATTAAAATGTCCTCCCAAAGAAATATTGTGGTTCAGATGGTTTTTCTGGAGAGTTCTACCAAACTCTTAAAAAGTTAGTATCAGTTTTACAGAGACTTTTAGAAAATAGAAGAGGAGAAAACATTTCTTAATTTATTTTAAGAAGTTAGTATGCCTGCTATCAAAACTAGACATTTCACCCTCTCTGCTTCATCTCCTGTTCCAATAGCTTATGGGGGACTCTAGGGCAAGGACATTTCCTGGTTGGTGTGTCTTTGTGTGTGTGTGTGTCTATGTGTGCATGTGTATGTCTGTGTATGTGTACATTTATGTGTGTGTGTGTACGTTGTATCAACATGGAACCAATCATGGCCCTTCCTGATTTACCTCTTGATGGAACAGATAGATGCTTCCTATAGTCATGGGTAAAGAATCTTTGTGTTTTTAGTGTTGATGAGGACCAAGTTGTAATTTTAGGAACATGAGGAATATTGCCTTTGAAAGACTTTGTTTTCATGGCCTGATTTCTTGCTGCCTTTGGGCTGGTGCCAGTGTTCATGGTTTATATTCTCCATAAACAGACAGGTTAGCTATCCGGTGGCAGTCAGCACTAGTTGTGCAGTCACATCACCCCAGTGACATCATAGCATAAGGATAAAGTCATAAAATGGAGGATTTTAGTCATAATATTTCCAGGGGGACTGCTCTCAGAGAAAAATTTTCAGAGCTGAAGAGTGCTTACAGGTTCCAGGCATAAGTGGGCTCTGTGTGTGTGTGTGTCTGTATGTGTGTGTTTATATCAATAATATCAGCTATAGTATTGGCAGCTGACATTTTTTTGTGCCATTTATATGTCAAAAATTATACAAAGAACTTTATAAGCTGTAGATCATGTAGTTCTCTCTATAACTAGTAAAGCTTGGGGCAGCCATTATGCCATTTACAGAGAAGACAGGAGTTAGAAACTTGTCCAGGGTGACATGAGTAGGACGGAGGATGGTTCTAACTTGGGGAACTCAGAGGCCAGAGATCCAGCTGTGACTGACCCCGGCTGCAGTGCAGTCTGGACTCACACTGGACACACAGAATGCTCGCTTGGGGGAGGGGTGCAGTTAACCTTCCTGGGAAGCTTTGCAAAACCACCTCTGGGACGAGCTCAGGCTGGCCGCCCGGTCGGCTTTGGCAGGGAAGGTACTTGGACTCCAGTCTCAAGATGAGCCTTGAACCGTGTGCAGCTGCCTCTGACTTTCCTCACAGTAACTGATGACTGGCCTCTCCCTACCAAATCCTCTGGATTTGTTTTATGTTTTCCCTCAAAGAATCCAGGGTGAGCATGACGCTGGCACATAAATTTCAGTCAAGTAGGAGGATGGGTGGGAGGACAGGTCAGGAACGAGAAAGCCCAAATGCACAGGGGAAGGGCAGCTGATTCACATAACCCCACTCAGGGGCAGCCCAAGGCCAAGGAGGCTGCCTCCCGGTGGCCACTCCCCAGGCCCAGGACTCCTGAGTCAGCTGGTGTCTGGCTTTGACAGAGGCGACATCTCCAGTTGCCTTAAAAAAATATAAATATTATATCCCTGTCAGGAGTTCCCGCAGCTCACTCACCTGTCAATCCTTTAGTGCTGACTCAGTTTCCTAGACACTTATGGACTCCAGGCCCCAGAAGGGCGGTGTTCAGACACACTGTGAGGTCGGCATGCTTCCCACCACCATCACTGTTCAGGTTCTCCCTGCCAAAGGCTGAGCACCTCCCCACCCTTCACCACCCTACACACGTAAACCAAAAGCATAAAAAAAAAAAAAAAAAAAAAAGAATGAAAGAAATTCAGTTGAACTAGTTTGTGTATAGATACAGCCTTGAGCTGCAACAACAAATACCGGTGTATGGAAATAGTAAGTAGTTCAGAAGTTCAAGAACTTGGGAAACAAGTTTTAATAAACTGGTCACAGTACCCCTAACTTTCTGCATGGGTCACTCCTCATATGTCCCATCACCAGGTAGACACCTCCCCTCACCACTCTGTTTACAATCTTAACCTGCTCTATTTTCCCCCCTGGTGTTCATTTAATGCTACACATAAATAAATTACAGTGATGTTTGTTGCTGATTGCCTGTCTTCTGGCTTTAGAGTGTAAGCTCCATGAGTTAGGAACTTTACCAATTTTATTTACTCATGTCTCTCAGATATTTAGACCAGTGCTGGTTGCATGAAAGCTACTGAAATTTTTTTACTGAACATATGGAGAATGTGAGAACAAACAAGGGAGTGGGTGATCATGCTTGCTGAAGGGCACAGCTCAGAATGTAGAATTCAGGTTTAACAATCTATTCTCTCCTCAAAAGTTTTAGTTACTGAAGAATTTTGAATAACCAAAGCTGTCAGATTTAGAAAAGATATTTTTTGAATATGGCAAGAGGCCATCATTGGAAATATTCACATGCCAGGGAGGATGGAGAGACAGTTCACACTCTAGATGCCCATGTGGTTCTCTGGGCATTTTAAGGTCCCATCCACCTCTGTGGTACCAGAACTTCTCTGGCATTAACTGGTGCTTTCCCTAGTTCCAGAAAATAGATGGTCTCTCTGTATGTTTCTCCAAACAAGCCAAGGCAAGGCTGGCAAGGTGGTGGGACTGCAGGTTCTTTTCTTGAGAGCCATACCACTGTAGAGTTGGAGATAGGCACAGATTAGCTATTGTTTCAAGTCTTGTTATCTTGGTTGCAAGAAGCAGAATATCCACCTCAAACCAATATCCAAAAAAAAGAAAAAAAAAAAAGAAAGAAAGAAAAGAAATTTTTACTTGTTCCATTAAGTCCAGGAATTTCTGGCTTCAGGTATGATTAGATCCAGGGATTTCAATGCTATCACTAGGAATTAGCTTATTCATGTCTCTCTGCTCTGCCTGCTGTCAGGTTAGGTTCACTCTCAGTCTCCTCAATATTTTCCCAGCTACGCTAAGCTTTCCTGGTTACAACAAGTCCAGAGTGAGTGTTGGCTTTCTCACCAACTCAAAAAAGTTCAAGGACTTTGGCTCTGATTGGCTTGACTTCTACCACCCCTGAACTAATCTGAACTAATGGCGAGAGGAATGGAATGAGCCAACTGGTCATGTGCTCCACCAGGGAGGCCATCACTGTCACTGGCTGCCAATAAATTAGGCGTAGGAAAGAAGTGGGTCCTCAGATGAAAATTAGGATTTTATCGTGGGAAGTGAGAAAAAGAAATAACTGATAACTATTGCAATGGTGTAAAAGGAAACCTGTGTAAAGCAGAGATGTCAGAATGTTTTCAACTTGAAGGCTGACTCTTATTGATTGTTAGTGGCTCTATGGAATATCATGATGAGAAACAGTCTGAGACTGAGCCAAGGAAAAACTAAGTGTCATGATTGATTAGATATATCTGCTATATCCTCAGAAAATACTTGGGTGCTGGATACTTGTTCTCCTTGATTCAGGCATTAATCAGTGGGAATGATTACAAATGAAAACACACAAGGAGTGACAATATGCTAGGTCATGGTCAGTTTTGACACTTGGAGTGAGTTTACTGTTAACGTCCTGCTTTGTTATTCACAAATCCAATCAGGACAGATTGGGGCTTTAATTAAAATGTCACTCATTGTCATCAATGTCAACCTGTGGTGCTGAGACAAGGCAACATTCAACTTGCCTTTGTTTGTTGGTGGCATCGCCAGGACGACCCATGATGTAGCCCTGTCAAGAACCTGTCAATTCACACTGTCAGTGATCACTTTCTTGGTCTCTTTTCCTCTTTGCTCAACAAATCTTGCTCAATCCCCATTTGTGATGGGCACTCTGGTAGGTGCCGTATAAACAGTAGTGAGCAAATCAGATCTGGCCCTGATCCTCACAGAGATTATGGCCCATTGAGAACAGCCTTGCTGGCTTAGAACTCTTTTCAATGTCTCTTTTTGTTCCTGGTTTGTCATCTTCAAAGAAACCATGTTCAGGTATACTACACTTCAGCCCGATGAAAATGTTACCACATCTTCTGCCTGGAAGTGTTATAGCTTGTAAATGTGGAAAGAACATCAGGTGGCTAAACAAACTTATTCTCCCCAGTGTCCACAAGGATATCCATTCCCAGAAGGTCCTTCTCAACAAAGCTACCATTTAGAAGCTGAGTGATACTTGTAGTGTTCTATAGACATTATCTCATTTAACTTTATCAGAAATCCTAATACACAGGTGCCCGAGGAAGTTATGTGACTTCATAAACATCACACAGGAAATAAATGCTAGAGTTGGGATTCAAGTCTGTTTATTCCAGGGTCTAGGCTTCTAAGCAGTCAGCAATACTGTCATTATAAGAGCTCCTGGGAATGGAGGAGCGTGGCTAATTACACACATGACCATATGGGCTTTATGGAAGGAGGAGGAGGGAGTTATATGTGGGGTCATCAATTTCAGTGATGTTTTTCCTTGTATTATCTGCTTGAGCTGCCTTAACAAAATACCAGACTGGGTGGTTTAAGAGAACAGTAATTTATTTCCTAACAGTTCTACATGGTAGGAGTCCATGACCAAGATGCTGATAAACTTAGTTTCTGATGCAGATTTCCTGGCAGACCACTGACATCCTCACAAGGCCTTTCCTCTGTGTGTGCATGGAAACAAAGAATGCTTGGGCACTCCGTGTCTCTTCTTATAAGGACACCAATCCTATCAGGTCAGTGCCCTACCCTTATGGCCTCTTAAATTTAATTACTTCCTTACAGTTTCAATTACCAATTACAGCTACTGGGCATTAGGCTTCTATATGACCTTTGGTGGGGACACAAATATTCAGTCAATCCTTTTCCTGGGATTAAAAGTCAATCCTTTTCCTGGGATTAAAGTTAGTTAAGTAGTAGACATTAACTTTTCCACTCATCATAGAGAAGGTCAAGTCGTTTTTGTGGGATAGGTGAGTGAGCATTAATGAATGACAGGAAGGTAGCAACCTAAGGGGGATATTTGTATTTTCTCTCTAAGTGGCTAGTGTCTAGGCTTCATTTTTATGCCTTTCTCACTTTTCACATCGGATGCGATGCTCAGGAATAATAATCACCCACATATTCCAGAGTTTCTGGGAAAGTTCCAATTTCATATAATTTTCTTCTTAGTAAGGGAAGTCCTCATGAGTGTAACTGAATGAGATTTAGCTTTTGCACCTTTGTAAAACCTTTGTAAAATTTCTGAGACCAGAGAAACTCATTTTGCCATTTTCTGTTCCTTGAGCCAGCATGTGTGTGTATGTGTGTGTGTGTGTGTACAAAAGTGTGTCACCATATTTATGGGACCCTTGTGGATTGAGCTAGGTTTTTATTAGGTTAGTGGACTATTGAAACATTTTCTTCCTCTAGTTCCTCATGTAGGTGTCCTTCTGCCAAGTGGATCATTGTGGGTCTATGGAATTAGTGGCGTGAGTTTCCTAACTGAGTTTTATAATCTCTTCCCAGAGCTTCACATCCAAGTACAACATCCATGGTTTTAATGGAGGCAGCAACCCTACCTGGAGGTGCCGCAGTGCTTAGCAGGGCTTAGCATGGGTCATGAGGTGTCAACCTAATGGGCCTGCATCACAGAGATTTAGGAATTTGGGGATGAAATTAAAATTTTGTAAGCATTGTATTTCAGAACTGAAAGAATGTGAACGTCCTGTAGGAAAGAGATTCTCCGGTTCCCTCCCTTACCAGGAATGTCTGGCAAAGTAGATTTTGTGAGTTTGAAGGGGCCGCCTGTAAACACTTCTTCATAGCAGAGTTGATCATTATCTTGATATGTAGTCTTGAGTTCTGAGAGAATGACCCTTTTATTTTGGGTGAATTCATATTTTCCGTATCTCTGAAGCCTTGGTGTCATGAGGGGAGAGGCCATTGGATGGTAAAATGTCAGGGAGTGGATCTTCATGATAAATTCCCACCTGATTTCCTGGGGAGGAGGGATGATTGGCAAGGAGACTAGGAAATCCCTTGATTGGGTTCCTGTCCCTGACCCCCACACACATACTGCATAGAATGTAACAAAGAGAGGTGAGAGTCAATTCCAAATGATAAAAATCTAAGTCAAACTTAGTTAAAAAGATTGGAGTTTTGGGCCTCCCTGGTGGTGCAAGGGGTTAAGCACAACACTATGAAGCTATCTGCAGCCTCTGCAGCACGAGTTCGATCTCCGACTGGCCAGGGAGCTATCTGCATAGTGTAGCAGACCTCTCCTGTCTTGCCCGCTGCTCCCCTCAGCAGTGTATTTCAGTCAATCTGCCTGTTCTGTTCCCCACTCTGTCTCTGGTGAATCCTCCCCCACCCCACCTCTGGTCTGTACCCCAGTTCTTGTATGCATAAATAAATAAATCTTTAAAAAATATTGGAGTTTTATGACTGAAATCTATGAAAGTAATTGAAAAGTTCAAGTGTAATATTATTGCTTTGGACAAAGCTGGATCAACATGCTCAAACAGAGTCATTAAGTATCTATCTTTCTCTAACACTTGGCTCTGCCTTTCTGTGTGTATCTTAATTTTGGGGTAGACTCTTCCCTTATTGAAGGAAGTAGGTATCAACCCTCTGGGTCTCATTCAACCAACCAGAAATTACAACAGAAAGATAAATCCCAGCAAAAATTGCAAAAAAAAAAAAATTACAAAAATTGCAGGGTGTAACCTTCTCGGGTCTTCTTTCTGTTCATGGAGGTAAGGAATAGACTCATTCTTATTTAGTCCAATGTCCTGGATTAGGTGAAGAGCGATTTCATAAATGGAAAATTGGGGTGCTGTGTCAGGAAGAAGGTAGAATGGGTAGATGATGTTTAAGTCAATGAAAAACCTTATATCCTGTTGGGGAAGCAAGAAGATTTTGAAAATATTTCAATTTCCCTTTTACATTGGTAAAATGCATTTTACCAATATGCATTTCCAATATGCATTTCCTTATATGCTTTTGTTAGATCATTGAGCAACTTTATTGACTATCCATCAGGTAGAGGCCCCATGCTACAAATCAAATGGTGGGTAAGAAAAATAGGGTCGTTGCTTTCTTAGGCGTTTTAACCTGACAGGGAAGACTGGAATATAGGCTGCTATAATCAGTCCGTAAACTGCTGATGTGGGAAGTATATGGTGCTAAGAAATTAGCTATCTTGGAGCAACAGGTAACTCATTTGAGGTCTAATTGTTGAGCAGGACATTTCCAGGTTCTTTTGGGATGGGATGTAGGTGGGAAGACCAAGAAGGAGAAGAACATTTCTAACCAAGGAATAGAATGTGCAAAATCCTACAAGCTATGAATTAGGAATATTGTATGTTGGGAAAATGGAAAGAAATTCTTTATCTTCTGAAACTGAAGACTTCTCTGTCTTTCCAGGGGAGCATTGGGGCAGTGGCAGATAATCCAAGTAGGAGAGGTTGGTTTAACTCCTTATCTATTTATTGGTCTGTCTTAAATCAGTGTGGATAGAGAATTCTCCTTGGCACTGAACCAGAAAGTATAGCTCTGAATTTGAATTAGTTACCTTCTAAATATCCACCTATATCGCATGGTCCAGTGGCAAAAATATTTTGTTGTATGCTTTTGTGTGAAAATACTCTTGATAAGAGAACTGAAGATGTTAAGATAGTTCATGGAATATAATCACAGCTATGTTAAAATAATACAGCACCAAAAGCATTGAAAAAGACGGGAACAAAATATACCACTATGTTAATAGCCACCAGTGGGAGGTGAGATTTGCATTTATTATTCATATTGTCCATGGAGGAGCAAGTATTAAAAAGGAAAAATACCAAGGGGAAAAACTCTGCCAGTTAACCACCAAATGTTTGTTCAATCATGAGGCAGGAGTTTTAACGAAGAAGATAGAACCCCTGGCTCCAGGAACTTGTCATCTAACTTGTCATCTAACATTTATGATTTACAAATGCAAAATGGGAGGAGTACTTAAGCACTGATAGGAGGTCAGGGCAGATGGGTCAGAAGGAATTTTTCTTTGCAGTAACTGTCTTTTTTTTATTTTTTTTTAAAGATTTATTTGTTTATTTATTTATACAAGCACTGGGTACAGTCAGAAGTGGAAGAGGGTGAGAGAATTCACCAGAGCCAGAGCAGGGAGCAGAGCAGGCAGAGGGACTGAAGTACAGTGCTGAGGGGAGCAGTGGGCGGCAGGAGAGGTCTGTGCGCCATGCGGGACCTTCCTCTGGTGGCCGGGGAGCAGCCGGGGATTGAATCAGCGCTGCAGAGGCTGCGGGCAGCTTCGCAACCCAGCGCTCAACTGCTGCGCCACCGGGGAGGCCCTGCAGTAACTGTCTTTTGAGTCAGTTCTTAGAGGGGATAAGGGCATCCCCTATGAGGCTATGGAATGACAGAAGCAGGGAAGAGCATTCACCAGAAGGAAATTTCTAGTTTTCTTCCCACACATTTCTCAATGGAATTGTTCCCATTTCTTATTGGACTTTACCTAGTACACATGATAAGGTCAGAGGTAATGGCATGGACCATTCAGGAGCAAAGGAGTTCAAACATGCACCCTTTCTTGCTTAGAAGACTTCACAAAGCTGACAGAAGAATGCGATGGGTAATTGACAAATAAAAGCTTCAAAGGCTAAATGTAATATCTAAAACAGAAAGACATTACAAAAGACCACCTATGCATATTTACACTTGGCCACTATTGAGAAAAGGAAATACTGATTTTAAGATACATATGTACAGAATGTTGAATCCTTTTAAGGGGAATATCAAGGTGAAAGTAGAATTTTAGGCAACCTCAAGGTTTGAAAATTCAAATTGGTAAAATATATCTGAGGCAAACATTTGCATCATGGAACAATTCCCTATCCTGAAATAGAGCTGTCTGATAGAGCAGTAAGATGTCTGCTTATAGACCAATAGACTTCCAGATGAGTGCTGATGAGGGTACCAAAAAAAAAAAAAAATCAAACATTAAGAGAAACTTAACCCAAGTTTATATAAAAGAGTGTGCTGTAGTCAATGAACAAGAAAGCAGATTTTTACTTACGAGGATCAAGTTTACATGCATTCAAAAAATCCTCTCTCGAGACTTTAGCAATCTTTATAATTGTAGTATAAAGGCTAAATGTTGAGGGGTAAAAAATGACTTGAGTTTTCCAGCTGCATGTCCTCTCAGCCAGTCTAGGACAGTAGGAGAGGGGATTGATAAAAGCTCAAATCAGCAGTCTTATCTTTCAGGCCTGGGAAGCTACTAGTGACTGGTTGGGCAGTTACCTTTATAGATGATCTGTCTATAGCAGCATCAGAAAAGGGGCAGACTGTCAGTCCCTTCACCACTCTTGCCCTGGGGGAGTATCTTGTAAAAGGAACACATCTGAAATCAGGACCTGGACATCACTGGGGGAAGGGAGTCTTGCCTTTCTCTATCATTGAAATTGTCACCAGATATCCAAACATATGATACTGAATATTTTTTCAAAGCTGAAAGAATCGATTCCTGGATGTTGGCGAGCTCTTCCTTCATCAGGTTTGAGGTCACTAGCCCATGCACTATAAGAGCGTGATTGATTGCAATGGTGTCATATATTATAATAATAAAAGATGTGTTACTGATATCGTAAGAGCTATTTTTATCTTGTTCTTCCCTTATTTTTCATCTGTATCAGAGTGGTTTATGTAAACCTGACACATTTGTGTATGTGAAACAGATGCAGGGTAAAGCACAGTTGTGTCTGTTCAAACCACATTTTTTAAATCATAGACGTGATTTATGAAAATGTTCTTTGCGTATAAGTTTTTTCTTTCTCTCTCAAACAAAACACACAGCAATTATAAATGTAACATTCAATTTTTCTGGTACTTACAGAGTTAGAAGTAAAGTTTTTAAGTTGCTTTGCCTAATCTGTCTTCATTAGGTGTTTAAGGAAAACATATAGGACTTTTCTGCAGATGTAAATTAGAATTTTAGAAAAGAACTTGTGTGCTATTCACACGCAAGATAAGGAAATGGCCTTTTCAGCCACATTGAGGCATATCCCCTAAAATGCTCTCCTCCTGAAGGGTGCCATTTCCTCTGTCATCTTACAGTAAATGGAAAAGAGCATTAGGATCTTCCCCAACCTCTGCTCCCAGTGGAGGAGCTCACAAAGTGAGTTTCCATGAGAGATTTTATAGAATCCAAATGGCTCTTATCACTGCAAATGCCCATCATTCATCAGATTCCTCAGACCTACATCCTACACGTCTTCTTCACGCTCATTTCCAATCCATCACCATGGGTAGGATAGTTTATGTCCTTATTATTTTCAGAATTATCTACTTTCTCTCCATCTACACCATTACTAACTCTCAAGATCAGACTATTACCAGCTCCCTCCTGGACACAGATGAGTCCTCAAAGAATTTTAAGAGGACTGCAATCTGCTCTTGGCCTCCCTGAGCACACTGGCTTTTGCAGCCAGTGTCATAGGCAGGGTCAAGCAGACAGGGCAGTTATCAAGAAAGGAGACCTAAATAGTACTTTGGCCTTCAGTAGAATATGTGAATGATGAGTAAATACCCCAATCTCTCTCTTCTCTTGTTTCCAAATCCTTCTGAATCAACTCAACTCAAATGAGGACAGCAGGAAGGCCCAGGGGATAAACTTTGTAGATGTCACGTCCTGGGCATGGAGCAGGATGAAGAAGGTAGAGATTGGATCTGGAGGACACACCCACTCAGTGTCTCCGCTTAAAACCTTTCCAGTGGCCCCATTTTGCAGAGACCTGATGCCAACCATCCTCTCTCAAGTGGTGAGAAGTCAAAGTGTTAGAATAAAAGGAAAGACTCATTTTCTCACTTTTCCTAGCAAGAGGAAGGAGTTGATGCTGGGACCTACTTTTATGAGATTTTCTGAGATTAACACATTGTTCAAATGGATGCTATTAAATTCATGTTATTTAAAGGGCTTGTAGGTGGTCTCTGCCGTCTTGTTTATGTATTTTCTCTTAACTTCCCCACATCTCCTCCATTGTGGCCTGTGCACGTGCAAAATGCAAATGTCATGCCAGTTCCTCTAGATGACACTGATTCTGAGTGGCTTTCCATCAATAGAGCTGACCTGTCGTTGGGTGCAGAATCAGTCTGTTCACCCAAACACAGCTAGAGTGTCTTCTACCAAGATTTCTTATCCTTTACAAAGAAGTAGATATTTGTAATTCTAGTTTTAAATTGATGCACGATTTTATGCTTCAGACTGACAACTCTTCTCAAAACACACTTTTAAAGAAAATGATGATCTCTGTTTCTGTCATGTAGTTAAAGCCATGATTTTATTCTTTCCATCTTTTATACTGTTCTTTCTGGCTACTGTTCTCTCACTTCTCTCTTTTCTTCTTTTAGATCTTCACTTTTTTCTCCATTTTCTAGAATTTTGTCATGTTTTACTAAGAATACCTTTTCAGTTAATTTTAAAAAAATTACATATACTTTCAGCCTTTGAAATTCACTGCTATTGACATGAAGCATATCTGCTTCTGGTATTTTTCCTATAATAGAATGTTATGAGAACCCTTTTCTCTTTCCTGTAGCAGTCTTTGATGGCACTTAATGCCTGTTGTTGGTTGCCACCATAGACAGAAGGCGTTGTACTTTATTATCATATAATATTGAGAACAGATTCTGCACGTCATCTAGGCAGGATGCAAGTTAGGTGGGTGAGGAAAGGTTTTCTAAACCTTAACCCTTTCATTGGAGGGTATAAAAGAGTTAGAAAATTGAAAAGCTGAAACACTGAAGAAACTAAAAGGTGGAAATGGGGAGTGATGAATCCTTTGGGGAAAATTGCGAGCATGCTGTGATTCTCACCTTAACCCCAGTCCTTACACCACATCGATGGTGGATGGAGGAGGTGCTTCCCTTACTTAACCCCAAGGCAAATGAATGTGACCACCCCAAGAACTTTCCTAGATCCCTGGGAACTTGGGACATGGAGTGTAGACAGCAGTGGGTGTGACAGACTGGTAATCTTACAAGAAGAAGAGAGGTGACTGCACAGGCACAGCCTACACTCCCAAAATGTGTTTCCTTTGGATCAGAGGCCATACTGGAATAGTCCCCACCCTGGGATGTTGGGATTCCAGCAGAGAGAATGTGTGGGGTGAGCCCCACCAAGGGCTGAAAGAGAACTGTGGAACAGCTGGCCTTGAGGGTGGGGCCTCGAAGAAGATCTAGAGAGGAGAACTTTTCAGTGTTAGAAGAAACACCAAACAAACCAGACCCCCAAGCCTCCCAAAGGGACTATAAACATCTGTTAGGGCCTGAGAAAACCAATGTCAGGTGTGAACATTAATAATTAGAGCCCTACTTAAATGAGGTCGGAGGCTAGAAAAGTGTTGTGTCCATCAGCGAACTACAGGGACCAAGTGTCTTGGGTCTCTCAGGTTGTTAGCTGGGATGTGAATGTGGATTTCTCCATAAATTCCATCTGCCCTCTCTTCTGTCTTATTTCAGAACAAACCCCTTTGAGATTGGAATAACTGATTGCTTTTGTTTGAGGTCAGCACAGGTTACACTGTGTTGATCCAGAAGGACCTTTCTTGTGTTTTATCTCTTCTTGCTACCACAGAGACCTGGAGCAGTCAGAAACTAGAGACTGGGGGCGGGAATATATGAGGAAGCCAGGATATGAAGGAAGGACTTCATGCTTCTTCTGTAGTAGAGAGCTCTGCCTGAGATAGCTGGGAGGGGTGAAATTTTAACTTCTCTTCTGAAAAATAATCACATGGATATTGACTATTATCTGGAACTGTGCATTATTTATCAAAATGACACAATTTCTAAGACTTTGTGACAAGAGGATAATTTGTGGTCTCACATAGAACAGAACACTTATGGGATTGTCACTAGAGTTTGTCCAGCAGGTGGGAAGGAATTGGACCCACACAGTGGTTTTGAGTGGGCAAATGGAAAAAAAAAATAATAGAGTTGTGTTTTGACATCTAATTGAGCTGCAGCTCTTTATGAATATACCAACTTATATGACATGCATGCACATCTAATACATATGTACATACCTTTAAAATTACAGAAACTATATATGAATTCTTCACCCCTCAAAATGAAAGCATGATATTTATTTTTTATTATTTTTATATATTTTTTATTTTTATATTCCCCATACAATTGCAACCCCCTGATTTTGACCCCAATCCCTCCTTTCCCCACCCCCCGGCCCCCCCAAAGTGTGTCTCTGGTTCATAGTTGCTTATAGATTTTGATTTTTTTCTTTCTTATAGTTATTCTTTTTCCTGGTCCCTTATTAAGTTTTCTAGATTCCTGCTATGAGTGAGACCTTCCGGTATTTTTCTTTTTCTTTTTGGCTTATTTCGCTGAGCATGATCCCTTCCAGATCCAGCCATGTTGAAAGCATTATATTTAAAACGAAAGTCCCCATTGAGTCTCACTCCCATCTTAAGCCCTGTCACCTGGACCTGTGCTATGAAAAGATATATTATACTCCTATAGGGTATCTAACTACACAAAGTTTTTTTCTTCTTCTACTCTTATCTCCTGTCATTTGCTTTTCACAGCAATTCTTTGTAATTACTAGGAGAAAAGTATAGTGTGAACTTTGTTTGACAGAGAAGAAGGCTGAGACTCATGGATGTCATAGGTAGGTGAGGACAGGTTTTCTAAACCTTAACTATTTCATTGGAATTGAAAAACTGAAATACTGAAGAAACTAAAAGGTGGAAATGGGGAGGGGGGATCCTTTGGGGAAAATTGTGAGCCCACCCAGCTCTTGTATATCCGTGTGCCCACATTGCACAGTGGCATCATATGTTCTTGCTATGGGCTACACTGCAGTCACAAAGATGGATTTGTTGATCATCCCATCCCTCCCAATGATATTAAGGTCTGCTTCTCCTCTTTCCTCTCCCCCTCTCTATAATTTATGCACTGGAAAAGAATGTTTGTTTGCATCCTCGGTATGCTCATCCTGTCTACTGCTTTTGCATGCTTTCCCTGTTAATGGAAGGGCTGGCATCCATGCCCCTTAGTCATGCCCAATTCATTTCATTTTACTAGGTTAGCCAAGCCAACATTTACTCAGGCCCAAAGCCATTGGGCAGAATCTTTTACAACATCAACAGTGATAGCCAATGAAGAGACTTGTTTAATTCAAGTTCATTGCCTTTTGGAATCGGTGCCCAAGACCCTTGGGATGGGTCCATGAAACTCCTTTGTAAGGTACAATGACTGCCTCTTGGGCACCTTGGAAGTTCCACAGATTCAAATGAAGCCACTTGGTGTCATTTCATTTGGTTACTTAAAGTTGAAAGTCATCCCTGGGCTTCTCTCAGGATTTGGAAACTTGTAGCTCAGAGTGGGACTTTGCTCATTAAACAGCCAGATCCACATGGCTCTTTAAAGAAGAGAGGCTGTAAAATGCACTGGGAGAATTCAGGGGAAATTTGATCAGATTTTTAGGTTCTCTTCTTGCCTTTTAAATTCAATGTAGAAGCCTAACAAATTCAGGATACCTAACCAATTCAGTCTATACTTAGGGTTATTATAAAATACATCTTATTATCATATGTATCATGTGAGACTATCTAGGGGAAAATCAGGAAGGGGATCACCCAGCTCCATTGTGCCAGTCAGGCTACCCTTTGGCTGAATTAATTTACTTCTTTCATATGGCCCAATTTATTACAAATAAACAAAAGTTTAAATAACCTCTTCACTGGAGAGCCAAGGTATTTAATTGATGGATTTGTGACTGGGATGTCTTAGGGCTATGAGAATGCTATTGTAGTTAAAAGCAAAGTTGTAGAGTTAGACCCGAGGCTGACTTCTGAGTTACCACTTGGTCAATGAGATCTTGGTCAATATATTAATTTCTCTTTCAGAAGAGGCAGTTGAGAGTAATAGTGAGAAGCAGGGGCTTTAGAAACAAAACAGCTGGGTTGGAACCCCAGTGGCTTATGTAAACTGCTTAACTTCATCATGCTACAGTTTTCCCATCAGTAAAATGGAGATAAAAATAGCACTTCAGCAAAGTTGCAGGATACAAAGTCAACACACAAAAATCAGCTGCATTTCTATATATTAACAATGAACAATCTGCAAAGGATACTGAGAAAACAATTCCATTTATAAAAGCATCAAAAAGAATACAATACCAAGAATAAACTTAAGAACAAAGACCTGTACCTTATAAACTACAAAATTTGTTGAAATAAGTCAAGGAAGACACAAAGAAATGAAAAGATATACTGTGTTCATGGAGTGGAAGACCAGATGTTAAGATATCAAAACTACCCTAAATTATCTATAGACCCAATGTAAACGTGTCAAAATCCCAATGATATTTGTTGCAAAGATAAAAAAGTTCATCATAAAATTCATATGTAAACTGAAAGAACTCTGTACAGTCAAAACAATCTCAAAAAATGATGAAGAAAGTTGGAAGTCTCATGCTTCTTGATTTCAAAACTTACAGTAAATTTACAGGGTGTGTAATTAATTCATAGTGGTGTAAAGATATGCAAGGGGACCAATGGAACAGGATAGAGTCCCAAATCTCTTACATAAATGATCCAAATGATTTTAAGCAAGAGCACCAAGATCATTTAATGGGGAATGGAAATATTTTTTCAACAAAAGCAGTGAGGAAAACTGAATATCCACATGTAAAAGAATTAAATTAGATCCTTACTCCACATAGAAAAATTAACTCCAAGGGGATCAAAGACTCAAACATGGAAGCTAAAACTATAAAACTCTTCAAAGAAAACAAAAGAAAAACTTCATGTTATTGTATTTAACAGTGATTACTTGGATTTGACCCCAAAAGTAGATAAATTGGAGTTCATCAAAATTAAAAGCTTCTGTGCATCAAAGGATACTACTATCAACAGAGTGAAAAGTCACTTTATGGAATAGAAGATGTTTGAAAAGAGTGCACTGATAAAGAATTGATATTGAAATACATTAAAAACTCCTAAAAATCAAAACAAGAAAATATCAACCTGATTTAAAAAATAGGTAAAGGGTCTGAATAGACATTTCTCCTAAGAAGATTTTATACATACATACAAATATACATGCATATATAAATATGTATATATGTCTATATTTGCATGACTAATAAGCATTTGAAAAGACACTTAGCATCACTAATCATTAAATCAAATCATTAGGGAAATACACACTTTACACAACTTTACACAAATCAGGTTGGCTAGTATTTAAAAAAAATCCAATAACAAAATAACATTTGCAAAAATTGAAACCATGGTGCATTGCTGATAGGGATGCAAAATAGTGTAGCTGCTATGGAAAAGCAATGTGGTGCTTCAAGGAATTAAACATAAAATTGCCATATGAGCCAATAAGTCCACCTCTGCTATATACCCCAAAGAATCAAAATTAGGAACTTGATAGATATGTTCACCCCCGTGTTTGTAGCAACATTATTCACAAAAGTCAAAATGTGGAAAAAACCCTTGTCCATCATCAGATAAGTGAATAATCAAATAGTGGTATAGACATAGGGTAGAATATTATTAAGCCTTTAAAAGGAATGAAATTGTGACATGTCACACTGTGGACAAACCTTGAAGTCATCATACATAGTAAAATGTCAGACATAAAAGAACAAACACTGTATAATTACACTTGTAGGAAGAAGAGTTGTCCAATTCATAGTTAAAAGGTATAATGGTGCTTATTTATTGAGCAGACAATTTCAGTTTGGGGAGATAAAGATAGTTCTGGAGAATGATGGTGATGATTAGATATCAATGTGAATGTATTTAATGCCACTTGAAAGTGGCTAAAATGATAAATTATATATATATACAGCATAATGAAAGAAATAGCACTTAACCCGTGACATTAATGTGAGAATTGTCTAAATTACCCAAATTTAGATATAATCTGTTGTATAATTTCATATATACATATATTTAATCTCTGATTTCATATCTAAATTAATAGATTGAAAACAATTGTAAAGCAAACTTTTACTGTGAAAGAAAAGAGTAAATATTTTAGAGGGCATAAAGTTGTCACAACTATTAAATTTTTCTGTTTTGGCAGAAAAGCTCTCATATGTAATACATATACAGATGCACATGACTTTATTCCAATAAAACTTTATCAAAACAGGTGGCAGACCAGATTTTGTCTAGGGGTAGTAGCTTGCAGACCCCTGATCTAAAGCATTTGGCACAATTTCTAGCAGTAAGTGCTATTTAATTATTAGACATTACTGTTACTACCACATAGGATTGTCTTGAGAAACTAAATAAAATAATGCATAAAAATGCTTGGCACACAGTATATATATTGTCTAATTTATACTTTTTAAATTAGGGCATATTTGGGGATGTTTCATGCCAGGTGTGAAACCTGATATACAAATTAGCACCAAGCAGGCCCTAACTGAACTGAGGCAAGGCACTAAAAAATATTGACTTCTCATAGTTTGAGTAGGTGTCTCACAGCTTTGATGGATCCCACCTTTGAACCTGTGATGTTCTTTACATTAACTACTGCTTCACTCATTAATTACTGTGATGTTGGACCCATTATTGGCTCCTGCGGGGCTTAGTGCTTTCTTTACCTGTGTGCATTACCTGCTTTGTGTGTATAGTGGCTCTTAGTATGAGCCTTGGTCCAGCGGCTTTGACATCATTGAGGAATTTCTTACAGATGTACATTTTCAGCACCCCACCCCCTAACACTACTGAATCAGAACACCAGAGGTAGGGCTGGTGTGTTGGAACAACCCTCAGATGATTTTAATTCAGCCAAAGCTTGAGACCCACTGCTCTGCCTACAGAGTGGTAGTCCCTCCTTTGCCTTGATAGGGTTAGAGTTCATGTCTTGAACAGGGGACAAGTATGGCTCTTCCCTGACACTTCCAACCCAGGACAAGGCCATTAGTACACATTAGATGTTAGAAACTGTGTCAAGGGCGACCACACAGACACGAAGGACCATTGATCCACAGCTCTGGTGTCATCGCCATGTGTAAGTGACTGGGAGATAGTCTCTTCCCATGGAAGCTGTGACTGCAAAAGCAGCCACAGTAACAAAGATCAGGGAGATGGCGCCTCTTGAGGGACATAGCCAGGCACTGATGCAAACCTTCAAGTCTACATTAAAGTCTTAAAATAAACCTGACCATTCTTGTGAATTAGGCTGAAAGCTTCAGGACCCTCATGCTGCTCATCTTGCCAACATCTGGGGGAGGCATCTTGCTCTCTTTGTTCTCTTCTTCTCTGAACTTGGTTTGGTGGTGGTGTTGGC
Organism: Talpa europaea; assembly: GCF_964194135.1. Classification (NCBI taxonomy): domain Eukaryota; kingdom Metazoa; phylum Chordata; class Mammalia; order Eulipotyphla; family Talpidae; genus Talpa; species Talpa europaea. The sequence continues at coordinate 66,501,842 of NC_140078.1, forward strand.
AGGGTCTTCTCATTAGGATAATGTTAATGTGGAGAATTCGCCAGTTGGCCGCAATTCTTGATGTCTGTCAAACACACCGAGAATTGTTTCCCTTCTCTGCCGCCCAGGACCTCTCCAGGCCATGAACACATAGTTTCTGCATGACCACAACCCTCTCCAACAGCAGGATGACCCCTGCACTCATCCCCAGCAGAGACATGTCCCTGGGAGGGCAGAGGAGCCTGGAATTAATGGCACTCTGCCTTGAAGGAGCTGGAACCCAGGCCCCCCGGGCGGCCTCGAATCCAAGGTCTCCCAGGTAAACTGTGAGAGTATGGAGGTATGAACCCATCAGGACATGCTGACAGGAGGAATGTCAGCCTTCCCGGGCGTCTGCGAGTCAAGCAGGGGTTTGTGATTAGAGGCAGCTTCCCGGCCAGCCTGCGGTAAACACCACTTCTCTGCTCCACTCCAGATCAAAAACAAGTCATGAGCAAAGCAGTGCCTTTCCACTGGAGTCATCTTCTGCCTCATCCAAAACACTTTACGTTCAGAAAACGAAAACACACACTCTCCAAAGACCTCCCCCTGACCTCCATCAAGATCCAAAAAAGAGCAAAAAAAAGAAGGGAACCATTTGGAGGCTGACATTTGAATAGATTTATTTTCCTTTAGAAGAGCTGAACTGCCAAGCCAGACTGTAGACACAGACACGTGTGCACACACGTTACCTGCCAGGGATAAGACTGGGGGCATTGCAGATTTCTCCTCGCAGTGTGTTTCGTAAACTTCAGTCACACACTATACTAGTCAGTCACACACTATACTAGTGGGTATCCCAGGTGTCTCTTCTTTAGGATTCAATTGTAATCATTTTTCATGTATTATTATTGGTAATTTTGTTCTGAGGAGGCATGAATAAGGATGGTTACCTTTATTTTTAATTTTAAAGGTTTAGAAATTTATTCTATTTTTTTGCTTACCGTTTTAGTGAAATACCATTGTTTTTCATTTTTCTTAATATTTTGACAATATGGGACTTCTCCCCTTAGGTGTGGTCATCGTAGCTCTCCCACCATAAAGCACCCCTAGTCCTCTACCATAGTCCACTGTGCCTCTCTCCCCTCTTCCTGTTCTCACCCCTCTTTTTGTCCCTCCCTCTCTCCTTCCCCTCTTGGATGCTTCAGATCTATGCTCAGTTTTCAAGGATTTCTTTTATAGCTTATCTTTATTTGACCCTTTGTTTGGTTTCTATATATTCCATCAAGTGGAATATTCTAAGTGACACCAAGGAATGGCTAGCTTTAAAAGAAAGCCCACAAAGCAGGTATTGATTAGTTATGATGTTTCAGCTTAATAGTCTCTATTTGTTTTACTTTGGAGATTCTGAAAGGCAGAAATGGGGGGTGAAGAGAGGTATGTAAATTTTAAAAGGATCCAGTGTGAGAGCCACACTGCTTACATGGGTGTAAGCAGGGAGAAGTTGCCACTTGTACTGCTGCTAACTGCCAGCCACTTGTCCTACAGTAGCAAGCAAGAGGGTGATCATGGCAAGAGGGGATGAAGTTCAGTGGTGGCTAATAAAGTTCATTATCAGAGCTCCTGCTTATCTGAAAGAATAAGGGGTTCTCTGATCTCTATTCAAGGGCCTTCTGAGTCTTCTAATTGCCCTCTCTCTGGCTAGCTGTCACTCCCCATATGACAGCTGATGGGACATGTTGTCTTTCATTTTTCTACTGGGAAAAAATAAATGGAACAACATTTTAAGTGCAAGCGGGATTACCCACCCTATATGCCTCCACCATGGCCTTGACTAATGAAAAACACACTGAGCCCTGAAGGCAAGGAAAAGGGTACCAAAGAGCATGGGGTTTTATCACCATAACTCAGATGTTACTGATTTATCATGCTTCTCTGGGATTGGAATTAAATGCTCACCTCCTTGCTGAGTGTGCAAGGAAATCAGATGTAAATACATTGTGGTCACGCTTCTCCATTGGTCTCCTTGGAAAGAGACAGTCATAGGTACCTTGCATGACATCTGGTCTCTAAGAAAGCATAGTGGGGGGTGCACACAGGAAAATGGGCAAAAAGGTGGACTATGGGAGAGGAAGAAAATGCCCTGGGCAGAGACAACAACTCTAGCAAAGGTTTGCAGTGGGAGTGGGCAGGAGGTGCTTCATGAAGGGGAGATTAGTGTAGTGTGGGTGAGTGAAGGATGTGAGAAGGCATCCAGTGGGACAAACCTGCTCATTTGGGGAGTTGGGATTTTATTGCCTTTGAAATCGGGAGTCTTGGAAGGTTCTGAACATGAGAATGGTTAGTTCAGGTCTGTGTTTAAGTAATAATAACAAAACAAAGTGTGCAGGGTAAATCGGGAGATGGGCTGGCTATCTGGAGTACCTGCATTATTTTAGGCCCAAATGTATTGAAAACACTGGAGGAAGGGATGGATTGTATAAGCTGATGGGGCATGAGTGTGGGGGAAGTGGTGGGGGATGAGGTGCTGATGGCTGTGCTCTAGTTGTCCATCTCAACCCGTGATTTGTGAGTAGTGTTTCCTCAGCACCTCCGGAGCCTCAGTAAGGTTTTCTCCATAAATTGCCCCCAAATGACATGACAGCTGAGATATCTGAGGAGTGAGGCAGGATTGTACAACCGGATGCTTCACTTAGGCCCAACCAGAGATCTGGATTTTTTTGAGGGAGGGTAGTTCTGAGAACTTTGGAAGTCTAGCTTCTAATTCCATTAAAGTGGAGATTTTGGACCTGTTTTAAATTATATTTGGAGTCCTAGACTCCTCTCAAATGGGAACAGACTGTCTGGGAGCTATGTCTTGACCATATATTTTTTTTAAAGCTTTATTTATTTATTTGTTTGTTTGTTTATTATTTATACAAGCACTGGGTACAGTCAGAAGTGCAGGAGGCTGAGAGAATTCACCAGAGCCAGAGTGGGGAACAGAATAGGCAGACTGACGAAGTATATTGCTGAGGGGAGCAGCGGGTGGCAGGAGAGGTCTGTGCGCCATGTGGGACCCTCGCCCTGCAGCCGGGGATTGAACCGGTGCTGCAAAGGCTGCGGGCAGCTTTGCAGCCCGGAGCTCAACCGCTGCGCCACCTGGGAGGCCCCTGTCCTGACCATATTTGGATCAATAATTAGAGAAACTCCCCACATACCACTTTATTGCACACTTCCTGCATTGCTTGCCACTTTATAAACATTGTTTCCTTGAATCCAGCTCTAATATCTTATCACCGATTTACTGACGATGAAACTGAGGCTCAGGAAGTTTCTGAAACAGATTTTTCTTGCTTTTATTTCCTTGAGAGCTTGTTTGGAGGTTCTAGTAGGAGAGCACATTTACTCTTATACCTTTAACCAAGATTGGCCAGTCTGTTCTGGGGAGGATCATCCTTTTCAACCAAGCGTGTGCAGTTATCTATGGAAAATGATACTCTTACTGATGAACAATGTCAAGTCTTAATTTTTGTTTTCATAGACATAATCTACCAAACAAGGTAGCAAGAGTATAAAATAAGTGTCCATTGGTGAAGCGACCAGATGAAAAAATTATGCCTACAATGTAATACCGTTCTGTGATTCGAGGGTCTTTCCAATGACTAGCAGTTTTGAAACTGTGTAGAGACCCAACTCAAACTGGCATAAGCCCAAAAGGAGAATTTACTGACTCATGTAACTGAAAATTAGAGGCATTTATAGCTTCTGACTTTCAGGTATAACTGGATCTAGGTGCTCAAAGATGTCTTTAGGACATCTGACTTTCTCCTTTCTCTCTGCTCTGCTTGGAAACTCTTAGGGTTTAGATCACCCTTCAGGAAATTCCTGTGGAAACAATGTCTCTTTTTACCAATCTTCACAAAAGCTTTCCAGCTGACTCTACAGCTGTCTTGATCCTACTGCTAGAGACTTCATTGGAAGTCTGTCTACATTAAGTCATGTGAAACTGAAAGGAAGTGGTGATTTCCCCAAGAACAGCTAAAGAGCTAAATCTAGGGTATGAGGAGGGAGATGCTGAGAAGTCAAAAAGGAATAGTCCCACATGGAGCCCTGGGGAATCCCTCAGAGGGCTTCGAGAGGTGGGGAAGGGGGTAGTGGTGGGGGGGACTGAAACAGGATGGAGAGCACTCAATGGGATCCAGGGCCTAAGTGAAGCACTATTAAAGCACGTAACTCCAGAAGGGCACTCTTCATGTTAGAGTCCAGTTAACAGACATGACCAAACGCCATTTCAACTCGAGTCCTTATTACTTTTATGGGCGAGCATGGGAGGTTGCGTAATCATATGTGTGATCATATGTGTGATAACATGTGTAATCATACGTGTAATCACATGTGTGACCATCTGTTAAGACTGGATAGGCCAACATGGGAGGTAAAAATTACATAAAATTTTAAAATCATATTAACCTAAAAGGGTTTAATGACGGAAAGGCAGGGACATTGGCAGTGCCAGGCCTGATGGGTAGAAGGGAGTGTCTGTCTTGCATTCCAAATAGCAAGCACAGGGTTTAGAACAGTAAGGTGCCTGGTGGCAGTTAAGATAAAGTGGTTAGCTAGGTGTGTACTGCCCTAAGGTGCCCATCCTGTGTCACCAGCTGGCTCAGGTGGGAGTTCCCCCCAGGCATAGACTTCCTGCAGTGCTTTGCCAACAACCCAAGGTGGGTAACATCTACATTGGGGTCTTGGAGGAGATCTATGTCCCCCCATCCTCTAAGGAAAAATAAAGAATGGGATACTATCTCCTGGAAGAGAAACACAAGGCACGGTTTGAAGGCACCAGAAGGAATCAGGGAAATAGCTGCTGTCCTAGCTGTGTTTTCGCTTTTCACCTAATGAACTCTTGAGTATTGGCTAATTCCTGGCCTGGTGGTCGGTACTAAAGTTGAAGATCTGAAACACATATGTTTAACCATATGTGTAATCATATGTGTGACCATCTGTTAAGACTGGATCATCTTCCCATGAGGACAGAACTGTATCTAATCTTTCACTGTGGCAACCATAGTATCTGGCACATAGTAAATGTTCAGTGAATACTTGTTGATTTTGGCTAACTCTACAAAGTTAATAATGCTCTTTAAAATTTCATAAAAATACACAAATGCCTATCTCTTGAAAAATATTCTAACATTACATAGGAAGCTAAGCATTCTCTGATCAATCCCTAGTCCCAAATACTCCCCATTTGCCAAAGTTACCACAGCAATCACCATGGCATATATTCATTTAGTTTTCACCATGCTTGCTTTCCTTTACTTACAAATAATATCTGTGGAAATATATGGTAGTTTTGAGCCTCGTGCTATTTACCCAGTTTCCTGTAGTGGTTATATCTTGTATAACTATACTACAATATCAAAACCAGGAAATTACTTTGGTAATACATGTATATAATTCAATGTCACTTTGCATGTCCAGAATTATATCATTATCACCACAATCAAGACACAGGTATAACTGGATCCATCAATAAATTATTCTAGTTATTCCATCACCTACACCTTCGCTGTCATACCTTTTTTTAATCCCCCACAGTTCTCTAATCCTTGCCAACCACTAATCTTTTTTCCATCTGTATAATTCTGTCATTTTGAGAATGTTATGTAAATAGAATTATACAGTATTTGACCCTTTGAGATATGTTTTTTAATTTAGTCTAATGTCCATGAAATTGAGGCTTTTTATAAAACATAAATGATACTGTATAGCACGTATGATTTTTAACTGAACTATGTGCCCCAAACCCATTTTTTCAGGATATTCAGATGTAGCTAACTCTTTCTGTCCTGACATAGTCCACAGGATAATTCCATCATAATTCCCCTAGTCCTTGTTTCTGTGAGCTCTTGCCCCTTCCTTCATGGGCCCACATTCAAGGTGACATCTTTCCCAAACTCCTTCACACGGAGGCCCTGATCTGTGCATTAGGCTTAGACATGGCCTGAAAAGCACAAGGAATATTCTTGGGGAGAGTTATCCCCAAAGAGTCCCCTGGGGAGCCTCAGATCTTTAAGGAAGGCACATCAACAAGTTCTTCTGTGCTGGGTGGTGACTTGTCTTCCCACTACCCAGAAACATGAATGAAGTTAGAGAGGAGGGAAAAAATTACGAGTGTCTTTCCAATTGCCTACTTGCCTACTCTTGTCAGTAGGTAAATCTCATGGCAGTGATTTCTCTCTATACACATGCACACACATGTATGCACACACACACACACACAACCCAAGGAACATTCGAGCAAATAGCAGAATCAGCCTTCTGTTGCCTTCTTTGTAGGACATCTCCTATGCAATGAGTAGTTGCAAAGTTGACCCACAGCTCATGATATGGTACTGATTCTGAAGGGCCTTGGGTAGAAGGTACTAGAAATAGAACCCTGGGAACCCCCTGGAAGCCCCACTGAGCCAACATGAGTTATGAGCCCTTCGTTCTATCCTGAAGGAACTCTGTCAATGTTTCCAGGCCAGAAAGCTTTGGCAAGCCCCAAATCCCAAACTCTGGTACCCGGCAAGCCTGATTTGTGAAGACTCCAGGCCTGGGCCTCCCACAAATTCCTTCTCTGCCTCCCCACCCTTCTCTTGCCACGCTCTGAGCTTTTTGTACAAAATTTTGGGCCTGTTACCCATGTCTGGGAGGCTCAGAACATTATTTAGAGTTTTCTTATTCTTTGGGAGGATAAAATACGGCTCATTTTAATAGACGAAACCAGGAATCTAAACTGAAAGCAGAGGCCATGTAAACAAAACCCTTTAATGTGGTGGCTCCAAATGAGTTTACTTTAACAAAAACAGGACAAGTAAATAAGTGAGGTTTACAAATATAAACTGCAAAGTTGCTGAAGTGTGAGATAAATTGTCTAAGGCCCTTCTGTTTAAATTCTGTGCCCTGGCATTTCTCCTTTTGAGTTTCTATCAGAGGGAATCTGAGGAGAAGGGAATGTTCTGTGTAAGAGAAAAGAATTTCCCACAGTGGGGTGAGCTAATGGTCTGATTAGGGGACCCCCTGCAGTGGCCTGCCAGGGTTAACCCCTCTTCCCTCTCAGTGAAAAGGGAGATACCTGACTGGTGATATCACCTGAATGCCCTCATCCTATGGAAGGGACTCTTAGAACAGTCAGTTCCACCACTGTGACCCAAAAGAGCGACACAGTGGTGGAGGCGGGGAGGGGAGGGAGTGTAGTTTTGGAGCAATGAGGAGAAAAATTCCATTAGATGTCATTGTTACTTGAGGGGAAGTGTCCCTCCTTTATTCTCCAAGCAGCATGAGTTATGCCCAGCAGGTGGAATTCATTATGATGATGAGCTTTCTTGCCAGTGGGATTGGTGACCTGGCATTCAACCACTCTCCCAGGGCAGCAATCTAAACATTGCATGAGATTTTATCTGGGTGGTTCCGAGACTGTCCGCTGGGTCTGGAGGTGGGGTAGGGTCAAACCAGTACAAGTACTGTGGGAAGAAGGCAAAACTGGTGGAGGGGTGGTAAGCTGTCCTGTGTACAGTGGAGTGCTGGTAAATGTTTGACAGTTGATTCTTGGTGTTGGGAGGAGAGCCCTGATGTGTGGTGAATGTGGATTTCCATGATATAAATATGCCTCACATAGGCTCACAAAATTCTTCAAAATGTAACAGTCAATTCTCTTTGGCTGGTATGAGCCGATCCCAACATACCACTCCCTGCATGGTTCAGGAAGTGAAACTTAAAATGGTGGGGTAGGAGTTGATATGGAGAGAAAAATGTCTGAAACCATTTTCCAAAGATCTAGTGTTCCCTGTGCTTCTTTTTTTCATAACGCTTAGAGTATTTGTTCAATGTTTGCTTGCCCTGTTGGAATTATTGATGTATTCGGATATCTACTACAGTGCTTAAAATATAGGAGAGCTTCTTCTTTTCCTATTTGGTTTCCTTGTATGTCTTTCTCTTGTCTTATTGCTCTGACTAGGACTTCCAGTATTATATTGAAAAGCAGTGGTGAGAGTGGACATCCTTGTCTTGTTCCAGATCTTAATGGAATTGCTTTCAGCTTTTCACCATTGAGAATGATACTGGCTGTTGGCTTGTCATAGATGGCCTTTATGATGTTGAGGTATGTTCCTTGTATCCCAAGAATTTCAAGGGCTTTTTTCATGAATGGGTGTTGTACTTTGTCGAAAGCTTTCTCAGCATCTATTGATATTATCATATGGTTTTTATATTTCTTTTTGTTGATGTGTTGGATAACGGAATATAAAAATAAAATTTATTATTAAAAAAAGATTAAAAAATCTTGCCATTTTTGACAGTAAAAAAAAAAAATAGGAGGGCTGAAAACATTTTTTAACTAATCCAAAGATCTGTTGAATGCAACAGCTAATAATAAAAGTACCTACTGTGTGCTAGGCACTGGCCTATGACCTTGACAGGAAGTATCTAATTCCATCTTATAGCAGGCTTATCAAAACATGATAGGTGCATTACATGAAGGGTTGATTATAAATAAGGTCATCTAGGTCCTACCTCAGATCTCCCTGAGAAATCTTCATTTAAATAGCCTCCTCAGATCAATTTTAATTAATTCAAACTTTAGAACTACTTCCTGATGGAGTAGGTCTTATTATTCCTATGTTATAAGTGAAGAAACTGAAGCTGGGGAGTTTCAGTAACTTCTCTAAGATCACACAAGGATAACCGACAGGTTCAGAATACCAAACTAGGTCTGTCAGATGCCAAAACTAGCTGGTAGTTTAGATTGGCTTGCATAGAACAAAACTGAATATATGAATGAATGAATGATGTATCTTTCCACTGGACATTTGTTGTTGGAGTCAAGAGATGAGAATGGATTAGGAGAAACCAAAAGTTGTCAATTATACTTGTTTTACTAGTTTGAGGATAAACAGATAAGGTCAGGCTAGAATAGTGGATATAAAGAGTAAGACATTGTGATTACGATCAATTATTCAGTGCTTTCCTATGTACCAGGTGCTGACCTTTTTTTTTTTTTTTTTTTGAGGGGGGATCCTCGCTGGTGGCCGGGGAACGAACCCGCGCTGCAGAGGCTGCAGGCAGCCTTGCAGCCCAGCGCTCAACTGCTGCGCCACCAGGGGAGGCCCTCAGGTGCTGACTTTTACATCATAACCTCATTAAATCTGCATTACAACTCAATAGGAGACATACTGTCATCTGTATTTTACAGCGTGTGATACAGAAAGAATAACTCTGAGTTCACCACTAGGAAGTAGAACAGCTGAGGTTGGAACTCTGCTTTCTCTGGGTCCTTGCTCCTTAGTTCTTGATAAATCTATGCTCTGTGACTAAAGGGGTTGTTGAAAGTGATCTTGAGGAAGGGTAGAGGGAGGCAGGTTATATGTAATGGGCTTCCTGCCAGTCCAGCAAGGGGAGCTTTGGCAGTGGTAGGAAGCAACATTGTGGAGAACCACCCGTTGCCACAACCACTGGAAAACAGGGGCCTGTGTCTGTCTGTTTCCTTGAAAAATCTCACTGAGGCTGAGACCTCCCTAGCATTGGCGTGGACAAATGCTATCAGCTAGGGAAGTGGTTTTCTTCTAAGTGTTCAGTAGTTTTGGGTCTGCACTTGGTCTTATCTCCTGGCCCTGTATGGGTCAAATGAAGCTGGAAACATCTCTTTTTGGAAAAAAAAAAAAGCAGCTTTTTTCAAGATAAAAGACATAAGTATTGGTTAAAACTTCAGAATAAGAAGGACGTAACTTCTGAAGAATGGTCGCTCTGTCATCATCTTCTCTTCTTCATCTCCACACTCATAGTTTTGCACAGAGCTAATGACAAAGTCATGAGAATAAAAGTCTTGTGCCACACATATTTGTGTGGCAGGGTGGATGAGTCGAGTAGTCTGCATTCCTCCAGGAAGACAGCCCTTCTGGAATCATTCATCTTGAATCCAAGGGTTTGGAACCAACGTGGCACAGTACAATGAACAAGCGTATCATTGTCTGCCTAAAAGGCTTTCTTTAGAGAACATCTCGGGTTCTTTGAGGGGGTAAAAGATAGGACACGAAGCTGAGGGTAAGGAAGAAGTGGCATGCATTAAATGATTCTGTTGCCAAGGCCCTGATTTTTATTAACCTGTTCTTATGCTGTTCTATCCTCAAGGATATTAGAGTGGGAGGTGATTTTCTACATTGCCATTTGGGATTGTAAATAGGTAAACATTTTTAGAGAGCAGGCTGGCAAAATGTCACAATCTCTTGTGGCTGTCTACTATAGTGTTTACTATCAACTATTATAAACCACTAGGTTATTTGTTACTGCAGCATGACCTAACCTCATCCTGCCTGAAACCATAGGTTTGCATTTAGGCAAAATGTATCTGTGCTCCTCAGTAGAATGCCAGGCAACTCTAAAATAAGTAAATGGTTCTTCCTGATAGCATGAAACTTTTCCTTCTCCCACGTTGCTACCAAAAATGAAATAGGGGCCTAACAGTCCTTCAGGCAAAATTGTCTGTTTCTCTTTGATCTGAAGTTTCTAATACTTGGTATAGAAAGAGTAGAAGAGATTATGATTTTAGATAATTCCAACTTCCTCTACAAAGTCAACTCAGTTGACTTTATGTAACTCAGTTGAAACATACCCAGTCTCTGTCCAACCAGTAAGGTTAGAAAAGCAGTTTCCTTCTCAAAATACTAGTTCAAACACCTTAGGATGACAGCACCACAGCAAAGCTCCCTTCTGTACAACTTCTTCTAGTTCCATCAATATACAAATAAAGGATCAGAGGTTGGGTGCTGCACCTCCCCCTGCAGTGACCTTTAGGGTTAACCGGCTCTAGGGTCCTGCTGGGCAACCAGCGCAGGGGGAGAACAGCAAAACCCTACCTGCTGCACCTCCCCCCCCCCCCCCCCCCCCCCCCCCCCGCAGTGATCTTTAGGAATGGCTTTTGCCAGGGTCCCTAGGTCCGGCTGGGCAACCAGCCCGCGGGGGGGAGAACAGCATTACACCCTGAAGCAGAGGAAGTTCAGCAGAAGTTCCCTGAAAAGGCAGAAGCTTATCAAAAAATAACAACCACCAAGAACCACTACAAGAATGCTAAAAATCTTATCTAGTTCTTTCTAGAACTATGAACTTTAATCCCTTATCTGTCTTTCTAAACTTCCTTCTTTCTTCAATAATGGTCATTGTTTGTTATGTAGATCACCTCCCTGATGGTGATAGACTGAGCCCGTGGGCAAGCTAATTTCATTGATATTCATTCCTGTGCTTTTGGAAAACATATATATACTGGTCACAAACTCAAAGAAAATTACACTGAGATTTTCACTCTTGAAGTGTGTCTGTTTGTCATTTCTTTCGCTGAAGCCCTGACCACCCTGGGCGCTTCTCTCAACCCTGAGGTGGCCTCATCGTCTACTGCTGTGCTGGTCCGCGGCAGTTGGGGAAAATATAATTCCCTTCTACCTAGAACAGCTTCTTTCCATGTCAAAACTTTTCCTCCCTCCCCATCCTTGCCTCTTCACTGGGTAGAATTAACTCATCCTTTAGGACTATGCTACATCACATGGCCTATGGGATGGCTTGACAGGTTACCACCCTCTCAAATACCTTTGCGGGTGAAAATGCACCCTACCCATGTTCCAATTCTGCTGTACCTTTCACTAAAATTGCTACAAGTCTTGCCCACCATACTATTTGACTGTGGTCCCTTTCCTGACCTTTTTATTCTTATAAGTGTGTCCATACAAATTTGTGTATGAAGTTTCTACTCAAGAGAAATTTTCCTCTAACACCACTAATTGGCTACCTGGACGTTCCCATAAAGCCCCTGGATGGGGATAAACTATGTGCTTTCTATTATAAACTGAATTGAGGAATATTTTCAAGTAAAAGTTTACTTGACTGAGTAGAGCAAGGGAAGGCATGAATTGGGTTCCTGGGCTGTTACTTGCCTTTTTTGCTTTCTTTCCCTTTGAAATATAAGCATGCATGAATAATCTCTTTTATCATCAAAAGAAAAAAGAAAGAAGGGACATCATAGATTACATGTCTGTTTTATTTATTGTGTACCCCTAGCACCTTCGGTGACCCACAGGTAATAGATGGGTAGAAGGGGCGGGTTCCAGCTGGACAGTGGACTCAGTCATCTTCAACATCCCAGACACACATTTCAGTTCTTTGGTCTTATCTCTCCTGCTTCCCACCTCTGCAGGGATGTTGTTTTTCCTTATAAGCCATAGCAAAATCTCGTCAGGTGGTTATCACTGGGCTTGTATTTTTGGAGGATGAGTTTACCTCCCCATTCCTGCCCGCTGGATTTTTTGCTTTTCTGCTCTCCCACACCAACTCCCCAGCACCCATGTGCCCCCCAGCCTCCCTCCTGGCTGCCTTTCCTGCTTTTCTGTGAATGCATCACTTTTGGCAGTAACACTGCTCCTCTGGCCATCCTCATGATTCCATCACTGGAGGCTCGTTTGCATGTTACAGTCACACTCATCAAACACACCCCAGTCCTTGCCCCAGCCTTATACAAATCCAGGCCACTGATGAACTGGTGGACCACCCCAGAACCCTCTTGGATAGTCTTGCCGTCCCTCTTCCCTTGGGAAAGATGACACAAAGAAGGCATTATGCCAATCTTCGTCGGAGTAGGCCCCTCCCACCATATTGCTGCTGTTGCCATAAGGACCAGCTAAGAAATGTTTATATTAGTTCAAATGCTCATTGGGGGTGGGAGTCAAAGCCAAATAACACATGCTGTGGAAAAGTTGCAGGTGTGTTGCAGTCAAGGATTAACTGCTGTGTGCAGCCTCGTTTCTGTGGTGACCACATGTGCCGCTCTCCTTGGCAACGCCTGCATCTGCTCTGATTGCTGTGCTGGGTTTGTTGGGGTTGGGCATCTGAAGAGGTGAGGGTGGTGAGCGCCATCCTTCAGTGTGTCTCCAGGCCTCTCTTTCCATCCCTGCCACTTCTTCTAGCCCCTGTCACATGTGCACATGCACACACACACACACACACACGCGCGCGCACACACACACACACTCCTATTTTTAAAGACAGTTTTCAGCTCCCTGGGGAGATAAGAAAAACATGCTGTACAATGAAGAGGCCACAGCTGAAGAGTCTGCTGGACCCTCTGCTGTACTAGAAAATAGTTATAACTGAGTCCAAGTGGGCAAACAGTTGTGCTCAGTTACGGGCTGAGGTGTTCTGGCAGAGTGGCTGGGAGAGCTCTGAGATTCTCCTCAGATGGTGCATGGCAGGTAGCATGAAGCCGCCCCAGAACTGGTATCTCCTTGGGGACAGTCTTTTTGCTCCTTAAACTGTGGCTCCACCCATGGCTGCAACAAGGCTTGGGGCCTGCTGAGTGACCGTGGGCACACTTCACCATACCCACATGTCTTGAGTCTCATTGGTGAGGCTGCTTGTCCTGGGCACAGCTGGTTGGGGTTGTATGGTGTACCCCCGAGCACAGGGTGTGTGAGCACCCTGGGGTGCACGTGTCCATGTGTCCCTGTGGAATGGGAGTGGTCAGGCAGGAACAGCTCAGCAATATGGTAAGTTTTACCACAGCCAGGTATAAAAGTTTACATTTCATCACACCTACAAAATGTCTCTCCTTTAAACTGAGAATTTCCCTCCCAGTTTGGTGAGACAGGGAAAAGAGCCCCAGTGTTCTCAGGCAACTGAGCAAAGTGTCAGGTCCTGTTTCCTCCTCCTCCTCCTCCAGATAGGCAGCTTGCTGGCCACCTTCAGCTGGTTCCTCTACCTCCTGGGGCAAGGGAGGGGGGCTTCAAAGGCTGTGGCCCGGGGGCTTGTTCACTGACCCTGAAGTGTCCAAGGTCTGGCGTCTAAGGGCCCAAGGTCTCTGGGGGCTGGGTGTTGGTGCGCCTTCTCCCACAATGGCCCACTATTCCATCCAAAGCCCCCACAGGGGCAAGTGGAGGCAGAGCAAAGGCGGCCTCTCTGTGGGAAGATGAAAGTACACTCCCTTGTCACCCCAACTGCACCTCTTGCCTCCACACTACAGCTAGAATGTGGACGTTTGGTTCTTTGATGAAGCCAGTGGCACAAAGGACATTGTATGGGACTCACAGAAGCAGATTCAGGACCAAGACCCTTCTGCCATGAGAGCCTGGGAATAACAAAATAAAAACTTCCAGAAACCAGGAAGAACATTTGGGCCTCTCTCCCTGACAGATAAAGCTGCTATTTCAATCATATGATGGATTTCACCCTCAGCAGTTGTGGTGGAATATAACAGGGCCAGGGGCAGCCTTTGGAGTTCTCCCTCCACTACTCCAGGTCCCTGGCCTGGTCTAATTCCTCCAGCTCTTTATCCCTGAAGCTAAACTGTTGAGTTTGGGACCTTTGTTCTGAGAAGTCCTAGTCTTCTGCATTCATCTGTACACAAACCCAATCCATTCCAGTCCTCCCTCCTGACTCCAGGGGCCCATCCTGATCTCCATGGGAGGTAGGGAGAGAAAATCTTTGTTCACTATCCAGATAAGCAGCCAATAGCATTGTTGCATAAATGAAATCCTTTACTCCAAGTACTCTCCAACAGTGGGTATCTTCCAGAAGTGTTGACTTCTTTCTTTTTTTTAATGTTCTGCTTCAATCTCCTAGATTCTTAGGAGCCACTAACCTCCCTGTGTTTCAACCAACCAATCTCCTCATTGCTGATTCTTTGACTAGAGTATGTTTAGAAAATCTCCAAGGAGCTTTTGAAATGTAAATCTCTAGACTCCACACACAGATTTTTGAGTCTCTATGTCTGGCAGGTCTTGGGAGTCCCCAGTCCATTCAGCCCTGTACTAATGCTGTATAAGTTATCATCAGATCCCTTTGGATGGATAAGTTATCCCTTTGGATCGATAAGTTATCCCTTTGGATAGATAATGCCATATAAATTATCATCAGATCCCTGTTCTACTGCAACTCCATACCCAGGTAGCCTGGATTTGTATGTGTCTGTGCTAGGTAGTAGCTGTATGATCTTGGGAGAGTTACTCAAAGTATCTGGAAGTCAGTTCTCTTCTAGAAGAATCATGAAGATCGTACTGCTTCCCCTCAAGGATTGACATGAGCATTGAATAATTTCATGTGTTTAAAACCTTTCACATGGCACCTAGCACCAAGTAATTAATAAATGCTAAGTAAATGTCACTCTGTTGTTATTCAAATTATAGTAAGTCTATCAATGAGTAGAAACTTTAATCACTGTCTTTCAGTCCTAGATCATTCTAATGTGAAAATCCATATCTTCCTGTGTCTGGAATCTGTTTTTCTTCTGATTCTGTAGATTTCTTAGTATTTCTCACTTCCTAAAGTAGCCTTGACACCTGCTCTTTTTCAGAGGGTTCACACTTGTAAATCTCCCTGCTCCACCTAGAGAAGGTTTATTGATGCCGCATCTTTATTGAATGCTTTCTAGAATGTACATTGGCTTTTGCAATAGAATTTTCACTGGGGCACAGGCTTGTGTAAACCACAGCACTATGAACCTTAAGAACCTCTTAACCTTTTCACCTCAGGTCAGGCTTGCATCTTTTTTTTTTAAAGATTTATTTATGCGGGGGCGGAGCAACATGGCGGCGAGGAGACGCTGCGAGTAAGATCTCCCATTAAAAAAAGTTAATAGGGAGGAAAAGCGGCAGGTCCCAGTGAGAACTGGGACACGGAAGATAAACGGACGACTCCAGCAAACTGCCCGAAGAAGAAAGTTGCCATAAAAGAGGACTAGAAGGGAGGGAAGCACAGAACCCTGCTCCCCTCCCCCTCCCACAAAGTCGGCACTCTCCGACTGGCAGAGAGGAGGGAAACAACTAACCAAAACGGCCAACAAGAAAAACGGACACAGCAAGTGGGACTGTGAGTGGAAAGGAACTATTTCAGCCACCACACCCCGTGAACGGGAGCAGAGGCGAACCCTGCAGGATCCGCCGCGGAGGTGAGCTCCAGGCGCCATTAAAGAGAGCCCCGCCCCCCAGGAGGAGACCAGCACCAGCACACAGCCCCGGCTGCCTGGTAAGCTTGCGCGGAAAGTGGCGCGGATCCGGACCGGATCGCAGCTGCCCAGGTCCCCGCGCCTGCGACCTAGGCTTGCGGGGAGACGGCTGAGGCCCTCCCTGAGTGAGCAGGAACAAGGCGCCCAGGCAGGGGAGCGGGATTCAAAAGGCGCCATTCCCGCGCCACTGATCTGGGCTACAGCCCGCGTCCTGGAACTGAGGGCTTTGGAACTGAGACCCGGGGCACGAAATTAGGGGCGTGGGTTCCCCACGACGGTGGGGCACAAGGCAGACACAGCACCCCAAAGCCGTTGAGGTGTACCCTACCATCCTCGCTCTGCTCCCTGTCCCACGGGGTGGAAAATCAGCTCCCCAAGGGCTCTAGGAGAGATCTCTGGCGCCACCTAGCGACTTGACCCCAGCACAGGCTACTGAAGGAGCTAGTGGCCAGCTGGGGAGTTAGCCCACACCGGGCTCCTTCCGAACAAGTAGTCTGAGCCCACAGGGAGAGCGAGCACCCACAGCCGGGCAGACCAGGCACGCAGAAGAGTGTGCCTGAGACCAGACGCGCAGGGAGTGTGTCCCACATCACCATTTTAGAACAGGGACATTTCTTCAGTAAAGACTACCTGCAGAAGGCTTCCTCAGGAGCCAGAGGTGAGCGGGGGAAGTTCGCCCACGCCAGACCCCCTCTGGCCTGCAGTCCAAGCCCAGAGGGGAGCAGGAACCCACTGCCAGGGCAGACCAGGCGCACAGGGGAGTGTGTCCCCACATCGGCATTTTAGAACAGGGACCTTTCTCCAGTAAAGGCTGCTTGAAACTGACAGATGACTCCTGGAAGAACCAGAGGGGAACAGAGAAGCCCACACAAGATGCCGGCCAGTCCCAACAACACAGTGTCCCAACGCATACGGCAAATTAGAAAACAGACAGTAGGGAGGAGAAGAACCACACGCAACCTAGCAACTCTCCAGAGAAAAAGCACACCACAAAAAGAAAGCCAGCCCCCAGATTGCAAAGACAATAACATGGAAGAATTTCTGAGCCTTCCAGAAAGAGAATTTAAAATTGCCGTGATTAAAAAACTGACAGAAGTCATAAAGGAAAACAATGATAAGGGAAAAATAATCAACCATCAGAAGAATGCAATTGAGTCCCTAGAGAGGGAAAACAATGGTCAGAAGAAAGAAATTGAGTCCCTAAAGAGGGAAGTAAAAGAAATGCAGGAGATCAAAGAATTAATGGAAGAACTAAAGAATTCTGGGAAAAGCAATGAAAGCAGAATAGATGAAATGGAAGAACGAATAAGTAATCTTGAAGACACAGAAATAAAAAGAACCAAAACAGAAAAGGAAAGAGAAGTACGAAGGAAAAAGAACGAAGAAAGACTTCGGGAACTATCTGACTCCATGAGGAAAGGAAATATAAGAGTTATAGGAATACCAGAAGGAGAGGAGAGAGATGTAGGAACAGAGAAAATATTCAAAGAGATAATTGAAGAGAACTTCCCAAATGTGAAGAAGGAGCTGAAAATTGATATACAAGAAGCAAGAAGAACACCAAACTTCCACGATGAAAGGAAAAATACAGCAAGACACATAATAGTAAAGCTCCCAAGAATCCAGGACAAGGAAAAAATAATGAAGCTGGCAAGAGGGAAGAAACAGATAACATTCAAAGGAAAACCAATCAGGCTGACATCAGACTTCTCCGAAGAAACACTACGGGCAAGGAGAGAGTGGAGGGACATAGTCAACAGACTCCAAGAAAACAGATGCCAACCAAGAATACTCTATCCCGCAAAGCTCTCCTTCCTCTTTGAAGAAAGAATATGGACCTTCCCAGACAAACAGAAACTCCGGAATTTCATTGCAACTAAACCCCCACTCCAAAAAATACTACAAGGAGTCCTAAAGCCAGAACCTCAGAGCGACGAATAACAATGAAAGAAGGCCAAAAAAAAAAAAAAGTTATTAAAAGAATAAATAAATAAAATCAAAGGAAAGACAAACACAATGGCAAATACAGATGTTAACATATCAATATTAACTCTAAATGTAAATGGACTAAACTCTTCAATAAAAAGACACAGAGTTGCAGCCTGGATTAAGAAACAAAACCCAACCTTTTGCTGTCTCCAGGAAACACATTTAGCTACAAAAGATAAAAATAGGCTCAAAGTTAAAGGATGGAAAACAATCCTACAAGCAAATGGACCAAAAAAGAAAGCAGGAACAGCTATACTTATATCAGATAAAACAGATTTCAAACTCAAAAAGATAAAAAGAGACCCCAATGGTCACTACATTATGATCAAGGGGACAATACTTCAAGAAGAAATAACACTCATTAACATATACTCACCAAACGAAGGAGCACCAAAATATATCAGACAACTGTTGTCCTCTCTGAAAACAGACATCAGAGAAAACACATACGTAGTGGGAGACTTCAACACACCACTATCAACAATGGATAGATCAACAAGACAAAAAATAAGTAAAGAAACCAAAGCTCTAAATAAGGACCTAGAGCAATTAGGCTTAACAGACATCTATAGAACACTAAACCCCAAAAAAACGGAGTACACATTTTTCTCAAGCGCACACGGATCATTCTCCAGGATCGATCACATACTGGGGCACAAGACAAACATCAACAGATACACCAAGATTGAAATCATATCAACCATCTTTTCTGACCATGAAGGCATCAAACTAGAAATAAACCATAAAAAGAAGGCAAGGAACTTTCCTACCTCATGGAGATTAAAAACCACACTACTGGAAGACCATTGGACTAATGAGGAGATCAAAGAAGAAATTAAAAAATTTTTTGAATTGAACGACAAGGAGGACACTAATATCCTAAATGTATGGGATGCAGCAAAAGCAGTAATATGAGGAAAATATATAGCAATAGAAGCTCACATCAAGAAACAAGAAAGAACGCAAAGAAACAACCTCATCTCGAAGCTCAAAGATCTAGAAAAAGAACAACAAAAAAACCCCAAAACCAGTAGAAGAAAAGAAATAATAAAAACCAAAGCAGAAATAAATGAAATTGAAACTAAAAAAATAATCCAAAAGATCAATGAAACCAAGAGCTGGTTCTTTGAAAAAATCAATAAAATAGACAAACCCCTAGCCAGGCTCACAAAGGAAAAAAGGGAGAAAGCACAAATAAACAGGATCATCAATGAAAGAGGAGAAATCACAACAGACACAGCAGAAATCAAAAGAATAATCAGTAACTACTATGAACAGTTATATGGAAACAAGTTTAACAATCTAGAGGAGATGGACAAATTCCTACAACTCTACAATCACCCAAAGCTAGATAAAGAAGAAATAGAACACCTAAACAGACCAATTACAATTAGCGAAATTGAAATGGTAATAAAAAGCCTCCCCAAAAACAAAAGCCCAGGACCTGATGGATTTACAAATGAATTCTACCAAACATTCAGAGACGAATTAGTGCCTATCCTTCACAAACTCTTCCAAAAAATTGAGAAGGAAGGGACAATACCAAACACGTTTTATGAAGCCAACATTACACTAATACCAAAACCGAACAAGGACAACACAAAAAAGGAAAACTACAGGCCAATCTCCCTAATGAACACTGATGCAAAAATCCTCAATAAAATTTTAGCTATCAGAATCCAACAATGTATCCATAAGATAATTCACCACGACCAAGTTGGATTCATTCCAGGGGCACAAGGATGGTTTAACATCCGAAAATCAATCAACGTTATCCAACACATCAACAAAAAGAAATATAAAAACCATATGATAATATCAATAGATGCTGAGAAAGCTTTCGACAAAGTGCAACACCCATTCATGATAAAAGCCCTTGAAATTCTTGGGATACAAGGAACATACCTCAACATCATAAAGGCCATCTATGACAAGCCAACAGCCAGTATCATTCTCAATGGTGAAAAGCTGAAAGCAATTCCATTAAGATCTGGAACAAGACAAGGATGTCCACTCTCACCATTGCTTTTCAATATAATACTGGAAGTCCTAGCCAGGGCAATAAGACAAGAGAAAGACATCCAAGGAATCCAAATAGGAAAAGAAGAAGTCAAACTATCACTATTTGCAGACGATATGATATTATACATAGAGAACCCCAAAAACTCCACAGAAAAGCTAATTCAACTCATCAATCAGTTCAGTAAAGTGGCAGGATACAAAATCAACACGCAAAAGTCAGTAGCCTTCCTATACACAAACAATAAATCTGAAGAAGAAGAAATCAAAAAGACCATCCCTTTTGTTATTGAAACAAAAAAAATCAAATATTTGGGAATAAATCTAACAAAAGAGGTAAAGGACCTATACAAAGAAAACTATAAAACACTGTTAAAAGAAATAGAAGAAGACACAAAGAAATGGAGAGACATCCCCTGCTCATGGATTGGAAGAATAAACATTATTAAAATGGCCATCCTACCAAAAGCAATATACAGATTCAATGCTATTCCAATCAAAATTTCAATGTCATTCTTCAAAGAAATAGAACAATTATTGATGAAATTCATATGGAATCACCAAAAACCCCGAATAGCCAAAGCTCTCCTGAAAAAAAAAGAAGGGAATGGAGGCATCAGACTCCCAGACATCAAACTATACTACAAAGCCATAATCATCAAAACTGCATGGTATTGGAACAAGAACAGACATACAGACCAATGGAATCGAATAGAAAATCCAGAAATAAACCCACAGATTTATGGTCAACTAATCTTTGACAAAGGAGCAAAGAATATGCATTGGAGCAAAGAAAGTTTGTTCAATAAATGGTGCTGGGAAAACTGGGTCGCTACATGCAAAAGAATGAAGCTTGACCACCACCTCACACCATACACAAAAATCAACTCAAAATGGATTAAAGAACTAGACATAAGACCTGAAACCATAAAATATATAGAAGGAAATATAGGCGAAACACTACGTGATTTGCACATCAAAGACATCTTTACAGACACATCACCCAAAGCAGTGATAGTGAAGGCAAAGATAAACAGCTGGGACTACATCAAATTAAAGAGCTTTTGCACAGCAAAAGAGACAATAACAAAAACAAAGAGAAATCCCACCAACTGGGAGAACATTTTTGCACCCAACACTAATGATAAAGGACTGATCACAAAAATCTGCAAAGAGCTGATGAGACTCAACAACAACAAAGAAAATAATCCAGTCAAAAAATGGGCAGAAGAGCTTAAAAGAAACTTCTCTGAAGAGGAAATGCAAATGGCCAACAGGCATATGAAAAAATGTTCAACATCACTTGTCATCAGGGAAATGCAAATCAAAACTACCATGAGATACCATCTTACACCAGTGAGAATGGCACATATTAAAAAAACTAGCAACAACAAATGTTGGCGAGGGTGTGGAGAAAAAGGAACTCTTCTGCACTGTTGGTGGGAGTGCAAACTGGTCCAACCACTGTGGAGAGCTGTGTGGAGATTTCTTGACCTACTAAACATAGAGCTTCCAATGATCCAGCAATTCCACTCCTAGGTATTTACCCAAAGGACACAGAAACATCAATTCCAAAGAACACCTGCACCCCTATGTTTATAGCAGCACTGTTTACAATAGCTAAGCTTTGGAAACAACCCAAATGCCCAAAAATAGATGACTGGATCAAGAAGATGTGGTACATATATACCATGGAATATTACTCAGCATTCAAAAAAGATAAACACATGCAATTTGCAGCAACATGGATGGCGCTGGAAGGGATCATGCTCAGCGAAATAAGCCAAAAAGAAAAAGAAAAATACCGGATGGTCTCACTCATAGCAGGAATCTAGAAAACTTAAATAAGGGACCAGGAAAATGAATAACTATAAGAAAGTGAAAATCAAAATCAACAAAAACTATGAACCAGAGACACTTTTAGGGGGGCGGGGGTGGGAGGGGAGGGATTGGGGTCAGAGTGGGGGGGCTGCAATTGTATGGGGAATATAACAATAAAATTTATTAAAAAAAAAAAGATTTATTTATGCATGCAAGAGCTGGGGTACAGGCCAGAGATGCGGGGTGGGGGTAAGAGGATTCACCAGAGACAGAGTGGGGAACAGAACAGGCAGACTGACTGAAATACACTGCTGAGGGGAGCGGCGGGCGAGTCAGGAGAGGTCTGCTATGCTATGTGGGTTGCTCCCTGGCCGGCTGGGGATTGAACTCGTACTGCAGAGGCTGCGGATTGCTTCATAGTGTGGTGCTTAACCCCTTGCACCACCAGGGAGGCCCCAGGCTTGCATCTTGATTCAAGTCAAAGATTCATTTTCATGTTTCCCAAGCATTAGATGGCTTGGCTCCAGCCCCCTGCTCCTATGACTGTGTGAAGTCCTGTCACCTAAATTACGATGCAAACCAAAATAGTTTAAGAGCCTTGATAATAGCCTCAAATTCCAAATCTTACTATACACCAGCATCCTCCTGCCAGCATCTGTCTGTTGGTGTCTAGAGGGAACTATTGGATTCTCCATCTTAGGAAGGTGCCCAACAGCTGTGGGTGGCCCAGAATCCACACCTTCTTGTTGGGAAGGACATTCTCTCGGCCTCTAGCAACTTCCCCATGTGGGAGCCCATCTGCCGTGGACATTCTCACCCACCCACCCTTGTGCATCGAGTCCCTCTGTCCTTTGTTTAAGTCACCTGAGCTCTTTCTTTCTTCACATGAAATGCCAACATCAGTACCTGGCTTAGCCTGTCCAGTGGAACCATTCATAACAGCACTGCTTAGGGAGAGGAGCTTTTCCCAGAGCTGAGACTAATTCTCTAGAATTCTATAATAGATTTGGAGACCAAATTTTCCAGGGAATATGGTTGATTCTCCATGCTTTTTCTCTATAGTTTCAAGTAAACCTTCCCCTTTTCCATCCATCTACCTCTGTCTGTCACTCTCTCTTCCATTGTTGTCTTCATTGCCTTGTAATTATCTTAAATGATTGTGTTGTTTGTTTTCACACTGGTTTATTTATTGCTTCCCTGTTCTCATTAGCTGTGAACTCCATGAGAAGTTTTACCTCATCTTTCCTTGCTGCTGTTTTATTCACAGACCTGGGCTTGATACAAGGCAGGCAGCCATTAATTTTGAATGAGTGAGTGAATGAAGCCAGAAAGCAAGTAGGATTCAGTATGTATGAATTCCCATTCATGTCCTAATAGTCATTTCCTCCAGGCATGCTGTGCAGACAGCATCCCAGAATGAGCTGTGAGAAGAGCAGAGTCTTCCCAGGTAGTCAGCTCTCCCACCTCACAGGAAGAGCAATGTGACCAGGAGCAGAAGAGGTGGGACAGAAGGGACACCAAGAAACATATTTGACCCTCACAGTAATTCCCAATCCTTCTGGGAAGGAAAAAGCCTTTCAACGCAGAGTGTGGATAAACCCTCAGGAAGAAACATCAATTTGAATTTCCACTGAGGCAGAAGAGATCAAGAGCTCGTTTGAGAGCAGGCTATCTTAAGGGCCCAGGTTTTCAAAGTTCGTGAATGGAAGAGGAGAGGGCGGTACACTAGAAGGCAGAGGCTGAAAAGGTGACCCCAGTACTGAGATATCTCCCACACTTCCTATACAGCCTGTGTGATAAAACGTCCTTGCATTAGCTTGCTGACAAAAGTCTAAACTCACATTCCAGGCAAGCAAGAGGGCCTCTTGCTCAGACTCTGGCTTGGGTCCAGAAGCCAGTTTGGGCATAGACTCTGGCTGTGCGGAATGGGGAAAAGGGGAATCTTGGCCATTGGCCTGGAGAACCCAAGGGATGTTGCTGGGATAAATTCCAGGGATGGGCGAGGGCACAGAACAACCTTGACACGGAAGGGTCACCCATGGAGTCCCTGGTACTAGGCTCCATGGTGACAGATGGAGCCCGGGGCTGGGACAGGGAGAAGGGAAAGTCTCCCCAAGGCCAGGGATGGAGGGGTCAGTTTATAGGGCGCCTGTGGCTTTGCCTGTGGGTGGAGAGGGAGCTGTTAAAGGCACTGAGCTGGACCAATAAAGATTTCTTTCTGAGGCTCCTTGTGTGTTCTCCCCCCCTAGTAAGACCACCGCCCCTGGGGTGAAACTCCTCCTCACCCCTTGGGGATTGGGGCAGAGTTCTGAGGACAGAAAGCACTTGATGTAGAGTGGGCACCTCGTAGATTCTGTGATCCTCCTTTCTCGATTTCTCCTTAGCCCCAGGGTATACACCCATGATACTTTTCTAGGTGACAAGTCACCTGAAGACACTTAGCTGAGCACAGCGGCTGTGAGAAACTTCAAGGTGGTTTTCACTTTTACAGAGAGACGTTCGCCTGTGCACGCAGACTTGAGATCCATGTTTTACAAGATAGATGGGCAAAGACTAGAGGGGCCTCCGTGTTTTTCAGATTTTGCCTCTCCCACACTCAGCCTGATGGGCGGCTTTCACTTTAAAGTTAGAAAACATTCCAGCCTTTGCCCATTAGGGTGACTCCTGATATGCCTCATAAACTATTCATAAAACAAAACGATTCCAGCCCCAGTTGCTTCCCAGTCTTCCTCCTCCTTGACGTTTATTTTCCCCAGCCTGTCCTGCCCCTCCACCTTCCTGCTTAACCCTTGGGGGCCTCATTTAACGAGGCATTTCAGCTTGACATGCGTAACGTGGCACAGCTCCACACCCCTTTCCGGGAAACCTCAGACTTCTCCACCTCGGTCTCCTCTGGTGTGACCTTTGTCCTTCCACACAATCCCAACTCTTCCTGTCCCTCCTGTTCTTCAGTATCAAGGATATTTGAAATGATTTTAGCCAGGTTGCTTCCACTATGTCCCTTTGCCCAAAAATTGTCAAGCTTGGGAAGGCCAGAGAAGGCACTTGGCTGTGTTGCCAGTTTGTTCCAGGCTCTTCCTCTGTCTGGAGATAATGGGTATGACTTGAAATCAGAGAAAAGCTACTAGTGGTGACTCATGGGACTAGAAATGGAAATTGGTGTGTTCTTTCTTTAACCGGCCCTCGGTTTGGTGGATGTGAGGAGTTGGCAGCAGACCTGGTTCTCAAAGTCTGGCTTGTCTTCTTCCTTTTTTGCATAACTGCCCTAAGCCTTAGCTTCCCATCCATGCATCCATTATCCACCATCTATCATCCATGCACCCAACATCTATGCCTGCTTCCATCCATCCAATAATTAATGCACACAAATTCTGTGCCAAGCCCTGTTTTAGGCACTGAGGTTAGAAATAATTAAGCTGATGAGTTTCTTTCCTTATGGAACCAACATACTAAAAATTAGAAAAATAAGAGAATCTACCTTGTAGGTAATCCGTGTAAAGCATCTGATAAGTTGGTTCATATGAAATTGTCTTATTTTTTAAAAAATATTTATTTATTTATACATACAAGAACTGGGACACAGGCCAGAGGTGTGGGGGGTGAGAGGATTCGCCAGAGACAGAGTGGGGAACAGAACAGGCAGACTGACTGAAATACACTGCTGAGGGGAGCAGCGGGTGAGACAGGAGAGGTCTGTTGTGCCATGTGGGCAGCTCCCCTGGCTGGGGATGAAAGTCATGCTGCAGTGGCTGCAGATAGCTTCATATGTTGCTTCTTAATACCTTGCACCACCAAGGAGGCCTCGAATTGTCTTTTTTTTTTAAAGATTTATTTATGCATACAAGAACTGGGGTACAGGCCAGAGGGGTGTGTGTGTGGGTGAAAGGATTCACCAGAGACAGAGTGGGGAATAGAACAGGCAGATTGACTGAAATACACTGCTGAGGGGAGCAGCGGGCGAGTCAGGAGAGGACCGCTGTGCCATGTGGGTGGTTCCCCGGCCGGGGATCAAACTCCTGCTGCAGTGGCTGCGGATAGCTTCATAGGTTGTGTCTTAACCCCTTGCGCCACCAGGAAGGCCCTGAAATTGTCTTTTTTAAGGTCAAAACTGAATATTAATCATTTTATATGAATGAAGCCAACTGTAAAGAACTTAGCGCTTGGTGGGTCCTCAGAAAAGGGGCAGGAATGAAACTTTTGTATTCTGCCACAAGAATGAAATTCTCTTCCAAATTTCTCGTTCATTGGATGAAAAATGCAGCTGAAATCAGGTATTATTTACAGCTCATGTTTTTTTATTAAGTGTTATGAACCCATGAAGTCTTGAGAAGCAGCTGACAGGAAGTAGCTTGTTGAGTTTTACCTTGTGTTTTAAAGCTCCCGTCCACCAGACCATATGACCAATATTTTAAAATATGCTGATCCTTTTCTTGAGTAAATCAGCAGAGCTTAAAACAGACTTTGCATTATTCAAAGCATTCGTAGGGGCAGGGTGGATGAGGAGGAAGACCCTGTGTTAAACATTTATGTCTCACTGCTAAATCGCAAATGTAACCCATCTTTACGAAAACCTCTCCAAATGGTTGAAATAAATTTCATACAATGAGTCTATTTTTCCGTCTTCAGAAAATATACAAAAGCAGGTGTCTAGACTTCCTGGTGTGTTTGGGGAAAAAAAAAAACAGCCCTGAGTTTTTAATGTTTACTTGTTTTCAGGTGCAGTTAGGGTTGTTAAGAAAACATTGGCATTGGCGGGGCTTCCCAGGGACGCATGTTGCTATGGTACATGGCTTCCCAGGACCCTGGGGCAGCCACCAGTGCGACTCCTGTGACTCAGTGGCCGAGAGTGTGAGCCTACAGCCAGAGGACCTGGCTCTGGATCTGGACTCTCCCACTTTCTAGCAGTGTGTCTTGGGATCAAAAAGACGAGTAATTTTTATCTCTGAGCCCCAGTTTCTTCATTTGTAAGTTGAACATAATGATGAACCTACAGCTGGATTGGTTTTACTTACTGATGGAGTGGTTCTGAAGAGTAAGTGAAAGAGTTCTTGTGAAGTGTGGGGCAGACCTTGAGCAATCAGTTTCTGTTCCTATTAATAATGGCAGTATGATCAGTGATACTGTTATTATTTGGGCAGGGCTATTTTCAGCATCCATCTCTCTCCTCAAGACTCAAAAGGCTTGTCACTCCTTTGCAAAGGATAGTTTTCTTTTGTTTTGCCAAGGCTCATGCTTTGCATTTCTCTGTTCAACTCAAACCCCTGTGGACTGGATTACCCAAACTGCCCTGCCTTCTGGGTATCAGTTGACATAGGACAATGAGATGCACCATGGCATGAAATATAAATCCAAATGACTCTGAAAGGATTTATGGGTAGAATTAAAATTGGTTAGAAAAAATATCTTGTACTTTAGCCTTCTGGTACATGGCTCAGAAAGACATTTGATATAATCCTTCTATCTTGTGTATATACAGAAGACCCAAAGAGGAGAAATCAAATTCATCCTTGTATCTACCTTCTTAAGAGATGGCCATTGCTTACTATTAGGTTTTGCAAACAATAGCAATTACTTTTAAAGCAGTTATTTAAATGCCTGTTGGGCTTCTGTTGCACATAAGGCATTGTTTTTCTCTAATTAATACTTTGGTCTCTTGTCTTAGGATCAACAGAACTGGAAGTGTTTTTCTGAAAAACCAGTAATATCTTTTGTCAGGAAAAATCAGTTCTAGATTTGTCAAAGTACTTCAGTCTTCTTTCCTTTGCTTGGCATAAAGTAGGGTTGTGTTGGTTATGTGGCCTTCTGGCCGCCTGTGATGTTGAGAGTCACATCTTAGAAATTTAACTCTCTCCTTCCATGCCAGCCTCTTCCAACTGCACCTGAAGTCTCCATTTCTGCCACACTTCCCAGAGGCATCTGCTCAGTATTTCAACTACTGGAGAGGAGCAGACAGGTGCCTCTCTGAGAGTCTATATGTCTGCTGGTGTTTGAGCTGCCCTTAAGAACTTACCCTTCCAGATCCATCTCCTCAATGGACCCTTTGGATCCAACCAGAAGCAGGAAGCCTCTTAAGGCCTGTTTGTCACTGAAGAGAAATACATGTGGTACGAATAACTGCACTTCCATATCTGCCTTGAATGTTTCCAGAAATTTTCTTTTTGCCCAGTGGCCAATAGAAGTGCTAAATCTTGGAAAGTACAGAGTATTGTGATCAGGAGAATTTTTTTTTTTTCCTCCAGATAGAATGCTTCTGGGTTATGGTTTATGGTGTTTATAAAAATTGGTGACATCTATGTTCATCTAATTCAGTAGATCAGAAGGCTTTGCTTACTAGTCAGTGAGAACTTGCGAAGGGCTTAAGAAGAACGTATTCCTTCCTCACTAAGCATTCATTAATCACCTTTTCTTGAACTGGACATAGTATAGTAGACAAAATGGATATAACTCCCTCTTTTAAAGAGATTAGACATTAGAGCTATGTTGTTCAATATGGTAGCCACTAACCACAGGTAGCTACTTAAATTTAATCCAAACTAAATAAAATACAAAATTGGGCTTCTCAATCATACATACCCCACCTTAAGTACTCAATAGCCATAGATAACTAATAGCTACTATGTTGACAACACAGAGATAGAACATTTCCATCATTGTAAAAAGTGCTATGGTACAGTGCTGATCTTGAGAAATATACAGAGAATTAAAAACTAATTGCAAAAAAATATATTAAATGCTGTAATGAGAGAAGTACAGGTAACTATAGGAGCCTAAGGGGGCACTGTTATTTTTTGACACTGAATATTTATTAGTTCACAAATCAATGGGCCATAAATGTATAGTGGATGGTTCTGGTCTTGGCTGACTCACCTGTCTTGTGGTCAGGTAGCCACCTGGTTAAGGCCTTGTTGGCCATGTGGCCATGTGCCTCTCATCCCCCAGCATGCTGCTCAGGTATGTTCTTATGGCAATAGCAAACTTCAAGAGTGAGCAAGTTCTATCCTATAAGCACAGTACAAGTCTCCGTCTGTGCCTGCTGACGTCCCAGGGGCTGGGGCAAGTCACAAGCCCTGCCCAGTATCAAGGGGTGGGAAGGGACTCTGCTTCTCTCAACAGAGAAATTGCAAGTTCATGTAGCAAAGTCATACATACAGGAGGGAGAATAAAATTAGGGATATTGTTGGATTAATCTACTATGCCACTTCAAACATGATTACTTTTATTTATTTTATTTTTCATTTTTATTTTATATATTTTTTACACCACTTTTCATTTTTGCACAATGTATGCATTTTCATCTTGGTTATAGTCCCCATACAATTCCCACCCCCCTTATTTTGACTGTAATCTCTCCTACTCCCCCCGCAACCCCTGTAGTGTGTCTCTGGTTTATAGTTGCTTGTTGATTTTGATTTTTACTTTATTTATTTATTTTTTTATTTAAGTCTTTTTTTTTTTTAATAGAGGCATGTTTTATTTATTTATTTGTTTGTTTGTTTGTTTTTTTTTTTTGTTTATACATGCACTGGGTACAGTCAGAAGCGCGAGAGGGTGAGAGAATTCACCAGAGCCAGAGCGGGGAGCAGAGCAGGCAGAAGGACCGAAGTACACTGCTGAGGGGAGCAGCGGGCGGCAGGAGAGGTCTGCGCGCCATGTGGGACCCTCCTCCAGTGGCTGGGGAGCAGCTGGGGATCGAACCGGCACCGCAGAAGCCGCGGGCAGCTTCGCAACCCAGCGCTCAACCGCTGCGCCACCGGGGAGGCCCTGATTTTTACTTTATTATAATTAGTCTTTTTTCCTGGTCCCTTATTTAGGCTTTCTAAATTCCTGCTATGAGTGAGACCAGCCAGTATTTTTCTTTTTCTTTCTGGCTTATTTCGCTGAGCATGATCCCTTCCAGCTCCATCCATGTTGCTGCAAATTGCATGAGTTTGTCTTTTTTGATTGCTGAGTAATATTCCGTTGTGCATATGTACCACATCTTCTTGATCCAGTCATCTATTCTTGGGCATTTGGGTTGTTTCCATAGCTTAGCCATTGTAAATAGTGCTGCTATAAACATAGGGGTGCAGTTGCCCTTTTGAATGAATGATTCTGTGTCCTTTGGGTAAATACCTAGGAATGGAATTGCTGGATTATATGGAAGCTCCATCTTTAGCAGGTTGAGGAATCTCCACACAGCTTTCCATAGTGGTTGGACCAGTTTGCACTCCCACCAGCAGTGCAGGAGAGTTCCTTTTTCTGTGCATCCTCGCCAACATTTGTTGTTGCTAGATTTTTTTTAATATGTGCCATTCTCACTGGTGTAAGATGGTATCTCATTGTAGTTTTGATTTGCATTTCTCTGATCACAAGTAAAACTGAACATTTTTTCATATGCCTGTTGGCCATTTGCATTTCCTCTTCAGAGAAGTTCCTTTTTAGCTCTTCTGCCCATTTTTTGACTGGATTATTTTCTTTGTTTTTGTTGACACTCTTAAGCTCTTTGTAGATTTTTGTGATCAGTCCTTTATCATTAGTGTTGTGTGCAAAAATTTTCTCCCAGTCAGTGGGATGTCTATTTGTTTTGGTTACTGTCTCTTTTGCTTGTACAGAAGCTTTTTAATTTGATATAGTACAGCTGTTTATCTTTGCATTCACTATCACTACTTTGGGTGATGAGTCTTTAAAGATGTTACTGAGGTGCATGTCATGTAGTGTTTCACCTATATTTCCTTCTATGTATTTT
This sequence comes from Talpa europaea, assembly GCF_964194135.1. NCBI lineage: Eukaryota > Metazoa > Chordata > Mammalia > Eulipotyphla > Talpidae > Talpa > Talpa europaea. The sequence goes on from NC_140078.1 coordinate 66,532,357, forward strand.
ATGGTTTCAGGTCTTATAAACATGATTACCCTTAGATCATTTATTGGCTTATTTAATTCAGAAGATTAAGAGTAGTTTGCCTTCGTTCATGACTGGATGCAGGTGCTCAGAGAAAATGGCTAAGTTTCTATCATAATCCTTCAGCTCTGCTTACCACTGTGTCGGCTTCTTTCTCAAGTGATCTGTACCAACTGGTGGCAAAGACGATCCTGAGCTATTGTAGACTCATAGTACCAGCTCCATGATCCTATTCAGGAAGTTCTAGTAGGCTTAATCTCATTGGCCTGCTTTGGATCATGTGCCTGACTGTGAAGCAGTCACTGCAGCATAGGCGATTGGATGCTTTTCCTGTTTGCATGTGAGTAGAAACATGGAGCCTGAGAAGAGGAGAATGGTAGATGGACAACAGAAGAAAGCCAGTTTTCTTAGGAAGATCTGGCATGCTTTTTCTAGAAAAGGAATAACAAGTGCCAGAAATAAGAATGATAGATTCCAGCTACAGATAGACTTGTGGAATAAGTTGTGTGTTCCATGCCAAGATACTACAAGTGAGGAAATACAGAACAGAAAGCAGGCGGCACCCTGGAAGATCCGAAAGAAGTTTTTGTCTGCAGTAGAGAACTGTAAATTCATGACACGGTATAGTGAGGAAGAGAGGAGTATAATGAAGGAACAGAATAAAAATACACAAATAAGAAGTGAGATGAGAGAATGGGGCTAAAGAGAAAAATAGTTGAGAGAAAACAATTGAGGTAAGGAAGAGATATTGATAAAGAGAAAGAGAACAGTTTCCGAATTGCTTCTCATATTTTGGATCTGATCTGATTTCTCCAGTCCAGGACTGTTACAGACTCTAGCAAGTCTTTCCATCAGTTTTCTCAAATCTCAAATAGGCACTAAAATATTGGTACTGTCTGTCACATAGGGCTGCTATCTCAAATGATGCAAAAGATATGGATGCCCTTTAAAAATATTATGCAAGCATACAGTGTGTGATTTTTTTGGGGGGGAGAGAGAAGGCTTCCAAATAAGACTGCACAGAAACAGAAACACTGCACCCCACAACCCAGGAGAGTCCTTACTTATACAGAGATTGCCTTTTGGAAGACATTATAGTTAGACTTTAAAATACCATCATTCCTAGTTCCCCTCTCCTTAGTTGTCAGTAGGGTTCTTATCATGTGGTGGGAGGTATATTGCCTTGAATTTTTATTTATGTGTGCATATATATTTCCACCTGTTTGATGCCGTCCAGAACAAGATACAGAACATTGTCAGCACTCTGAATGGTTCCATTGGGTCCATTCCCATTCCCACTCTTCTGGCTTCTATCACCATTGGTTAGTTTTGTTTGATCTTGAACTTTATACAAATAGCAAGATACAGTGTGTACTCTTGTGTCTGGCTTGGGATTCACTGATTTTGAAATTTACCCATGTTATTGTGTGTATCCATATTTATTCTTTTTTATTGACATGTAGTATTATATGAATATGTGACACTTTATCTAGTTTTCTCTTGATGCACATTTGAGCTTTCCCTGTTTGGGTCTGTTATAAATAAAGCATCTCTGAACATACTTATATGTGTCCTTTGGGAGATATATGTTTTTATTTCTCCTGAATATACACTTTGGAGTAGAATGGCGTCATGAGCTAGATTTATTTATTGCTAACTATTTAGTTTCTAAAATATGATAACAATTTACCTTTCATCAACACTATGTGAGCTTTACACTTGATTTTGTCACGCTTTCATTCCTAGCTATTCTAGTAGGTTTGCAATCATAAAGGTTTTATTTTTCATTTTCTTGAAGAATAATGATATTGAACTCTTTTTCCTGTATTCAGTGGTCCTCTGGAAATCTCTTTCATGAATTGCCTCTCAATTCTTGTTCTCCTTCAGGCAATTTGGAGGAAGGAGAGGTAGAAAGATAAGACATACGGTGCTTATTTTCCTTTATTAACATCATAACAGCTCTACAAAGAGGGAGAAAATCCTTAGCAATAACTCTTATTTGATTTGAGTCATATGACAACTGAGAAATCAATCCCTGTGTTTGGAATAGTGGTGTAATATGATTGGCTCAACCTAAATCATGACACTGCCTGTGTTATCAAGGAGGTAGATTCTGTTCTAAGATGAGGAAACGCTGGTGGACTAAAGTGTTAGCCAGTGGTGAAGCTCCCAAGAAGGAGCAGCTCAGTTTAGCCATGGAAATGCTGAGCTATCTTACTTTGTTTAAAACGGACCGGTAACTTAGGTTTTGAGCACTCCTAGATTTCCCTTGGATCACCCGTTCATCCCTCCATCTGTTTATCTATCCAGTTAAACCCTGTTAGTTCTTTAAATTATTTGTGGCTTAAGACATAAACACATATAAGGTAATAATGATAAAACAAAAACAGAAATAGGGAATCAGTTCCAGGAATAACATGAAGAGACATAAAATGGTCACGTTTAAGTGTATAGGATACTGTGAACCACTCAAGGACAAGGATTATATCTTTTTATTTCAGTTTTAAGGTAGAGTTTAGTGCCAGGTAAGATCGTAAGATTTGTTTCTACTGAAGCATGTAAGATTTATTTCTAGTGGAAAAATTAAAGTAATTGTGGCCCACCCAGGGATATTTCTAAAAAAGAAAATAACTACTGTCAAATGCCTCCTCCAAACTAAGTATTTTGCATATATCATTTTTCTTAATATTTTTTTCCAATAATTTGTTCAGGGAAATTTTTGTGTGTTTCAATGTTGAAAACATAAGAGATCATATGTACTCACCACCTAGGATAAACAACTGGTAAGAGTGATCATGTTTAACTTTATGCCATTTTTAAATCATTATAATAATTCATTGTGAGGGAGAGATTATTATCCCATTTTGTATATGAGGAAATACAGACTCAACAAGGAGGCACATTGTGTAAGCTATATAAGGAGAACTTGAACCCAGGCTTCTTCAACTCCCTAACCCACATTCTCTCCATAAGCAATATCTCTGTGAGTGAGCAAACCTGGGTTCCAGACCTGAGCAGTGGACCTTTTGCCTCCCCTGTAATCTGGCTCCAAGTCCATGTTACCTTTTCCTCCAACCTCCATATGTATCTTCTCCTAGGGGAAATCTGGGTTCTGGAATGTTCTGCAGAAAGATTGCAAGCAATTTCTCCATCTCCCCTGGTGTCCTCATAAATGTTTGTATGTTGAAAGGAACAAATCTGGTCACAGTCTTGGCCACTGAGGGAGGTGAACTGCATCTCCACCACCTGCTTGCTGACTTCTGCAGTGTCTCTGACACCAGGGTACACGTCCCCCACCCCTGAATCTTCCTGCAGACCTTAGTTTACACATCAACCCCTTGAACAGACTTCACTCTCATCACTCTTTTTTAATTTATTTTCATCATAACTTAAAATCTTACTTTTTTTTTTTTTTTTGTGGGACCCTCGCCAGTGGCCAGGGAATGAACCGGCGCTGCAGAGGCTGCAGGCAGCCTCGTAGCCCAGCACTCAACTGCTGCGCCACCAGGGGAGGCCCCTTACATATTTTTTTGTTTGTTTTTCTTATATCTATTTTCTTCCCCCCACCCACACATAGAAATTACAAGATAAATGCCACAGCAGAAACTTCATTTGTCTATCCTGAATGTCTGAGCATAATTCAGAAGGAGTAGGTGCTCAATAAAAGATTGTTGAATAATCTATTTGATTATTTATTTCTTTTAAAGATTTATTTATTTATGTATACAAGTACTGGGGTACAGGCCAGAGAGGTGTGGGGGTGGTGAGAGGATTCACTAGAGACAGAGTAGGGAACAGAACAGGCAGATCTACTGAAATACACTGCTGAGGGGAGCAGTGGGCGAGTCAGGAGAGGTCTGCTGCGCCACGTGGGGATTGAACTCATGCTGCAGATAGCTTCACAGTGCTGTGCTTAAGCCCTTGCTCCACAAGGGAGGCCCTATTTGATTATTTAGATTTTATCTAAATCTGTAACATGGAATCCAAAGTCTTTTACATTTGTTAGATGCTAGGTCATATACATTCACTATAATACATAGTTAGCCATTTTTTCATAATTTTGGTTGTCTGATTTGTGTCTTATAACGATATGAAGTTCGAAATTATCATGATTTACATTTTATAGTTGCGAAAAATGAGGCATAGGGAAAACAAGCAACATGATCAAAGTCTCACAGCTAGCAAAGAGGGAGCTAAAACCAAGCCTGTCTGACTCCACACCCACATATATTTTGGCCCCTGTGCCTGAAAAAATCTTATCTTGTGAACCAAATATGGCCAGTTGAATATGAAGGGAGAGGGTCATTTCATGACTACGGGCCACCATCTATCCTGATGGGTAGGGAAAAGAGAGTTAAAGAGCAACTTCCATTTGTGATCCTTTTTAAGATTTTCCTTAAAAAAAAAAAAAAAAAAGCCCAAATTGCAGAAATAGAATACAAAGGAGTGCAAAGGCAAGAACAAGTAAGCCAAGTAGTAACTCTGGGGACCTTTCTGGGGACCTCTTGAAAAGAAGATCCTTCGAAGAGCTAGATAGCTGGGCTGCACATTGCCATTTTCTGCCTGTGACCATAGCCATATTCCCTCACATCAGGCTTCACGTTCCTCATCTATAAAGTACAGTGGCTAGTCCTTGGTACATAATAATAACATAGTAATTCATCCTTATTTTCAATGTTACTACATTATCTTTGCTGTGATACTATTAATATTACATCTACCAATACTGACAAGGTTCATTGGATAAGAGACAAAATTAAACTCTTCATTTAAGCTCTGGAAGTCTGTGCCAACACTTAAGCTCTCTAAGCCTTGGAAGCTTCATCTGAAATCTGTAGTCACCAGCACTCTGTCCATGCCCACGTTGCAGACAGAGATCAGCACTAAAGGACTGAAGGAGTTCAGATGAGGGAAAAGGATTATATATGATGGTCACTTTAACTGTAGCTGACGTGTGAAGGAGGGAGCATGCGAAGAAAGCAAGACTTCAAAATGTTTTGCCGTGGCTGCTTGGGAACCTGTTGAGATCTGTCTCTGTTAGAGGGGTGCAGGGAACAGTCCTGTTTGTCAGGGTGCATCACACGAGGGTAGCAGCTTTCATTTTTGTGATCACAAGTAGGCCCGGCCCATTCTGAGAGCCTGCCTGCTGGACACAGAGGACTTATGTGCTGGCAGGTCCAGGCCTCCTTTGATAAGCCAAATGACAGATGAGCCTTTGGACTAATTCCGAAAGAGCTTCTCATTGGGAAGATGCCACGGAGTGCAGCCGCCACCAATGACCCAGAATTATTCTTTAGTGTCCAGGGTACCTCATGTTCAGAATAGTAATTGAAATGTATGCTGTTTATTACACGCGCATATGTTTGTAATCAAGGTACAACTCTAGTGGATGAGAAGCAAAAAGCTATAATTTGCTGCCTAGTATCTTAGCTGTCCTACATTCATTTAAATCGCTTTATTTATCTTCTTCTCCATAAAGAACCTTCCATATTGCAAATTTATTGAATGGTTAATGGCCTAAAAGTATGGGGTTCATTACAGAGCGATGTATTTATTGTAGTGTTAATTAAATAAAAGCATTGTAATCTTTCCAAATTGAACAATTATGTTCATTTAAACATTTTAAACTGAAAAATCTTTTATATACTAATTGAGTTGCATAATGAAAAGCATGTGTAATGGAAATTTAAATCAAAACAAATACTGAAATAATTTGAACAATTTTTTTAACAATATAAAACTTCTACTTCCATCTTTATTAGAGATACCCTAATGGCCAGCTCGCTGTCCGAACTCGTGACCTCTGAGCAGCCCATGTGGTTTCGGAGCCATCGGCCACCCTCACATACCAGCTGGCCAACTCTTTGACATCAAAGTTCTGGTTGGCTACTAGCCGCAGCCCCTGACACTCTGGCTGTTAGCCTGGATCCTGACAGGCTGGCTTGAGGCCTGTAGGCTGAGCTGACAGCCTTTTCTGCAGAGTCTGATGAATGGTTTCTGGCAAAGAGCAGCTATGTTCTGACTGCTTGTGAGAGCAATACCCCATCTGAAAAATGCACACTGTCTCTCCCGGCCAGTCTGGGGTCGGGGCATCAGAAGTTCCTGGTGCTGCTGAGTTTTTGCACCTATGAGGGGTCTTTATTTGCCCTCGGAATTCTCACCCCCTCCCTGTCACTCAGGCTGTGAGAGGTTGGTGACAAAAATGGTGCTGTCGTCAGCATTAAAGGGATTAGCTTTATTGGTGCACTCCAATAAAGATTTTTTTGCTGCCTATATTTTGTGGCTCCATCCCATGCTTCAGTTATTTAGGGCTAAATCCTAATGTAACATTGAGATGGGAGGAAGGGGTGTGGAGAGAGAAAACAGGCACATTTTTCACTAGATGCTCATTTCCTGGTTCCACAGAAGGATTTATGTGGGATCCTTGGTTTGCCCATGTCTTACTCTCCTTTTTGAAATGGCCGTTAGTTTAGCTAGATGCCATTAACACAGAAATCAGGAGGGCTGCCTCCCCGTTTCTCACACCTAGAGTTTACTGGGATTATCAAAGGGCTTAAGGCTAAACCACTGTACTAAAACCTCCAATTATTAAAAGACAGCAACAGTATGTTGCTTTGGAAGCAAATTCCTGTTTGCCTTATCCTTAGGATGAAGTTTTAGAAGCATGAATATCTAATAATAATCCCTATGCTGATTAAATATATTAATGAAAATGGTTTATGGCTATGTAAATGAATAAATGTATATACCATGGTAAAGCATATAATTCAGGCATGCTTTTCCACTGTCCCATTCGTGAAAACTTGTCCAGAGTGTCACTCAAGCTGAAGATATTTAAGTTGGTCCCAAAAGAATAGAGAAAATTGTGTATATGTACTACATCTTCTTGATCCAGTCATCTATTTTTGGGCATTTGGGTTGTTTCCAAAGCTTAGCTATTGTACATAGTGCTGCTATAAACATAGGGGTGCAGGTACCCTTTGGTATTACTGTTTCTGTGTCATTTGGGTAAATACACAATGGAATATTACTCAGCAATCAAAAAAGATAAACTCATGCAGTTTGCAGCAACATGGATGGAGCTAGAAGAGATAATGCTCAGCAAAATAAGCCAGAAAGAAAAAGAAAAATACTGGCTGGTCTCACTCATAGCAGGAATTTAGAAAACCTAAATAAGGGACCAGGAAAAAGACTAATTATAATAAAGTAAAAATCAAAATCAACAAACAACTATAAACCAGAAACACACTATGGGGGGGGGTAGGAAGGGGCGGGGAAAGGAAGGACTAGGGTCAAAATAGGGGGGGTGCAATTGTATGGGGAATATAACCAAAATGAAAATGCATACATTGTGCAAAGATGAAAAAAGATGTAAGAATTATATAAAATAAAATATTTAAATTAAAAAAATAGAGAAAATTTCTTAAGGATAACTATGCCCAAGGTTTGATCAAAGGCAAGTGAATCCCCAGTGACCAGGAAGGTGTATCCTTGGCTCAACTGAAACTTGGGAGAGACTCTCAAAAACTGGATTTCTTGAGACACTAGTCACTGGCCTTGACTCTATCTACAAATGGAAAGAAGGAGGCGTGTCCTCCTACCCTCCCTTCCCCCATAAGATTCAGTCAAGTTCTAACTTCCAGCATAATCTCAGGAAATTGAGTGGGCTCTGAGCCATTGATGGGGTTGGGTATTGGCACTTCTAAAAAAAGTTTCCACTCTTTAATTACCTTTTCTTCGCCTATCACAGGCTGTGTATTCATGTTTTGAGCTCATATTTGTGCTTCCTTTTACATGTTTTGACCACAGTCCTAGCAGTCATTGAAAGTGACCATTTCGTGGAAGATGATAGAAAATTTGGTCCAGGTTCAGGTTCAGGTTCAGAGACAAGGTCCTGAGATATGTACAAGGAGCCTGACCCATATTTTATTCCCACTAGCATCCCCATGCAGCTATGCTATTATGTCTGGAATTTGCAGACAAAGCTCTCATGGGCTTGAGGAATTTTTGAGGAGTAAAACCAGGAGTGACAACAATCACAACAATAGCAACAACTCATCTAATATCAGCTAACAAGTAAGTGGCCGAACTGAGATTGGGTTTAACTACTGTTTAGTTTAGCTCTCAGTTACTATTCCATACCAGATCTCTATGAGACTAGTTCTTTGAATACTAACTTTGTCCTAAAGTTATTATTAATGATGTTGCAGTTGATGATGATATGGAAAGTTCCTTGTGGACCTATGATGTCCTGTATTCTATAAATTCTTGCACATGTTATCTTATGGTAGTTTCCAAACAATCTCAGAAGGTTGATATTTGTGTCCCTATTTAATGAATGGCCTCACTGAAGCTTAGGGGAGTTGCTGAACTTATTCACAGGTCATTTAAACTATAAATATAAGTTCAAATAAGGGCTTGAGATTCCTAGTATCTGTATTTTTCCACATGGCTACCTCCTCTCGTCATCTTTAATAGCTTTATTGAAAATGACACTGACTGGAAAAGTTCATTGGTTGCAGCTACTCAAAAGGCGGTCTTTTTCACCCAAACAGATTCATTGCCTGGACCATTTGCATTCAGAATTTTCAGAGCCTGGACACTCCTCCATTTATATCAATAAATAGAATAAAACCATATCGTTTTGAGAAACAATATGTATTCTGGCTCTTTATGATAGTGGTCCTGTTCCTTGTGTGCTGCACAGTTCGTTCAGCTCTGGGGTAGAGTCAAAAATGCTGCCTTCTAAAGCTGAGCAAAATTATTCTCTTATTAGCTCACTCAACACATGTCTTGAGCTATAGTTAAAGTACCAGGTACTGTTTAAGGTACTGTGGATGCCATGGTGAACAAGAGAGGAGAATGGAGTTGATTTCTTGGAGCTCACATTCCAGTGTGGGGGACAGACTCAACCCACCCATTCAGATAAGGAGCATAAAGAAAAAGACAGCAGAAGGAACGACCCACCAACAGTGAAGCCACTGCAACAGGGATTTTGTTTTGTGTTGCTATCTTTGTGCTCATACTGGGGAGTAAGATAGAGAAGATCCCTCCTTAACTTGTTTACAAGTCTGAGTGGAAGTGATAATAAGTGAGTAGAGAGAAAGAATTATAGAATATGTTTTATCTATGGCATGAGGGCCAGCAAACTTTTTTCCTGTAAAGTAGCAGGTAGCAAATACCTTTGGCTTTACAGGCCATTTGGTCTCTCACAAGTACTCAGCTCTGCCACTGTAGTGTGAAAACAGCTACACACAATGAATAAATGAATGTTTCTGGCTTTGTTCCAATAAAACTTTATTTACAAAAGTAAGCGGCTCACAGATTTGGCCTTTAAGTCACAATTTGCTTACTCTGCTCTAGAAGACAACAAAGTAAGTACTGCTCAGAAGAGTCCACGCAGAAGAGGAGTACTCTCTCAGGAGGCTGACATTTAAGTGGGGAACTAGGAGAAGAGGAGAGGGAGAGCTGATGGAAATCTTGAGAGAGCGTTGCAGGCAGAGGGACAGCAAAAGTGGGAACCCTGAGGAGGGAAAGAAAAATATAGCCTAGGGAGTGGCTGAGCTCTGAGTGACAGGTATACCAGAGGTGTGACAGGAAGACAGCAGCAAGTGGTTGAAAGCAGAGGGACAGAAGTCAAAGTTGTGAAAGGAAGGAAGGTGTGAGGTGGCTGAAGACTGAGAGGTGTGAATGGAGAGAGGTGTGATGTGGGCTTCAGAGACTTGCAAGGACTCAGGAACAGGGACCCTTGCAGCATCTATACCTAAGGCCTCTTATCTACTTTAAGAGATGCGATAGGAATATCTTCTAAACAGACCCCATAAATGTCAATATCTTCATCTATGGTTGGGGGGCGGTGCAGCTTATTTATTTATTTATTTTTCTTGAGAAGGTGATGATAGGGGAAGAATATGCCCAGGATCAATTGCCTAATGCTGATTTCTCTCATAAATCCTCACAAAATCCCAATTGGTGTTTTGGCCCAGTTTCCTTTCAATGATGGCTGTTATGTAGAGCTGATAATTGTGCACAGATATTATTACCCAGGAAGGGAAAACCTCAGCAGTTCACAAGTTCAGCTCAGATAAGCAGTTTATTATTTGGTTACTTAACTTGTCTGCGTGAGCCAATGTGACACTCTTACCTTCCCATCTGCTCTGGAGCCCGAGGCCTGACTGCAAATCTCTCTGTCTCTGGACACTTTTGTGGCCATTGTAGTCCACCATGGAGATGGGTTTATCATAGCATTGCTTACCTTGAGTTTTCTCTAGGACCAAACATGGTTTGGTCTTTTCCTTTCTACCTTCACACACAGTAAGATTGATTTCATGTCAATAGTTCCAAACTGTGGGAAAATATTGCCAAACACGGGATCACTGGAAGGGAAGTTATTGGGGCAACGCAAAAAGTTTTAGAGTTTCGGAGAACTTCATTTTCCCTCATGGACACCACTGAGACGTTGCATTCCTTACCTTTCATGGGATTTCAGGGATAGTGAAGATGTACTTGGCAGTTTCCAGCCTCACGTGTTCCTGTTTGTGACATCTGTCTTCTTTTGCCTGAGTATGTTATTTCTGGATTGGATAAAATTTTGAACAAAGATTTCTGCTTTCATTTCCGGAAATTTTGTGCGTCATTGTAAATCATATGTAATTATGTGCCTAAGAACCAAAAAAAGAAATATTTGGGTTGGAACTCCGAAGTTTTGATTTGGCTACTTTAACCGGTTAGAGCCAATTGAATGGGATCACTTTCAATAACCTCCCTAAAAGGTCATTAAGTAATAGCAATGGGGTTTTCCCAAGGGGAATGAGTGAGCATTAGGTTCATTAAGGAGACAAACTAAGTATCTTTAATGAGTGGATTGATTCATGGTGATAACCCTAAGCCTACCTGAAGTAGCCAACTGAAAACGCTTGCCATCTTTGATAAAATAGCAGAAATAACTGGGGTGTGTGGTATGTGTGTAGCAATGTTTTCGTTTGAGTCAGCTTGAGTCTCCATAAGGAGACACCCTACAAAAGCCAGCATTATTGAGGGGCAGTAAGATTCAAGCTGGAAAGAATATGTGTCTCCCTAGAGGGTAAACGCCTCACCTGCAGTAGCTGATTTTTGCCATCGGCAAGACCAGTTATCAGCTCAGTGTTTTTGTTTGTAGTGGTTGAAACCATCTCCTCCAGTATGCAAGAAGGAGCATGTAAAGAACCTTCTTCCCAAAGTACCACTTGTTAAGAACTTTTACTACAATATTAACTGATTTGGGCTAATTGACATCTTGAGGGATTTATCAGAATGCTCGCGGGGACTCACAGAGTGGAAAGGATGGCTGGAAATGTGGCAAGGGCTAGTGAGGGGACCAGGAAGTTGGGATCAGGAGGGGAAGGGAAGCCTGTAGTCAGATGAGCCTGATGAAACAGAGCCTAAGAGAGAACCCTAACCCTGTCTGTCCTGGGTCTGGCTCTGGCCCTCTGAAGTCAATGAAAGAAGGTGGTTCAGGAATTATGTTTCTGTTTCCTACAAGGAACTAAACCCCCCTAATATAAGCTTCACTGTACATAGTCTGACACAGGGATGCAGGTAGAATAACAATAGATCCTGTGCAAGTACACAGGAAAAGTTTTCAAATTATGTTGTCCCCAAGTGCACAATAGCTCTTGGTGATATGCCATTCTCAACTTTGCAGCTACAGTTGGGCAGAATCACACATTTCCCACTTGTTTCCTCACTACTGAAGCTCTGAAAACCACTCTTCACCTCTAGCCAGATCCCTCTCTTTAAGTGATCCTACAAAGCCTTATTGTGTTCGTGGTGGACAAAAGGCAACGTACCATTCTGCGATGCTCCTTGCTCCTAATCTTCCTCACCTCTGTATCTTACTGCTTCCTTCTCAGACTCCATGTCTTATCAATCAGGGAGTCTCCCCAATTTCCTTGATTGCATATTTACATTAGTAAAAAAAAAAAGAAAATATTGGTCAAGACCTCTAATATATGTATGTTTGTTTACTTATCACTGTGCATGTTTTCTTTCCTTACTGCTAAGTGGAGTCAAATGGTCAGTTTGGACCCAGAAGTAGGTAGAATTTGAATCATGTTTCCAACCTGTACTAACTGTATGATCATAAATGACTAAAGAACAACCTTTCAGCATCCTCAGTGGTGAAAAAGGCAGAATTATAGCACATACCTAATAGGATTATGGTTAGGATTAAATAAGTCAGTATGTATGAGTACCTTGTGCAAAGCCGGTGTTAATCATTATCGCTTGTTTTAATCATTTTGAGTTATATTGAGTTCACTGTCAATGAGAGTTCACTGCCCCACGAACTTGGGACAGCATGTGTCTGGTATTACTACAGTAAGGACTGATTCACATCAAAGGAACCATAGTACATTTTCTCATGGAGACCTCATGATGGATGGAGGGAAAGTGCTAGCATTCTTGATCCACTAAGCAATGTGAATGTAGATGTAGGTGAGGAACCTGGAACCATTTCCTCCTAGAAAAATATATTTCCCACTCTGCACAATCAGCCTACTAAACCACACATAGTATAATCTTAACTTGCATCCCATGTGGGAAGATAATGCCAGAGACCCAGAGTCAGGGCCAGAGTGAATAGACCAAGTAAGTCCTGCTGGACCAGCTGTCTTCAGATCTGGCTTCTCATACCTGGTCAGGGACTCTGATTTGAAGTGAGCATTACCTGGACCTGAGAGATAAGACTCCCTGAGGACTGTTCTTTGGATTAAGTGAAAACTGAAGATGAAAGTACAAAGGACAGAGCTGGGGGCGGTAGCCTGACTTCTGAACCCTGTTAGACAACACCTTGGAATGGGCATTTTGCAGTTCATGTAAACTATTATTGGAATGTGTGTTTCAAAAATGATTTAGAACCATTCTTATGGAGAGCTACCCAAATTTAAGGTAGTGTTTTCTTTCAAGGAGTGCTTTTCAAACCATGGAAAATATAATTTATTTGTTTTAAAATTCTAAAATACTTTGAAATTTTCTCAACAAGCTGTAGATTTTAATTAAAACTTAAGCTAAGAAGAAGAAAATGTCTATATTCTGGAAATTAAATAAAGCTCTATCCTATTATTCAGGCTATCCTCTACCACTCTCCAATTTGGGTGCAAAAGAGCATGTATTTCTGGCATAGAAAAAAAAAATGTTGTGTCAGTTCCTATGTTGCAATTTCTTCTGGAATTCAACTTTAAAATGTAAGCATTTATCTTATTGAACTATTAACACCATTTATCTCCAATTTATAAAATGTCTTCCTGTATCTACCTCCCTTCAACAGTCATAGTTATCACCCCCACAAACACATCCATATCACAAATTGAACTGCTAAATAAACTTATACAAATATGTTTGGGAGTTATGGGCACTTTATCTGAACACTTTCTCCTTTGCTTGCTGAGCGTTTCTTACTATCTGGCTATTATACTTAGTGGTCATCTTAAATGACAGGCAGATCACAGGAATTGTAGTAATTGCCACATAAGAAAAGATCAGAAATCATTAGGAAGTTTCAAATTTCATTCACATGCCTGTAATTGAGTGAAGTCATAGAAAAACAGGGACTAATTGGATGTCCTGTGCCCTTCAACGTGAACACGGCTCTGGTATCCAAATAGAAAATCCTTGTTTCAGAAATCAGTCCATGCTCTGATAAATATTTGATTCAGAGCTCAGTGTGAACCTCCAGGGACAGAGAGTCCACAAAAATTTTGATTTCTGTAATATGCCTCCAGGTCATCTGAGGGACGGGCTCAGTTCCTCTCGGGGAGGCTGACCACCAGGCTTCCACGTGCACCTTCACTTCTCTTCGTGAAAAACCAGGTTCTCTGTGTGTTCCAGATAGTATTCCCTTTCTGAAATGCAAATTCGCACTCTTATTTCAAATCCAGGTGAAGGCTCAGCACATCGAATCTTGTTTCAAGGCCAGCCACAGAGTAGCCACCTATCAAGTGATGACATTTTTTAGATGTATTGGGTCCTGAAAAGGTGCTTGCGACAAGAATCAAATTAAAAAATGAGTGGTTACATATGTGTAGCTGACTCTGTTGCGAGCCATTAAAATGGAATGTGTTGAGGCCACCATTTGCCTCAATTCCAGAGACTTTCTCTGAGAGTGCGAATGGAGTCTGGGCCGTTTGCGCGGCTGGTTGAGCGTGGTATTGCCCGTTCCATTGGAATTGGGGTCAGACTCACCTTGGGCTCCCAGTCCAGGGTTCCCATTTGTGAGAAACATGATCGTAGCGGTAATTATTTGACTGCTGAAATATTGCTTTTCGAACATAACCACCCCTGTTTAGTTTTTTTTTTTTTTTTTTTTTTTATTTCTAGCAAGGTCTGTATCTATTTTATCTAAACCAGCAGTAGTCATAACAGCCATCTCTCTTCTAGGAGAGAAATGAGCTATCAGTTTTTCTCAGGCTTGAGCATTCTCCCACCTGTCCTCAATTTAATGCACAAATGAAAGCACATAAATCTTTGTGACATTTTGGCATAAAGCACCTACTTCAGATGACTCCTTTAGGAAACTCTGAACCCAGGTGTTTGGTTTTTGCATAAACTTTGCAAAATGAGAATTGTAACGCGACTTTGTGTACACACATACATACATACGTGCCTCCCCCAAAAGGTGGTTGCGTATGAAATGTGAAGAGCCGAAGGGATGTGGGTGCGGGTAGGGGAATAACATGTGTGCAAACTTAATATATCTTTTCCTCACCTTAAGTTGGACCCAGACAGTTAAATTATAATTACAGCCCCATCTGGAGGGGGAGAAAGTACAGTACTCGAGTGCTCCACGCCTTTCAGCCATGGGTACTTTGTCAGGTAAAATAAACACATGTCCTGTTTTCAGCCTGGGGTCAAACTCAACAAAAGCCATGAAAGATGGGACACTCATCAAGTACCAGATTGTGAAATGGTCAGAATGACAGCAACGACAGGAAGAAGAAATAAAATGGTTGGTTACTTCTCTCAAGCCAGACAGCTTAGGAAGGCCGCGCACAGCCTGGCTTAAAGGGCACAGAGCCCCAGCTCTCAGTGCGTTGGTGCTGCCACCAAGTCTGGCGGGTGGAGTGGGAAGTAGCTCTCCCCTTGGCAGAAAAATTGGTGTCAAGAAAGTTAAGGACCCAGGCTGGGGCATGGCTATCCCTGGGGTGTGTTAGTCAGATCTTCTCTGGTCACAAAGTGTGAAGACTGTCCAGGTAGAGCAGTTGGGGACCTTGTTTCTGCCCTGGAAAGCAGCCAGGCTTGTGTCTGTGAGAGTGAAGATAATGCAGAGAAGAGAGAGAAAGAGAAAGTGCTGAGTATCTGAGTCTCTGTTTACGGTCATCTTTGCGGTCGGCTTATGCCACCATTATCAGTTTGGCTACACAGGCCAGAAATTCTCTTTTGCACAGTCTAGATCTGTGTTTCTCTTGCTGGTTATCAAAAGGACCCCATCTGATAGATCAGTCATGAAGTGACATTTATAAAATGTGTATTTTTGCTTGATTTAATAGTATCAGCGCTAATATTCACCATTGCTAATATTTTTTGAGGACTTAGAATGTGCCAAGCCCCTTATCCTTCCTAAGGACATTAGATATGGATATATTCTTTCATTTAATCCTCACAGCCTCTTGAGATAGGAGCAATTATTGTCCCTTTTTTATAAGGAAATTGAGGCACAGAAAAGTTCAGAGAATTGTTCAAGTTTTCACAACAAATAAGATGAGGAAGTGAACTTCAAATCCGGGCTCCAAAGGCCAAATTTTTTTTAATTAATATATTTTTTTAATATTTATCCATTCATGCATACAAAAGCTGGGGTACAGGCCAGAGGTGTGGGTGGTGTGTGTGAGAGGATTCACCAGAGACAGAGTGGGGAACAGAACAGGAGAAGCTGCTGAAATACACTGCTGAGGGGAGCAGTGGGCGAGACAGGAGAGGTTTGTTGTGCCATGTGGGTTGCTCCCTGGCCAGCCGGGAATCGAACTCGTGCTGCAGTGGCTGTGGATTGCTCCATAGCCTGAGCCCCAAACCCTGCACCACCAGGGAGGCCCAATGCCAGATTTTTAATTCTGGTAAGCTTTCTTGCATGAGAAAGGAGTGGAGTTAAAAATCAATGTGTCAACCGATTATGCCTAAGTCTATAAACCATTTTCTCTATACCATAGTCAAAATGCTTGGCAATTACTGATCTCCTATCAATACTTCAAAAGACTTCAAATTGCTGTAGCCTTTTATTTCCCCACAATTTTTTTCCTTGAAAACTGTGTCTCGGGGGAAGGTGTTGCAGAGGTGTTGCAAGAAGAGAGTGAGGAACTGATGAATGGATGGAGTTGATAATCTTGGGATCCTCAATAGTTCTCTCAGGGGTGCTCAGAATTGAGGAGGCATCTGAGCGATTGCTTGTTAAAGCCCAGATTGTTGTGTTTCCTATTTGTTTGTTTTTTTGTTTGTTTGTTTGTTTGTTTGTTTAATCAGCCTGAGCTTGGTTAGAGAACTTGCATTTCTAACAAGTTTCCCAGTGATGCTCCTGTTACTGGTCTGAAGGCCCCACTCTCAGAGCCATTGTCCTCTGGCAACTGCAGCTGACTGTTTGTAAGCACATGTGAAGCATCTGATTAATTCCCTAAAATAAACCAGCCAATTTGATTATTTAGGTACATTGCTGACAGTTTAGTCTAACTGGTCTGTGATCCAAAATTGCCAAATCAAGGTGAGTAACTTCTGGGATATTGAGAAGAATAAAATGATGCTTTGAAAAAATTTATAAGCAAGAAAATATTTAAGGACTATCTTTTATTTGGAAGTTTATTATTAAAATAACTTGAAGAAGTGTATTGCTATCTGTAACACAGTCAATCACTGTTCTTCATCACTATGTGTGGTGCTAAGTCAAATAAGTTACAAAAGTCTTTTATATACACAGAAATCTTATGAGAGCACATGCTTGCTTTCACCTACAAATCACCCCAAGAATACAAGAGAAACAATCTCTATGTTATCCTTTGTGCCAGTAGATATTTGCCTTGCAAATGAATTTTAGTGAATTGGGCTGATGTCATTTTACGCTCTTACATTATTCTCTTTCAATGGACCAAAGTTTTGATCCAGAAAGAGCAATTATGATGAGTTTTGTTTTAGGGATACAAATATACTCTTTGACACTATTAGGTGAATTATAAGCACCTACTATTTCTGTTTTTGAAGTAACATTGGTTTATAACATTATATAGGTTTGAGGTATACAGACATTTACTAATATTTGGATATAGTACGTAGTAGATTTGCTCATCACTAAAAGGCTAGTTTCCATCCATCATCAGCATTTGAACCCTCTGACCCAATTTATCCACTGTTCCTACACATGCCCTTAGGTACCTCCTTTTACTGCAACAGTCCAGTTTGGAAAAACTACTCTCTTGAGATCTTTCTTTGAGCCATCAAAAATTTCTCTAATGTAATTGGATGTTAGTATAACTGAACAAGATGAACATAAAGCAAAGAAATACTGTAAGGAAAATTTGCTTTTCCCAAGAGATGATGATAATGATGATGATGATGATGATGATGATGATGATGATGATGATGATGATGATGATGGTGGTGATGATGATGATGATGATGATGATGATGATGATGATTTTTTGTGAGAGATTGACCTATAGCTTTCTTTTCTTGTAATGGTTTTGTTATACTTTGATGTCAGGGTTATGTTGACCTCTTAAAATGAGTTAAAAAAATGTTCCCTTTCTTTAATCTCTGAGAGCTTTTATATAAAATTTCCATAATTTCTTCTAAAATATTTGGAGGACTTTACCTCTGAAACCAACTTATCTGAAGTATTCTTTGCTGGTAGGCTTCTAGTTAAAGATTCAATTTCTTTAATAGATTTCTTATTTCTCCTTGTGTTCATTTTAATAACTTGTTTTACAAAGAAATTATCCATTTCATGGAAGCTGTTAATTGTTTTGGTGTGAAGTTATTCTTTTTTTTTTTCCCAATCAATTTTGGTAGGAGTTTATTTATCAGTTTATTCTTGTTTTTGAAGAATCAACTTTTGGCTCTGGCTAGATTTGCCCATTGTATATCTGTTATCAATTCCATTGTTTTCTGTTCTAATAATTTCCTTTTTTTTTTTTCACTTCCCTTAAGTTTAATTTGTAATCTAGTTTGTTGGTTGGGTGTTGAATTCATTCCGAATAAAATGTCTTCATGGCACTTGCCAATATCTTTAATTACTTAGAAATGTACTTGTAACTGTGTTTATCTGTCTTCTCTACTCGAATATATGTTCTATGAGGTCAGGATTGTGTCAGGTTTCCTGCTCAATCCCATTCCCCAAAACAAGGTGACACTGAGTCACATGTAAAAGTGGGGACTAGACATTCCTGACTTTGGTTATTGCACAACTCTATGTAATCACTTTTTGCAACAGCTTTTTGCTGTGGCCATTAATTGACATTCATCAATTAAGCTGAGTATCAGGTCTCCAACTCTGACTTGCATTCTAAACATACATTCTCAGCAATGTCAGAATGGATTCAGCTGATGATTCTCAAACTTTACTTGTATCAGTTGCTGCTCTTCAATAGAGGTGGGTCTAAAAAATTACTTCTAAATTGCTATAGTGGTGATCTCCTAATGCAAATTGATTAAAAGATATTGCTGAACAGACTTTACTTTACTGCTATGCATTCCTGTCTCCCATCATTTCCTTTAAAAAACAATCAATGGTGCTGCCTAATTCACTAACAGATTCAATAGTAGCAAGTGAATTTCCTGGAAAACTCTGAAATGACCAGGCAAATGTGTTTTGATTATGCATTACTCTGAGGATGCTTGTTTAGGCCCTGGGAAGGCAGAGGAAAAATGATCAAGTCTCTATCCTCATAGAGATTGTTTCAATCTTGTTGGAAAGGGTATCTTTTTAAAATACAATATTTAAGGTTGAGTTGTTAAATTGAATATCCATAACATAACCATAGTGTTAGTTAGAAAAATTTCTCCTAGGTCATGTGCTGGAAAAATCAGTATCAATGTTCCCTGAGCTTCTACAGAGAGAACATAACTTCCAGATGTTCTTTCCCTGAGTATATTGAGGAGAGCTCAGGTTAGAAAAGGGGTCCTCTCAAGCCCTGGGCTCTGGGCTGAGCCTGGTGTTTGGGATCCATGATACTGATCCTGCTTTGGGTATTTTAGCTACAAATTCCACCAACCCCTGTTGCATATATTTGTTTACTCAGCTTGCAATAAATAGTTTCATATACAGAGATTCCATGTAACCATAGTCCCAGCCTTTAGAAGACTCTCCAGCAAGTTCTCTCTCTCTCTCTTTGTGTGTGTGTGTGTGTGTGTGTGTGTGTGTGTGGGTGGGTGGGTGTTGGGTTAATCATCTCCAGGCAACATTGGTTGGTCATATAAGCTGTCATTGCCATCATCTTTCTGTGAAATTCTTCATCCTTTTGAATCCTTATAAATGGGCATTCAAGCAAAGTATATCATTTTGAATTGAATTTCAAAAAACTCTCCCAGCGGCTGCCTGCCAGCCTGACAACGTCTGTCCTTGTGAAATGAGCCTCAGTGAGTCTGTTTGGAAGCGCTGGCTTTGGTTTTAGCAACTGACTAGGCTGAGTCCAGAAAATATTTTGTGATATTTATTTTTATAGCATGAATGAGCAAAACATTCAAGAAAGTGCTGATAGGGCTCTAATTCTCAAACTCCAGCTTAGAAAATAGAAATTCAGATTCTCTATTCAACCTCCCAGCCCCACCTCATTCTCTTTTTTTTCCTATGGGGGCTGATCCTGCTGGCTTTGGCGCAAGTAGCGATGTGTTGAAATGCTGTAAATTACAGTTAATGTGATATGATTCTGTTTATCCTTGTCCAACACTGTTCAACCTACCAATTTTTCCCTTCTTGGCTTCCCATGAATTAAGGCAACCAGAAACTAGCCAGTTGGAAGACTGTACCATTTTCTTTTTCAGTCACAGTAAAAGACAGACACAACTGATGAATATTGGCCCTAAAGAAAAGGTTTTTCTGCTTGGATAAGACATACAGAAAAAGCCCAAGACACTGCCCTATTTACTTATGAAGAAAAAAGCTCATGTTCCAGGATGTAAAGAATTGAAAGCATGATTCAATTTCCTAAAGGAGTTTTACCAATAAAATTTAAATGGAAAATGTTGATGACTACCTAACAGTGAACCGAATACTAAAGAGATAGCTGCCATCTTTGCATTTCTCTTTCAGAGCTGGAAGGATCATGCCAAGCAGACAGTCACAGAAGAGTCGCATTATTTTATACCTAACTCATTAAGGAGCAGGGCACCCTCACAGTCAGGCCTCTTGGACTTGTGACAGTGACTCAGGAATTTTGGCGACATGACTGGTGTGACTAAATTACTCAATTGCCAATCATTGGGTTTGTTGGAAGACATGGTATTTGTCAGATTTTTATTAGAAGTCTGATAGTTGATCGTTTTATTTTTATATAAATTGAGGTTTTGAGAAGGGGCAGTATTAGGGCTGAGAAGTTATTTTGGGAAGAGATTTAAAAAAGTCCACATAAGTGGTCAGAGCTAATAATAATAAATAATTGGGGGGAAAGGGTCCAAACTGGGCATTTGCAGATCAGGTTTGTTTTGAATATTACACAATCCAATTTGGGTTTGATTAAAATGGCAGGAATGAAAGCAATGGTTTTAAACAACAGTAGAGGACAGTTTAAAGAAATATTCATTCTATTCCACAGTTAATAACTAGCTTTTTAATACGTTGAAGGGGTGGTTAGGAAAATGTGATATGAACTTAAGAGGTCCATGGTGAACATGTCAGGATTTTCTAAAAACAGAGACAGATGATGTCTTCTGCATGTGCAGAGCAAAAATGATCCTTTCACAAGCTCCCTCTACCTTCGACACATTTCTGTAATGGATCTGATAACTCAAATCCCTTTCTTTTGTCTGGCACATTGTATATTTGTATATACCCACTGAATAAACAAAGAATGTATGATTTGCCAGATATTGTTCTAAGCACTTTGCAAAATGTCAAAAATCTGCATTTCTAGCCCATGAATCGAGTACTCATAGCTTCTTTTCCACGTGGGGTCACATCTTGAGGCTAGATAACTTCATGCACCCATATCACCTCTCCTTGAATCACCACACACGGACGGGGGCCTTCCTAAGTGCAGACACTGTGCCAGGCGCTGCAGGCACAAAAAGACTGTGACTTAGTCCCCACCTTCAAGGTCTTTGTGGAGTGGGAAGGAAGAAAAAATCTGAACAAGAACTCACAATAGAACATGGAAAGTATCAAAATCCCTTCCCCACACAGTCACCCCTTAATGAACAACTGACAAGGGGTACGCTTTGCATGAGGGACACTGTACCAGGTCCTGTGTTACCCCATTTCACTTAACACCAAACCTTAGAATATTCATTCTTTCAACTAATTCCCACTGATCATCAGTTCTAGAAGAGGAATGACATTCACCAAAAATATCGCAAAGTATAATGAGATGGTACAACTATCATCTCAGGCTCCAAGAGGAAGGACCCCTTCCAGACCCTCATGGTTATTGGCAGGATTTATAACTTGTGAACATTTTGCCAAAGCCTGCCTGTAGTTTCTTGCCATGGGGCCTTTCTACAACCAGCAAGAGAAAGAGACTACTAATGAGAGGCAAGTTACTATTTCTTGTTATCTAATTACAGAAGAGAGATCTCATCATCTTTGCTTTATTCTGTTGATTAGAAGTAAGTCACCAGGCCAGCCCACACTCAGGGGAAGGATTGGGGCATGAATTCCAGGAGGCAGAGATTGGGGACTTGCCATAATGACCACATTAAGAAGAACAGGTGTGGGCCTCCCTGGTGGCCTACGGGTTAGTCTCAGTGCTATCACCCCTATAGCCTGAGTTCAATCCCTGGCCGTGGAGCTAACCCACATGGTGCAGCAGACCTCTCCTATCTCACCTCCTGCTCCCCATGGCAGTGTATTTCAGGCAATCTGCCTGTTTTGCTCCTCACTCTGTCTCTGGTGAATCCTCTCGCCCCCTGCACCTCTGGCCTACACCCTCGTTCTTCTATGCAAAAATAAATAAATCTATAAAAAAAAGTAGAACAGGTTCAATACAATGCCCAAAGCCCTTCAAGAGTACAGACTTAGTATGGTAGCACCACAACATGGGAAACAAACATTTTTGTAGGTAAAAGAGAATAATGTTGATATGTGTATGCACAGATTTAGGGAAATTTCCCAGACCTGTTGTTAAGTGAGTTAAGCAAACAAAGCTATTTTGCAAACAAAGGTGACATTATTTTTGCAGAAACAAAATATTTTTTCAAGATGAAATGTGTTGGTGTGTACATACATGCATTAAAATACAAAGGGAAAAGCTTGGGAGGAGACACATCCAGTCTATGGCTGGTGATGAGCCCTGGAAGGAGATGTGGGCTCAGGCTGGAGGTGGGGAATAATGAGCAACTTTCTCATCATACTTATCTGTTGTCTGGATTTTTATTTATTTATTTATTTATTTATTTATTGCAGTGGGGATCTATTTGTGTATTCTATATTCGTTTCTAAAAAAGAACTGGAACTGGGATTCTGGGGCGTATGCCCAACAGCACTGACTTTTGAAAATGTAGTGTGCTGTGCATTAAAATGCTCCCACAGTGCCTTTTCACTGTGCACATTCTCAAGGTTTGCTTGCTTTTCCATGCCAGCCTTTTCTCACATGTTTGTGACTATGATTGGAACAAGGACGTTAATAAGGGCCCTGTTGTACCAGACCCAGGAGCTGTTCTGGAAATACATGAGTAAGGCTGCAGCTGGATCCGATCGAATACCCTTCTTTCCCAGACACAAAAGAAGAACCACAGTAGCCACCCAGAGAGGCTAGTGCTGCAGGGCACTTCTGGGAGGCCACGGGAAGAGATGTGGGACAAATTGTGGTATGTCTTTTTGTCAGTACCATGACCCACTTTTCTCATCAGAAGACGGACCAAGGCTTCCATAGCAGAGGTGCATTCAAGAGCATTTACCCAATTGTGACCTTGGGCCAGTGCCCTGCATCATCGTTCTGTACCCTAGTGGCATCCTCTGTAAAATGGTGATGGAGAGTATATCACTACCAGAGTTCTGTGATGAGGATTAAATAGCTGATACACCGTGGGACATGTGACTTATGATCAGAACACACTGAGTCTGCAGAAGATTAGCTGCTGCTGTTGTTGATGCTGTTGTTTATTGTTATCAATGAAAGTTGCCATTTACTAAACTCTTACTCGGTTCCTGGTCTGGGTTGTAGTAAATGCTTTACATCCAGGTATGTGATCTTATTCAATCTGCCCAAACTCCCAGTTTGGAAGCTGCTCTAATCTCCCCATTTTATAGATAGGAACTCTTGTGGAAGTTAAATTACCTCTCCAAGTTGATCAAGTGGCAGGTAATGGTGCCAACATTTGAAATCAGTTTTGTGGTAATGTGGGACAAGCGAATGTTCTAGAATTAGATTATGATGATTGTTGGACAACTGTGTTTAGTAAGTACATTAAAAACTACTGACTAGTTCACTTAAAAGGGCAAATTTTATGGTAAAAAACTACATCTTAAAAAGTTGTTATTAAAAAAAGAATGCAAGCCTGACTTGTGAAGATGTTCTACTTTTGAAAACTGAATGACTAACCTCTGAAATTTGCTATTTCTCATGTGAAAATATGCAGAGCTAGGGATGATACCCTCCAGTAGAGAAATCAGTAAACACTTGAGAATGGGATACTTGAGTTTGAAGGATTGAGAGTCTTTAAATATGCCTTAAAGAATGAAATAGATTTGGGCATATGTAGGAAGGATATTCTAGTTAAAGAAAAGGTATGAGCCAAGCTACAGAGGTAAAAACACAGGAATGGGAAGCATTGATTGTTTAAATTAAGCAAAGGAGACTTACTACAATTTTTTAAACCATACTTTGAACTGCTCACAGATTTATTTATTTGTTTACTATTATTTATTTGTTTGTTTGTTTGTTTGTTTATTTATTTATTTATGCATACAAGAACTGGGGTGTAAACCAGAGGTCTGGGGGCAGGGACGGTTGGTGAGAGGATTCACCAGAGAGAGTGGGGAGCACAACAGGCAGATCTACTGAAATACACTGCTGAGGGGAGCAGTGGGCGAGGTGGGAGAGGTCTGCTGTGTCATTTGGGTTGCTCCTTGGCCAGGGATTGATCTCATGCTGCAGTGGCTGGTGATAGCTTGATAGTACTGTCTTTAACCCTGCGCCACCAGGGAGGCCCTGCTCACAGATTTAATAGATCTTATGTAACTTTTATATTGGGAGCCAAAGGAAAAAAAATACCAAAGTCTTAACTGAAGTTCATTTCATAAGAAATGTTGATAGGTGACCTTGATTCTTCTATGCCAAATGTATCAATAATGGACTCCATTAAGTCATTAAATATGGATCTGGAGTTTTACTAATACTTTTTAAGTGATTAACTGAAAAACAGCTTAATCCCAGCATATCCATTTTAGGTAATCCAGTATCTTTCTATGATGGCTGATTCAGATTGGTCACAGCAAGTCAAGCTCAGACTGGTAAAGTAGCAGGTAGCCTTTCTTACATCAGATACTTGACCTTTCAGAGAACTTTCCAGGGCAGGAGGCTAGAGGGATGATTATCCTAGAGCCTTCAGGGGAGATGACTCATCCAAACCCAGGGCAAACCAGAAGTCCTTTCATGGAGAGATGCATTAAATAATGCACTAGATCCTCTCCACTGTGTAGATGTCTCAACAAGCTTAATATCCTAAACATTTTCTACTTTTGATTCTTTGCTCAAAAATGCTGACTCTCCATATTGATCTTCTAAAAGTGCCAATGAAGAAAAGATTATCACAAGTTCTCATGATTATCTCAAGTTCCTGCCTCTATTTAGGACTGGAATACAGCTCATTTAGGATGAGTCATTCACAGAGCTCATAGATAAAACCACCAGTTCAAAAGAAAGGAGAAGGTAACTGGAGAGGTAATGAACAATGACTAACTGATAAGCCATGGGGCCTGGAGAAGCAGAAGAGCTCCCCGGACAGTCGGTGCACAGGCAGAGTTGTGGGCGGGGGGCGGTGAGGTAGGCAGACAGAGGCTGGAAACAAAAAATAAGGCCTGGGTTCCTCATACCAGGAAAAACAAAATTGAGAAACCAGAGAGATATCAGCTAATCTAAAGGTTGGGGCTAAGAAGGTGTTTCAGGATGATGGTCTAGTGGATAACTTGGGAAGAGGGAATAAAATGCAACACTTAGTAGGACTAGCTGACACTCCAGGCAATCAACAAAGGCCACCAACAAGAGTGGGCACCGACAAAGCTTTTTTTGGCCCCTTCACTCCAAGAAAGAGAGATACAGACAGGCAACATGGGTGGCTAGAGACACTTGCATGTGTGCCAGGGTCATTAAAACACCATATTTTTTGATTGCTTGAGTTTCCTGGTTGTCAAAATTTGGCCTGAGATTCTACTGCTGGTGCTGCCTCACTCCTGCCAACACCATGACTACCACTTCTCACAGTGATAAGTTCCATTGATGGGGCCCATCCGAGCCAGGTCCTTTTCATATGTCATTTCTGAAAGTCCTTGCAGCCACCATGTGACTTCAGCTGTAATAATCTAATCCATAGCTAAGAAATGAGAGTTGCGTGGTCCTCTACAGCCATGGTGTTGGAATTCAAACCGAGTCTTGCCAGCCATGAACACCCCACTCCCTTCTGACCACCAGAGCAGGATGACAGAAGCGCGTGAGGAGTTCTTTGATGGGGAAAAGTGAAAAGAACCCTTAGCAGGGGAAGGCTCGAAGTGGGGTATGAATTGGGAAGCCGGTGATAAAGCCATTTGGTTTTATTAATTCCATGCTTGTGCTCCAAAGCCGGGCCGATAGCGCCTTCTTGCACAGTAGCTGCATTGCCTGGAGCGTGTGATAGGAAGAGAGGAAGGGGGGGCGGCAAATCCTCCTCAACCTCTCAAATGAGAGAAATATGGTTTTCTCTGACTCACACAGACAGGTTCCTGGGGCTCGCCTCTGGGGATGGAGCCTCCAGGCAGGCTGACTTGAAATGCTTCCAAATGGATATGGAGCTGCAGATAGTTGGGGCCTCTCGGGCTGAAGTTGAGCCTGTGTGGGGAAGGGGACTTGAGGGCTGAGCTTCAGGGGCTGGCCTCCCACTCTCCAGGCCCGGGAGGGTTTGTTTAACCCCTCAGGGGTGCTGTGTGCCTTCCTTGTCGAGGTGGTTTGTGGGTTAGTGAAGCGATATTTATAGAGTGCTCTGTGATTCTTGGGCGAACACTCGCTTTATAAATGAATGATCAAATTTATTAGCAATGAGTAACTAACCCGTCTACATTTATTTTGTTGATAATACAAATTTACAAGGTTTTAATTGCCAGTTTTAAAACCCCAAAAACCCATACATAAATACATGGGTAATAAAATATCTTCTCACTGTGCCCTTGACTTCTGTAGTTACTTTAGGACTTATGAGGAGGGTCTGAGGGAGGTTTTAGATGTGATCACAAAACTTGCCTAGAAGAACTTACGGCCAGAAACAGTCTAATTCAAAGCTGGCTCAAAGTGATTTCATGTGTTTCAATCAAAAGAGCTACTGCTGATAATAATTATTAATCATTTTCTTTATATGCTTATTAATGTTATTAATAATCTCCTTTCACTTACTGTTGTTATTTCATGCAATGCCCTCAGAATGTGGTCCCCAAACAGCAGCGTCAGTGAGCAGAGGCACATACATGTGTGCAAGGGTCATCAAAACACCATATTCTTTTGATTACTTAAGTTTCCTGGTTGTCAAAATTTGGCCTGAGAATGTGGTCCCCAAACAGCAGCATCAGTATCACCTGATAGCTTCTTAGAAATGCAGGATCTTAGCTCTCACTGCACTGACGTATTGAGTCTGAACCTCTTCATAACAAGATCCTGAGGCAATTTGTGTACACATCGAAGTTTGTGATCTGCTGTGTATTCAGGAGTATACCCACTCCTATTCCACAGTTGAGAAACTAAGCATCAGAGTCAATACATGCCCACAGTTCCATGTGAAACTGGATTTGAATTGGTCTGAGTCTATGGTAGTCAGAGTTCTCAGCTATAAACCAGATGCTGCAGGTGCAGAGTCCACACAAGATTCCAGAAGCTTGGACTTGCTGGGACAGTGATGACAGTCCTGGGCCCTCTAAGTAGTGATTTCACTAGGCTCTGGTCCATGGTTGTATACTCAGCTGTTTGTAGCTTCATTCTTTAGAACCTAGTGTGTGGGAGGCTAGTGATGTCCAACCTCTGCATAATACACCTCAGAGAGACCAAGGGACATCCACATTGTGAACAATGATGGTCTCATGTAACATTCTCCTTCAAGGGTAGACATGATGGCAGGCTTATTGTTTAAGAAAAAATAATCTATTTTAGAACAGTGAAATGAGCCCCAGATAGTCAGAGGATGTCTGAGGTCAAAGGGAAGTGGTGCTTTGCGCATACACATTAATAACAATTTAACAAATATTTAGGAAGTATGTATTGGGCATAATCCTGATAGCTAAGAATGGGGGGAGGGGAGTTACAAAGCTAAGTCTCTGACCACGAAGAGGAAGAAAGCTGAACACGTAAGGTGCTCTGAGCCATCCCTGCATCTCTCTCCTCACCCAAAAGGAAGCCAAATCAATTCTTTGCTTTACGTATTGACTGATTAGTGCAAGTATGAACTGCAGCAGGGTTTGTGCAGATGACTTAACACCACCAGTGTGCTATTTCCCTTGCTAGTGATGGCCTAAAGTGGATCTGCTTCCCCCCAGTGCATCTACTTTAAATAAACAAGAAGTGTCCATTTGTTGGCATGAACATTTTTGATGTCAGTGGGGTTCAGAATCTACCAAAGAAGAGAAAGAAGGGGTTTGGGGTACATTAAGCCTTTTTCCTCTTGGATATCTTCTCTATAAGGAACTCTTCTTGCGTTATACTCAACAACCTCCAGACTCAGTTTGTCCACCTGTCAGGTGGGCAAGTAACTAATATACTCTTTACTACGCAAAAACATAGATAAATTGGATGGCCAGAAAACATGTGATTATTTTAGGAAGTAAATTAGCCTGTGTTTCTGCAGAGACCTCGCCTCTTTCTGAACTTTCTGGCAAAACAGTTTTAAAAACAACCCTCTCCTTCTGCACTTTGTTGAAATCATTCAGCAGGCCTTCTGAGACCAAGGCCTTCTAAATTTATGACCTGTCATCTGGAACTTTCCCCTATGGGAAAAATTTCTCTGCAAGGAACACACTCCATTGAGTGCCATTTTCAAAGAGTAGCTTGGGGACAGGGAAGAGAGACTCACTTTTCCAATGGAACACAAACAATGGGATTTACACGGGCCAAACCTCATCCAAAGCTCTGAAAATTACCCCTGGAGACTCTCTGAGGAGTGGGGCAGACAGACAAAGACCCTTCACAATTGCCCTTTGTTTCTAATTGTATTAGAAATTATTTTTGAATCATTGAATGAATACCCACTTAGGGATCTGGTTTCATCTGTCTGGGTGTCCCCTTATTAGATTCCCAGGCCCTAAGCCAAGCCCAGGCCACCCAATAAGCAAGACTTGGATGCCTGGATCCCTACCTGATTCTATCATTCCATGGATTCAAATCAGAATTATGGTGCAGGGACTAGCCTAAGTTGCAGAAGTTTAAAATGAGCAAATTCAGTGGAATTGCTGCCCCCAAGATATCCCTAGGTATCTTGGTTAAGACAATTTATGATAAATATCAGGCTTAGGTGGTGAGGAGTGACAGTGTCCCATGGATACCTGGTCTACCTTTGTGTCTGGGGGGCATCTGTATGTACACTTATTTCCAGGAAAAGGCAATTTTGGGAACAAGGCAGATACCACAAAAAGTGTTTATGAATATGGTTTAGAATGTTTCATCATACAAAATGAAGGGCTATTTTGTCTTGTCGTCTTTTTTTTTTATCTCTAGCATAAAAAGAGGCAAACATTGGCCCCATTCCATGTAAAGTGAGAAAAATGGTATTAAAACAAATAGTAACAGAACATTGTGACACGTAGTTTGCTAGAAAATGACCCACGTACTGATATCATGGATGTTTCCTTTTTGACTGAAAGTTGTAACTTTGATGTGTGTAAAGCTTCTGCTAAGTCCAACTCCTCAAAGAAAGAGTAGGGGTCAGAGATTAGAGGCCCCAGGTTGACAGAGAAGGTGCCAGAGAAAGTGATTCCGGAAGAGCCTTTTGAAGAGCTGGTATTTCTGTTGTGATATGAAGAATCAGCTCTTAGTCATGGAGTATCAAGGGCAGCAGACTTGACAACAAAGCACGTGTGAAGAACTTAAGTGGGACCAAGAGCTGGATGTGTTCCAAGAACTGAATGGAGGTCAATGAATCTACAATTGCATTACAATAAGAGAGAGTAGAGTGAACTGAACTAATGTTGGAAAAGAAAGGTAGGAGCTAGGTCATGCTTGTTGCATGGTCCACAGGCAAGGTGTTAACATGATCTGTCTTAAGTTTTAATAGCAGCCCTCTGGAAGCTGCATGGGCAACAGAGCTATGAGGTTGGCATGGAAATGAGGAAGTACTGAAAAAGCTGTCGAAAGATGAGACCAAAAATGGCTCCGACCATAATGATGGCTCTGTAGAAAGTAATTCAAAATATATTTTGGGCATTAAAGTTCATAGAATTTGCTAAGTGATTAGATGTTGGTGGATTTGTAAAGGATGTTACCAGGTTTTAAGTTTGAGGTCTTGGATGAATGTATGAATCAGTTTGCTAAGATCAGCCAGGATTGTGGGAGGATGCAGTTTGGGGAGAAGCAAAGTGCTCACTGAGGAACCATCATCCTAGAAATAGGAATTTGAAGAGCAACTGCCCTCATCAAAATGTTACTATGCTCTGTTTTGATTCATCAGGAAAAGGTCATCCTAAGGAATTATTGAACGTCTGCACCATGAGCATAGCTGGAGAGGCTATGTCACATTTGTTGGATATCTTTATGCCTGAATGATCAGAGGTAGGAGAGGGTTTGGTGTTCAGGCAATTCTGTCTTGAAACTTTTCCCTTCCAGATACTATTGTAGACATACATGGTCAAGGCATCTTGAATGACTGGTAGCCAAGAACAAAGTACATTGCTTTCCTTCAAGTTTTTTTTTTTTTTTTAAGATTTATTTATTTATGCATGTAAGAGCTGGGGTATAGGCCAGAGATGCAGGGGCAGGGGTTGGTGTGTGTGAGAGGATCCACCAGAGACAGAGTGGGAAACAGAACAGGAAGATTGACTGAAATACACTGCTGAGAGGAGCAGCAGGTGAGTCAGGAGAAGTCTGCCTCACTATGTGGGTTTCTCCGTGGCCAGCCAGGGACCGAACTCGTGCTGCAGAGGCTGCAGACTGCTTCATAGTGCGGTGCTTAATCCCTTGCACCGCCAGGGAGGCCCTTCCTTCAAGTTTTAATGAAAACATCTCAATGAAGCCAAAACACATTTTGTTTCTTTTAGAATGGTAAATGTGCCCTTTTCTCAGGTGGCACTCAGATGCCCATGGGTGGGAAGACTCAGGTTTACTCTCGAGTCTTGAGTTTTATACACATGGCAACTCCCAGTGGAAAGAGACAAACTTATCCATTTGCAATAATGGGATAAGTATTCTATCCACAAACCCTTTCATCACTTAAACATTTGACTGAAAGGACTCTTGACTTGTGCACTCTGAAGGTCTTAGCTGTGGCTTGCTAAGGATGACAGTGTTTTGATGGAAGCAAGACCTCAATTTCAGAGATCATTTCAAATAACATTGGGTCCAAGGCCAAGTGCCTGTGTCATTGGCAGGTCAAATCATAGTGAGAATGCCCATTTCAAAAAAGATCTTTATTGTATTTTATCTCTTTCAAGCAGCGAGCCTTTTTGGCAGCTGGTGCTACAGTCTCTGGATCCAGTTAGTGACTATAAAGGAGGCTCAGGTTTCTGGCAGTCAATCAGAACACAGGTGGAGCTGGCTTGTGGACCCCAACAGCCTCCAGGCCTGGGCTAAATGGGGATTTAGTGGACGTTCGTGGGATTTGTTGAGGGAAAAAAAATCACATTTTGAGTCGGAAGACAGTAAATCCAGAATCCAGGAAGGGAGAGGCAGCTTGAAATAACAGTCACTTACCTCTGTAAGAGAGTAAAGAGGGCTTTATGTTTCACAAATATATGCATTATTTTATTTGCTTCCTCCTCCACAAAAAAAAAAAAAAAGCTGTGAGTTATATATTGTTATCTTCATTTTACACGTAGGGAGACCAAGACGTCCAAACCACAGACTAAGAAATGGGACTTATATTCAAGTTTGATTCCAAGTCTAATCTTCAAGGGCAAGACTTGAGAAAGTAGAAAGGAACTAAAATGTATTGTGTTTCACCTTGCAGCAGGCACTGCACAGTGCTAGGGCAAAGAGAAGTATAAAATACTGTTTACGACTTCATTTGTCATATAAGATACTACTCCAGAGAAGGAAGGCATGATATTTTAAACACAAATAAGTAAATATAAACCAGTTCTGGAAGGATGGAAATTCATATTGGAATAAATACGTGGCCTCTATTGGATTCAGTGGAAACAGGAGAATGATTTAGAGGAGGGAACAGCAAACTATAGTCCAAGGACCAAATCCTGCCTGCTGCCTGCTTTTTGCAGATCACAGCTCTTGGCTCAAACACCCAATTCATTTGTGCGTCATCTGGGGCTGCTTTTGCGCTGTAGTGACAGGATGTAGTAGTCATGACAGAGCCTGTAGACAAAGCCTAAAATGCTTACTCTCTGACCACTTACAGAAACAATTTGCTGACATCTGATTTAGAAAACTTTTCTCATCTTGACTTAAATGATGAGTTATCCTTGACAGCCTCTTTCAATAGAAATTGTAGTGCAGGGAAAATTGTAGTGGCTGAAAACATAAATTGAGTATATTTGATATATTTAGATGAGAAGTCTGTGATGTCCTCTGAGTGTGTTACATATGTCTGAGACATGCATAGATGTTTGAGGATAGGTAGAGAGCGTATCCACAAAGTATTAATATCCCCTGCCAAGGATGGAACAATGGGTCAAAGAGGTGGTTATATCTATGTCTCCCACCCCTCCATTCATTTGTTGAAAGCCTAATCCCCAAGGTAATGGTATTTGAAGGTGGGACTTTTGGGGGATGGTTAGGTCATAAAAATGGAGCACTAGTGATAGTATCCCTCTTCTTATAAGAGACCCCAGGAAGCTCCCTTGTCCCTCTGCTGTGTGACGACATAGCAAGAAAATGACTGTTGATAAGCCAGTAAGTGTGATCTTGCCAAGCACCAAATCTGCCAGCACCAGGATCCTGGACTTTCCAGCCTCCCAAAGTGTGATAAATCATTTTTTTTTTTTTAACTTAAGCAGTCTATGGTTTTGTATAGCACCCCAAATGGATTAAGACAGGGTTGTATTGCTCAGGGCTGGCCAATAGTATAGAGACAACGTTCCTATCGTGGTGTCTTACCTTTCTCGCTCATCACCATCCACTGTGGGGGGAGCACTCTGCTCCACACAGTCCATCCAGTGTAGGAGACTCCAGTACCTTCTTCCAGGGCCTTGGAGACCTACAATCTTTCAGGTAGCCAAGAGTGTAGAGACCATTCGGGAAGTGGCTCATTTCCCTTCTGCCCATATTCTGTGGGGATTATTCACAGGTCCCATGTAAAATTGGAAAAGGCAGTTCAGAAGCATGCTGGGGATAAATGAAAAGGGACATCGGTGGAAAATTAACCAGACTCTGTGATCTCTGGGGGTCAGAGGAAATGTTTTAGGTTTGCATGCCCCTTAGCTAAGGTGCCTCCTTCCTTCCTCTTTTCCCCTCTCCCTCCCTTACTTGCTCCCTCCTTTCATTATTTATTTATAGTCTTAAGCTCTTATACTTACAGCCTAGTCCCCTGGTCATGACAACTACAAAAGAATGTTAAGATCTAGTCCTTATTCTGTGATTCATGCTTCTAATTCCACCTAAATTGATGGAGGAAGAAATTAGGAACAAATAAATGCAGGAATCCTGCCCCCTCCACGGCAAACAGGGATGCAGGCGGGAGCTTGGACACCAGGCTCAAAAGCGAAAGGGCTGGAACGCTTGGCTTAGCATGTGTGAGTTTAAAGTGGTATTTAATTAAAAAGTTGCAAGCTTGTGAAACAAAGGGTTTTGTTTGGCTCTCTCTTGTATAATCTCAGTTTCTAGGAAACAATAATTTGTGATTTATGAGTTCCCTTTTCACAAAAGTATGGAAGTTATATGTGGTTCATGTTTAAATGAGAAAAAATATCCCCTGATGGTAACTCATTATCTGTCTGACTAACAAAGGACAAAGGACAGATCCTGGAACATCTTTCTCTGCCATTTTATTTTATGACACATCCTGTTGGTAAATGTTCTTCTCAAGGCAAGCTCTGGAGTTTATTATTTTTTGTCTTTTCATTCTTCATGACTGCATCATTTTTTAAAAGTGCCAGGCCAGATGGAAGTTATCTTCCTTTTGGGTCAGGGGTGGAAAAGACATTGCGTGAAAGCATGGGTGATGAATCCTATAACATGTGACCCACTTTTAAGAGGAAGATGGCTAGCTCGTCACAGTTCATAGGCTCTGCATTACCTCATTGGAGCTTATTTTCAGCAAGATATTCTGGGGGGAGGGGAGAGTATAGATTGTTACAGAATGCTTAGAACTCCTCAAGAGATAGTTCTTAGCCCTTCATGGACATTTTACCACCTCAAATTATTTTCAGTGATGTTGGTCAGTTTGTATAGTCTGTTGCCCTCAATGAGACTGTGAACCCCAAAAAGTCAGGTACCTTTAATGGCTTACCCATTGCTGCCTCCCCAGAGTCTAAAACGTGGCTTGACACATCATATGTACCCTGTAGCAGAAGGGGAGAGGCAGAAAGAATGAACCAGTGAATGACTGAATAGTGGAAGGAATAGATGACAGACATCTCTTATCACCCCACACAGTGTGTTTAGAGAAGAGAAAAGGGCCCAGACTCTTTGAGCCTTCTCTCACCTGAGAGATTACAGTCTCTGGACTCATCCTCATGGGTCACTCTGGAAAATTCCCACTGGAATGGCATTCAAAATGGCATTCCATTACTTGAAACACTTGAAGGGGAAGCATCAATAAATTCCTAGTAAGTCCCTCAAGACAAAATACAGTTATCCACGTGGAGGCCTAAGATACCACGATCTAAGTCTAGTTTAAAGACATTGTGTCTCCTTCTTGAAGTGCCGTGGGGGAAGGAAATAGTTTCAGAATAATATTTGTTCTTTCAGATTTCACTATGAGATTCCTTCTTGATAGGAACCACTAAATCAACGAGATGCCCAGGAATGAACATTTCTCTACCATCCCAGCTGCTTCGAAGGATATTAATCCATCCTGGCACTGATGGATTCTCTGGAATAGATGTGGAATGAAAATCATTACCTGATCCTAGGACTTGGTGTTCCTCCCTAGAGGCAGGGTTACCAGCACACTGCATGGCAGGGGCCTCCTGGTTGGAATCACAACTTTAATACACACCAGCTGTGAGACCTTAGGCAGGATTCTTAACCTATGATGCTGGCTTCTCATTCAGAAAATAAAGTTAATGGTAGAATGAACCTCATTGGATGCTAGAGAACTAGGTAAGATAAGATAGTGCGCTAATGAGCCTTAAGGGTAACATGCAGCACATAGTAGGAGCTTTGCCTGTCTTAGTTACTGTTGCCATATGTATTAGTATCCTAGTTCTGTGAGGAATATCAAGACTAGCTGGATTTTGTCTAGAATGTTCTAGAAGATATTGAAGTCTCACATTGTAGGTTGAACTAGATTAACCAGGTTATCTTCAATTCATAGTCTCTGTCGCTTTGATTTTATGTCCTGCATTAGACAGTATTTGACTAAAATTTAGGCAATTAAAAAATTCCTTTTGCTAACAAGTCTGAACAGTCATGGCCTGTCACAACTATTACACCTAATGACATTGCTGTAAATCTCAGCGATTAGCACACCATCACAGTGCAAGTGGACCACAGGTCTGCAGGGCAGTCAGCTGATGCCAGGGCTGAGCACAGAGGAGATATTACTAACTGATCTGGGCGCTCTTTCTGGTGAACATAGGCTGAGTCACTCGCTCCAATTAGTAGCAGAACTAGTATATCAGAGCGGCTCTTGGTTGATTAGGTGATACACGTTTCCTTCCTAACTGAGCATTGTGAGAAGCACAGGCTCAGGTTCTGACTGAACCACTCACCAGCTGTATGGCGTTTAATTTTTCTTCTATATTCTAAAGCTTGTAGCTTATTAAAGCTCAAATAAACATTCCTCTGTCCTTCTCGCATGTATGTTAGGAGACTGACATGAGGGGAAAGTCCAAGTTTTGTAACAACTAAACTCACATGAAGGTGTCCTTTACACTCTAGAGAGAATTGGCTCAAAATCCCATCGCATGACTTATGCATCTGTTCATCAGAGTCCCCATGGTGTTTGTGGCTTCCTGGGGGTCTTATTCTCTTAGCCACATTTGTGTTAAAACTGCGGCTTCTGCTTAATGTTATTTCACGTAAACTGTCTCCTGTGGGATAATCTGACCTGACTGAGGGTGCTTCAGAGCCCCTTTTTTTTTTTTGGGTGGATTTACCCACCTCCCCACCCATGACACACACCCTCTAAGGACCTTTATGAATTAGTAAGTTTGGGCAGGTGGGTTTCCATACTCACCATCTCTGTTCTGCAAATCCATTTAGCTACTTTACCACTTAGATATTTTTCTTTCCTCTTCTCCTGTTCTCTCTTTTTGTCTCCTCCTTTCTGCTTTTTTCCCATTCCCTCCTTTTTTCCTTTTTAAAACTCTTTGTTCTACTTCTCAGAATTCTCTGCCCTCTTCACATACACTTAGTACCTTATCTTTCCCACTGCTTTTTTTTTTTTTTTTTTGGAGTTTAAAATCAATTTTATTATTTTAACATCTGTGGGACCTTATGCAATTCATTCAACTTTTGGGGATTTCTTATTAAATGAATATTGGATGATAGTACCTTCATGCTGAAAAAAAAAAGTTTTCAAAAAATAATGACTAAAAATATTATCAAGAGATTGACTTTTTGATTGTACTAAATTTTAAAATTATTACCGTGTGCCATAATTGTTTTATATTTTGTCTATGATCTGCCTGGAAATCCCACTCTTTTGTTACAGGGCAGCCCCGATATAAAACGGGTTGCCTGACTGTGGGTCCTCACCCGCACGCTTAAAAGGACTTATCAATGCTCTACTGCAGGCACACACAAAAAGTTAATAAAAGGTTTATTTACAAGGGAAGGGCAAATGAGGAAATGTAAAACTCAGGGAGAAAAGTGGGCAATAAAGTCTTAAATGCGTCCTACCCAATCCGCCGATCTGGAATCCCCAATGGCGCTCTGAGAGCTGGCCACGAGCCACCAGCTGTGAAGCCAGGAGGCGAGAGAGACCCCCAAGGCCCACCTGTCTGGTTTTTATACCAAACCTGGCTGCTTAACTCCACCCTCAGGTCCCTGCCACCTTCCCTTTGGTGGTGATGGGATTTGTCTTTCCCACTGTCTTGATGGCTTTGATCTGGAGTGGGGGTGGGGTCCACAAAGCCTGCATGGGATTAGCTCAGGACATCATTTCCCCCTAAGACTTTCTTGGGTACAACAATAAATCTCAGACCCTTTCCACTGGAAATTCAGTCCTCCTGGTACATTGTGTTGTCTAAGTAGTGGTGGACTCTTCCCTAAGAATTTTGCTAACCATTTTTAAAATTATGTACACATGTGCTGGTGTGTGCCTACATCCCACCCATTCTTCCTCATTCATAATGTTGTAGAGCAACCCCGATACAAAACGGGGTGCCTGACTGTGGGTCCTCACCCGCGCGCTTAAAAGGACTTATCAATGCTCTACTGCAGGCACACGTAAAAGGTTAATAAAAGGTTTATTTACAAGGGAAGGGAAAATGAGGAAATATACAGCTCTGGGAGAAAAGCGGGAGACAAAGTTTTAAATGAGTCCTACCCGATCCGCCGATCTGGAACCCCAAAATGGCGCTCTGAGAGCTGGCCGCCAGCCAGGAGCGGTGAAGCCGGGAGGCGAGCGATCGCGAGCCAGAGAGAGCCCTAGGCCCACGTGTTTGGTTTTTTATATCCAACCTGGCTGCCCAACTCCACCCTCAGGTCCCAGCCACCCTCCCCTTGGTGGTGATGGGATTTGTCTTCCCCAATGTCCTGATGGTTTTAGTCTGGAGTGGGGGTGGGGTCCACAAAGCCTGTATGGGATTAACTCAGGACATCACTTCCCCCTAACAATTAGGATGTCGATTTTCACTTGAATCATTATCACATGGTTAAAAACCTACTACCTTAATTTGCAGCAACATGGATGACGCTGGAAGGGATCATGCTCAGCGAAATAAGCCAGAAAGAAAGAGAAAAATACTGGATGGTCTCACTCATAACAGGAATCTAGAAAACCTAAATAAGGGACCAGGAAAAAGACTAATTATAATAAAGTAAAAATCAAAATCAACAAGCAACTATAAACCAGAGACACACTATGGGGGTGGAGGGGAGGGGAGGAGGGATTAGGGTCAAAATAAGGGGGGTGGGAATTGTATGGGGAATATAACCAAAATGAAAAATGCATACATTGTGCAAAAATGAAAAAATGATGTAAAAAAAAAAAAATATATATATAAACCTTACTGCCTTTAGCCTTTAGCTTACTTTGTAGCTACAGGTAGTCAAGGAACTAAACTAGGATTTAGATAGAAGTGTTGTGTGAGATTTGAGACATCTCAGAAAACAAAGGAAAGACAGTATCTTTTCAGTCTTGCCTTTAAGTTGCTATCTGGACTCCTAATGAGATGTTAGGAACTCCAGGAGCTATCTTGTACCATGAAGATAAGGACTCACTCTTGGGATGATAAGTGTCTGATAGCATTGTCAAGCTGCCTAAATTCTCTAGATTTCAGTTTCTTCCCTGTTTGAAAATAAAACTTCCATCTTATTTAAGCTCCTTTTGTTTAGGCTGAACTACTATGTCAGAATACAACTCATTATTTTCAGAGGTGGAGACCCCATACATCTTTCAAATTTTACTCCAAAATACCTATGAAATGCAAACACCCCCCGCCCCCCCACCACACACACACACACACACACACACACACACTCTTTTTTTACCCCTAAGGATGAATGGAGGAAGTTTATGGAACATCCTTACAGACAGATTGAGTGAGCTCTTTGCTCTCAAATGGTAGAACAGAGGTGTTCTGAGGGGACAAAGGGACATGGGTGCTGTTGAGAATCTTCTGCCCTAAGCTAAACCTCTGTTCCAGGCAAAGAAGATTCAGTTGGCTCCAGAGACAGTAGCAGGCAGGGCATTCCCAGCCCTAAGATCAACCTTATAAAGAAGACAGATGAATGTGGCACTGAGGAAAGCAATAAACCCCATTATTTCATGATGGGCTCCTGGGGAAACTGCAGACCAGCTTGTGGTTCACACGACAGACATCACCCAAAAGTTGAGGAGTTCACATCAACTACAGTGCACATTTAAGAATAATCAAAATATAAAACAGATGTCAATATCAAAATACTGAGTGTGTAGTCCCAAAATTGAAGTTAAACATATAAAAATAAGTTGAACTAAAGCATGCATTCTTTTCTATTTCAAATAGTTTACTGCTCTTTTAATTGGGAAGAGGTTAGGAAAACGTAAGAAATTGCCAGTGTGACGATGGAGTTACCATCTCCTGGAGCTACTCAGGAGCTCACTGTTGGCTTACATTTTGATTGGGGAGAAACACTGACTATTTAATGCCTCACAAGAGATGTTGTTATTTGATTTTTTTTTTTTTTTGGTAGTCATTAGATGATTGGGGTCCAAAAGATTTCTGGATTTGCTAACTTTAGACATAACATTTTGTGTTAGAATCATTGAGTGTTTATATGGGTAAGCATATTGTTCTTATTTTGCATTTAATAAATAATAGCACATCAATCATAATGGGAAATACTCTCTGCAACTGAGCAAATGCAAAATCTGCCCTTATTTTCTAGCACTATTTAAAAACCATGTCCACTGTGTCCTCAATCAAAATGAATTCAACCCTCTCAGCATTACTTTTTTTCTGATGAAAATAACCAAATATATGCATTTTAAACCTTTTGAAACAGTACAAACAGGAATGAAAAAGAAAGTTGCAATTAGGTCAAATCCTATTAAACATAGACAACTTCCGTTTATATGGGGCGATCAAGGGTGTTACTTGATAGAGTGGTTTATGTTCTTGATCCAAGTTCTGTGTAGGTCCAACTTTTTCTGTCTTGTTTATTATTGCTTTCTACAATATCTGTATGGCTGGTATAGCGTAGGTGTTCAAAATATTTTTTTTTTTTTATGGAGGCATGTTTTTACTTATTTATTTATTATATTTGTTTGTTTGTTTTGTTTATACATGCACTGGGTACAGTCAGAAGCGCGGGAGGGTGAGAGAATTCACCAGAGCCAGAGCGGGGAGCAGAGCAGGCAGAAGGACCGAAGTACACTGCTGAGGGGAGCAGCGGGCGGCAGGAGAGGTCTGCGCACCATGTGGGATCCTCCTCTGGGGCCGGGGAGCAGCCGGGGATCGAACCCGCGCCGCAGATGCCGCGGGCAGCTTCGCAACCCAGCGCTCAACCGCTGCGCCACCGGGGAGGCCCAAAATATTTTTTGATTAACCATTTTACAGTTCACCTCATTTTTTTTTTTTGCTTTATCTTTTCAAGTCAATAAATATAAATCTATAATTTAAAAATGACATGTATTTTATTAGATGTTGTGTCAGTGACAATGTCTTTGCCAGTCTCATAGCAAAAAGTGATACCTCTATAATGATTTTATTAGTATTAATGAAATTATTTGTGAGCTTGAATATTTCTTTACATGTTTATTGGCTCTTGTATAGTTTCCATTTCTCATTCTGAATGTTGAATATTGAATTGTCTCTCTTTGGGTCATTGATCAGCTACTGGTTTATCTGTTTTAATGGATTTTCAAATAATCAATTTTTTTGAGTTATTACAGCCTTCATTTGTTTTTGTTTTCTGCTCTATTAATCTGTTTTTCCCGAATTCCACCTTTCTGCTTCCCTATTTATTTTTGTAGTGTTTTTTCTAGACTTTTGAGTAAATTGTCATCTTATTATTTACACTTTTGTTTGCAAAAGTGTTACAAATGTGCATGATGGTGAATCTTCATTTGTTTTTTCTATATCTTAGAGATTTTTTGGATGAAATATTATTACTTCGTTGTCTGTATGTTTTGCATATGTGGTTTTATGTTTCCTTCATGTTAGAAACATAGAGATTTGTTGTAATTTCCATTTGTTGAGCAGAGGAGTTGTTAATAGTGTTTCAGATTTTATATATTTTTTTGTTTTGTTGCAAGTGATTGAAGAGTGTGGCCTATACTATTTTCACTTTTTGAAAGTTTCTTTGGGGACATTTTTGTAAATGCTTCTTGAATTCACTGAAAGTTATTCTTGGTTATGGGATATAAGATAGCTATTTCTCTATCTGATTATACTATTTAAATTAATTTTTGCCTTATTGATGTGTTTTCTGCTTGATAAGACAAGGGTTAGAGAAGTTTATAAGGATACCTTATTGAAAGTTTCTCCATATATCTCCACCAGTTCTTAATTTGTATATTTTAATGCTTTTGGCAGTGAGCTCCTTGACTTCAGTATTTAATACATGCTCCTTCTTGGTCCCTTTCATGATATCTCTGGACCTGGAAGAGTATATAGAACCTAATTTTATGTTAGGGTCATCTTAACTTGCAAAGGAGGAAACTGGGGGGCAGAAAGTTCAAATAACTCGTATTAGTGGGAAGTCACATAGTAAGTGAGTGGCCAAACCATGTTTGTCTGTCCCTTAACCTTCTGCCATCATTGTTTCCTGGTACTTAACCCTATGATCAATCTGTTTGGTTTCTTCCCATTTCTTAAGTAACCTGCCTTATCTATATAGATGCTGATAGAATTCTCTCAGTGTCATTAAAGTTATAGATTTATGATTTTTAGAAAGGTGGGTAGTCTGTCCTACTGTACCAGAGAAAAGTTTATCTCCAAAGCATGAACTCTTCTTTTACAACATGAAAACTGGAGTTAGATGTTGATAATTTCTCAGCATCCCAAGAATGACAGCTGCTACTATTGGTAACTTTGCCTCTGATTAATCTCTGGTTTTGGTGAAACTCCTATAGCAGAAACCACCT
Source organism: Talpa europaea (assembly GCF_964194135.1). Taxonomy (NCBI): domain Eukaryota; kingdom Metazoa; phylum Chordata; class Mammalia; order Eulipotyphla; family Talpidae; genus Talpa; species Talpa europaea. The sequence continues at coordinate 66,573,778 of NC_140078.1, forward strand.
CACTGATGTGGGACAGGATTCTATCCCGAAGGGTGGTTGTCCTTCAGAGCTTGGTTATTCCCACCTGTGGTGTGAGCAGGCCCTTAACAGTGTTTGAGTGTCAGAGAAACCCTGCAGCCAGTAAGCAATTGATTTGGTGTGGTTACAGACACTTTCCTCCTTTTAATCTGCCTCTTTTGCTGACAGGTCTTGGTTGAAACACTTGCTGCTAGGATATTATTACTTACTTGGCTTCTGCAATCTGCTAGACTAGAGAAAAATATTGCCCCGCCAACTCCACCACAGTAGCCTCAGAATATCACTTATAGGGTGAAGGAAAGTGACTGTAGAATGCACAGTGAGGTACTTACCCTGGAGTCTTCCCATGTTCCCTGTCCCAATCCTTCCATAGGCTTGTAGCAGTGTAATCCCTGTAGAAAGTGGAGCTTTCAGGCTTCCTGCCCCACCTAAGGAAGGGTGGAGCTGAGCAGCAAGGAGAAGCTAAAAGGACTTGGGACAGAAGGCCTGGGGGAGAAGACTTGGAGGAGGCAAGGGGAGCAGAGACATGTGAAGCAAATGTCACACTTGCTTCTCAGCATTGGACAGGCACCAGGGGCTTGTGGGGCATGGAAGGAGACACATGAAAGAGACATTTGGGGAGGCTGACAATGGCAGCCTTTATCTTGAACTTGGATTTTGCTCTTTTCCTTCCAGACTGTTTATTATGCATAAGAGAACTGGGGTACAGTCCAGAGGTGCAGGGGGTGAGAGGATTCACCAGAGACAGAGTGGGGTGGGGAGCAGAACAGGCAGATTGACTGAAGTACACCGCTGAGGGGAGCAGTGGGCCAGCCAGGAGAGGTCTGCTGTGCCATGTGGGTAGCTCCCTGGCCGGGGATCAAACTCGTGCTGCAGTGGCTGCAGACAGCTTCATGGGTTAGGCTGTGTCCTAACCCATGTGCCACGGGGGAGGCCCTCCTTTTGATTCTTAAGGTGCCTTAGACTTGTGGCAAGCTATTGGGCCTCAGTGGCTCTACTTTGGGCTCTACTTTTTGGCTGGGCATTTACCCATTAGGGGATGGGTAACTTTAGGTGTTTAATTAGAAACCATATTCTTTCTCTTCTCTCTATTGCATACTAATTCTATTAAAGTTCTTTTCTATTGAAAGTCTAATACATTAAGAGTGTGTTTTATCTTTATGCAGTAGATGGTAGAACCTATTTAGAGCATGCAAAGTTTGGGGATCCTGGGGTACCGCCTCATTTTGCCTACTAACTGTCTGAGACATCATTAGTTATTTCTGAGAATGTCCTTGCTTCCAACCACTCTTCATTCTTTCTGGAAGGAAACTGTTGTCATTTCCAGAATCTTCTTTACATTTGGTTCCAACAGTTACATACCTAAATGTTATATCTGGATATTTAATATTACATGGACTAGTTCTATTGTTATGATCAACAATAATAATTTTTTATTTTCAATTCTTTTGATTAATTTTTGTGTAGCTTGGAAAGGCTAAGCTAAGGAGAAGGCTAAGGCTAAGGAGAAGCTCAAAAGGACTTGGGGCAGAAGGCCTGGGGGAGAAGACTTGGAGGAGGCTAGTGGAGCAGTAGAAAGGCGAGGCTTCCTAGACTTCTGGTACCACTGCACCCATAATTTTCAGAATCTTTCTTTCTCTCTAGATTGTTGAACTATTTCCAGCTTTTTAAGACATTTATTCTTCTCTGCCTTCTATTTTAGGCATGTGTATGTTAGACCCAGTGCTGTTCAAACTGCGTATGAAGAACAAATCAGTTTTTTAGTTTCTAGTCCACTGTAGCCCCATACTGTTATAAAACATTGATTTATAGAAAATGAAGTCAAAATAAGACATAAAACGCAAACTTTAATTTTCACTAAATTCAGCAAACAGCCTTATTATGCAAGTTACTAAATACATGCTTTAAATTTCTCTTCTTAATTATTGTGGGTGAGTCACAACCCACAGGCCAGGCAGAGTCCACGGAGCCCCCCCCGTAAGGGGTGGTGTCCTGGGCTCAATCCCAAGGAGCGTGTGGATGCTTCACCACACTGGCAACTCTAACGTTACCTCCCTGGGGAGCAACAGATTCCATAGGTTAAGGCTCAGTCTCCTGAGTGGCCTTCCACTTCACGTGCCTGGCCAGGACCAGCTGGGTACAGACCAGAGGTTCCGAGGAATCTCTTCTCAGATTCTAGGTGCCCTCGGCACACCTAGATTATTACCTGTGCTTTTGAAGGGCTGGCTGTAATTCAGAGGTTCCTAGAACACCTTCTTCAGGTTCAATATACTTGCTAGGGTATGTAGGGTAAGGTAAAAAAATCAGGCTTTTCTGCCCTCCCGCCATCAGGATAGATGAGGGAACCCTGTGATCCTGAATGCATGCCTGATGGCGGCACCTGAAGTGGGTACACCTGCGCTAAGACTGTGCTTTTTTTAAGGGCGGCGTCACGGGGACGCCAGGAGAAGCAGCAGAAGCTGAAAGAGAAGCCGAAAGAGAAGAAGCCCGAAGCAGAAGCAGAGAACGCCAGAGAGCCCAGATAGAGTGAGGATTTGCTGGGGGCTCGGAGGCCTGCCAGCCTCCCGGCCCCCCAGCACCCCTGCCTGCCATATGCCTGGTGAACTCCAATAAAAGACCTGCAAAAAAACACCGTCTGCACCTGTCTGCATGGGATCGGAAAACCTGCACTTTGTCCTGTACCTGCCCTTACAATTGGCGTAAGTCGGCAAGATGATCCATGCAGATGGGTATGGAGCCCTCTGAAGACCTGGAGGGACAAGGAGTAACAGACTGTTTCCCTGTGATGACGTTGAGGCATCATGGCGACCCAGGAGATGGACAAGGTCCAGGATCTACAGGACAAGACCACACCTGGAGGAGGAGACACCTGAGAGGACCAGCCATCGACACCCAATAGGACCAGCCAAAGACCCCTGAGGCAGCAAGAATCATCGGCAAAGAGAGGACCAAGATTTGGAGCTCGCCAGTACTGATTCAGGGAGAGGCCAAGAGACTTGGACTGATAGACTGACAATTGAACTTGGACTGACAATCCCGCCAGAAGGTGGAGGACCTTGCAGGTTGATATGTTTTGGGACCCTGGGGGTGGAACAGTTTTGTTTGTAAACCCCAGGAGATGGGAATCTGGGGGTGGCCAGTGGGCCTTGATGGCCAAAAGCAGCCTGCGTATGCCCAACAGCCACGTGGAGGAGAAAAGCCAACTGAGAAGGCAAAAGCTGGTGCTGATGCTAAGTTTGGGAAGCTCTGAGTGGCTGTTAAGCAGCCTGAGTATGCTGAAGCCCTGTGAGTCTCGTAAAATCACCTGTGGATGATGCCCTGCTCATTGTCGAGTGAGTGTGAGGAGCTGAGGAACCCGTTCTTGGGGGATGGGTGGGGAACATGGCTTAGGGTGGAGCCCAAGCCGCATGTAGAGTTTGGATCCCCGACCCATGTGCTTGTGCAGTGGGTTGGCCTGAGTGCAGGGGTCTGCGAGTCGCATGGGTGGCTATGAAGGCCGAGTGTTGGAGCGACTGTAGACAGAAACCCTGAGGGTTAGCGATTACCCCCGACAGAATAGCATCACCAATCCCAGAGCGAGTGCATCCTGGGGGTGGATGCGGTGTGTGGCTTGTAGTCGAGACTACAGCCAGAGAAGGCCAGGAAGCCAGATGGCTCCTGGTGTGTTATAGGAGATGCCGTGAGTGATTCCCCTCCCCGTATGAGCAGTGACTTCGGCAGCAGATTTGGTGGCTCATCTGCTGGTACCAATAATTGTCTTTTGCACTAGGTTGGGGCCCTGCCTGGACTTATTTGTGTTCTGTTGTATTTTGTTATATTGCGATGTATTTGTTTTTGTGGGCCATGGCTGCTTTGTTTGTGTTTGCTAAGAAACAAAGTTGTGTATGTGTGGATTATATGGCAGAAAACCCTGAGGAGGTGGACTGTAGGGTAAGGCTAAAAACCAGGCTTTTCTGCCCTCCCGCCATCAGGATAGATGAGGGAACCCTGTGATCCTGAATGCATGCCTGATGGCGGGCACCTGAAGTGGTTACACCTGCGCAAAGACTGTGCTTTTTAAGGGCGGCATCACGGGGACGCCAGGAGAAGCAGCAGAAGCCAAAAGAGAAGAAGCCCGAAGCAGAAGCAGAGAAGGCCAGAGAGCCCAGATAGTGAGGATTTGCTGGGGGCTGGGAGGACTGCCAGCCTCCAGGCCCCCCAGCACCCCTGCCTGCCATATGCCTGGTGAACTCCAATAAAAGACTTGCAAAAAACCACTGAGGACTCTGACTCCTCCTTCACCCGGTCTGCATGGGATCAGAAAACCTGCACTGTGTCCTGTTCCTGCCCTTACAGGTGGCACACAACTCAGAGACCTGTTTACTCACTAGGTCACACATCCTTTCACACTGGACACTAAAAGACATGAATCAACAGGTTCGCAGGAAGGCACAGGGGTCCAGTGACCCCTTCTCTCCAAGCCAAATCACGTATCACCAACCTGGAGGTTCTTCAGAGTCCCCTTTTTTCTGGATTTTCATGAAGGCTTCATTACCGAAACATGATTAATTAACTCAATAGCCTCCAGCTCTCTCCCCTCACAGAAAATCAAGTGTCTGGGATCAGAGTTCCAGCCTTTAAATCACCTGGTTGTTTCCCTGGCAACCAGCCCCACCCTCAGGTATTTTTCTCAAGTTACCTTCATTAGCATAAAGATAGATCCCTTTATCACTCACATTTAGAAAATTGCAAGGGTTTAAGGTGTTGTGAGCCAGAAAGTGTGGATGGATTTCTCATACCAAACAAGTATGAGAAATACACATTTCGGTCATTTAAATGATCGGATTCACATTTCTTACAAACGACATTGCAAGGCTCTTTGAGTAGCTTCAATATAAGTCCCTCAAGGAGAGTCAAGGTCAAGTTAACTTGTGTGTTCACCACTCTTCCCATCTAGCACTATGCCCCACAAATAGTACCTACTGAAAAATAACTGTCGATTATATGAGTAAGTCAATAATACTCCAAGTAGCAAGTGTCTCTTGAGGTCAAAGCTCTTAAGCTTATTCCTGACCTCCATCCACAGACTTCCTTTTGCATTGCAAAGACACAGGTGCTATTATTTGAATTTAGAGCCAAGGTCCAGAGAAGAATGGGTCGGCACACAGGAGGCCTTTTTATCCATGCTGTTTTATTTGACCCGAGTTATTTTCCCTCATATGCTGTTTCATGTCTCTACAGGGAGTAGAAAGCATGGTGTGAAAGACGAGGCAGGATATTAACCGGACCAGGGCCTGGGCCAGGTGTGAGCATTCTGTCTCCATCTGTCACTATATTTATCATCTTTTTCTTGAGGACCTTGTGAGGACCCTCAGATTCCTGGTCATATAAGCAAACTCTCAGCTCCAGGAACACATTATGATGAAGGGCTTTTTGGGAGTAATACTGTCCCTGAACTAAGAAAAGAATGATCAAGTCTATGTATTCTGGTTTATTCCCCTCCAGAGCACTGGTTTACCAATGTGGAGAGAATGACGGAGGACTTGTTACCATGGCAGCTGAGCTGAGAGGGAAGCATCAGTGGGACAATCACAATGTATAATATGAAAAGCATAGGTGTCACCTGTTGGTCAAATGCAGCCCAGCTCTAGTAGGAGTGTCTAGGGTGTGCAGAGAACAGAACAGCCCTGGAAACTTGGATAGCAATGGCCTTGACTGGCAGGGAAGAAAAACACAAAGAAAGCTCCTGATGAGATAAGACAGCAATGGGAGAAAACCTTGGCGGATTTATACCTATGTTGCAGAAAGAAAGTAAGTTTTAAAGGATCTTTTCCCAGATTAATGAAATATGCTGGCACCCTAAATTGTAAGTATTACTCTTAATATTTTATCTGCTCACCTCCTTTGATTATTTAGTATTCGTCTGCTATTCTAGGTGGTGATTTCATTTTGCATGCCTTTTTCTCATATTTCTCATGATTATGTTATAGATACTTCTCCATGAAAAGGGAAAGAACATTGAATGGGTACGAATTTCCCTGCCCCCACTTACATGCAGACATTTTGGACTACAACTCCCAGCAGGCCAGTAACCAAACTGAATGGGGAGCAGCTGGGAAGGAATGAGGTGGATGTATAAATGGATGTGTAATGAAGGCGTGGGAGGAGACGCATGTGGAAAAGTAGTTGGAGGTGACACATGGAGGAGAGATGTGTAGAGACACTTGGAAGGGATATAAGGGAGACTGTTCCAGGTCCTTGGCAGAGATACTGGTGGCCATTATCTTGTCTTTGCAGATTATGTGATGCAATTGAATTTTGAGTCTCTCCTATCCCAGTTCCCTGGGACTTGTGTAACCACTTTCTGTGGTTCTCTACCACAAGGTAACTTAGACTTGTGGCAAGTTTTTGGGCCTCAGCTGTCCCTCTTTAAGATAAGCCTGTTTGACTGGGCCTTTGCCCATGAGGGGATTGGTAATTTTCAGTTTGCTGTTACATGAAATCCTTTCTTCTCTCCCTCTCTCTCTCTCTCTCACTATATACCAATTCTACTAAAAATCTTTCACACTAGGTGTATGTTTTGTTTGTGCATGGGCGATCGGACTCCTTTTTAGACAGTTTGGGCTCCCTGGTTACCCCTTGGTCATGCTCTAACAACTACATTTACAATATACCCATCTATGATCAAAAGCTAACTTTTGATCAGCACTGTTGCTAGAATGTGAGATATATGAGAGTGTCTGGCAAACAATAGCCATTCATTCAATGGTTTACCCCTTGTTTGTGGCTTTCTGAACTCAGTTATCTGGGGAAAGACTTCAGTTATGAAACTATAAGTTATCATCTTGAGCTCCTGCTAGCACAGAGGTGTCAAAATGAAACCCTAACCAAGCTGGCCGATGATTGAGCCCAAGGATAAAGTGACCCAGTTGTCCCAAGGGTAAAGTGACCCAGTTGTTTAAACGAGTAGAGAAGAGTCAATGGGTTGGCAGTTCACAGATACCATTATGGTTTTACTTTCTTGGGAAACAGGAAAAATCTTTATTGCTTGAGGAACTTCAGGTTGTTCTTTTTTTTTTTTTAATAGAGGTATGTTTTTATTTATTTATTTGTTTGTTTGTTTTGTTTATACAAGCACTGGGTACAGTCAGAAGCGCGGGAGGGTGAGAGAATTCACCAGAGCCAGCGCAGGGAGCAGAGCAGGCAGAAGGACTGAAGTACACTGCTGAGAGGAGCAGCTGGGGATCGAACGGGTGCCGCAGAGGCCGCGGGCAGCTTCGCAACCCAGTGCTCAACCACTGTGCCAACGGGGAGGCCCTCAGGTTGTTCTTTACAAAACTCTGTGTATTTGATGTGTCTGGCATATTGGATAAGTGTTTGCTGATTTAATGAATGAAAATGATGAAGCTGCTGTTTTGGAGGTCAACATTGCTCCCAGGTAGACACTGGCTCTGTTGGATTCAAAAAGCTTGGATAGTTTATTTAGTGATCTGGAACTAGTCTTAGGGGAAACTGTAAGCAATTTAAAGTCTTTTGTAAGATTGGCAATCATAAGGGTGCCTTCCAATGTATTTTGGGTGAAGCTTCAGGGCTTTTACCTGAGAGCCTTCTCAGGTTTAAAAAAAAAAACAACCCAATGGTTCTCAACAGGGGGTGATTTTGCTCCCCAGGGGACATTAAACCTTGCCTTGCCAGAGGCAGTTTTGATTGTTACACAGCTGATGGAAGGAGGGCTATTATTGGGGTTTGGTGGGTGGGGCTAGGAAAGCTGCCAGGCATCCTACAATGCACAGGACAGCCCCCACCACAAAGCATTATCTAGCCCAAATATCTGTAGTGTAGTTTGAGAAAACCCGCTCTGTACAGATTTCCAAATTTAAAGGGCCACTCAAAGGAAATTATTCCTGAGTCTTTCCTCTGAAAAAGAATTTGAGGATTATCAGCTCAGAGACCCTTTGGACCCAATTCTCTATGCGGCTAGATCACCCCTGAACATTTGAAATACATCTTTGTTGCTGTTTCTGCAGATTTACAAGTCCTGGACTATAAACCCCTCCGTCTACAAAACAGGCACACGGCAAATTATTTCCCAGCCTCAGTGCTGCTAACTGTTTAGATATTGCCAAGTCTTAGGCATTATCACAGTTTAAAACTCTGGAGACTTGTGTGGCCCTCTGCCTGTCCACCTTGCTGCCTTTGACATACGAGACTGTTGTCCTAGAGCTCGAGGGCATTGAGGCCTCATTCTTGCTAACTTGCAGAGCCTTCCAGGCCCAGCAGGTTAGTTGGATAAGTGCTATTGGAGCTAGAAGGTGACTGCTAACGGGACCTGGTGCTCTCTACAACCATCTCTGGGATGTGTGCTTCAATTTTGCTCTGTCTAAACCACTTCACGACAGAGCAAAACAAGCCTTTCACAGTCACTTATTGCTTTTCTGAACAATGACATAGGTCTATGTGACTAAGATGAATTTCTCTGATTGTGCTTGTGTGTCCATCGCACAGACCTTACCTGATGCGAGCTCATCCTCTGGAGGTACACAAATTTCTGATTACGCCCTGGAGCTGTGTGAGGTGCAGGGTCTTTGAGTAGCTCAGTTGGACACAATGGGCTTTCACAAGGGGACAGGAATCCGCAGATCCAGCCTATGAGCAGCACAAAGCCAGTCAGCCTGTAGGCAGGAATTTGGCTCAGCTAGGGCAGCCCCTTGCCTGCTGGAATGAGCAGAGGGGCAGCCTCTAGTGGTCATTAAGCTCTAGAGCCTTCCAGATGAGGGCATTTTGCCATTGACAATGAAGAGCTTCAAGCCCTCATTAACTCTGTTCTTTCCTTTAGCTTCTTTAATTAATGTCCTTTTCTCCCCTCCCCCCTCCTCTCCCTTTCACTCTGGCTTCTCAACTCCTTTTTCTTGCACTTGCAATTTTCAGAGATGTCTGCCCTAAGGGGGCCCATGCCTGCTCCATTCTAATTCCCAGGAATGAAAGTGCTGTGGATTTAAATCCTAAGTAGTTAACCTTACAGTAACTTTAAAATAAAAAAGCATCCTAGTGAAATAACTGTCAACTAAATAATTTAGTTGTCCCATTGGGGACTTTATTATTAGAGAAAGACACATATATTAATACTATTATCCAATAGTTGCAGTAACACAAAGTAACTATCACGAATCAGACCCTAAAGGGGACATTTTATAGAATTATCGTTTTTTTTTAAGATGTATTTATTTATACAAGAACTGGGGTATAGTCAGAGGCGCAGGAGGGTGAGAGAATTCACCAGAGACAGAGTGGGGAGCAGAATAGGCAGACAGACCGAAGACACTGCTGAGGGGAGCAGTGGGCGCGGCAGGAGAGGTCTGCCATGCCGTGTGAATTTCTCCCTAGCTGGCCTGGAATTGAACCAGCGCTGTGAAGGCTACAGACAGCTTCACAGCACGGCACTCAACCTGCTGTGCCACCGGGGAAGCCCTAAAAAATGATCTTTAATTGTTATACTACTTTTCAAAGAAGGCCTGGTTATTTCTATTTTAACAGTGAGTCAACTAAGGCCAACACATTGTAATAAGGAAGATCTAAATGTGCATTGCCCTGAAATATCTGGAATGGAACATTTGAATGGTAATAGAAATCTTTATTTAAGAAAAAAAAAAGTATTTATTTGAAGCTTTGACAGTGATTGTCATAAAGAAAGATAATTTGTATAATAAAGATTATAATACCATAAGCCACATATTTGCATGTCAAAGCTTGCCATATCTCATCTATCTGGATGCTTAGAAAACTACATTTTAGTCCATATGGGGGAAGGAGAAAAGGAGACATGAGATAAGAAAGAATCATAAAACAAAAGATCTGAAGATTGCAGTAATTGTGATGATGGATGAATTTCTTCCTGTGGAATTTTCCAATATAACCAAGTGATCTTGGGTCCCCAGCTCAGGGTTTGCACTTGAAATTGAAGTTGGAGTAGTTGGAAACTTACATGGTCTCTACCAGTTGTTCCTATTGTTATTAATTACCCTTGTTATTCATTATTATTGATTTGCAAATGGGGAGGGTGTTATTTTACTTATTGAACCTCTTCCCTTGTTTAAAAGAAACATAGATTAAAGTTATAACTACCTTTGTAGATTTATTGTAAAGACTAGACATAAAAATTCTTAACATATGCCTGGCATGGAGTAATGTGATTAACACAGCATCCCTTCAGTTTGATTCAGCTGTCTCTTCTGCCTAAGTTAGGATGGGACTGTAAGAGAAATAAAAGAATGGGGGTGCAGGGATGAACAAACTCACAAAAAGGATGCATTCTGGTCCCAGAAATTGGGGAGGACCTCAATAAATAACAGGAATTATTACCAAAGTTTGCCTAACTTACTGAAGAAAAATGTATCTTCTCTTGTCTATATTTCCACGCAGTGGGTTCTTCCTTTTCTTTTGGAAAATGTAAAAGTCATGAAATTCCAACTTAATGCATAGCCATATATTTGAAATTGCCCCTCCAAGCAAATGCAAATCAATTTCAAATATTTACAAATGCAATTATTCCAGTCATCTGTACACTGTATGCCTTTCCACACCCATCCTCCTTGCACTCACCTGTCATGCCTCTTTCCATTCCCCAGTCTTGCTGTGGGTTTCTGAATATTCAGGTATAAAAGTGCTTTATTGTTGTTTGTTTGGGTGGTGTTTTTCAAATAAAGATGTATGCAGAGGGCAAATATATTTTGGCTCAATTTGTTCAAAATAGAGCAATTACAGATCTGTTCTCTTTGAGATGGAGAGAGTTTCTGCTCCACACCCTCCCCATTTTGATATATTTATGACCGTGTTCTGGAAATCCTGAGATGTTTCCAAGATCCTTAGAATTTTAATGCATATAGTTAAGAACAACTCATCCTTATGGATGAGACAACAGTATTAGTTCTGACCCTTCCAAGAGGACTGTAGAAACAGCCCCGGCCTCGTTGGGGTGGTAAGGGACTGGAGAAGGGTGGATGTCCCTGGCGTGGATCTGGCTGTATCGGACTCTATGCTTCGATGTGGAGCCAGAGTACGTAAATTGTCACCCACATGTCTCCAAATATTTTGATACTTTGATATATTAACAAATATTTTGATATTGCCCAAATGGTTTAGCTATACAATCAGCCTTACCAAATGCAGAGCACATTTTCCATCACCATGCCTTTGTACTGAGGTTTTCCTCCTCCTGGATTAATGCCCATCCTTCCATTTCGGCCTGGTTCTCTGACTCACCCATCCTACAAAGCCTTCTCCATGAGCTCCTCCCCAATTTCCAGAGCCAGAATTCATCTTGTGTGGTTATTCATTTTTCCTCCCCAACATTCTTCTATCTCTTTCACATTACCATTTTGCCTTGGGCAATATCTTGGACAGAAGATGTGGAGGAAGTGAACTGAATCAAACTGAATTAGTTTGTGCCCCCCCCCCCAACCTCCCCATGTGTTTTCCGCTTGGCATTGTTTTATTAGGCAGCAGCACTTCCTGCAAAGTCAAACCAGGGAAGGTTCACTTCCAAAGAAAAGCCAAACCTTTTAGTTTCCAATTTTCTTCCCTTTGGGTGTCAAATGGAAACCAGACACGGTGTAATTATTCAGTTCACTTCTTCAGCAGCCTTAATTTTCATCTTGATTTTGAACTTCAGCTTGAGTCTGTAAAATTTCTTCTTTGAGCTAGACCATTTTCATCTTGGTTCTCAGTGATTAAATGAACTATTGACCATCTGTTCATTCCTTGAAAGTTAAACTGTCTGGTTTGGGTGACTCTTATTTATTTATGATCCGGCAAATTTTTTAAACCTGATATTTCCTGTGCAAATCTTTATTTTGGATATTTCAATGCTTTTTAACTGAGTGATTGCAGAACTGTTGTTTTAATCTAGGGTAATGCTCATAGAAACTATTTGATAGGACAAATTTTATCTACCAACATTTTTAAGAAATATATTGTGTACAATTCTGAGTATTGAGACAAATACAAAGATAAGTACCGTGTTCTAATGAGGGAGACAGAACCCCTGTCCTCAAGTATCTAATCTAGTTCATGGCAAGAAATGCTGGCACATGACTAACTAGAAACATTCTTTTGTTGTTTATATCCAGCTTTGTGTTAGGAATTTATGGCATCTTACAAAGAAACATACAATGCTAGGGGAAAAAATGACTTGGAAGTGAGTAAGAAAGATCAGGGAATATAGAAAACAAGTCAACAAGAGCCAAGATTAAGACCAATTCACAAAATATACTCATTGGGAACTCTAGGAATATAGGAGACTTCTCTGTTGTGTGCCTGCCACATATAGTAGCTACTCAATAAACAGGATGCAATGGGCATATCTTCCATTTACATAAGTTTTAGTAATATCTCTACTAACTATATCTAAACCACATTTGGAGAATTCAAAATTTTAGGCCACTTTCTCTGGATCAGGCTACACTGAAAAGTTGGAAGCTGAAGATTCTGCTACCCTCTCTGTCAATCTAGAACAAGACAAAGTGTTTTGTTTGAAGACAAGGGATGAGGGAACATGCTTCATAATTTTGTTACACTGGTCTGGTGACTTTGATCTTCCTTGCATTTCTCTTGAATAGTATCAGTACTACATCTTATTTTGACAGGTAAGGTTTTTATCCTGCCTATCATAATTCCAACTGCATGTAGACAGCAAGAAACATATATTCATATGTAAACATTTCTGTTTCTTAAGCACATTCCCTTCCATATAGTGGGCACTTAATAATGACTTTCACGTTTTATGTCTTATTGGACATCAACAAGTGTTAACTCATTTTGAAAGGGGGCTCTGTTGAACAAATGCTAGTGACGGGTTACAAAGTCTCATTTACATAGTGAGAGCTGGTAGGATTCAGAAAGGCAGTGTGAGAAAAGACATGTCAGTCTGCACACATGTCTGTATTATACCATCAACCAGAGCTTGTTCTTTCTTACATGGTTCTAGACTTTAGGTTTACAAATATTGAGTATGAGTAGAGGAAATTGAGGGAGAAGGGTTTCAAGGAAAGGGGATGAGAAGTAAAAGGGAAAGACTAAGTGCCTGGGATATCAGATGCAGTTGTTTTGATGGAGAATATGGCTGAGGAGAGAAAAGCTTTCAGTTAATTATGCCTTAAAAAGAATAGGAGAAGCAGGGTAATTTTTAAAATAAATAGTATGGATTAAAAAATAGAATCTTTTAAACATATTCTTTGAGACAAGTTAGATATGTTTTTAAAGTCGTTATTAATTCTGGCTTCTATAGCATGTTTGTTTGAGCAACAAGTCATATTAACACTGGATCACATGTGACTAGGGAACTATTCAGTTTACAAAATGTGATATATTTTTACTTCAAGATACACAGTCTTGTTAACACTAGTCACAATTACTTAGTTAACAAGGAAACCATGTAGCCATTAAGAAGTATAACAAAGCATGTTTTTATAACCAATTTTATTTTATATAGTAACCCTAAAACCTTATTTTAATTTTTAAAAGTAACTCTGAAAAGTAATGAATTTCATTTGCCAGTTCAAAGAGATATGAGATAGCATTTTCATTTAGCAAATATGTACATATTTTGGAAAGTATCAACATGAAAAAAGTGAATTCTGTAATAAGTTTTTAATAATCGCCATAAAATTATTTTAAATCGGGCCTCCCCGGTGGCGCAGCGGTTGAGCGCTGGGTTGCGAAGCTGCCCGCGGCCTCTGCGCCGCCAGTTTGATCCCCGGCTGCTCCCCGGCCACCGGAGGAGGGTCCCACATGGCGCGCAGCCCTCTCCTGCCGCCTGCTGCTCCCCTCAGCAGTGTACTTCGGTCCTTCTGCCTGCTCTGCTCCCCGCTCTGGCTCTGGTGAATTCTCTCACCCTCCTGCGCTTCTGACTGTACCCAGTGCATGTATAAACAAACAAACATAAATAAATAAATAAATAAAAACATGCCTCTATAAAAAAAAATTATTTTAAATCTATGCATTACTAGTGGGCTTATATGTCGAATCAAAGTTTCTGGAAAATAATATGGAAACTTATATCAAGAGCTTAAAAACTATTTGTATGCTTTGGTGGAATAATTATCCTAAGACAATAATTAAAAAAATGGAAACAGATTATGGAATATTATATACCCACTAAAATCATGTTTTAATGAGTTATAAAGAATGCAAATATCTCTCTATATAATATGAGTTTACTTTTGTAAAAAGATGCATATTCATACACCCACAAAGAGAAAGTTCTGGAAGGAAATGGTCCAAATGTCGCATTTTATAGAACAGTTAGTATTATAGGTGAGGTATGTTTTCCTGCTTTTAAAAATAAAATTTATATGGGTGGGAATGGCTTTAATAATGTGACAAAAATAAACATTTGAGGGAAAAATCTAGTTTATAGTTTAAACCATTCTGATTCACTTTGCCTAACAAAGGATTCTGTTAAATTTTCTACCAAAAGAACTTGACATGCAGACCTATCAAATAGATTTGTCACTGTCTCTTCAAAGGAGGAAATTCTGTTTCAAATTCATCCTTACCCCAAAGCAGCTAATTTGATTTTATCAATCATCAGCAAAGCCCTTACATTAAATAATTTATGCATTTTTTAGCTCCATCCCTACAGGGCACGATTCAGTACTTAATGGAAACCATCACACCATTAGACTGCTAGAGCTCATCTAACATGTTGGCTTTGAGAAGCCTCGAGTCTGAAGTATTGAGCGATCATCTACAGCATATTCATTTGATCTGACAGCATCAGAGAGAAATGCAGAGGTGGAAACCAGACAAGGAAATCAGGATGAGCATGTATGAACTTTGGATTAGGAGACCCCAATGAAAGATCAAGGGCAGGTGTGCCAAAAGCAGGTGCAAGGATGATTCTTCAATGGGTGTGTGCATGAATGGGATTTTTTTTTTCATAAAAATTAGCCATCACCCTCCAAGTATCTCTGTTTGCCTATAAGATATTCCTAGATCAGCCATTCTCCTGGGCATCTGCTGTCTGGTAAAGGTCTGGAGTGTCTGTTTCTTATTAGCAGTCTAATCATCTTCCGTCTTATCTCAAATCATACCTGTGTTCGCTCCTCTGTGCTGCTTCATTTGCTTTTTATCCTGTGGCTTGGTGTTAGAACTGAATTTAATTTGTTCATCATTCAAGGCCTTTTCATCACCAGATTTCTAGGAAGTTCTGACACTCAGTGTTTATTACCTTGACAAGTAGGTTTGAGGATGAATCGGACGTGGCTGATCAGGTGCCTTGAAAACAAATCTGGCAGCAAGGAAATGTTCCCAGCTTTGCTTCTAGGACCCAGTGTGACTCAACCAACCAAGTAGCCATTTTACTTTTAGAAATATCACCTCAGTTTTACATCTGCTTGTTGAGAATAGTAACAGTAAACACACAGCAGGGATACCTTTAGAAGTACAAAGGCTACGGGGATTCGGGCAATGGCCTGGATTAAGAGAGATTTGTGTGATGCTGGGATAAAATACAGATGTTAGAATAAACTTTTCTACAGAAATGGTAGGGAGGAAAAGTTCCATTCTTAGGTTGCTTACCACGTCATCTCTTGATTCTTTTACAGTCTGCTTCCCACTCATTCACTTGGAAGAATAAAAGTAAAAGAGGTGAGGATGCAAACTTTCGTTAGAAGATGAATCAGTTCCGGGAGAACGATACATAGCATTGTGATGATTGTTAATGATACATTATACACTTGAAAGTTAAGAGAGTAGATCTGAAATGTTCTCACCACAAAAAAGAAATGGTAATTATGTGATGGGATGGAGGTATCAGTTAACATTACAGTGGTAATCATTTTGCATTTGTAACTCTATCAAATCAACATGATCTATATCTTACACGATGTTATATGTTAATTATAGATCAATAAAGCAGGAAAATTCTTTAAATGAAGAGGTTCCTGGCCTTTATCTACATAGGAGAGCAGAGTGGGCGGGTCATCATCTCACGAGCTGACAGACCCTTCTCTGATACCCTGTACCAAGTCATGTGCATACAGAATTATCTAAATTTAAAAAAGACACTGACAAGTAGAGATATAAAAGTGCAGATCTTTTTATTAAAGAAATCCACAAATTTCAGCCTTCTTTTAAGTGTTTCTCAAATTGATAGTCCATCCAATGTCGCTTTGGTGTGGCCACTGGACACAGGACAAGGGCTGGCATCCATTTCATGGGGCAGCTGCAGATGTTCAGCAACGTTGGTATCCTGTTGCCTTCTCTCCTCCCAGTGTCCAGGGACACCAGCTCAGAGCATGTTTCAGCTTATATCACATCTCATTCATTCATTCATTCATTTGCTTATTTGTTCAGGGTGGGGATGAAGATGAATTCCTGATCTTTCTAAAAAAATGTTATCTGTGTCTTGAAGTTGGGTCAGGTAAATAAGTGATTTACCCTGTGAGCTAAGCATCCTCTCAGTATTACTCAAACAGATCCAGTCTCTATGGTTATTACCTTGAGTAGCTTTCCCTACTCACTTACCAGTACAGAATCTTTCTCTAGCTTTAGTGAACAACTGTGTTGATGGCAGTTTGTTAAAAATGGTTTGAAGTGGGGGCTAAGGTCCTGAGCTGATAAGATTCCCAGGTGGTTCATGTGCAGTCTCTTCAATTCGCTCCGATCTGTTTTCTTCTGAGATTCTCGTATTCCTTTCTTCAGTGCCTTAATTTTGCTTGTCCCTCAGTGGCATTTTGCTGCCCACACCATGCTCCTAAAATAACCCATTGTCTTTCCTCCCATCTGTACAAGACATTTCTTAACACAGACTGGGCCCTGGATTTCCTTTTTATTATCACCCTAGCACTTGAAATGTCTTATGTTAACTATGAAAAAACTAGGATCAGAGAGTTCTGAGTTCAAAATTCAGATCCTCAGTTTTCTAACCATGAGGCATGGGCAAATTATATCACCACTTTCAGCCTTGTCTACAAAGTGGAGGTTAACATTACTACATAGGGTTATGGTGAAATATGAAGGAGTGAGTGTGTGTGAACATGGAAGTATTGGTTGAATGCATAAGTTTAGCACAGTGGAGATTCAATATGTTAAATAATTATTTTCAGTATTCTCATTGCTTATTCAATAAGCATGTATTCAACTTTACGGTGCCTATTTTTGCTTTCAAGTTGCCTTGGGGGGAATTTTTCACTTTTTTTCCCAGACAGAAGTATCTTTAGCTTACATTAGCATTTCTTTTTACCTCAATGTCTCTCTTTGGAATCGCTGTAAGTTGTTTCCTTTTTTTCTTATAGCTTTTCCTTTAAACAATTTTGCTAATATTTTTGCTTTTTTTTTCCTTTCAATTCAGCATCTCCCGCTTCTTGCACACAGGTGCCGAGAGAGAATAGCAATGTTTAGAAAGCAAGCAGCTCTGATGTATACAAGGTCCACACTTTCCTTTCAGTTAAAGGGGGCTCCTTCTAGGGAGGTGAGTCAGTCACAATTCTGGGAGAGAGACAATTAGTTTCACTTACATTTTAGTTGAATTTTTACTCCCCCAATTCCTATATATTGCCGGCCACATATCTTGTGCTTATGTAATACCCCCTCCCTTTTTTCACCTTTACGTTCTCTATTGATTTAAATTAAGCTTGGTTGGTATTTCTTTCAAAAGAAAACACAAGTTTGCTGGGTTGGGAGGTTTTCCCAAGGCCTCTCTGCTCTAGTAAAACCCTATATATGTAGGTCCTGCAAACCAACATTATTTTTTGCTGTGCAAACACCACGTGCATGTTCTAAGACCTGGGCCCTCTGTGTAAGATCCTTTCACACATGCAAAAACAGCTGACACGTCAGCACTTCCATGGAGTGAAAACAAAAGGATCCTGGTTCAGGAAGGTCAAGGCTATTTTGGGGTGGGGTGGGGGGTATGTGGCTTATCTTTACCTTCATGCTCAGCGTGAGCTATACAATGGTGGGTATTCCAATTTTATACTGTCTTAGTTAGCTCCTAAAGATGTGCCTCAAATTTTGAATTTCCCCAATGGCACAATATATTACTTTTTTTATTGTTTCATAACAATATTACCACAAATTTAATGATTTAAAACCACACACATTTATGATCTCACAGTTTCTGTGTGTCAGAAGTTCAGGCGTGGCTTAGTTGGATCTGCTGTTTAGAGTTTCACAAGACTTCAAAGTTTTTCCTGGGGCTGTGGTCTTAGCTGGGGCTTGACTGGGTAAGGATCCACTTCTAAGCTCATTTAGGTTGTTGGCAGAATTTAAATGCTTGCTGTTGTAGAACTGAGGGCTTCTTGCTGGCTCTCAGCCAAGGTTATTATCAGTCCCTGGAGGCTGCACACAGTTCCTTGCCATGTGGAATTCTCTAACTTGGCCTCTTAACTCTTCAAAGTGAGAGAAGAGAGAGGAAAGAAGAAAAAAAGAGAAGAGAGGGAAGAGAGAAAGAGAGAGATGAAGTGTTTGGTAAGAGAAATGGGAGGCATCTTAGGGAACAAAGGTAGGGCAATTTTCTCTGATACCAGACTCTGAGTTAGGATAAACTTTGAGGATTTAACTGATACTGTCCAAGGTGTATATCTGCTTTACAGATTAGCAGATAATACTGTCTGGTTTATAGGACTTTTGTGATAACTAAATCAATAAGGCAGCTCAACGTGCTTTGTAAACCATGTAAATCACCTTATAGATGTAAGTTATCGCCATATTTAGAGACCCAAGGGAATAAACTTTATCTTATTTTTTAAAAGATTTTTATATGGGGAAAGGAACATTTAAAATTTTATAAGAATATAACAATTCATCTCATTTTCTTCATAAAGCATTCAAATATTCTAGAGAAAGTTACAGCAACTTAATTATCGCTAATCCCAACTGTTCTCTGCTGAGATGAACATTGTGGTAAGTGAGTTGTGTGTATGTGCATGTGTGCATGTTTTAGCTTTCAAAATTGTGTACGTTTGCTTACAGGTTACTATAGACATGCATAAGAAATATTTTTATAGTTAAAATGAAAAACTAAATTAGATAAGTCTCTGCATATTTTCCATGCTTTCTGTATTGAAGTTTTGATAATTAAATTAACATTTAGATTAAATTTTGGTTTCTTTATGGTGACAGGATATTTTGCCCATTAATTTAAAAATTCTTGTGAATATCTGGGGGCGTGTCTATCCTACACATGTCTATCCTAAGGAAATAATCTTTAAAGCAGCAACAATTTATGAATAAAATTATCTACTATAGAAATATGATGATGAAAGATTGGAGCAAGCACATCTATCAAAGAAATACTGCATACCCATGCTTGTTGCAGCATTTTTTTTTTTTTTTTTTTTTGGTGGGACCCTCGCCGGTGGCCGGGATCAAACTGGCACTTCAGAGGCCGTGGGCAGCCTCGCAACCCAGTGCTCAACCACTGCGCCACCAGGGGAGGCCCTGTTGCAGCATTTTTTAAATTAAGATTTATTTATTTATGCATACAAGAACTGGGGTATAGGCCAGAGGTGTGGGGGGGTGAGAGGATTCACCAAAGACAGAGTGGGGAGCAGAACAGGTGGATCTACTGAAATACACTGCTGAGGGGAGCAGCGGAAGAGTCAGGAGATGTGTTGCAGCATTATTTTTAATAGTCATGGATAATCTCAATGTCCTTTGATAAATGAATAGACAAAGAAAATGTCTAGATATAAATATACATGTATAAATATGTGGATGTATAAATATATACATATATACACACATACTACACATAATGAAATATTATTTAACCATAAAAAGAAGGAAATCCTGTTATTTGCATCATGGGTAAATCTGGAGGGCATTATGTTAAGAGAAATAAGTCAGAAATAGAAAATTAAATGCTGTGTGGTAATATTTACATGTGGAATATTTTCTAAAAATTGTCAATTCCATAGAAATAGAGGATAGAATGATAGCATGGTGCTTGCCAATTACTGGACAGGAGGAGGATATGGAGTGATATAGGTAAAAGAGCACAAATTTTCAGTTGTAATAAGAATTAAGTTCCGAGGATCTAATGCATAGCATAGTGACTATAGTTAATAACAAGTTATTATATACTTAAAAGTTTCTGAGAGTAGGTCTTAAGCAAAACCTTACAAAGTTCCCTATATTAACTTTGTTTGGTGGTGAAGTTAATTATCTTGATCTTGGTAGTCATTCTACATGTAGAAGCTTGGTAATAGAGTCTATAATATGTATGCATATCAAATTATCAATTGTCTACTTTAAATTTATAAGTATATTCACCAATTGTTCCTCAATATTTTTTAAAACTCATGTAACAACAGAACTGGAAAATTATAAAATTATCAGATCTGGGCCTCCCTGGTGGTGCAGGCATTTGAGAGCAGCAATGTAAAGCTATCTGCAGCCTCTGAAGCGTGGGTTCAATCCCAGCTGGCTGGGGAGAAACCCACATGGCACGGCAGACCTCTCCTGTCTCGCCTGCTGCTCCCTTTAGCAGTGTATTTCAGTCAGTCTGCCTGTTCTGTTCCCCAATCTGACTCTGGTGAATCCTCTCACCCTCACGCACATCTGGCCTGTGCCCTGGTTCTTGTATAAATAAATAAATCTTTTAAAAAAAAAGACTATAGAAAAAAAAATCAGATCTTCTTTGTAAAGGTCAGTTCCTCTTATTCCCCCACCCCATCCTTTGCTTCCTTCAATTTCTGATATTGGGTGATGAGCAGCCCTTACTTTACCTCCAATTCTCTGTCCCACACCACAAGCAGGGGAGAAAATGAAGAAAATAACGTGTCATCTTCCCTCCGTTCCCACTTCTAGAGATCTCTCCCTTGTCCTCATCCCTGCAGAATGTTTGCATGGGGTCTGGCATATAAGCCCAGTCTCCCAGTCCCATGTTACAACTTCCTAGTACTAATTCTCTCATGCTGATGGGGTCCTCTCCGACACAGACACCCCAACCAGAGCAGTTTATCAGAGTACTATGCAAGGTCACAGGTCAGGGTACATGGTGAAGAGAGGTGTATGGTGATGATGTAGAACTGACTTTTATTCCGGAAAATCTGTCTGTTTGTGTTTCTTGGCCTGACAAGCCCAGTGGGATAATCTTAGTATTTCTACTGGATGTTTCAGAAAGAAGTTGAAAAAACACCTTGATCAGTAAAACTCATCTCCCAAAAGACCTGGACTGCATGAATCACTGCCTGGGTCTTATTGAGCACCTACTATGTGTAAGGCCTTGCCTATAGAATGAGACTCTTGTTCATGGTACACATCCTTCTTGACTTTATTTTCACATCCCAACACATGCCTATTTCTACCACAGTGATAAATATTCAAGTTCTATTTTATAAGATAATAAAAGTTCTCATTTATTGAGCATTTATGTATTCCAACACGGCCAAGTATTTTGCCTGTTTAACATACATTATCTCATTTAATCCTGCTTTAAGTCCCTTAAGATATTTGCTTTCATAATCTCCATTTTAGCAGATGCAGAAAATGAGGTGTAGAAAGGTGAAGTAATTTGCCCAGAGGCACACAGGCAGGAAGCGATGATGCTGAGGCCAGATCCAGGATTCTGCCTCCAGTGTATGCCTATAACCACCAGCTGACTCTCCTGCCTCTTAAGCACCTAGCGTAACACTGAAATTATAAGGATCCTACTTAATCTTAGGGATTCTCATCATTTTCCAGATTCTGCTTGACAGACACATTTCTGTTAGAATCCCTATTTACCTTTTTCATGTGGCAACTTGCTCTGCCCAGGTTGCCTCTTCTAGTCCACCTTTCCCCACATGTGGACTCTGCCCCATCTCTCATATCCCTGAAGTGCAGCTAAAAAAGATCATCGATTTAACAAGAGATGACTATAGGCTTTGGAAAACAGAAGGGGATTAAAGTGCACACAGCAGAGCCTCTCCACAGACTTCAAGGGGTACCCCCCTTGCTGACCTCCTTTAAGCTCATTTTGAAGGGTCAGTACATCTCAATTATTGGGAAACCCTTAGCAGGCACCCTTGTTCTAAGCTCCCATTCTGCTAAAACCTATATCAAACAAACCAACTACAAAATCTTCTCCTAAAAGAAAATATAATGTGCATCTATATGTCTATCTCCTTCCCCCACCAAAAAAAGATTTTACATTATTAAGCAAAACAAACATCCCACATCAGAAAAGAGCTATTTCTTTTTTCAAAACCAAAAATGCACCTTCAACAATCATCCATGCCTCAGCTTTTGCAGTGCCCTGCAAACAAAGAGGAATGTACGCCTGCTATCTTTAGACTTATAGGGATCCAGCTTTAAGAAAAGCCACTTTCCCCATTTCCAGCCATAAGCTTTGAAAAAAATTTCAGGGCTCAGTTTCATTCATGTCTGGGAGGAACATTACATTCATGACACTTTTCTCATTTGTAAAAACTGTTCACCACTTGTTCTCTCCTTGTCCCAAGAACTCAGTAGCTATGCTTAGAGAGACCATTCTGAATCTTCCTATGTCCCTCTCCATACTGATAATGAGTTCAGAGTAAGGTCTGGGTTTGTCTTTGCCTGTATTCTTAGGTTTTTTTCCTGAAATTTTCCCCCATCCTTGAGTTATTTCTCCTCCAAATCTTCTCTTCACCAAGGCAGGATGTTCAACTGGGTTTTGGTAACTCAAGAGAAATCTTATTCTTAACAAAAACCATGACGGTTCTTTATATAGGATTTCCAGGAATTGACCAACATTCTTTTGCTAATAAACTTCTTGACCACAACTGGTTCTGTGCAGGTGTGCATTTTTAAACAATGAACTGGCAGTTTCAAAATGGGCTTAAACCAAATCCCACACAAGCAAGCATAGTTTTACACACTGAGATCATTCTGTTGTTTGTCTTCTCTGTTTTGTGTAGCGCAAAAAGGCATTCAGAACCCCAGCCTGGGGTGATTCCATAAATCACCCTCACACAAAAGGACTGCACTTAAAATCACTCTGGTTCCTCTTCATCCTCCACCTTGCTTTCAAGGTAACCAGGGGTGAAAAGGAGGAGAACACAAATCATTATTGATTCATGGATCTGTTTCAAGCCACGTAGGTGGAAAGGCCAGGCTCCTGTCATGGCTACGCATGAAGTCTAATCTTGACTCAGATAGACGGGACCAGGCTATCTGTCCTCAAGGAAAGACACGGTCCATTGAGATGTGCCCCCTGGAAAGTCCATGTATCATCTCAGGCCAAAAGTAATAGAAGTATGCTAAACAGATCTCTTTTTCCCCCCTCTTGCCCTCAAATCTAGCCCAATTACTAATTGTTTTTTTTTAAGATTTATTTATTTATGCATGCAAGAGCCGGGGTTCAGACCAGAGATACAGGGGGTGAGAGGGTTCACCGGAGACAGCATGGGGAACAGAATAGGCAGACTGACTGAAATACACTGCTGAGGGGAGTTCTCACTGCAGTGGCTGCAGCTGGCTTCACAGTGCTGCAACTTAACCCCTTGTGCCATCAGGGAGGCCCCAGTTACTAATTGTTACACACACACACAAAGGTACAAAAAATTTAGCAATACTTCGCTTGATAGTTCCAACTCCAGTTATCTCTGGGATAAGTTGAAGACCAAGGTAAGTTTAGTCTTGTTATTCATATACAGGTTACTGTATTTATTATCTCCATTATGAATCCAATTTTAATGCCCTTGTCAAACTCCATGGAACCTGTCCCTTTAATAGCCTGTGAGAGCCCCCATCACAGGGCACCTCATTCCCAATCTTTGCATTATCCTCCCTTGGTGTAGGAGGGACAAAAGTCTTTGGGAATTAGCAGCCCAATAAAAAGAACCTTCAGAGAGAGAGAGAGAGAGAGAGAGAGAGAGAATGAAAAAGATTCTCTCCATCCAATAGCATAACATCTTGGTTTAATGTTACCCATGTAGAGAAACAGGAAAGAAATTAATGGATGAATTTATTATCACAGTTATTATCAAGTAACCACAAGCCCAGGTCTGGTTTCATGACCAGCGCTAAGCCTACACTTGGCAGGGTTTCATCACCAATGGGAAATCTGACAAGCAGGCAGAGAAACCAATAAGATTTTAAAATGTTTTTTGAATTACCCCTTCAATATTCAAAAACCAATTTATCTTAAACATAGCAAATCTTATCTTCTGTGCAATCTTGTATTCATGACTTATTTCCCATACACGTGGTAAATTAGCAAAGCATGCTCTAAATTTGCTGACCTTTAATAAAGATAAATTCTCCAAGGGGATAAGAATGAGCTCTCCTTTTAAAATCCATTCCTGGGTTTCTTCTAGCCTGGAATACAAACTGGGTGCCTCTCACATTTACATGCAGTTGTATGTGAGGGCCTCCTAATCAAGAAAATGAATCAAAGAAGGAAGTCTTATATCTACATAGAGAGAGCCTTGAATTAGCATAATGCTATACTGGTTAGAAAAGGAAAACACATTTTCCCTCATTTTCTTCTTTCATTATATACTTTTTTCCCGAGTGAAGTCTGGCTGAAAGATCTCCTTACACATTAAGTGAATCCAGTGGGGAATTAGTCTGGCTGGAATGCTTGCTGGAGTTTTGATAATGAAACCACTGCTGTGACTGCATTCTGTGAATTTTATGTTGAGTCTTCAAACTTACAACAAACTAAGTCACCTAAAGAAATAACTTTAGCACTAGTAAGTCTCAATAAGCTAAAGGCCCCCGAAAGGACTCAGAGCTTGAAATTTGTAGGATATATTTGCATTAGTTGTTTATTTGGCTTTTGAGTCAATTCTCTGAGGTAGATGCCACAGGGATTGTTCTCCATGTTTTACAAGGAAGGAAACTGACTGAAAAAGGGCAAATGGCTCGCTCCAGGCCAACGAGGCCGGTGGTGACAGAATCACAGTTAGAACTTCGGTTTCTCATCACAGATGTTTCAAACACACGGAGGAGGCGTAAGGAATCCAGCAAGCAGGAAAAACCATCTGTCTAACTCATCTTGGCATCCCCAGCTTTTAGTCTGGACTGGGTGCTCAGAAAACAATTGCTAAGTAAATGATTGCAAATTGCAATCATTTGCAAAACGGAGAATAAACCAGTTATGGCAGGGAGATGCAAGGAGGTGCGGCACATGCCTGGTCTCCCCTCAGCCTCTGGTGGTCTAACCCACAGTCTTCCACCTGGCTGGTTTAAGGAAGGTCCAACCACCCTGGTATGAGGAGGACTTTGCATAAGTCACAGGTCTGCGTTTCTAAACTTGCTTCCAGTCAGTCCAGGTCTCACTTCAGGCTTCTGCTCACGTTTGTGTACTGTATGTGAACCCACAGAAACATGGACCAAACTGGAAGCTGTAATTCTCATCAGCAGTTACTTCCATAGCATTTGCATTCAGCCACACAGAAGTGCTAAAACACATTTGCACCTAAGTGACTATAGGTCCATCAGTTAAATGTCAACAGGAAGTATCAGATGGGGATTAAAGCATTACAAACTCTAAGCAAAATATCACTCAGATGTTGTTAGACTCAAGATGGGAGACATTTGCTCTGCCTCATTCTTATTTATTGCTCTATAATATTTAATAGGTGATGCCACACGAAAGCTAAACTCGGAGCAGTAGAATCTGCATTTGACTGGAATTTTCATTATTAATATATTTCATGTGACAGAATGGAAGTTTGAAGTTCTTTACCTGTCGCTGGTTCCATTTTCATTAGTATATTGCTAACCCCATTACCTAAGGGTAATGCTATTAGGTAATGAACCATAAGGTAAAGGTGGGTTGTGTAAATAAAGAAAGGCATGCTGGGATGAACTATTCCTACATTAAAATACAAACTGAAACAATCCATTCCTTTTTTTAACCTCTAGACCATAGTCAAGTGTGTGTGTGTGTGTGTGTGTGTGTGTTTTAAAGCAACTTGTAACAAAGATTATTTTAAATAGGCATGTCCTTGCTCACTAGTCTAAAGCTTTGGCTGTACCACCCATGCATGATCATGCTCCAAATTCCAGGCATGAGCTAAGAATATTATAACTCACATACATACCTCTCCCTTGCCCACCATTAGAATTTTAAGTCCTGGGCTAAGACTAGGTTTCTAGTTGAGTACAAATTTCAGAGGGATTTGGAAAAATCCTTTAAATAGATTTTTATTGGTTTTTAAGAACAGGGTTATTTTGTGTTAATAATGGGCATACATTAGGCTTTAGATAATTGCTTTATGTAACTTAGAGTTTTGGCTTTCAGCTAAATAAACACTCTATGTGTTCACAGGTGTATTGTCCTCAAGGGCACTCCGCTTTTAAGGGTGGCAGCTGTTGCCAAGGTGTTGCTGATACAGTTCTGCGTATAATTTATTGGAAACAGGTGCTGGCTCATGATGAAGATAGACAGGAAACTAAAGCAGACAACATGTTTAACCACCATTAAAAAAGTTCAGGTTCATAGAGACAATGTGTCTGAGATGTTTGGGGGATGTTGCCAGCATCCCAGCGCAAGTTTAAAAGCTCCTGCAGATCAGCATAAGGAAGAAATTGTACATGAATTTCAAGCAGCCCAGCCTAATGAGTGCCTGATGCTATACTGCCAGATTTAATTGATTACATGAAAAATTTTTAGTTTGTGTAAGGCTAGCAAAAAATTATAAAATACTTTCCTAAGCTAATTGTTAAAAATTACTTTCAAATGAGGTAATAACTGTTAGTTTTCAATTATCTGGACAGAGAATTAGGCTATAATGTGTTTTCTTTATGCTCAGTGTATTTGCTTTGGAGTCTGTCTGTGGATCCTTCCGTGTGAGGAAGAGCCCAGATTGCTATAGAGAGTGTCTATGCACGTTGGGACAGTGCAGCAGGAGAGGGGACCCAGAATCACCAGGCCTGGATGCGTGTTCCCTGCCTTTGCCTCCTGCCTTGCCTGGGAGCTGGCCAGCAGACTCGGGGGTGGTTGCATGTTCCGTGTCTTCTAGCCCCATGGAGTGGAAATGGTCGGGATTCTCCTTGCTCGCTGAACCCGCAGGACCAGACTTTGCCTCTGCCTTACCCCTTGCTTCCCAGTAAAGAGAGAAGACATATCAACTCATGTCCTGCTAGACATTCCCCCGTGAAGAGGCAGTTGTATATTTTCCCAACTAATCTCTAGTCTAATCGGCGTGCCACATGATACACATGTGCAATAAATATGCATACTAAATACAGCTGAAAAAGAAGTTGTTAAGAGTGCGTGCACAGTTTTTCAACCTCAAAAACCTAAATATCTTGGCCATTTACATGTTTAAAAAATACCCACAGGCATTAGACCACATTTCGGACTAATGGCCTGCCAAATTTCATTTTTGGGAAAAGAATCTACATTTGAGTTACAACACACGAGTGTAAAAAGCAACTGAAACAACAAAATTTGGTTAAAAACATTTTTTTGACCCCCAGGCTCAGACCCCGTGTGCCAAAAATGTTGACAAAACTTTATACCAACACCAGCGGGCATACACAGTTTAATATCTGCTTTATGTGAAAAATCATTGACAATTTAATGCTTGCATTAATTTGAAAGAATTTTATGCAGTAGGTAGAAACTTTTACATTACCATTCCTAATCTCTACCAGCCGTCTTGTTCCCTTCTCAAAGGGAAAGTGACTGACAGGGCTGAAAAACCCAGATCTGCTGAAGGGCCCGTGCAGCTGCTTTTATCACCCTTCCAACAGCCCCATCCCAGCCTGCAATGCAGGAATTTGGTTTGCATGCTGCTCGAGCCTTCAGCGGAGGTTTAGCATAGGAAAGCAAATAGCTGATGTAAAAATAAACCTTTTATTTAAAAAAAAAAACTTTATAAGGCCCCTTTATTTAGAGGGAGAGTCACTCAAATAAATACACCGTTAACAAACTTCTATAATGAATAATAATATATACTGTAGCAAGTGATGAAATGGAATCCCACAAAACAAGTGCTGAAATCCGATGATTGATTATCAAACCTATAGGATAAATAAACCTTCTCCAATTAATAGCTGGTCTTGGGGATGAGTTTCTATAGAAATGCCTCACCAGGAAAGCACCAGTCACAGAGGTCCAGGGAGAGTGAAATTCTGAATTGAACAGGCTTGACCTGGAACCCAGGGGTCTTTTCAGTGGACTTATGGGCTTGGAGGTCATGGAGAGATGGGCCCAACTCACTGATGGGGAACGTGCTTTCTTCATCTGAGCTAATGAATTATCTCTGCCATCAGGGACCACGTGTCTAAGTATCACAAGAAGCTATTTTTAATTTATTAAAAAGGGAATTGAGAACCAACCTGGTTTCCTTGCGTGTGTTTCTTGCCAGCAAACCAATGAAAGCACCCATTCAGAGATTTTTATTTTCTAGCTTTGGTTGTCGAGCTTTGCATCCTTATTCTTCTGTCTGAACTGGTGTGGATGGTCTGGTCAAAAGCTTCATATTGATTTTGGAAGGGAACTGACTTTGTGTTTGTAACCAGCCGTGCTCTGATGTCTCGGCAGTAGAGTTATGAGGAATAACGACTGATGTGAAGTCCCAGATGGCTGGCGGCAGGCCTGCAGCTCTCCCTCCACATCATTTAGCAGGGTCTTCATATTGACACAATGGGAGGAGTATCTGTCCAGGGATCCATGAATGCTATTTTGTGACTATGCATTATTTTGATCTTGAAATATGGAAGTTTCCACTGAAACACCAATATATGCTCGGCATATATTATGGCCATCAAGGAAAATAAACCTTATGCATCTCTTCTCCATCTGTATGTACATACGTACACACATACATTCTAATGTCCTGTATGCTCAGCTTCTTCTTATAAGGAAAACCCCAACTTAATTCTTTTCTGGGGGTAGGGGGGCAGGGCAAGCTTTTTATCTTTCATTTTGATGCTTTAACATCTTGAGGCCTTGTTGACACTGAAAGGGACTGTCCCTCAGGGTTAGTTAACTTCCAGAGAGAGCACACAACGTACTGTGGGACATGCCAACCCACCTGAAACCTGTGCTTCCATTGCCTCTCACATTGGGGCCATTATCTTCCTGCCTAATCACTCTGGAGCCAGGCACCTTCACCCAGGGAAAGCTGCTGCACCCAGAGCCCACCAAAGTTATTGAAACCAGTCAATCCTATACACTTAGCCTGCTTACCCTGCCTTTCCCATTATTTCCCATAAAAACACCAATAAAGATTCTTGCTCATACCCCCGCCCCCTTATTCCATCTGCCTCCTGGCCCACTCCTGTGCTCCCCTATATGGCCTAGTGTGGGGTAGCATGCTCCCTTCTCTGGGGAACTGTGAGTGACCAACTGTTTTTTTCAATAGTTGTTTTCTCCTCTTGGCTTCGTACCAAATAACAACGCAATTTAGGTGGAATAAATAAATATACCTTCCTGTCGCACCTCAAAGCAGTTTTGGCAGAATGGAAGTAGCTCTGAGACTGGAGGTGGAGAAACCTAGCCCTGGCTCTATCATGCGCACAGATGAGTGGTCTTGGGGCCACCTGGCCTTGCTGAGGTGCACAGCCCACTTGCCTCGGCATGGGCCGCTCCCCTGAGCTGTGTCTTTGTAACGTCACACAGCTTTACATACACGAAAGACCCAAGCATGTGATAGGAACAGATTTGAATCTGGCTTTCCTTTCTCCTCCAAGTTCTATAAACCTTACCCTAAGACCCCCGCCCTCCTTGTGATTGCCACTGAGTGGCGGGGACCACAGCGATGCCAATTTTCAAGCTCTGTGTGAATAATAGAGGGAAGTGATGAAGAGCACAGAAAATGGGGTCAGATTTATTGGGGTGACTGCACCCCTCACTGACTCAGTGGTCATAGAAAAGTCACTATTTTTCTCTGGGCCTCAGTTTTCTGATTTGTTAAAATGTGGATCATCTCCTATGTCATCGGATGGTGTAGAAGATAGAGTGCCACATTTATTTATTTATTAAAGATTTATTTATCTATGCATACAAGAGCTGGGGTACAGGCCAGAGATGTGGGGGTAGGGGGTGGTGAGAGGATTCACCAGAGACAGAGTGGGGATCAGAACAGGCAGACTGAAGGGGAGCAGTGGGCGCGACAGGAGAGGTCTGCTGCCCCATGTGTATTGCTCCCTGGCCAGTGGGGGATTGAACTGGTGCTGCAGAGGCTGTAGATTTCTTCATAGATTTTGTCTTAACCCCTTGCACCACTAGGGAGGCCTTAGAGTGATGCATTTAGAAAATAGGGTGTGTTTTGTGAATGTGAGGTGAATAGAAGCAAAGATGGGCTAAATCGGCACTGCAGGTATAAGTCTGGCCAAATTCTGCTGACTGTAAATCTTGAGCCACCCTCTACGGCTCTCGTGCTATGACCAAGGTGCCATCACTCTCGTCAAGTGTCTTCCAGAGAATGGCGCAGCTAGTTTAATCAGGTTGCCTTTGACCTGGACATGATACCTCTCTTAGCTAAATATCAAATAAAAACTCAACTATTACATGTTCATAGACTATTAAACCTAAACATTATTACTGTTATGGGTGAGTTCTTTTTTCCACTGGTACCAAGTCCTGCCAGTTTATGAAATAACCACATAAGAACATCTGAATAGGTTGTAAACAGCTAGTAATTATTTGAACTGATTTCAACCGAGGCTACTCCGAGCCACCAGACTGAAGTGACCTGCCATCAGATTTGAGGCATGTAATTACGAGAAGTGGCTTCTCTGTTACCCACTGCTTAATTCTTTTTTCCCTCAAGAAATTTTCTCCTGGTGGGTATTTTCAAAGTAAGCTGGAAATTAATGAGAAATAGCTTTCTCCAAGACTGGAATAATAATTGATAGGTAAATGATTAAGATGTGTAAGTGTTGCTGTGGCAGAAGACATGGACTTCAGGGCCGATCTGACCTGCCTTTGAATTTCAATTCTAGCACTTAAGCACAACATTTGCCTCCTCTGAGCCTTGTGTGCTCATCAACAGAAGGAGTGTGACAAAGTGAGCTTGCAGGGTTGTAAACCCTGGCTGCATTATAGTAACCCTGACTATTAATACTTAGGGAGCGCTTCCCACCAGCCGGGCATATTGTTGGTTCATTTTAACTCAAGCAATAACTCTATGAGGTGACGATGATGATGACGATTTACTATTATTATCACGGTTTATAGATAAAGGCTCTGGGGCACAAAGAGGTAAGGTGATAGTGGAGTCGGGATTTGAACCCAGAAGGCCTGGTCTGGAGCCTGTGTTCTTAATCACACAATTATGTGGACTCCCAGGAATCTCTCTCAGAGGGGTCAATGCACATTTTTTCTTGATTTTAGATTGTTTTGGAGCCTCTGGGCAGAGAAATGACAGGACCCTTGCCATCTCATCCCATTCTTTTTCTCTCAAGACTCAACTGCCCACCCACCCTTAATGCCAGGCCTTTCCATCACCAGTTCCTTTCTGAAAATACAACACTCCCTTTGCTTCCAAACTCAGGCTTCTCGAGCGGTGGGTATGGGGGAGTCTGAAAGGCTGAGGAGGGGGCCAGGCTTCCCAGGGAAGGGGCCCAGGGAAACTTGGAAGCAAGGCCAGAATGAGTCAATCAGTCAGCTAGTATTTATTTAGTGCTAGGCAGCTTGGGGGATATAGAGAAATTATAAGACGCCATCCGGTCCCTGGCTGGATTTCTGGCCAGGTTCCTCATGTAAGAACCAGGCCCAGAGCTGCGGCCTGCCCAGCCGTGGAAGTCTGCCACGACTTGGAGATGGGCTGCCCTGCAGAGCAACAGAGAGTGGTGGATAAGAGCAGGGGCTGGGAGCCAAAGGTCCTGGTCCCTCCCCTGCTCCAGTGAAGTCAAGCACCAAGAGCCATCTTGTCACTACGTGAGACCTCAGTTGCCACAAGTGTACAATAACAGTAACAGCAGTACTTGCTGAGTGCAGAGAGGAATTGGTAAGCTGTTGGATGGAGCATGGTTAGCCTAGGGCTGGGACGTAGTCTGCTCAACAAATGTGGGCTCTTAATAGGAGACGTTGGTTGCTTTGGCCAGTGAAAGGAGATATGTTCTGGAGTTCCAGGTGTCCTGCCTCAATCCTCGTGACCCCCTTTGACTTCAGCCATCACAGTGGCTGCCCCTCTGCACCAGCATGCCTGAGCTTTCTCTCACAGCCTGCCTTGGGGCTTCTCAGACACAGACGGGTGATGGAGAGGCTCCGGCATGAACGCTCACAGCCCTGGGGGTGGGGGGAATTGACTCCTATGGGGACCCTTGACCACAGGGAAGAGAGCTGGTGGATACATATTACCCACCTCCATCCTTCAGGGGACAATAGTGAGGTTGTCTTCTATGTGACTCCTCTGAGGGTTTGGCTAAGTAGGATCAATTCCCACCATGGAGGCCTGCTGGAACATACCTCCGTATTTGCTTCCTCTCTGAATCTACTGTGCTCTCCCTGATTCTCCTCCCCATTTCCTGGGAGCACTCTCCAGAAAGATCCACTGGCCCTGCTTTGGGTGGGAAGGTGGAGGAACCTGGGTGTAAAGACATGGTAGAGTGGAATGGCCAAGATTTGGGTCAGATTTTGATTGGAACCATGGCTCTCCCAGCACTGGCCACATGATAAACATTCCAATGTCTCTCAGTCTGCGTTTTACCATCAGTAAAATGGGGTTATGTATGGTGCTGGCTTGCATGGTTATTGTGAAGCTTGGCAGAAACAAAACATACAAAATGCTGAACCTGAGCTGGTGCAGAGACCAATAATTCACTTGTGAGTTATTGGGAAGCAATTGGTAGAAAAGTCAGGGGGGAGTGGACAGAAAAGGAAGTAAAGCGAGGATAGTGAGCAAAGTTACAATAATTTTGGCTGAACCCATGGGGAGTTCTGCGGGCCATGCACACACACTTCTTAGGTTGGGAACACAGGCTGCAGGAATACAAGGAGAGCTGCCCAGAGATGCCAGTGAGGGCCACTGGGAGTAAATGCACCTGTGCAAGAAAATGAAAAAAGGGGAAGAAGTGCAAATGGGATTCAATGAAATATAGTGGGTACTTACCAGGTCAGCCGTAGTATACCTCGCAGGGGTGCTGCCATGATGCTTATATTTTTGTTTTTGAAGCAAGTCCTCTGGGGACCTCCCTGGTGTCACAAGGGGTTGAGACGCAGCCTATGAAGTGATGTGCAGCCACTGCAGCATGGGTTCGATCCCTGGCCAGGGAGCAACCCACATGGTGCTGCAGACTCTCCTGTCTTGCCCGCTGCTCCCCTCAGCAGTGTCTTTCAGTCAATCTGCATATTCTGTTCCCCACTCTGTCTCTGGTGGATCCTCTCACCCCCCACAACTCTGGCCTGTACCCCAGTTCTTGTATGCATAAATAGATAAATCTTTAAAAAAGAAAAAGAAACAAGTCCTCTGGAATAATAGAAATGCCAGGCATTAGAGAATGCAAACCACCGGTTTCCACAGCACCCTCAGGCCTTTCTTCCTGGACCTCATGTTCGCTATAGTTCACCAGTGACGGCCTCTCCTCTGAAGTGCCTGCCTCCCACCCTTTGCAATTTCACACTCTCAAGATTCTCTCCCAGTATCTGGTGGGGACTGGACACACAGGGTGCTGCTGAGGAAGAGGGGGAGGCAAGAGGTGCCACAGGAGGTAGGGTGGAGTTAGAGATGCTTGGAGTCTTCCAGGCAGTCGGTTGATGTGAGGAGGTGGTGCTGACAGGAGGCCCTGAGGAAGTCTCAGCCATAGTCTCCACTTGGACAGCTGGGAAGATGGCAGTGACATTCACTGGGGCATGCACGCAGGGGAGAAGCAGGCTTCGTGGTGAAAGACAAGGACACTTTGGGGCCTTTTCTACTTGAAATGCATGAGGGCAGGCAAAGGAAACTCCTTACGCAGACGGCTCTGTGGATCTGCAACTTAGGAAAGGCAGGTGGTTGTAGCAGATGGGAGTTTTAGATATACTTTCGATATGATGGTCGAAGCCGACCCACTGCTCAGCTGTCAGAGCGTGAGGAAACTTTAATTACAAAAATCATGGACATCACAGAAGATGTTTCTAAGCTTGCAAACTGTAGGTCCCATCTGGAAAATCTCAGAAAGGTTGACCACGTGGTGTATTTCACATTATATAACCCTTGCGCAACATCCCTACTCCTGCTCCCAGAAGCTCTACAGAAAAATGTTCAGGACATTTTTACCCCCAAATATCTGGACTCCTTATGGAAAATTTTCTTAAAATGTTCATGTTTATGCCCAATTCAACATGTGAACCTTCTCTTTTGCTTTCCTTTTCAAACATTGTATGGGAATTGGATCTTAGGCTCTGAAGATTTCTTTAGTCCTGGGCCTGCCCTCTGTCAGGTGGTAATCACCCCTTTAAAACTCTGAGATTAGCGCAGTAAAAAAGATTTATGAATATTAATTCTTTTTATAGCAGGTCATAATGTGAGCAGAACAAACAGAGTATGGTTTCATTCCAATGCTTAACTGCAAACAAGGATGAGGTTGCCCGTTGTGGAAAATGTTAGTTGGAGATGCTGGTTTGAAAACTAATTTGTTTAGAAGGTTTTGGCTATAACTCACCAGACACCCCAAATTTGTAGAGAGTCTGTTCTGAAGAGCAAGGGTCATGAATTTTATAGATGTTATGTTTTTCATACTCTGCAGCATTATCCAAAGAATTTTTCAAATATATTCTTAAAATGCAAAGCACAGAACACTAAAGTGGTTGCTACTGAGAAGAAGGATGAGTCCTTGACTTACTGGAGCTGTAGATGAAAGCAGTGCTTCCTTGCTGGCTGGTGACTGCTCTACAAGCTGGCAGGCCCACACCTTCACCCCTTCCCTGAAGCATTGCTTTTTTTTTTTTTTTAAAGATTTATTTATTTTTATAGAAGAGCTGGGGTATAGGCCAGAGGCACGGGAGGATGAGAGGATTCACCAGAGACAAAGTGGGGAACAGAACAGGCAGACGACAGAAATACACTGCTGAGGGGAGCAGCGGGCAAGACAGGAGAGGTCTGTGGTACCATGTGGGATTCTCGCGGGCAGGCTGGGATTGAACCCACACTGTTGAGGCAGTGGACAGCTTCATAGCACAGCACTCAACCCGCTGCACCATCGGCGAGGCCCAGCAATGCTTTTAAAAATCACTCAAGTGTCGAGTTCTGTGGACACTCATGACTGTCCTCGAGGTATTGACATCCTGGATCCTTTGCTCCTTGACTCTGACATCAGCAAAAAAGTCTTGAAAGGCAGCATAACCATAATTAAGGGACAGACTCTGCATTCGGCCAAGTTATCAGGTTTCAAGTACTAGCTCTACCCTTCACTAGCTGTGTGGCTTTAGACAAATTCATTAACCTGTGTCCTCATCTGTAAAGTGTGGACAATAGTACTCAGAAAGAGTGAACAATTCAATATCTATAAACTACAGTTGACCCTCAGACAACATGACAGCAGAAAGGAAACCCCCTACTCCACCCATTCCCACATAGTCCAAAAATCTGTGTATAACTTTTAATACCCCCAAAACTTAACTCTGTCATCCCTTGGTATCTGTGGGGGAATTGCCTTCAGGCTCCTCCTCATACCAAAATTTTCAGATGCTCAAGTCCCTTATATTTGGTTCTCTGTATTTGGTAGATTCGTCATCTCGGGATTCAATCAACCAACATACCCCATTGGTTGCTTAGTTGGTAAAGCATGTGACTTAGTCCCAAGATTGTGGTTTTGAGTGCCATGTTTGGTGCATATTTTATTACCATGTGAGGACCATGAAGAAAGAGGGATGAGGAAGAAGGAGAAGTGATAGGAATTGGGGTGGGGAAGAATTATCTCCTATTGCCAGAGCATATGTGAACACAGGCTTAGACACACACACACGTACACGTACACACACAAAGGTGATGTGAAGACAAAGGAAGAGATGGAAGTGATGTTGGGCACAAACCACAGACCTTTAGCAGTAGCCAGAATGTTGAAGAGGCAAGGTAAAGGTTTTTCCCTTCAGGCTCTGGAGGGAGTATAATCCTGCTGACACCTTCATTTGAGCCTGGTAAGATGGATTTTGGCTCTTTGACCTTCAGAACTGTGAGTGGATGTATTTCTGTAGTTTTTAGGCACCAAGACTATGGTAGTTTGTTACAGCAGCCATAGGAAATTAGAACCGAAGGTATTCAATAAATATCCATGAAGTGAATAGGGGAATTCAAAGCAGATATTATGTCTCCTTAACTGATACATAGACTGAGGGCTTGATGTATCTGGTTCAAATGTGCTGGAAATGTTTACTGAAGGGGAAGCCCGGGACTGTCACTGACCTCTGATTTCTTTCCAGGAATTGAGTGGTTTTCAACCTAAATGAATAGAACAATTAAACTGTGGGGCTGTGTGCTGCCATTTTTAAAAAATTCTTCAGGTGAATCTATAACATACTGCTGGGATTGAAAACTGCCTAGACCAGGTTCTTTCTAGACATTGGCCAATCCTCATAGACTTAAATTTGTGGGGGACTTCAAATGTTTACAAAGGAGAGGGGTGCTGACTCCCCTCAGGCCCACTGGGTAAAAACCAAAATCCCCAGATGTTCCAATGCCTTACTCAGTTCTCTGTCTACTCTGGCTCTGCATCAGCTGACCTGGGAACATAGAACTTGGGAGGGTTAACTGCACTTATTGAAAAAAGTCCATGTGTTAAGTGGACTGGTGCAGTTCAAACCCATGTTGTTCAAGGGTCAACCTTGGGCAAGATATTTATGTAACTTGGACCTGTGCCTGGTACACAGTAACTGCTCAGTTAACAGTCTTAGTGTTTAATAACATTGCAGGGTAAGTCTGACCCTAGCCTGTTAACTTCATCTATGGTGTGCTTTTGAGGAAAAATATTTCATTTTAATACTTGAGTCATTGATTTATCTCTCTAAGGTTGATATTTTGGGGTCTAAATTAAGAAACGCCCTCATCTCCCAAGGTCATAAATATCATCTACATTTTCTTTATTAATTGTATACATATATATATATTTATTTTAGGGTTTGTATTGGAATAACAGTGATAGGTTTCATATTATGTAGGTTCCATGAGTATGTCCTTATAAATCAACTTCTGTATATATCACATATGGGTGAAATCATATGATATTTGTTTTTCTCCACCTGACTTATTTCATTTAGCATAATACTCTCTAAGTACTTGCAAATAGCAGGATTTTGACTTTTTTTTGGGTAAATGGTACTATATATAATAAATAGTGTCTATATAATAAATGTAACATATATGTGTATATGTATATATCTATATACACATACGTATAATATATGTATATACTACACCCAAAATATCATATCTTCTTATCCAATCATTTACCAATGAACACTTGGATTTTTTCAGACTCTGGCTATTGAATAATGTTCTGATTAATGTAGGGAGTGCATATATAGCTTCATAATTCTATACTTCTAACATTCACCTTTAGTTCTTGTTACCTATAGGATTTATTTTTATATGCTGTGAAATAGCAATTTAATTTTAATTGTCCATGCAGAAAGGCTATATTATCCATACTATTTACCAAATAGTCAGTCCTTTCTCCCACTGCTTTGTGGTGCGATCCCTGTAACAGATCAAGTACCCAGAGGCACCAGGAGTCTGGTGAGAAATGGCTTCCTTGCTCTACTGTCTGCTCTTATTCATGCTGTCTTAATCAGCATTGCTTTTTAATCTATCTAAATAACTGGCAGGAAGAATCTCCATGCCCTTTTCTTTCAAAATATTTTTTACCATCCATGATCCTTTCTTCACCGTATATGTTTTAAAATATATTTCCACAATATTTATGCTTGAAGTTTTACTGGACTGCATTAATTTTTCACTTAATTCAGAGTATATTGATTGATATCATTTCAATGTTCACATAATCCAACCTTGAGCAAGATATTTATGCAGGTCTTTTTTTCATGTCCTAGAATAAAATTTAAAATTTTCCATAAAGATCCTGTACAGCCTTTATTAAATTAGTTAACAGATAAATCATAGTTTTAGTTGCCACTGTAAATTTTCTTAATTTCTTATAGGAATTTGCTTCAGTAGGAGCACACTATGGGTTTTCATAGCTTAATCTCGTTTCTGTCAAACCTACTGACCCTCTCGCAAAATCTTGATTTTCAAGAATTTCTATGTTATGAACATTTTCTCTTGTTCTTTTTAATTCAATATTGTTTATTTTTAATATCTTAATCTTTTAAAATATTTTCAATAGCAGTTGTTATAGTGCTAAGATTTATCCAGTTACCTCACCTAATAGGAAATGTTTATAAAAATTCTTCATAAAAATCATGCTTTTAATGGATTTGGGAAGATAAACTTTACCAGATTAAGGAAATTCGTCTATATTACCAGTTTTATAGGAGGCTTTTTCCCCCCTAGAAATAGATGTTGAACTTATCATCTGCTTTCTCATCTTTCTATTGTGACCCTACAATCTCTTAGTCAATTTTGTCCAAGTGAATTATAGTGTGTGTGTTGAACCATCCTTGAATCATCTTGATATGCTTTTGGAATTAAATAAGTAATATTTAAGATTTTCAAACTAAATTCAGAAGTTAATTATACTCACTTTTTGTCTCGAACTCTTCTGGTTTGGCATTAAAATTATATGTACCTTATGAAATGGGGTTCCCCTTATCATCCAGCTTTCCCCCATTGTCAATGTTCAGACCAATACGTACAAGGTAGGAATTGCATATTTCTTTTCCTTATCTGTAAAATCTTATGTTATTGACAACTTTCCTGTTTCTGTGGACTCGCTTTTTTTTGTCCTGTTTCTATCACCTTTAAATGGTCACTTAGCTGAGTTATTTTTCAATATTCTTTATTTCGGAATGTGAGCATAGTTATAAACTGCTCCCTAGAGACTGTGTAAGCTACAGCAATAAATGTTGCTATGTACTGCTCTCATTTTTATTAAGCCATGAGTATTTTGTAATTTCCCTTATTCTCTATTTTACCCAAGGTTTACCTGATAGTAGATTATTTTATTTTATTTTGACTTTTCTTAGTTTACAGACACATGGATTTTTACTTCCAGCTGTCACAAATTTTTTAATTTTAAATTATATTACACTGAAGTCAGAGAACATTGTCTGATAGTGAGCCTTGGGAATATATTGATACTTTCTTTTTCTCTCTAATATATCATGAGTTTTAATGACTGATCAATTTAGCTTAGCCAAAAAAAAAAAAAAGTGTGTGCACTCTATGTTTGGGTACATAGTTTTATAAATTTGGGTTTATAAATTTTTAATTATTTTATTAATATCTACATTCTAGTTTGTTTTTATTGAATTTAGTATAAATGTTCTCAGGGCAATGATTTAAAATCTCCAACATATTTTTACTTCTCTTTCTCATTTCTATCATATGTTACTTTATATATTTACTCTCATGGTCAAGATTACTTCTGGATCCTTTATGTACTTTTTTTAATGCAAATGGAAAACTTCTTTATAGCCTATGTTGTTTTTTAATCTTAAATTTCTTTTTGTTTCTTATTTACATGACACATTTTCCTCTGTGCTTATTTTTTTTATTTGCTGTCCTTTTATCTGACATTAGACATTGAAACATTAGGTAGCTGGCTTTTCTTTTCTTTTTTTTTTTGCTCTAATTCAATTTAAGAGTCTTTGTCTTTTGATCAGTTCATTTAATTTCTTCCATTCATATTTATTATAATGTTGAATATATTAAGAGACATTTTTGCCTTTAAGATTACAGATATTTAACATTCTTTGTTTTTACTTTTAAGATCTTTCCTATTTTTTGTCATATATTTGACGTTACTATTTACTATTTCTATTTTTATTTTTCCACTGATTAGCTCCAAACTTTTTAGGACTCCCACTTTTATTTATTATTTTGATCAATCTTGAAGTTTATAAGTACTTGTATCTCCTTTGCAAGAGGCTAATCCCTCTTCAACTTCTGTAGTCTTCCTCAATTCACACTTTAATATCACCTCCATAGGGAACTGCAACTGAAGAATTTTATTAATTTTAAATTTATAGGGAACAATGTTTCCCATCAGACTCATCTAAGTCCATAGGAACACATATCTTCTTTTCACTTGTCCTTTACAGTTTAATCACATGCTACATTTGGTTAATAAAATTTGTTATGAGAATAACATAAGGAAATTAATAAATTGTTTATAACAGATTCTAGATTCCAGTAAGTATTCTCACAACTGCTTGTTAGTATCAAGGAAGAGCTTACAAGTGCACACAGCTGCCTCAGTTCTCAGATGCTTATTCTTAGTCATTTATCGCTGCGGGCGTTCTGGGTGAGACCACCTCTCCACAGTGACTCTTACCCACTTACATTAGGGAATTAAGCAAGCAGATGAAATCCAATTTTGTCAATTGGAAATAGGGAAGCACTCTTATCTTCCTCCACAGAGATGGAGTACAAGATATAAAGAAGAAATACTTGTTTAATCAACCAAGGAATCAAAAGACTAGTGAAATTAAAAGAAAATGCAACAACAATAATAAAGTGTGGCTTGGTGAAATATTGCTACATATTGTTAGCAATTCATCATTAGAGTGGAGAATCTTCAGATATGCTACATGTGGCTAGAAGAAGTGGGCACACAAACGTGATGGGTCCCCTTCGGGGCCTCACCTGCCCACCACCTGAAGTCATCCTTGCCACAGAGCCCCGTGCCTCATGCTACTTCTTGATATTTTCACACTCATTTTGTTATCAGTGTGAGACTCATGCCATGCAGGGTTTTTGTTGAAATCTTGCTCCTACGCAGCTGGCCCTTTATGAGTCAAAATTCCTGAATTTCCTGCCTCCCCATCAATGATCACACAACACTTCTGGCCTGAAGACAATTGTCTATGAGATCTGGAGGCAGATTTCTCAACAGCACCATGGCGTTGTGGGTCCGTGCTACTGAAAATTAGCTATGAAGGGCTAGGAGAATCACTGCATATGCATATGTTATTATTCATAATAGCATTTGTTTATAAAAATAGGTTCCCCAAAGTGCCCACCTTTGTCACCACTCCATTAATAGAGACTTCCTGATTTAAATGTCTGAAGTGTGATAGTTGATTCCAAAAAAGTATTTTTAACTTAAAATTTATATAATATCACATAATAATTCAATGTACATAAATTATTTATCGACCCAGTATCTGTACGTTCTTATGGAGTCAAACTGAGATATAACTGAAAATTAATTGTGCTGTATCTTGACCTTGTTATCATCAGCATTTGTCTTTATTATTAGAAAACCCTATATATCACATGGCATCTGTAAGAACTAGATGGGAGAAAGGTTGATTTATATGCTCTCCAACAAATCATATTCACATCCTTTCTTGGAGACCCCTGACCTCTGCAAACCCATATGTTATCTGGCCCCTGTCCTCCAAGCATGTAGTCGCTGAGGTGGGGTCCTCACTGGGGTTCATTTTGATTAATGAAGAACTGGCTCAGATTCCACGTGTGACCTGCCTGAGACCAAGCTTCAGGTCATTGAAAATGTTGAGACACAGTGGGGGTGCCGGTGGGGGGTGGAGAGAGGGGATCATTAGTTCCAAAAGTTTTCCATCTCTAGGGCCAGAACTGTGAATTCAAAATTGGCAGTTTGTGATTTCTTGTGGGTGTGGATTAATGGCAATTGGATTACTCTTGAATGCCATTGATTCCTTGTAGTTTGCTGAATTGTTTGAGGGAATAAGGAGTGGTTGGAAGCCCAGGTACCTGGGGAGAGTGCTTTGCCATCATTGCCTCCAAAACTCAGAATTCCAGAACCACTGGGCCACCCTAGGGAATGATGGGAGAGGAACTTCAGGGATCTTTGGTCCAGACTCTGGTGACCTGATCAGGGGCATATTTGATAATGTAATAAAGGAGAGGAAAATATAGTGGACACTATATGATCTCACTGCATTTTGGAAGACATGCCAGGCAGCAATTGGGGAAACTTAGAAAAAATAGGGTATGTTAGAGGGACAGAACTGGTTCCTAGAGGTCACACTATTTAGAGTTAGGGTCACAGTTGTTTGAAAGTTAAATATAAACATCACCTCATTTTATTATTCCTGGCTAATGAGGATAGGTATTTTGGTATATGACTATGATTATGATTAATTTTTTAGTACCTACAATATAACTAGAACTTTGTAGGCAATTATTTATAACATTACAAAAGCCTTGTTAACAGGATATTGTTCCCACTTTACATGTAGGATTGTGGTGGCTCAAATAATTTGAGTAGTTCGCACAACATCATTCACTAGCTGAATGGTAGGTGTGTCTCTGTGTCTCTGCAGGCTGGGCTCATTTTCTCCCTAGCACTGCACTGGATTTCCAACTCCAAAGAGCAGGGAAATCCTGTGAATTAATAGACATACAACGACTGAATCCCACTGAGATCCAGTGCACTGAGGAATGCTCTTGCATCAGCTGGCCAGTCCTCCTACCTCATCCTGCAGGGGTCAGAGGAAGAGCACCAGCCAGGACGGCAACTGCGATGTTCTGATGGACAAGTCCACACCAGACCACAGTATCTTCCTTTCTGAAGAGGTGCAGATCAAATCAGTGAGGAAGGCTGCATTGTGTCCACCAGAAGCCCCTGAAAGCCTGCCTTGCGAATAATTCATTGCAGGTATCTCCAGAGTGTGAACTCCTGAGATTGAGGTCATGGTCTCCTTGACAGCAACAGATAACAAACTTGTTTCTCTCTAGTCCTGACACTTGAGACCAATCTCCAACTGAGCACCCTTCTTCCAGTGACCTGGAAAACAGTCCTCATTGATGGGTAATGGGAATGCCAATTCCAAGGACACTGATTCTAATCTGCTTTGTCAAGTCGACCCAGACACATTTCGAAGAGAGCTGCTTAGAAAATTGATTTCTTCAAACGATTACATAGCAGGCATTTGCCATTCCCTTCAAAGAATGGTGCAATACCAGAGAAGACATTAAAGAATGGGAATCTCCATGTTTACTCTCCTGTTGCAAGCAGTAAAAAATAGAGATTAGCTGGGGTGACACGCAGTGTGTATGTCCTACATAGAAGTGGCAAAATCCATTTAGCTTGAAATAAACGGTTACCATTTATAATTAAACTTTCAAAGGGTTGTCCACTGATTGAAAAACATTATACCCTGCTCTTGTTTCCAGCGGTATTTGGAGCTGATTGGCTAATTTATGGGCAATGTGCCTTTGATATTTGAGTCCTTCATTCACTTTAACTTTAAACAGACACGCTGGGAAGAGGAAGTTGAGCTGGTGATGTGCTAATTCTTGTTTGTGATTTACCCCCTGAGGAACTATAAGAAACCTGCAACTTATTGTACTTTAAGAACTGAAACTGGAGAAGGCCACATCTGGTTTTTTGGATGGCCCTCCTCCCCTTTTGAAAAATAAAAGAACAACCAAAAATGCTTAGGCTAGATAGGTTGATTGTAATGGTTAATTTATCAGGCATAAAGATTGGAGACTAAAGTGTTCAGAGAGAATTTAAGGAGTTTTGGATCAATAAGTACATGGAGGAAAATTAAGTGTATTGTGGAATTTCTCAGAAACATTACGTAAAACTCTTAAAGTGCAATTATGTTTTGCAGTTGAAGGATCACGAGGCTCTGAATTACTCTTGGGCATGCTGTTTGGTACAGTTTT
This sequence comes from Talpa europaea, assembly GCF_964194135.1. Taxonomy (NCBI): domain Eukaryota; kingdom Metazoa; phylum Chordata; class Mammalia; order Eulipotyphla; family Talpidae; genus Talpa; species Talpa europaea. The sequence goes on from NC_140078.1 coordinate 66,617,400, forward strand.
GGTCTCTCATGGGGCCCCAAGGCCCTGAGGGAGAAGCTGGAGTGGGTTGGATTTAAGTTGGAAGTAGTCTGTCTAATAAGGGCTGCATTATATAATTCATGGACCCCCTTCTCCATTAAAATATATTAAAAATTATATTTTTACTACATTGGTATAAAGGCATATTAATATTATATATAAAACCTTTAATAGACTCACTAATCAAAATAAATGTTTTAACAGTTTTTTTTTTAAAGAACCAAGATTACTGCAAAAACATTCCTGATGAACAGAAAACGAACATTTTAATAAGGATAGTCTTCTGAAGTCCCCAGCTACAACATTTGAATCCGAGGGAACATAGATGAGGTATGGAAGAGAGTTAGGTAGTACAGAGGGGAAAATCTGATTGGGGACCCAGAGCTCTATATCCTAGTCCTGCTCTCTCTAACTCACTCAAAATTGTTGGACTTAATCTAGCCTTTTTCCTACCTCATTGACAAGGAGCATTTCTGAGCAGTGATAAAGGAAAATATACCATTAGCCGAGCAAAAATGTTGATTGTATAGGACAAAAATAGATACATTGATCAAAGAAATAGAAGAGAAATAAGCACAAAATGAACAATGATGTAAAATATATAAATAAATAAATTTAAAAAGAACTTTGAAATACAATAAAATTATATATACTGTATATATATATATATATATATATATAATATGTACATGTCAGTACCTAATCTACTACAAAGCAATATGACTATACAATGCAGAAAGGACAATATCTTCAATAAATTGTACTGGGAAAATTGGAAAGTCACACATAAAGGAATGAAGTTGAATCCTTCACTAACTCGAAACACAAAAATAAACTCCAAATGGATAAGAGATTTAGCTATAAGACCTACAACAATAAAACATATAAAGAAAATATTGGTGCTGTCTTCCATGACATCAACTAAAAAGATGCTTTTTGTGACTTGACCTCCTACATCAAAGAAATTAAATTAAAATAAACAATAAGGATTACCTCAAATTAAAAAGCTTTTACACAGCTAAAGAACATATAAAAAGATTAAAAAAGCACCATACTGAATGGGAGAAAATATTCACACAATATATAACTAAGATATGCAATAACTGATAATCCAAGATTTATTAAAAAAACGCACAATTCAACAACAGAAGAATAACACAATAGGCAGCAAATATGAACAGACAATTCATCAAAGAAGATATCCAGAAGATTAACAGACACATGAACAAATGTTGATCATTTCCAATAAAAGAAATGTGAGTTAAAACCACAATGAGACACCATCTCACTCGTGTGAGAATGGCACATATTTAAAAGACATCCAACAAGTGCGGGAGGGGGCTGTGGAGAAAAAGGAACCCTATTATACTGTTGATGGGAACTTAAACTGGTTCAATCATCATGGAAAGCAATCTAGGTTTACTTTAAAAACAGAAAATAGAAGTGCATGACCCAAGAACATGAAGCCATCAACACGAAAAATATGTCCTGCCATGTTCATAGCAGCATTATCTATCATACATAGGACATGGGGGCATGTGTCCAGTGACAGAGGATTAGATCAAGAAGATGATAGGGAGAAATAGCAATAAAGTTATTTTTAATCTCTTTCTCTACCTCTAAAATTGAAATGTGTAAATGGTAAGGTAAGGCGGTGGTGGAGATTGCAAAGAACAAGGGTTTGGAATCAGGTGTGTTTGGGTCTTGGCTCTGCCACTATCCAGTTCTGTGAGACAGAAACTTGTTTGATTCACTTGGAAATTAACGAGCATCTCAGTGCCTCAAAGAGAGTATGAATATTGATTCTCTTTGTCTGGTTGGATTTGGCAAATCCACATGTCCCTATTTTCTCTGCCTATCCCATCCCCATATCCTTTCAACCCTCTCTACTCTCTCTCTCCCCTCCTATCTTTCTTTTCCTTGATTTTTGGTTTGTCTTTCCATAACATTCTATATCAATTCTTGTACTGGCCACCTCAATGTCTTGCCTGCTCTGTTTTTTTTTTTTTTTCTTTTTTTCACTTGCCTTTAAGATATTCCTTTCACTTTAATTAAACTCAAGAGCCTGGAAAATGTATTTAGTCTTGTATTTAAAAAAAAAAAAGGTAGACAAATATAATTTCCAGGTCATTTTTTTCTTTTTCAGCCCTGCACTCTTTTTAAGCCCTCAATGATTGTAACCTCTTATTTCACACACTTTTTCCCCTCCGTCGTCAGCCAACTTGGCCTCAAGTCAATTAAATGTTGATTTTTTTTTTTTTTGATGCCGGGGATAAAGAGCTTGAGCAGAATGAAAAGAATCCAGTGGCAATCAGAATGAATGGCCCCACATTTTAGTCCTCTGAAAATGATTTTTCATGTAAGAGATGCTTTTGACTGTAGTCCAGACCAAAACAAAGCAAGGTCAGAATTTCCTGAGAATCACAAGGTAGTGAAGTCTGGGATTTATCGGGAAAATCCTTCATGATGAGATTTCCAGTTCATATTTCCAGGTGTGGAAAGTGCTTTTCCAGAAATTTAATGAGAGAGCCAACAGGGTAGATGTTTTCCTGATTCGAAAATGTAAATAGATTTGTGGTCTCCCGTCACACGTGGATTTTATTGATTCTACTGTGGCTAGTGACATGGGATTAAGAAGATGTTGAAATGAACTCACCATGCACGAGTCCTAGAGAGAAAAACCATGACTCTTCAGTATGAGTCTTAGTGTGCTTGGCTACAGGATTGTGTCTCTCCTGGGAACTTCAGGGCTTGGCAAAGAAGCTGTTCCAGAAGAAAAGGGGGCAAACCACTTATGAAAATTCCAGCCCTGATCTAGCGCATTGGGAAGATGGCGAGGATATAACAAGAAAGCACATGGAATTGCAAAGGAAATCAGTGGACAGTCTCTGAGCTGCCCCTGCATGCTGGGGATAGCACTCACAGCATCTCATGTCATTGTCTCAAGAAGTCCTGCGGGGAGGTATTCCCTCCACACAACTCTCACTTCAACCAGCACTCATGTGACAGATGGTAAGACCAAGATGGAGATTCTAACACATTACCCAAATTATATACAGTTGGTAGATGGTGATAACAGGACTTGATAGTGACTGCAGGGTTTGAAGTTTTATACATGTATGTGCCTCTTCACCAATTAACACTTTACACATTGAAGGGAAAAAATACTGGAAGTTTTTTTAAGAACATAAAAAAAGCAAGAAAAAATAGAAACTTATAATTCTATATTTTGACTATAATTTGAGTGCAAGTGTCTCCTAAGGGTCAAGAGAAGAATGCTACAGAGCAACACAGATCTCAGTTCAATTTCTGGCTGTGTACTTAGGAGCTCTGTGTACTTGGGTAAGACTGACCACCCTCAAGAAGCGCAGTTTTCTCACTTTGAAAGGAGGCACAGTGACCTCCTTGGTGGCGCAAGGGGTTAAGCACAGAACTATGAAGCTATCGTAGACTCTGCACCAGAAGTTCAATCCCTGGCTGGCCAGGGAGCTACCCACGTAGCGCAGCAGACCTCTCCTGTCTCGCCCACTGCTCCCCTCAGCAGTGTATTTCAGTCAGTTTGCCTGTTGTGTCCCCCACTCTGTCTCCAGTGAATCCGCTCACTCTCTGCACCTCTGGCCTCTACCCGAGTTCTTATATGTATAAATAAATCTTTAAAAAAAAAAAAAAAAGAAAGGAGGCACAGATGATACCAGCTCATAGGCATATATCACTATACTTCATGGGGGTCAAGGACACAGAATTCTGGGATGAGACAGTGGCAGGTCTGAATTCCAGATAGCTCACTATTTATGTTCCTGGGCAGTTCATTTAAATTATCAGAAGCAAAAGTTTCTGTTAAATAAAATGCAGGTACCATACAATTGACTGATGGAAAGACCAAATGAAATATGTTAAGTGATGAGCCCAATTCCGAGCATACAGTAAATGATTAGTAAATGGACACTCACATCATTCTGTCTTTAAATATTGTTTGCAAAATATAATAAACCAGAATCCTATCACATAGCTATCATATATACTGGTGTTTAACTGCATTTTCTATGATTCTGGGCAGAGGTGGGGAGGGGGGGTGAAGTGGCAAAAAAAAAAAAAAAGAGTGGGAAATCACATTTTCTGGACAGATTTGTGATTCTTTTGACCTCAAACAAGATAATCTTCCAAGTCCTCTACTTAGGAACTTAGGACTAAAAACCATTTGTATTAGTTCTCCAGAAAACAAAACCAATGCCAGTATTTAAAAGAAAAATAGTAGCATTTGCTGGAAGCTTCAAGGCTCCTGTGGGATGACGGGAAGGGGAAGGGGAAGTTATCTGCCCTATGCACACCATCCCTCCCTCATCCTGAGTTCAACATTTCAGCTGTCACAGGTGAAATTCTTGAAAGTGTCTTAAGAGCATGAAGACAGCATCCCCTCCTGTCACTCTTTACATGGATTATTAAATATAGCACTAATACATATGTTGTGTCTAATTTAAAATTCATCATAGGTTAAAATCAACGTATACAAAAATACTGTCTGGGTGCCAGATTCTTTCAGTGAGATTCCCTACCTGCAGGACAAACACAATAAGCATATTTTCTATTTGAATGCCAAACTTGGAGGGGTCACCTTATTAAAAACCCTGCTTTCCCTGTTTATGTAAATGTCAGGTGTTTATGAAATGTCATAGTTCATAAATATTGTTTCCCCTCAGATGGCCTCTTACTTGGTCAATATCTTCACCACGGGAGCAAGAAAAGCGTCAGAACTTGCCAAAGTACTTTGAGTATGAGAGTAGGGTGTTTGCTTTTGTTGTATTCTAATCAATGTACAAACTGCTGAGAACAATGGAGAGAAGTCAAAGTCATGGACTGACATTTTTGGGAGTTCAGTGTAGAGAAAACTCCTATAAAGGGGCTCTCAACCGGGTGAAAAATGGTTGAAAATGGAACCAAAATTTAACTATCTCTCCAGGAGCCATAACAGGTCTGGAGACGGGTGTCTATACTGAAGAATTCTCAGAATGGGCTGGTTTGATCCTCTCCCCTCCTAGAATGTGTTTCCACTCCCCCATCTCCCCCACCCTCACCCCAATGCATCCCTATAGTAGAGAAGGAATCTTCCATCCTTTCCCAAATTTTGGCCTCAAGAAAGAAATTACATAGGGATTAAGTCATCTAGGCCTGTCTCATTAATAAGCGGTAAATTCATCTGGACCATGTCTAGCAGAGTGGACAGAGATTTGGGGGTACTTTGAATGCCATCCTGGCTCAGTGGTTCTCAGAGTGTGGCCCCTGGACCAGCAGCATCAACATCATTTGGGAACTCATTAGAAATGCCAATTCTCTGGCCCCAACTCAGACCTGCTAATCAAACACTCTTGCTCGGGCCCCTGTAATCTGTATTCTAATAAGCCCTCCAGTTGATGCTAACATCTGAGAACCACTGGCTTGGTTCAGCAGGTAGTGGTACCCCCAGTGCTTTTCCCAACTTATTCTGTATTCCACTTTATTGAAGTCTTCCTACTTTTTTTGGTCTAGTATTTCATTTAATCTTTCCTGCAATTTTGGTGATTGGCACTAATATCTCTCCTAATTTATAATTAAGGGAACAGACATTCACAGCGGTTAGAGATTACACAGGGCCACTCAGCTAGTAAGTAGGTGAGTCAAGGTTTAAACCCACATCTACCACATAACACTCTTCATGTGTATTATAATCTTCAACATGGGACCTCCTAACAGAAATATTTGCCTTTTAAAAAGAAACTTCAAGAATAAAGTAAGACCTAACCCAGGAGGTCAGAGTGTAGACATAGAAGAGACTTTAGATTCACCTTCAAACTTCTGTCTACATACTCTATCACAGCGCTCCCCAAAGTGTGCCATGGACCACTAGTTTCACAGATTCTTAACATGCGATTACACAGAAATAGAGTTTCATGGCCAGATGAATTTGGAAAATGCTGGCTTAACATTTTGTTAAGTCTGTTTCTTAGCAACAGGATGTCCCAATGCTGTTAATAAACATGATCAAGTACACAGTGACTCTCCAAGGGTATGGTGTGCTTAGTGCATCTCAATTAATTATAGAAGTATTTTCTCACAGAGTATCTCTTGGACCTAACAGGCCATGGAACAAGATTTTGGAAACCCTGCTCTACAATGTACTTTGGAAGGCAGCATCCAAGCTACTGCCTGCTTGGAAGTTCTTTCTGTTGAGTGGAAACCTCAATAGCTATCTGTCATCACTGGTTATTTTATGGCAAGAACAAAGCAAGTCTAGTCCCCTTTTACTTCCAGGCTTTTTAGAGAGAGAAAGATATGTGCTTTTTTTCCTTCTTAGACATTTCTCCAGGGTTCAGACCTCAGGTCTCTCAGGCATTGCTCAAAAAATCTATTGCCATGCTCTCTAGCCTGGGTGGTTGCAGTCCTCTTGTCTTGTCCCTTTCCTGTTCTGATCTTGTGCCTCCTCTAATCTCCACAACAGGCAAAGCAGCAAATACAAAAGAATCCTCTCTTGTCCCTGTGTAAGACCCTTCAGTAACTCTTCATTGAATTGGAATGAAATCCAACTCCTTAAAATGTTCTCAGTGCCTTGAGGCATCATCCTTCTCCTTAACTGAAAATGCAAAAATCCCTTTCTTTCATGAAGCTCCAATGATATTTGCCTCTCAGTTCCTCAAATGGTTCTTTCCTACCTCCAAGATTTTGTTATTGCTATCCCTTCTGCCTGGAATGTTCTTCCATCACTTGTTGAGAGGCTGTCTCCACTTCTTCTTACATCTCAGTTTAAATGCCACCTCTCACAGGCTTTCCCAGAGAATCAATCTAACTTAAGGGTCCTCTTTTACTCTAGCTCATCACTTTATCCTTTCCCCTCATGGCACACCCACGTGTTCCCTAATTCTATGTTTGTCATTGGTTTAATGCCTATATCCCCTGCTCAAAAGTAAAATTAATTATATATGCAATAAAGGCCACTATGTCTTGCATATGGTAGGTGCACAAACCTTTTGGGAGAATGTATAGTCATTTATCTTCAAATCCTCTACATCCTCTACCTTGAACTTCTCAGATGCTGGTTTGCTCTGGCTGGGGTATAAGTTAAATGAAACTATCACCTCCCATTCCCTGGATGTCATACCTCAATTCATCTAACCAAAGACCAAATTAGGTTTTTCAGTGGTTTCCCCTTACCTTGGGCTTACATTAGACTCAGATGAAGTCTCAAACACACCCAGCTTTTCCACAGGTTCTCTCCTACAGCATGACTCACTCAGGTTAAACATGCTACAAAACCCTAGGTGTTAGCTTTGATTCTCCATCTTCATATCTTCACATTTCCATTTATATTTTGAGCACAAAGGCATATTTCATGTCTATCAGAGTCACTAATAACTTGCACAGAGTGATGTTGAGGAGTGAGGACTAGCTCCTATGACTCTGATACTCAGAGTCCCTCCCCCCACTTGCTTGGCATCATTCTTTATGTGTAGTTCCTCCTTTGGTTGAGGGCTAATGGTGGCATCAGGTACAGCACCACCTGATGAAAAGAGAGCTATTTGGGTTAGCCAATAATGGAATTTGAGCAAAAGAACAAGAGTCCTCCACTTTGGCATTTTATTCCACCCACTTGGAGTCCCCTATTTCCTTACCTTGAGCCTGTCTTGGGCATATATCCTTGTTTCCATGTCTGGACCTCTCTGAGGCAAGTAGATTTCCTCCTTCAGTTTAAAATGTTTTCTACTTTCATCTTCAGTGTTTACTGTAAGGATTGAATTGAGCTGAAGAGGAGGAATATAGTATAATGTTTCATGATTAATGATTAAAATCATGGTCTTTAGATCCAGACAGAATGAGGTTAGAATTCTGCCTTCATCAATCATGAGATGTAACCTGGAGAAAACTTTTACCTGGGGAATTTTACTTCCTCACTAGCCTCAGGATACTCTCATAAAATGTAGGGTTCAAATGCTCCCATCTGAATTGGGGTGAATATCTGAAGGGCACTGTACTCAGCAAGATGAAAGGAAGCTGGAGCTGTCATTGTTTCTTCTTCTTATTGTTCAGCCTCGTCATGTCTTCTATAGTTGGTTGCTCTCAGAGAGGAATCAGCAAACTTGTTCTATGGAGGTCTAAATAGTAAATATTTTAGGTTTATGGCTATATGGTCTCTGTTGAAATGCAATTCAGTTGAAACAACATCTCTGTTGTAGTGCAAAAGCATCTGAAGACAGCATATAAACAAATGGGCATGACCGTGTTTCTTTTTCTAGAAAGAGAGAGCAGCATGTGTGAAAGCCTGGCTTCATACATCCCTGTGCAGCAACTTCTTCTAATTGTAGAGAGAGCAGCAAAACTTTTCCAAGGGTCCTAAAGGATGAGTAGGGGGCCATTGGCTGATTATCATGTCATGACTCTCAAAGATGAGCTCCTCGTGAAATGCTTATGTTTGTTAAATGGAGATAACAGTGGACTGTTGAGAAGCTTTTAGATTGCAGTTTATTTTGTATTCATTTGCTATTCCTACCCTGGAGTCAGTGTTCACATTCTCACACTGCACCATTCTGATAACTTTATGAAGTCAGAATTATGCTCCCCACGTCATGTGTGAGCAATCTACAGTTCAAGCCACTTAAGCCACTGGCTAAGTATACCTGAGCGAAAGCAAGTGAATCCAAGCTAATGCTGACAGCCACAAACCGGACATCTTTTCGGGCAAGACAACGACCTCCTTTGTCATCATCTTCTTACCATCTTTATGTCAGAGAGGAGGGCAAGAGCCCTCAGCTGTGCAGTCCACTCGGGTGGCAAACTAGTCACATCTGACTGCTGAGCCCTTGAATGTGGCCATTAGACTGATGCAACTGATGAATGGAATTGTGGATTTTATTTAATTTTAGTTCATATTAGCTTAAAAACTGATACTCAATTCAGATATTAGAAAGCTTCTAAATATATTTGGGGTAACTTGGGAGTGGGACTCTGCTTTTTCAGACATAAATATTATAAAATCTAAATATGACTGATGAAAATTTAGTGTCTGAACTGGGATATGCTATCTGATTTCAAAGATAAAGTGCAAAAGAAGCCATGTACACTATATTATCAAAAAATTTTAAGTTGCTTCCATGTGCATATTTTTGAACCTGCTGGGTTAAATGGAGTTATATTATTCAATTTCATCTTTCTATTAACTAAGATTGCACTTGATTTCAAGTAATTTTTACTTCTTAAAACATGACTACTAGAAAACTTAAAATTATTTCTGTGACTCACAATATAGTTCTCTGTAGCAGAACTGTTGTAGAAAACACGTATCCCTTTTAGGGTGAGGAAAGCTGGCTTTTCTCTACTTCTAGGGGAAGTTAGCTGGTCTGGGACAGATCCTGTTCATGCCTTTGTCTCAAATGACCACCTTGCACAAATCACCATGCTCCCTGGATCCATTTCTAAACAACTGGGTAGAATTCTTTCATAGCCTAGTTTCCAAGAGCCTATCAAAATCTTCAAAATGTTAAAGATATTAATCACTAGAGGTCCTAAGTTTTAGATGTACTGTAGCAAACTGTCTGGAAATGCTACTTTACCAATTTTTAAAGACTTGCTTCAAAAGATAACTAAATTAATAATTATCCTGATTGGATAAAATGTATATGCCTTTATGTGTGTGCGTGTGTGTGTATTTATGTGTATATATATATATATATGCATACATATAGATAAGGTATTATAGGATAGGAAAACTGACTTAAAACTTGTCCCCGTTCACAAAGATCATAAGGATTAAAGCTTAGACTCAGGCCATGGTCTGTCTGGTCCAACTTCCCTGTGACATCAGTGCCTGAAGATTCCGCCTCCCCCCCAAGTCCCTTCACAATTCCCTTTCCTTCTTTTAGCCAACTGTGCACCCATGGGCCACAGCTGGATCCGTGCTAAAATGGAAGGAATTCCGAGTCTGAATGCCCTGAGATCTGCACAACAAAGTTCAGGGAGCTTCGAGGTGGGAGGTTATGAATTAGCCTCGCAGACCAAAGGGAGTGCCGCCCATTTGTTAATTTGATTTTGTTTAGGTTACTGAGCCATGATTCATCCTTAATTGCATTGTTTCGAATGACTAAATAGTCTAAGTATTAACTGACTGCTAAGTGGTTGCCCAGCCTCAGTCTAAGTAGGACATCGTTAGCTTAGGAGTCATTAAAATCAAAAAGCTGTTGCGCCTCCTCTGGGTATTGGATGATCTGCCCACTGGGTGATGTTCCTGGTGTCAGGACAGCAGAGCTCCAGCACAGGAGACCGCATTCTTCTGGAGCAGAGAAAGAATCCCCTCCTTTGGGACTGAAAATTACCATAGATGGAAGGTTAGAGGACAGTCTCATCTGTTTCAACAGACAGGCCTTCCTGAACGTGGACCTTTGTAATGTGCTGCAGCAGAAATGTTTTGAAATATGATAAGGCAAAGGTAGACTTGCAGGTTAAAGGTACTGTTCTCAGAAAATTTTCTGCTGAGTCTCACATTCCTTATCTATCAAATCGGAATAATAATGTCAGCTCTACCTTTTACCTCACTGTGGATTTGAACAGAGAAAATGAGAGGATCTATAGTCATGGACTTTGGAAATGTTTTTCAAGTAGCTTATCAAAATATAAATGGCTGTTGGTTGAATCAGTCTTTTCCAACACATTTGTGGGTGGCATTAGTCTTTGAACACAGAGCATATCTATGTTTAACTCTGTATCTCATTTTCAGCCCTATATTTATTTTTTTCCAGCCCTATATTTAAAGGTAATAATTTCAAAGTATTCTAGCAGCTTGTGCTTGTGAAAGACTTTTAGGAGCTGGGAAAGGACATGAACTTGGGCTCCATTCATGATTAAGTTTCTAGAACGTAAGTATTGAAAGTGAAAGAAGCTCTCATGAGCTTGACAGTACCAGGTCAATGGGCAAGCTTGTTTTTAACTATCGTTTGAGGCCATGGCACACCCCGTATCCTAGACTGATGCTTCTCACTCTCCAGCATGCAGAAAAACCTGGAGAACTTGTTAAAACACACACACCTGGGCCCAGTGCCCGGAGACTAATTCAGTGGGTCTGGGAAGGGACCAGAAAGTCCATTTCTAACCCGGTCTTAGTGGGTGCTGTTGCTTTTGCTCCACAGATTGTACTATGGATAGGGCTGGCCTGGATAAATCTTGTATATGGTCACAGCTACTAAGTCCATTCTAACCAGTCTCAGACCCTTTATCTTCTTGGACAGCTGACTAGTGCCCCAAGGAACTTCCACATCATGGAAATAGCCAAATCCAAATCCTCCCTTTCCATTCATCCTGAGTGAGTGCAATGGCTCCTTGAGTAATCTCTCTGTCTCAGAATGCTCTTACGACCACACATAAATTTACTTAAAAATAAGCACAGGCGCAAACATGCAAGAATCCACTTAACATGAAGACTGACAGATTTCAGAATAATGTTCTTGTACTACAAATACTCCCACCCCAGCATGGATTGTGGAGGGCTTAGAAAGGAAAGCCTGGTGGATATCCACATCTGTGAGCAAGAAAAGGAGAAAGGCTCAGTCACTCTATCCCCCCACAAGCCTTCACCTGCTTATTGTGAAGGGGTGGTGAACAGGGGAACTGTGAAGGGAACCCTTTGATTCCTCTCATACACTGAGCCCCTGAATCAGGCTGGTGTGCTGCAGACACAGGAACATTCTTTAAAGCAGAACATCTGGATAGGACAAGAAAGGGATCGACCACATGTACTGGTGGCCAGCTCCAGCTGTCTGCTAGGAATGGAGACTTCCCTTTGTGGAGCATTCGAGTCATCTGAGCATGCTATAAACATGTCTAATTTTGAATTTGAATGCAGGTAAAATGTTCTTAAGTCAACAACATGAAGACCTGCCACTGAGGGAATTTGACAGTAAAAACTGACAGGAAAGAGACATTTTGCAGTAAATTACAGCAGCCTTGGGAACACTGGGCTTGTGGTTGGTGGGGCACTTGGCTGTGGGTTATTTTAATCCAACTAAGTACTAATGTGCATATCTAAGTGCATTCACTCTCTGAATTAGCACAATATCTGAATAGCCTAATATAGTATTAATCTAATTTAATATGGAAGTATTAACTCACAGAATTCCTTTCAAGACAAGGTATTATTTTTGTAGCAACTTAGTATTTTATTGGTGTGTGATAATGCAAGACCAGTTTGCTTCCCTCCCTAAAGACATGCAAATAAATCTGGGTTTCTTTGCTCCACCTGTGGTTCCAGAGCAGCATTGGTTGATAATATGCAGAGCATATTATCTTGGGCTCCTGAAGAGCAGACACTGGTGGCTGTGTCGGCATCACCATTAGAGGCTCCTGGTCTGTTTGCATGCCTTTCTCTCTTGCCCAAGGAAAGTCAGATGAGCAGGTAAGGTCTGTCTCAATTCCCAAATTCTGGGATTGAAAACAGCCATCATATGCCTGCTGTATCCCAAGACCAGAGATGATTTCACCCTTCCAGGCTCCCTGGAATCCCCAATGGAACTGGGTTTATGTCTCATTAAAGTGGAAAAGTACAACCATGACTGAAGAGAAAAATGCCCGTGGCTGGGATCACACCAATGTCAAGGCCCAAGAAAAAGGGTAGAGGTCAGCACAATTTTCCCAGAGCAGCAACTTGCCAACCCACTCCCCCAGAGCAAGGCCTGCTGCCCCCACCTAAATAGAATGTGGGCCTGAGACCCAGAAGGAAGCAGTGCTGGCCTTGAACGTGAGAGCTGGTTCCTACTGCATGCATATCTCCTCCTTCGAGCTGCTGCTGCTGACCTTGGTCAGACCCTTATTAACTCTTACCAGACTTTTGAAGCAGTCTTTCAGCTCCAGTATTTTTCCTCCCAGTCCAGCTTCTGCCCTGCTGCAATACAATCATTCAGTAATACCGTTCTAAATATGACATGTCTTTGCTCCAGCGTTTTCCATGGTTCCCCATTGCCTGCAGAACAAACCCAAATCCTTATGATCTTAAAGGCCCGGGTGTGTTTCTAGCCACCCGTTCTACATCTGCGCTTCCTTGAGTCTCACATACTATCTTCTGCTGCTTCTGTAAACCGAGAGAGCTCCTATGTACAATGACGTTCCGCATCTCTGGGCTGCTTTTTTTTTTTTTTTTTTTTCCCTACTCATTTTAGTTCATGCCACTGAGAATGCTATGCCTTGTGCTTTTTGGACCACTCTTCAATCTTCAAAGTCAAGTTCAATTTCCCTCTTCCAGAGCATTTTTCCTCTGCCACCCATTTAGAATGAGTTGCTTTAGGGCATTTACATTTGGTGTTCTCTTAAGTTATTTATGTGCCTGCCTGGTCTCCCAATAGACTCTGCAGTCTTCAGGGAAGGGCCCTACCTGGATCATTTCTCAGGGACTAGAACACATAAATACTCAGAGTAAATCTATGGAGGCACAAAACCCTGTACTATTCCCAGAAATTATCCATATAAACCTGTCTATTCTCAGCTTGCACAGATTTTAGTTACTCTCCTGTTCTTCTGGGCATCATCCATTTGAAATATTAAAATTATTAGCACAGTCCCTGGTGGCTGTTTCTAGGTGTTTAGCCATCATCGGGTAGTCAGAATCTCAGAACATGAAAGGAAATGCTTGTTGTGCAGAAGGTAGCTCTGGCTAACTGCTCTCTAGCATCAGAACGATTTTGTGACATTCTTGTGTTATTATTTACTATCAATATGGTGACCTCTGGCTCTCCCTAAGATATGAGTGCAGTGTGCATTATGGTTAATCCTGAAAACCTGGCTATTACTCAATGAACACTCAGAGAAGCTGCCTCAGTTCAGATCACAACTCTGACAATTCTTTCTAGCTGTGTGAGCTTGTATAATTTATATTCTATGAACATCTCATTTTTTGAATGGGAATGTAACAGTGCCTCATTGAAAGGTTTTTCTGTATGAAACACAGAAGAGGACTTGGTACTTAACTGATGGTTTAAAAAAAGATTAGCTAGGTTGCTTCTGTTATAATTTGCTATGGTTATCACCCTTACTAATATTGCCCCTCATTCTAAACTGCAGTCCATATAATATATTCACGTCTTAACGTGAATGACTTATTTTAGCATGGATAGTGATACTCAATTATATCAGAGAAATGATCCCTAAGTCATCTATGCTGGTTTGATAAATAGCATACCATTTTATTTATAGCCTCATACCACTTAGTTATCTATGGTCTGTAGCCTCTTAAATCTTTACATCTTTGAAAAATACATAAATTGTTTCTAAATAAAATATTTGCCCACACAGATTCATAGAAAGTTTGAATTAGAGGGATGGGAGCAACTCACAGTGAGGGTAAGTAATTGCACCTGGACCTGCACACCCTTCTCTGTACCCACGACACACATTGGTAATCAATCTTGGTGCCCTTTCCAATGACCCCAGATGCAACTTTCCAGCCCTTCCAAACTTGTGTTCCACGCAGCAGCGACTAATCAATTACAGTTGACATCCATTTGCTATCCCCTATCTAGCCCTCGGCCTTCATTTTCTAGTTCCTCCCCCCTCTTCTTTATGCCTGGCATTGTACAGAAATTGTACTGGAAGCCCTTGGAGAAAGTCTCATGTTATAAAAGCTGAAGTTTTTGCTGTTCACTAAGAAATCTTTAGTAAGTAGATAGGCTGAAGCTTGTGGACAGAAGGCTTTGAAATTCTCCCATTGAGATCATCTACCTGGCTCTCTTTTAATGCCAAAAAAAAAAAAAAAAAAGAAAACTTAGCTCAAAGCCAGTTAAACAAATTTTCTGAATTAATTTAAACTAAATAGACAGGTTCAGGGCTCATTTTTAACTTTATGAGATTGACTTGACCCAGAAATGCTGCTTGAACTATTGAAATGTCCAAGAGTCAGCAGCAGGGAAGTTTTCTTGCTTGATGTGGAACTACAATTTTCTAACAGAGAAATGAACCACAGTTAGAAGAATCTTACAAAAATATTTTTGTCTTCCCCCCAAAAATTCTGTCTCCATGTTTAGAAAGAGCCCAATGCTACAAAGGAGCCGTAGATGTCTCCCAGGTGTGTTCACCCTTCAAGTCAGGGTCATAGGGAGGGCTCAGCACAATCCAGGCCTCTGGCAGTCTCCATGAAGTCAAGCCCTTCAGGTAACGTGACATGATCAAGGCCAAAAGGGATATTTCCCAAACAGATTTTAAATCACTTCCCAGGATACCAGGAATAGCAGATTCTAGAAAATTGTTTCCCTTTGCTTTGGCGAAGTTAACAATAATGAATCATATTCAGACTGCATTGTGAGGCTAAACGCTGACATTCACATTCATTGGTGCATTCAGAGTCTAAGGAGATTGGATGGGCTGGAGCTGAGACAGTGATTTAGCCCAGAGAAATCCCTGTCCACAGAGAACCTACATCCACTCCATGAATATGTGTGCAAGTGACATGCACGGTCAGGAGTTTTAGAAAAAGACAAAGAAGTATGACTTGTAACATCCTGCAATATTGCTTCCCACAGGGGTTAACACTGGAACTTGTGCAGTCTGCCTGGCTCCTTGTTAGCCTCTGCTCATTTCTAAGAGTCACTGCACTTCTGCCCATCTCCAAAGTCACCTCCAATGTTACTTCCTGCCTCCTTAACCCTGCAAGTGAGCTATTTTCATCTCTAGACTCCCCCCGTACTTGCAACCCCCCTGCAATATTCTGATCTCCTTAAAACAGTGACTGTCCTATTGACTGCTGTCACTCCATTGTCAGTACGTTACTGGGATATCCTACTTGCTCGGCAGTAAATAAATACTTGGGTGAATGATTTTAATGAAGCTATTTAGAGAAAACTCTACTTTGGGAAGAAAACAATTGGTGGAATTGAAGACCAAACCATCACTCAATTCCATTTCCCTGTGAAAGAAAAACAAAGAGCATGAGAAAAAGCACAACAACCGACAGAAATACTTTTTTTTAATGTAGTTCCTTTGGAACTTTCCAGTATGGATTTTATTCTGCTGCTCTTGGTCAGAATCACCCTTTAATCTTTCACATTTTGTCTATTCTTTTGTATCAGGTTGTATATTTTTCAAAGTCAACAACTAGGTATATCACTTCACTCCCAGTATCCTCTGAAATAGAATTACTACATATCTTCTTGCTATAGAGTTCTTGCCCCTCTGCCTCCCTCTCTGAGCAAGGATGTCACTTAAAAAGCAAATAAAAAAACATGAACATTCAATCCTTGGGCCTGATCCCTTAACAACAAGGTGCCAGACAATGGCTTGGTAGTTTTTTAGTTTAGTTTTTTTTTTTTTTTTGTTCTCAGCATTAGCATCATGTGAAGACAGAGTGTAGCCTAAAGGTGTACTTAAAATGTCGTCCTGTTCCTGAGCTTCCTCAGACAGGCAATAGAAAATGGCACCCTTGATAATTAATGCCCTTTGAGAAATTCAGCACAGTCTGGCAACTGTAAACAGTCAGTTATTAGTCAGGGAACATGCTTGCAACATGAGCAGGGAAATTCCCATGCATCTTCAGAGGGCAGAAAAGGAAGGTGCAAGATTCTCTGGATGATTTCATTATCATCTCTGCTTGATCGTTCCATGCATAAGCAGGGTTTTCGTCTCCATTATCCCAGCCTTTTCTGCTAGCTTGAATTCCTTTTAATTCATTTGTAAGACAAACTTGGAGTACTGACTGCAACCTATAAAATAAGTTCTTATCTTTGTTTAATTACAAATTCTGCGGAAACAATTTTAACTTTATTGAAGTTGTATAAAGAAAGAATGTAAAGATTATTTACTGTTAAAATACCAATTAAAAATAAGCATCTCTTTAAGAATGTGCCTTTATAGCACGGGAAAAGGTTGGCTTAAAAACGCCCACACTCACAAAACCTTTTAGGAATGATGCTGGAGCACTGAAGAAAGAAAAAGATGAAACTGGTTGAACATAAGATGTGAGTGGTTGAAATATGGTTTAATTTTTTTCCCTTCTAACTTTTTTTCCCTTTGGAAACTGATAAAAAGATTTTATATTTTTTTAAGAAATTGACCTCATTTTTAGTTTATTTTCTAAAAGTAGAGATGTCTTTACATATGTTTGAAAGTATGTCTGTCAAACCTTTGGAGGACTTTTCAGAATGAAAAAACCTACAGTGCATATCTTACCAAATTGTTTGGGGATTTTCCACTTTTATGTGTTTGGGCATTTTTCCCTCTTAAACATCAAAACCTAATAATCGTGGCGGAAGGTTAAATATTTTCCATACTTTGTTTCTGATTTTTTTTTTTCCTTACAAAGAGCATATGGAGGAAAGAAATTTACACACCCAATCTATTACTGATGGTTACCTCTGGGGTTAGAGAGTAGGATCAGGATTGGAGACAGCAAAGGGGGGGTGGTGCTCACTTCTTTTTCCATTTTATTTACAATGGAAATGTACTCATTTGCCACTTGTATAATTTTTATAGCTACTTAGTAAAAAAGAAAACATGATGTTTTGAGAAAAATACTATTTTGGATAATTTAATAGGTTATAATGTTATCCCTGGTTTGAAGTTTGCATATAGGATCCCCACACAAAAAGGGTAAGGAGAAATTACTATTTGTTCTGCTGGTGGCATCCATCCTCTAAAGCATTTCTATACAGAAGATAAAATAAAAGAATGAGGGCAGGGGCAGGCAGAATGAAGAATCTGAAGTCCAGAATGGAAAGTTCGTAGAGAAAGTTTTAAGAATTAACACTTTGATTAGTTATATTAAGATCACATTGAATTCATTTATCTTAATGCCAGTATATTTTAACTTAATATCCTGTTTTAAAAAAGAAATGGATATGCCTTTGTGACATCATATCATCAGTCCACTTCTTAGGACTTTCAAATAAAAACTCAACATTTACATGTAACAGTTAAATTAAAAAAAAAAAAAACACCTTGTTTGAATTTCAAATCTCTTAGAAGCTAGGATGAAATGTAATGTGAATTCAATTTGATAATTTGTTGTCTTTCTACCAAAAGACATAAACATTGCTGTGAAAACTTCATCTCTCCTTCATCTGATTGTGATGGTATTAAATGTTCATTTGAAAAGCAAAGTCCAGTTGCATCCCAGACCCTGGTCTCCAATCACTTAATTCCTGGGATGTGTCATGTCCATAGTGTTTCTCAAGCATGGAATGTGGGGATTGAATGGCATGGATCTTTGTGTTCTTCCAGGATTTAAAACTATGTAGACATAGGGCCTCCCTAGTGGCGCAAGGGGTTAAGCACCGCACTATGAAGCAATCTGCAGCCTCTGCAGCACGAGTTCGATCTCTGGCAGGCCAGAGAGAAACCCACATGGTGCAGCAGACCTCTCCTGTCTTGCCCGCTGCACCCCTCAGCAGTGTATTTCAGTCAGTCTGCCTGTTCTGTTCCCCACTCTGTCTCTGGTGAATCATCTCACCCCCATACCTCTGGCCTGTATGCATAAATAAATAAATCTTAAAAAAAACAAAACTGTGTATACATAAAGCAAGCAGCTGGCATGAGTTCTTTGTGTGTATGTGTCAGAGAGAGAGAGTGAGCATATTCATGTGTGTGTGAGTGTGTACATCTGTGTGTGAGTGAGTGAGTGTGTGTTATGAAGAAAGTTGACTCGAATGAGTAGTTTCTGTTCAGAGCAGGACAGTTTCATTCCCATGAAAGAGCATGCAACTGAGCCCACTTCTGTCAGCACAAGAGAATGGTCAGTTACACTTCCCTGAGGCCCACCTTGGGGATGACGCAGCCCAGGAAGGTGAGCCCTCAGCAGGTCTGCTATGGGCCCTGGCTACCTGGGGAAGCACACGTGCTGACACAGCACCCGGCCTCCGGTGGTCCCCCCGAGTCTGTCAACTTCTGAGTTCTGACCTTTTTCCATTCTTGGGAGGACACATGATGTCCCTCCAGGTCCTGCAGTCTGGGTTTGATTAAATAATTATGAACTGCCAGCAGCAGATCTATCATTTATGTTCCGAAACATGCCAGCATGTCTTTTGTGGCCGTGCCAACCAATCACACAGCCACTCTCATTATTGTCACCGGGAGCGCAGTGGTTCCACGGCTGTGCTGGTTCCTGGATGCTGGCGATAGACGCTGCCCAGCAGCGCAGCCGATGCCAGCATCCCTGCAGAACTCCATAATAAATCCTTTCTATATTTATTCAGTCCACCACTCTGACACTGAAATTGCCTTTTATGAGCTTATGATCGAGGTTCCCATTTTCCATTTCTAACTCTGGGTGATTATATATTCTAAGGGAAAAGACAGACGTCAAGGCGCGGTGTCTGCACACGCAGCAGGGCACGGGCGGCGGCTGGTGGGGGAAGGTCGGAGGCTCGACCTTTATCCCACACAAAGGAAGCATCTCTTTATCTCTATGGTTAACATGTTTAAAATTTTCCACTTCCTCCACCGCTAACGCTCAAAATAAAGTTGTCAAAATAAAGCAGTAATATTTCATCGTAATAAGTTATCTCCCATAAAAGCACAAAGGGAGGTGGGGGGGCACCCCTTAATTGAGTTCAAAGAATATTTAAAGAATATTTTTGTCTCTTGCCTCGATTGAGCCACAGATGATCTTCAAATTGTCTGCATTTGAAGTGTGTTGTGTCAGCCATAACTTGGAAAATAACTGAAATAGCTGAAGGGAAAATCTCCCCTCTTTTATGGTAGGAATGATTTTAGTAATAATAGCTTACATGTTCAAGATTAACTTCCTATTCCACCTTTCCACTAATAATAATACAAGAAGAAGTTCTAGCCATTATGAGATATATATATATATATATATATATATATATATAAATTTAGCAATAAAACACATGATGTTTTGGAAAGAGAAACTGTCTTGCCTACTTCTGTATAAAAATTTTCAGAAAAATATGCATACACATGCTTATGTGTGTTCTCATTTTTTAAAAATGATCAAAGTCACTCAACTATGAAATGAGATAATAAAGATTAGTAAAAAGAAACTATATATATTGATGGAAGAGTACTAGAATCACAAAACTCAATTCATCAGTCACTTATTTTTCATCACTGTCTTTCATTTATTCCTACATTTTCTGAAATGCTGTGGAGTTGGATTAGCATGTAGATGAATTGTGAAGCTTGAAAGAAGACTTAACTTTACACAAAGGTGGAGTGGACTGAGAGTTGTGCGTTTTGTTTTTACTGCTTCCTTTAAAAGGATGATTAAAACATTTCCATTCAATGCACAAAACACACTATTCTATCATCACAGGAAAGACTTCAGAAATTACATTTTATTTGTAACAGGATGGGATTCCAAAGGATAAGTGTCAGCGAAAGATATTTAAAATATTTTTTAAGAATATGTATGCATTTGCCATCACTCTTCAAAATGAAGATGTCCTATTTTCAAAAATATATACATTGAATTATTGTGCTTTTGTTTTTAATATTTGAGATACTTCACTCAGGATTCTAATTCCTAGTGATTTAACTTTCACCCCCCTACTACTCAAGAAATGTTTTAATATTTTTGAAAATGAGGTCAGTTATTTATATTTAAAAACAAATCATTTCCAATACATCCAGTTAAAATTATGCTATTATACTGAGGCAAACTCAAGTTGGAGAAAAATTGATAGACATTCTAGTGTGAAATGTGTACTGATATATAAAAGTTTGTTTTTCCCTCTTTGGAGGAAAAAAATAGTTAGGAAAAAGAAAAACCTTCAAATAGAGTAGTAGTCAAAAGAGAGAGTAATATGATTCTGTTCTGTCTTTGCTTTAAATGGAAGTATTTGCGTTTGTAAGCATAGAAAAAGATGAATTATTAAAAGTATTAAATTACTTAACATAATATGATTACAATATAAAAAGTAACAAACATGTTATTGTTAAAATTATTTAAAAATAATAAATATTTCAAAAATATAACTTTTAGCTATTGTGAGAAGAACTAGATTCTAAAAGTGCTTCTGAGTAGCAGTGCTTAAAGAGAAATGCAGCAGAACCCGAAGTGATTTTAGTTAAGAAATTTGGCGTGTGCCCTTCAAGGAGAGAAGTTAACTGGTGACTGGCCACTAGGGGGCCTCCTATTGGTCTAAGGACAAGCAATGAATACTGAACAGCAAAGATGCGCCCCAATATTTTCTAAAATAGCTGATAGGGAAGTGACAAAAATCTAATCATCTTTTTTTCCAGAAACTATGATTAATTTTTGAAACTATGATTAATCTATTGATTAATTTTTCCCCTTCACTAAGCAGGAATATTTTTAATCAACTGCTTTATTTTTGTATGTGTATTTTTTTTAGTTCAAGTAATGTTTCTGTCTGATTTTTATGTAATATTCTTTTGTTTAATAATTTTCCCCAGAACTCAAGTTTAAGACTTTAATAGAGTCCAATCAGTGCTTTGATTTAATTTGGAGGGAGAATCTGAGATGATTAATCTGGGTTACCCTAACCAGATAGGCTTGTCACTTCTAACACATTTTGGTCTTTTCCCACAATTCCCCACACTGTGTTTGTTCAGGGTCCCCTGGTCATGGTGTAATGTGCATTCCTCAAGCTTTGTTGAGCACTTACTATGTATGTGCTGTGCTTGATGTTGGCTATGGCTAGAAACCCATGTGGTCAGTTGTCCTCACAGAGACAGCAGTAAACATGTAAGTCTTTAAAAAGAGGGAATACAGAGGGTGAAAACAGTGCCTTGAGGAACGATAAAATGGGCTAGGAGGTGAGAGAGGCTGGAGGTGCTGGGGGCTGGACATTTCCAAGAGTTTTCATTAGGGGAGTATGATGACTGGCACAGGGGAGGAAGTCAGGCCACTGGAGTCCAGCTGGTAAGGGATATATAATTAGGAGACCAGGTTCTGGTTCTGGTGCTGCCTCCATTGCTTACCAGTTGGGGACACAATCAGACTTTGCTGTTTATCTACAAAGCATGAATGTTAAGTGTGGGCTCCTCCTCGTTCACCAGATTTTAGAAGATCAAATGAAGTGATTTATTTGAGGATGCTTTATGAAAGGACATTCAGAGGTTGTTATATTATAGCTTAAAACAACTAGTGTTTTTTTTTTTTAAGATTTATTTATTTATTTATACAAGCACTGGGTACAGTCAGAAGCACGGGAGGGTGAGAGAATTCACCAGAGCCAGAGTGGGGAACAGAACAGGCAGACTGATGAAATACACTGCTGAGGGGAGCAGTGGGCGTCGCAGGAGAGGTCTGCGTGCCATGTGGGACCCTCGCTGGCTGGGATCGAACTGACGCTGCAGAGGCTGCGGGCAGCTTCGCAGCCCAGCACTTAACCGCTGCACCACCAGGGAGGCCCCAGCTAGTGGTTTTTATTGATTGAATTCTCAACTGGAGTACTTTGCTGGACAGGAGGCATTCCCACGGGGTGTTGCGTCTCTGTTCCTTACATCCCCACGCAGAAGCCAGGAACAATGAGACCTGCCTCATGACACTGTAGTGAATATTAAATGAGTTAATTTCATTAAAAACTAGGAGCAGTATTGGATAGAGACTAGATAAGTACTGAAGTGCAACCCTTATTATTATGTTAGAATACATACTCTCCAATGCTATAGACTGGAACAGGCATTAGCTAACATATGTACATTACTTACTTGTTTATAACTACCCAATAATGAGTCCTTTTGGGAGATTTTGTGCCAAGTGGGACACGTGATTTAGGTGCTAGAGAAACACAGAGCACAGGGCATGGGGTCACCTGCCAGGGGACTCACAGCCTGGTGGCGGGCATCGAGGAAAAGTTTTGTTTTCCTTCCCTCCAGAGTTTTTGAACATTCTGGCTGTCAGCAGCTGACTATAAATAATTTCTCACTTGCCTGTATAATAACTCACGTGATAAACAGGCCGCGGCACATTCACGGACCCATCTTCTTCCCAGGGACGAGCATCCTATAGTGGACCCTTGATTTCTCTTCTCAAGGAACCTCTATCAGAGGACAGGGTCTGACGTGGGTGGTAGGAGAGGCTGAGTCAGTCTTCATAACAAAACACTGTGTGTGGAAAAGGAGAAAGGGGCCCTACTACTCCAAACCTGGCAGGGGTGTGTACTAGTGTGCATCCTGGATGAGTCTGCACAACTCTGTGTGTGTGTGTGTGTGTGTGTGTGTATTGGGGGTGAGGTATGTTCCAGTGTGGTTGCCGGATCTGGAGAAAACAGACGACAAGAAATGGAATTGAAACAACTGTTTCTATTACCACCATCTTCTTTTTCTGTTTTCAAACTTCAAGAGTAAAGGAGCTCTATTCTGCTTTAGTACTTTAAACTCATTGTGTCTGTGCAAAACCCTGCTCCTTGAAGACCAAAAACTATGTGATTCGGGCCTCCCCGGTGGCGCAGCAGTTGAGTGCTGGGTTGCGAAGCTGCCCGCGGCCTCTGCGGCGCCGGTTCGATCCCCGGCTGCTCCCCGGCCACCAGAGGAAGGTCCCGCATGGCGCACAGACCTCTCCTGCCGCCCGCTGCTCCCCTCAGCAGTGTACTTCGGTCCTTCTGCCTGCTCTGCTCCCCGCTCTGGCTCTGGTGAATTCTCTCACCCTCCTGCGCTTCTGACTGTACCCAGTGCTTGTATAAATAAATAAATAAATCTTTAAAAAAACAAACAAACAACAACAACAAAAAAACTATGGGGTCTGAGCACTAATTATTTGCCAGAAACCGTATTAGGCCCATTTGTTCTATAGGAGCTGTCAATTCCTGACTTGCCTTGGTCATAGCCCTAGAGCAAATTCTATTTCCTGTCTGGCCTGTTCCCAGGGGGCTCATAGCAGCCAGCAGGGCTGACCAGAGAAGTAGGGACCAAGCCAGGTAGAAGAGAACACAGAAGCCAAAGAGTTTTCCTAGAGCGTCAGGATTCCCTGTTCCACACTGCCCTTCCAGAACACGTGGATCCCCTCCCTTCTCAGGGCTCTTCTGTGTGTGTGTGCAAGGAGAGGAGCTGCTTCTGGCAACACTGAGCAGACCGCCTTTGCACTGGAGGTGTCTCTTGGAATTGAAGTGAGCTGGCTCCGTGTGAGCAGATGGGATGTGAAGGATGTCCCTTCGTGGGGAGAGGTTCAGGATTGACAAGGAAGGACAAAAGACAAAGCAAAGCCAACCTGGCTGAACTGTCTGGTCCAGAAAAAAATGGGGGGAGGAAGAGCGAGGGACTGTGGCTGACCTCCAAAGCATGAAGGCATAAGCTCATTTCTCTGGGAGGACTAATCTCCCTGCATGGTGTGTTGTTTTGTTTTGTTTGTCTGTCTGTCTGTCTGTTTGTTTGTTTGTTTTTCAAATTTCTCAAAAAGACTTAGAAGACCAGCCCTTCAAGGGCTCTGTGGGTGCATGCGGGTGGCCAGTTGGGAGGGTTAGAGCAAGTTCTTGACCCAAACCATTTGGGAAGTGCCTCCATCAATCCTCTGCTCTGGGGACACTAAGCTTTGATGAGGTAAACAGAAGCAAGATTTGGGGTGGGGGTGGGCAGAGTGGGGTGTCTCAGGTGCACATCATTTTCCAGTCCTGGCCCTCAGAAGCCTCTTTCATATATGGTAAGAACTATACACATGATCATCGCTTCTCGGCCTTTTGGCTAAGATCAAGTGTAGAACTATGCACATGATCCAGCCAAACCTCACAAACACTAATATCAGAGGTTTCCAAAATTCCCTGATGAGAGGAGTCATATGAGGGCTTAGTGAAAGCACTGGTGCCTGGTCCCACCTAGACTTACTAAAGCAAGAATTCCAGGGGAGAGTTCTGGAAATATGGATTTTTAACAAGCACCAAAGGTAGTTTTTATCATTGAAGACTGTTTCTGAGACAATCGTGTGGATGTATGTTTCCAGCATTCCAGTCACCCCCTCCTCCTTGTAGGTGACAAGTGGCTACTATATTTGGGAATGAGAGGTCAGAACTCCTACTCTGAAGTAGGCACATGCAATCTATACTATCCCCCCTACAACAATCAGTGTACCACCACTCAGTGTCCGTAGCACCAACAATCAGTGTCTACGAGGCTGCAGTTAGTTCAGGCAGAGGAAAACAAACCTGCAGACAAGGGTCTTCCAGAACAGAAGTTTCCAGCCTGACACATTCCTCACCATCTTTCCCACAGTTCTTCCCCGGCGGCCACCTACTTACCACCTTTGGGGTCACTGCCATTTTGAACCCCTGGGGTTAGCATCTTAAATATGAAATCTCAAAGCCTTCAGGTGAGTTCACCACTAGATCTCTTTAGAGTAAGTTTTCCAACAGAACACACCGGCAGTCTGGCAGGGGCTGGGGGTCAAAGAGAAATCTCCTCCATTGTGTCAATGTGGGCTTCCTGCCTAAAGCTCCCTTCAATTGTCAAATGTGGCTACTGGACCATTCTTTGACCATCTAGAAAAGTATGGTCTTGATTTGGAGATTATCTTACAAGTTTGTTCTGAGACCCTATGAATCTGCTTTTGTATTTTTAATTGAAAAATGTTGTACAGTTTTATTAGTTTTCCATTGTCACATAACCACAAACTTAGCAGTTCAAAACAGCATACTTAACTATCTCATAATTTTGGTGTGTCAGAATTCCAAACATGGCTAGCTGGGTTTTCTACTTCATAGAAGGTTGAGATCAAGGTGTTGGCTGGGGCTATGGCTCACCCAAGGCTTGACTGGGAAAGAATCTGAATCCTTGCTCAGTTGGGTTGTTGACAGAATGTTGTTTCTTGGGGCAATAGCCCCGGGGACTTGAGTTGCTTGATATTAGTCTGTACTGTTTCCTTTCAAATAAAGGGGACAACTAGTTGTTAGGTGACCTTTTTTCAAGCAAGTACAGGTGGGGCAGGGAGAATGAAGTCAGAGAGGGAAGAATAAAGTTGATCTGCAGGAAAAAATGGATATTAGAGATACAGAAAAAAATTGCCTGGGTTTCCAGTTGCTATCCAGTTTTTAGTTCTCGTTTCTCATTCCTGATGGTTTTTGATTTCCAGAGCTTTTACAATATCTAATCTCCTGAGAGTAAATTCTTTATTTTGCTTAAGCTTGTTCAAGTTGGCTCTTGTTACTTGTCAAGTTGAAGAACCATGACTAAGTTGAAATGTCCAAGTGGGCCTTATTTAGTTTCCACCTATAACTTCTCCATCAACCACTTATCTGCCATCCACTAAGAAGATTTTCTCTCCTCTCTCTCATGGCCCAGCACTGTGCTGGTTGCTGGGGTATAAGAACAAGCATGACTCAAAGCCCCACCCTAACAACTCACAGTGCATGGAAGCACCAGATGCATGTTAGCAGAGCCACAGGTGGACGTGCTGGGGAGCACCCAAAACTGAGCCCAGAAAGAGACTTCCCAGAAATGCTTCCTGGAGGAGGTTGCTAAGACCAAGGGTGAAAAGGAATAAGCCCAATGAAGGGAACAGGTGAAAAGATTGGGTCAAATTGTGGGCACAGGATATGTGCAGGGGCAAGAGCATGGTGAAACAGAGAGTCAAGTGTGTATGAAGAGAGCTTCCATAAAAGTGGCGAAGAAGGTACCATGCCTGTCTGTCCTACAAAACTATTACCTCCTTGAAATTAGGGACTGTGGGTTTTTTTTTTTAATTATTATTATCATGAACATGTAGCTTCACATTCAGGAATTTATTAATTAAATTTGTATATCTGGACACTGTGTTTACTTTTTACTTATATAAATTAAAATTTACCCTTTTTGTGTGTAGGACGTAGGCTCAACAAATGCACATGTGGTGGGTTATGTGCCCACCACACTGTCAAGAAACAGTACAGTTTCACATCTCCAAACAATCCCTTTATGCTGCCATTTTGTAGTCAACCCCTGTCCCCACTCTTTGTCCTTCCTGGTATTTTAGATATTTATATTTTGTTTATACCCACCTATATGCTATAGATAGTATTATCTGTGTTTGATAGATGAGGCAACAGGCTCAGTGGATTTTTCTCCCTTCTTTCCATGGCTTCTTCATTCTGGAGATTCAGGGGTGTGTGTGTGTGTGTGTGTGTGTGTGTACTTACCTTCTCTCAGAATCACCCAGTAAAACACTCAGATTTCAGATTTCTCTGGTCCCATGCAGGAAAGGATCAAGTCAATTCAGAAAATCACACCTTACTTCCCAAGACTTGGGTTCTGTGCTGAAAGGCTATGAGAACAGAAAAGCAGCATTATCTCTGGCTCTGCCTTCCCTGGCCTTTTGCTTTGGGGCTAACGGCACACATTTCATGGAGCCAATAAAATGCACCTTCTTCTCAAGAAATGTTACGACAGCTGGCTTCCAGATCCTCCAACTGTTATGTCTTTTTCGGGAAATATCCATTAATTATTTTTAATCATCTCTTGATTTTACCAAGAAGGCTTTTATTTCTACAGGCGGTTCACTGATAAATTGGGCAATGTTTTCGTGTTGTTTCTTTCCTGCGGTGTGGTGTAACTTTCTTTGTCATCGATGCATACGTCAAAGCAGGCTAACCAGAGTATTTCCCCAGCCACAGCATATGGTTGGGTCATGCAAAGGGCCATCGTAAATCCTCCTTGACAATGGCCCAAAATGATATCGTGACCTGGTCCCCTTGGAATCCAGATTTATGAAGATCTGAATGTGAGAACTGAGTGTTAGGAGCTTGGGTTTTTTTAAAAGGTGCCACGTGAATACATCTGTCTCTTTATATGGCTACTTTCCTCCATATGGGGCAAGTGAATGAAAAATATGTACAGAGGTATTTGAAAAATTTTTGAGGTGCCTCATAAGCTTGCCTAGAGCTGGTGGGGGGGAGGAGAGCAGAGTAAGCACCCAATAAATATTTGTTGAGTGACTGCATGAATGGATGGAAGAATGAAGTGGAAACTGAGTGAGTTATAAAGTCATCTCATTTTTCCAGAAAGCAACTCCTAGTAGGAAGGCATACTTGGTTGCCTTTCTAACACCATCCTCCCTTGTCTACTTGGGAATGCACACCCAATTATAATTAGGCAGTCTCTCTGTCCTCAACTTCAGGGGTAAATTTTACTTCAAGCCAATCAGGGCTTGGTATTTTTCATGGAGATTTTGATTGATCTGGGAATAGGCATGAGAACTGTTTTGGCCATATCAGATTGGAGGGCATGAGTTTAAGTTCATGGCATGGGGGGAAACTTTTCAGTTTCTTCTGATGGGGAGAGGCAAGGAAGCATGACACGACGTTTGCTACCCTAGAGGCTTTCCTTCCATGCCAATAAGATCATGCCTAGGGTGCTTACTTACCTTATGACATCAAGAGGAACCAGCTTTGGACTGAGGATGGTGCTGTGCAAAACAGTGGGAAGAGTATTTTATCCTTGGTCACATAATTGAGCTCCTGAAACTTTCTGAGGAACAGTCAGGTTTTTGGACCACCTTTTCTTTCCTTCTGACTTAAGTTTGCTTGAGTTGGGATTTCTGTTGTTTTCCCCTTAAAGCAAACCAACCAACAAAAAAGAACTAAATTAAAAGCTCGCAGTTAAGGATGAGAAAAAAGACTGGACTTGGTTGTTTTGAGAAGTTGTAACATTGCCCCCTGCATGAAAAGCCAACGTGTAAACCCACTTTTGTCTTTATTTTGCAAGTACCCATGACTGGGAAGGGTTAATGTGGTGATGCTGGTTTCTCAACTCCTGTAGGTGAAAGTTACTCATGTGGAAAAGAAGTCCTGGTCATTGTCTAGTTGGGGTCATTAAGCATGTTTCTTTATTTTTTTTAAAGATTTATTTATTTATGCATACAAGAACTGGGGTACAGGCCAGAGATGTAGGGGGAGAGAGGATTCACCAGAGATAGAGTGGGGAACAGAACAGGCAGACTGACGAAATACACTGCTGAGGGGAGCAGCGGGTGAGACAGGAGAGGTCTGCTCGCCATGTGGGTTGCTCCGAGGCCGGTGGGGATCGAACCCATGCTGCAGAGGCTGTGGACAGCTTCACAGTGCAGCGCTCAACCACCTGTGCCACCAGGGAGGCCCTAAGCATGTTTCTTTCCTTCACTGTTTTTTTCCTATGGTTCCTGTGGCGACAGAGAAAAAGTTTCCTGACATCATACTCCATTACCCTCTCCTGTTTCTGGCCATTTATACTAGTACATGGGATTCAGAAAAACCTTAGCAAATATCCCATTTGCAGTTATTATAAGCAAACATGTACACAACGTATACAAGTAAGTAAATGTTAAAAAAAAAACAATACTTGCCTAAAAAGACCTTATCCTCCACCTGGCTGACAGGCCATGGCACTTCAAACAGTGATAGAAAGTCTGAATAAACAGAAATGCAAAACTGTTAGCCATCAAAAAATAGGATATCATTAATGCTTGGGTGAGAGGAAACTGATAGTAACTCTCGACCTCAAACAATGTTTTGGTCCACCACCACCATCTTTAGCCTGGAGGAGGGCATTTGTTTCTGTATCCATCTGCTTCCACCCTGCTTTCCCTATAATCAGTTCTCCACACTGAAGTCAGAGAGAGCTCATGGAGAAGCAGAACACAATATGTCATTCTTCTCCTCTTCCTTCCTTGCCTAGCAGACACTGTTCAGGCTCCTCCTCTCCGCGGCCAGGTCTCCTACCATGCCCCATCCTATTCTTCTGTTTCTTTCCTTCAGGGGGATTTCAGACCCCACCCATCAAAGGCCTTTGCATATTTGCCCCCCTCACCCCCACCTGGAACACCCTTTCTCTCCTCTTCAACTCATCAACTCCTAGTCATCCTCATTCTGATCTCAGCTCAACATCCTGTCCTTAGCAAAGTCTTTTGTGACTTCTCTGAATAGGCCAAAACCCATGACAGGGTTCCATAACAGACAACTTTCCTTTGAACTTGTCCTGGCCATAGTTCTACAAGTGTTTGTGCACCATTTGAAACATTAACTCTATCCCCCACTGCCTCTAGGTAGGCAGAGATTTTTATCTGGATTTACTAACCATTGGATTTCCAGAGTACAGCAAAGGGTCTGGCATGGGATAGGTGCTCAATAAATATTTATTGAAAGAAAGAACAAATCTATAAACATGCAAGCTACATTCACTCTGAGCAGATACAAATCTAACTGGTCAGACTCATTAACTTTACTCCTTTACTCTGAGAGCTGCTAGTGTTGTTGTCCCATGGCATAAGTGAACACACTGCGACTTAGAAAAAATAATGTTCCCAAGGTCACATGCCAAGAAGGTGACAGAGGTAGCCCATGACTTAAGATACTGAACTCTGAACCACCAGCCTCCACCATGCCTCACAGATGAAAGAAAATTCTGAGAATCCAGAGGAGAAAGTTTAATGAGTGAACAAGAATTCAAGTTTGTTTTAAAAGACAAGTTGACTTTTACCAGAGGGGCACTTAGTAGGAGCGTTGGTGCACAGGGGTATTGCTGTCATAAAAGCATCTTTGAGAGGTGAGTAGGTGAGGTAGAAAAAGACAGCCCCTCCTCCCCACAGATGTAGCTCCTCGCTAGGACACATACCCTGACCACATGAGCACAGGCTCAATGCAGGCCATACTTTTTCCCTTAGCTGGGCCCTTTTTGGCAGTACAGAAACCACACAGCTGTCTGCAGCACCCTCTAGGAGTGAAGGTTGAGAGGCAAAAAGTAAAAGATGTGAAAAAATCCATTTGGTTAGGGTATACACCTTCTGAGGGAAGTGCAAAGGTGTAAGACCTGCACTCACTAATACAGGGTCACTAACCAAACACATGACCCACTTTCTGAGCTCCGGGCCATGTGTTCATGTGCCTGGATCACTCCTATTCATGGGCAGGAGCTACCACACTGAACAGCAATGACTTAGAACATTTCCCGTTGTTTAGAAAGTCCTTTTCCACAGCACAGGTCTAGAAAGCAAATGGAGTCATTGTAAAAATGAGCTAAATTGTTATGCTGCGGGCCATGGGGAGTGATGAAAGGGTTGCCAGGGGGAGAAGTGATGATTTCAGGAGCACTAACAATTGCCGTTCCTCATGGGATTCTGATGTGCTGAGGAATTAAGTACCTCACAACATGACCTCATTTAATCTTCATAAGAGCTCTACAAGGCATATATTATTACTAGCCCCATTCCAGAGGTGAGAAAATGGAGTCCTGTGAGACTAAATAATCCTGAGAACTCTGTGTCTGATTCCAAAAGGCTCTATCTATATCATGCTCTTACTCTGTACCCACATTAGCCTGATGATGGAAGTGAATTATTCAACAAAGCAGAGATTGAGGTCACAGCCTTGGAAGTGTTCTAGGCATGAGATGATAACAGCTTCAACTCGGGGGCCATGAGCTTCCTTTGTAAAAACCGTCAGATGGTCCTCATTCTTTGTTCCCAGCCTATAGTTTGCTAGTTTCCCTCCCTTCCTCCCGAACCATTAATCGCAGTGGGCTACATTTTCTTTGGAATCATCTTTGCTTATTCTTTTGCTCCTTCTGTTGGTGTTTCCGGAGAAAATCGTGTTTGCATTAGGTTTTAACCTAATAAATTTTTATCCCTGGGAGGATGTCTCCTGCCTCATCCTGCTGTTAGACCTCCCCCCTAGAGATCCCAGGACACAGCTGGAGAGCTTGTGTGGGCCCCACCATGAGCCAAGCCCAGAAATCCCATCTGGAAATGTACGTGGCAGAAACCTTCCTCCTCCCTCAGTTCCCCCTATAAATGGAAATGCACCAATGGATCCTACTTCCTGCTGGGATGTGGGGTCTTTTTGCTGCTTTGGCCTCCTGGTGTTGAAGGTAAATGCTCACGTGGCATGGCTCTATCTTTCTTGCATATTCCAGCAGACCTGTGTTTGTAAATGTCCGGCAATGGAGAGGGATAGGCCTTCCTTTGGCCTTATAAAGAGAACTGGTTTCTAGTATTTGGTTTCCTGGAGTATGGGAAAGCAGATCTCCATTAATACCTCTGAAAGAAGTTTGTGAGAATAATCATTGAGTACTGATCTAACTATGACAGCTGGGGAAACTGAGGCATAGAAAGAAGAAGAGAATTCCACAGTTGTCAGGACTAAAGAACTAGAAAGCAAACCATGACATCCAGGTTGCCTGGTCATGCTTTAACCACAACCCACACTCGCCTATTTAGTTACAACAAACACAAAAGAGATAAACATAGATGTAAGTTAGTCTAAACACTATATTTTAGAAGTTTTTCCTCTGATGTCTAGTCAGTCATCGTGACCTTTATTGGAGAATAAACCAACTTGCAACAGCTGTGGACAATTATTTACTGTATGTCAGAGACCAAAGAGCTTGGGTAATGAAGTGCATTCAGCATTAGAGGGAGAGTGACGTGCTTGGTTCTAGAAAACTAGCTTTTAAGTCAGTTCTGAATTCCAAAGATCAGGTATCAAGTTCATGAGAGAAGAGGTGTTAGAAGAGCCGAGGATATGCTGAGCTGTGGGCTTTGCTTACATAGAAGGAGGGTTACAAAAACGTATTGTCACACCTGGAGCTTCATCAGCCTGCAGTCATCCAGGAAGATACTCCATGCAGATGCTACTGAGGTGATATGTCCCTCACCATCCATAAAAGTGATCTACAGCTGGCTGTGGAGTTACCCAACCAGCCTGACTACTCAATAAGAAACATATTTGGATTCCCTCACTCAGGCTGTCAGATTTTACAGCCACCTGATGGTCTCCGGCAGCAGGGCAGCAGTGTGGCCTCTCAGCAAGAAGCTGGTGAAGGAGTCTGGTGGGGGGGGGGGGCAGGGAGTGGTGGTGGTGGGGTGGTTCAGAAACATTTGGCAGTCAAGAGAGGGACAAAAACTTTGCATAATTCAGGGGTGAGTTCAAAGCCAATGACATTTACACTCCATGCCAAGAAAGCATTTTAAAACCAGTGAGGTGCCTTTAAGCCAATAAGGTATTATTACC
Organism: Talpa europaea; assembly: GCF_964194135.1. Classification (NCBI taxonomy): domain Eukaryota; kingdom Metazoa; phylum Chordata; class Mammalia; order Eulipotyphla; family Talpidae; genus Talpa; species Talpa europaea. The sequence continues at coordinate 66,650,276 of NC_140078.1, forward strand.
TTTAAGCACATACCTTTTGCCTTTGATAATAAGTGCTGTCTGAAAGCATTTGAAAATACCATCCACGATTTAAAACAGGATGTGTCACCTCTGCACTTTGAACTTCCAAGAGAAAAAGGCTTACTTGATGTTGATGCATTTCATTACAAGCAGACATCCCCCACCCCACTCCTACATCCTCACCTGTGCTGCAGAATAATGGAATCTGGCCACACTGCCTGTGGTAAGAAGAGCAATGAGGCTAATGAATTTCCTCTCCAAGGGCCTCCTACCTAGAGGCCAGCCCACAGTAGAAGGAAAATTGCTGTAAACACTCCCACCCTTTGATTGGGGCCCCACTCCACAATGCCTTACAAAGCAAACCCTCAGCCTAAAGGAAGAGAAGTTGAGGACTCTGTGTTCCAGAATTTTAATTAAACAGACCACAAAACCCTCTTGCTCCCAGAAAGAATTCTAAGTCTGATTTTGAGAACAGCATTCCTTAAATTACAAATGACAACAAGCCAGGAAATGTCATCATTATACTGGGTAAAACAGTGGAGGGCGATAGCATAAAAATGATAAAAATGAAAATAGAAATAAACTAAGAACAGAGCTAGATGGCTTAGGTTCAAATACTAGCTCTACTATTTACTAATTGCATGACCTTCGCTCCATTATTTAATGTAGGCTGTTGGTGAATCCTTGCAACTTGGAATCATGACTTTGAACCGGAAGTGACCTTGGAGACCATCTTGTTTGATTACTATTCTCTTAGCCTTACCCATGATGGTACAACAAGAAAATTCTAGAATTCTCTATTCTCACTCCTCTATTTTTGTCAGAGAAAACCATGAAAATTTCCACATGGCAGACAGAGAGAAAAGGCAAGAGGGCTACTGAATTTTTGCCAAACACACTGGCCTAAATTGGAAACTATCTGAGAGTTGCTGATATTTTTGGGGCTGGACTTTAAGACTTAGGAGCACACAAGTTTAACTGATAGCGCAGAAAATGCTTCTTACCTCTTTTCCTCCTTGTGGGATCCAGTCCCCTTGTTTGTGAAATAAGTACTAACATGGTTCATTCCAAAAATTACTAGATGATTTTTTTAAAGATTTATTTATGAATACAAGAACTGGGGTACAGGTCAGAGGTGCAGGGGATGAGAGGATTCACCAGAGACAGAGTGGAGAATGGAACAGGCAGATTGAATGGAATACTCTGCTGAGGGGAGCGGTGGGTGAGACAGGCAAGGTCTGCTTCGTCATGTGGATATCTCCCTGGCAGGCTGGGGATCGAACTTGTGCTGTAGAGGCTGCGACAGCCTCATAGATTGCGTCTTAACCCCTTGTGCCACAGGGAGGTCCTTACTAGATGATGTTTACCATGGAATACAAGGTCCTTTTCCAGCTGTCCTCTTTTCTATCCAGTCTCAGCTCTCTGGCCACACTGACCATCTGTTACCTCATGTGGCACACACGCTCATGAGTGGAAGTTTATTCACTATAACCTTCACTTGTTACGTTCTTTCACCTTTTCTACCTGGTAAATCTCTAGTCATTCTTCAATATCAAGGCCAACATTAACTTGCTGAAAGGATTTCCCAGAGATCTTCATTCATTCTAATAAAAGAAAAGTTGAGTACCTACCAAGTGTTGAGCCCTGGGTTGAGGGCTTTTCATGATTATGGTATATTATTCATGAAACCTCACTGTGATACTGTGACTCCCTCAGATGAGGAAAGCAAGTCTTATCAGAGTTAAACAATGTTCCCAATGTTCCCAAGCTGTTGATAGAGTCACTTTCAAGTTCAGATCTGTCTCATTCTAGAAGCAAGTTCTTCCTTATCTGTCCATACTGACCCTCCTAATGAACTTTCCTCATGCTTTGGTTACATAGCATTCCCAGTTTCACATTATCTTTTTTTCTCCTCTACTTAATTAAAAGTTAGGTTGTGTATTAATCTGTTTTATGTCTCTGATAATTAACTCACTGTGGTCCACAACAGATGCTTACCATGTATTGGTATAAATGGATACATGGGTCAATGGACAGAGAGAAGGACAGATTCAAAGAAATTTCTTCAAATGGGGTGCCTAGATAGTCAATGCATATTTTGCATTGATCCTGGGTCTTAGTAATGGCAGGAAACTCAAAGGAAAGCAACGCTGTACTGTGTACATCTATAACCACAGAAGAGAAGCCTAAAAATATTAGACAAAACAGAAAACATCTCAGCCACCACATGGTCGCCCTAAAGAATGAGGATACATGCTCTCTGTGCTTAGTCTTTGTACCTTAAAAAGTAAAACCCTTATGTGAACTTCTCATGACTTGAGTGGCTTGTCTCGCCATATGCCTTCCAAAGAAGTCTCATCTGCAGACTTTAAATAGGTAAACTCACGGTTCTGACAAATTTCAAATGTTTAGACTACATCAGCTTACTTTTTCTAGGGATGCATAAAAAGATATAGAGAAAATGAGAACAGATCTTAGCTTAGGGCAAAAATAGTAAGCCAGTGAACAGACACATAAAGGCAAGTTCAGAGTTGGTGCCTGTGTCTCACTGTTCAAATTGGCTTGCCTGGAGGGTCAGCCTCCTCTCAGTGAGTACGAGCCAGTGTGGTTAGCAGACAGTGCTTTCTGACAATGTAGGCTGAAGCAGGAGAGGCAAACATTGTGTCCCTGTGTAGGAATAGAAGAGAATCGGACATGTTAAATATAATCTCATGGTCTGCCAGCCCTACGAGCTTTGAAGCAGCATCACACTTGGAACCTCTGTGGGGTGGCTGCAGCCAGCGATGAAATAATTGCAGGTTGCTCTGTGATGGGAGAACATCCTAGCATCCTGCCTTGGGAGGCTCTCAATGTAAAAAGGCTGGTCACTCACCTTAGATCAGATGCAGATGGGTGGTTTGGAAGCCTCATTAAACTGAAGCTTTTATCTTTGACCCCAATGAGATAAGTTCAGCCCTAGAGCTACAAAAACTATCACTTAAGCTTAGAAACCACTCTCTCAACGGATTTTGCCTTAGTTCTAAGCATACACTCTTGCTTGGGGTAAATGCCTGAAAGTGTTTTCTACCTTAATTTTATCCAGTTTCATTTTGGAAGAAGCGACTTTTATAAATTAGGTGAACGCCCTCTGCATGCTTCCACATCCTGAACATGAGAAATAATAAATACTTGCAGCCATGGGGTGTTAATTAAGCTTGAAATACTCTGCCAAGTTCTTGATATGACATTGTCTCATTTAACTCTTAAATCAACCCGACAGAGATGTCTATGTTCAATTGTCTTATGGATGAGGAATACGAGACTCGTCTAGTTGTTCCACAGAAAAGACAAGTCTCATACAGGCTTCCTTTAACATTCAACTCCACTCTCCAACCACCATGCTGTACACCCAGCTTCTCACATATTTAGTAAATCTCAAGTTTCATGACAACCAGGGCAGTTTTACCTAAGCGTGAACATCATTCAATGTACCCAGAGAAAAATAAATTAATAAAACTTTTTTTCTTGTGAAAAAGACAGATACTGAATTATTTTGGAAGGTGAATGTGACCTTTGCACTGAGTCCAGCAGGAATGAATGGAGAGAAGAGTTATGTCCACATGAGAGTGAAAGACTCCTGGGTGGGACTGTGGTAGGGGGAACCATCTTATATCAAGGGATGGTGAACCTAGGAGCTGAAGAGTTTTTGTTGCTAGAGGATAAATGTTCTGCTCACTCAGGAACCAAAACCACTTCAGAGACCATTTATTTACTTATTGACAAGCTGTTGCCGAGGTGAAGAGTCCCTGTGTCCCGACTGCCCATGAAGATGTCTTCAGATGGCAGGAAGAGGCTGTTCAAAATGGCTGTCGTAGCCAGAGCAGGGAATGGAGGTTCCGGAAGTGGATGCGTCTCCCTCTGCAGCACTAATTGAGCCAGGAAGGGTTCCACTTGCTGATTGGCCAAGACAAACAAAGTCCAGCGCTGATGGGGAGGTGGCCATTGGGGAACAACTGAACCACACAGTGGTTCCTCTTAGAAGATTGTTGCCACAAGAGCAAAACCAGGGCCTGTGGTTTCCTGCTGTCCTCTCTGATATAAACTCCAATGACTCACGGCCAATGGCATGCCAAAATTTCACATCCCATCTCTGAAGGAACCCAACCTGCACAGAACCATGGCCATTCCCACCGCTTCCTCCTCCCGGGATGACCAGGATGTGAGTGGACATCTTCCACAAGCAGCCCAGCTGGAGTAGGACTGGCCACGCACAGGCACAGAAGGTGGGTGGGGGAGTGTCAGTAATTGTCAGCTCAACTGAGCCAAGGCCGCTGTGTCTTAACTGACTAGTTGTGTAGGGAGGAAGAAAAGAAATAACATTTATTGATGTCAGACTTCTAGAAGGATAGTGCAGTTCGGTGGTTACAAATGGAAGCTGTGAGTGTCAGATTGCATCTGGTTTTACCACTTATTAGCTGAGTGATCCTGGGAAGATAGATAGCCCTCCGGGACAGCAATAGTCTCATCCAGGAAAAATAGTAGTATCTATTCCATCAGAATATTTTGAAAATGGAGATTATAATGGTAAAGTTTGGTAAATGTTAGTTTTTATCATTGTTATTACTACCACAGAGGATCAAGTCTGGTTGGTGGCAGAACTGAAGAAAAGAAGGAATTATTTCAGAGGGAATTAGTACCTGCTATTGAGAGGGATGCTTTATGAAAGTAGAACACTGGACTCCAGTTACATAAGTTGGAAGAAAGGCTCGACCCCAGTGCAGAGAACATTCTGTGGACAATTAAGCCTAAAAACACTGTGATTTCCTTTGCATCCCAAGAGTGGTCTGAATGAAGCAAACATCTTACTCACTACCTGGCACTGCAATTATTAATCCAAACCCTAATCTCTCCAAAGACTTCCAGTCATTTCTACCAATATATTGCCAGCTTGACATATGCCAGTTTCTGTGCTAGGCACTGGTGGAGGGTAATAAGTAGACTGGAGGAAAGTGAAATGTGGCTTCTCTTTTTGAGACACCAGTGAGAGGGATGGACTCACCTACACTAGATAGGCCAGTCATTGCTCCAGTGCTGAGACATACCATGTGCAGGGCACATGGGAAGAGGCTGATCCTGAGTGGGGAAGCCGTGCAGCCTTCCTCAAGCTGTGTGCTTTGAGACGAGACTCAAAGGTTGCTGTCTGAGGGAAGAAAACAGTATAAAGGGATCATCTGATACAGAAGCAGTAGACTGGAGGGCTAAGGACGGATAAACTGGATGATAAACGTTAGAAATGTGGAAAAGACCACGTTTTGTAGAGTTTTGAACTTCAGGTTGAATGACTAGTGTTTCTTATTTATGTTGGGAAGCAGTATCCGCTGGGAATATAAAGTGAGACATTAACACAGAAGTGAGTTTGAGTCTCAGATCTCTCTTGTGCATACTATGAACTTGGAAAAGTACTTTGCCTTTGGGTCTACTTTGTCCCACTGTAAATGGGAATCGCAATAGTGGCTGAGCCACACAAGACTGTGATGTGTGCGGGCTGCTCAGCACAGCACCTCAATGCAGTGGATGCTTATAAAAATTAGCTATTGCTGTCATTGTCAGCAATCAAGAAGCAATTATAATAGCTTATAATTGCTTATAATAGCTTATAATTATAATAGCTTATAATAGCTTAGGGAGAAATGATGAAATCTGCGCTAGTGCAGTGGAAGGCAAAAGGAAGGGATATATCTATATATATATATATAGAGAGAGATATATATATATATGTATACTTTCCACTGTGCTAGCACAGATTTCATCATTTCTCCCTAAGCTATTATAATATATGATATATATGATATATGTGATATATGATATACAATATATATGATATAGCTGATATATATTATATATATATATGGTTGTCAGAAAAGTCATGACATATTTTTTTCTGTTTTTCAAGCAAAAATGCATCATGGGGCCTCCCCTGATGGCGCAGCGGTTGAGTAATGGGCTGTGAATCTGCCCGCAGCCTCTGCAGCACTGGTTCGATCCCTGGCCCCTGGTGAGGGTCCCACATGGCGAGACAGACCTCCCCTGCCACATCCACTGCTCCCCTCAGCAGTGTATTTCGTCTGTCTGCCTATTCTGCTCCCCGCTCTGTCTCTGGTGAATCCTCTCACCCTCTCGCGCCTCTGGCCTGTACCTGAGTTCTTGTATAAAAATAAATAAATCTTTAAAAAAGAGAGAGAGAAAATAAAGGAGGCATAGAATCAGCTATCTTTGTAATGAACGTCAGAAGTTAAAGGAATGTGAAAAGAGTAGAAAGGAGGTTAAAATCTGGCACAAAACACAAGTGGTTTTGGTTGGAAACTATTTGAACAGGTTTTTCAAGTAGAGGAAATACTCACAGGAGAAGAATTGAAGATGCACAAGGAGAAAGGATATTGATGACCTAAGCATAGAAGAGAGAATGTGTGAATTATGGACTCAATATGTGAATTATGGATTTTGGGGAACAAAGCTGGACTATATCTTATGTTGCTTCCACAGCAAGGAAGAAAGGCAGTAAGGGAAAGAAAATGTTTAGATAGTGGTTAGAGTTTTGTCTTTACTAGAAAAGAAAGTTTTAATAAACTTCCATTTTAAAAAAGCCACAAAAACATGGAGTAGGATTTTGTTCTCTTAATTCTCTTGAGAGGTAAGGTAGGAGAGCAGGAAATTACCACAACAGTTGATTTGAAGTTGGGACCCAGGCTAGCCATAACATCATTAAATCTTACAATCTGACTTACAAAATGAGAATGCCCACCATTCTATCCACCATTCTATCCACCATGAGGATAGACTGGGATTTGAATGAGATAATATATGTCTCTGGCCCTATAAAATTGATCTGTAAATAACTGGAGTTATTATTTTTCATTTACTTTGTTTGTGGAACTGTTTTGAAACTTTGTGCATGAAAAGAAGAGAGCCTGATGTCAGGTGCATGAGCAAAATGGAAAGATTTATGCTCTGCTTTATTTGTGTCTTAGATAGACAGTAGCAGAGGAAAGCAAGGCTTATCTGGAAGTCAGTCCCTGTCCAGTAGTGTGAGAACGTACAACTGTAACACCGGGTCACTTCATGGGCTTTCCATTGAGGAAGGCCCCTTCTGACACAATGTTTTTCCAGTGATGTCTGCAACATGGTTTTGAATGAGTCAAGCTTTGGGGTTCCTACCACTTCCTTTGTTATGTACGTTTGCCATTTCCCAGATTTCATTATTAGGACATTTCCTGAAATTCAGCTCAGTGTGTTCCTTTTTTTCTTATTTCAGAAAAAATTTCAGTATCAACTGTCAAATGGGGACCCCAACTGTGAACAGTAGTAAGTTTGACCGTGCCATCAGAGTTTCTAAATGGGACTCCAAGTCTCCCCACTGAGACCCAACTCCTCTATTGATTGAGGACTTAAAAATCATGCACGGTCTTCCAGACATCACCAAGCTGCCATAGTTGGAAGCAATAGCAACAAGACCCTAAATTTCTTTTGAGGTTGGCAGCCTGCTAGGATTGTCTATCAAAAACCTCTTGAAACTTCATCACCTTCCAAGACCTCGTTTTTAAGCAGATCAAAGTGCTTTCTTCATGCTGGTGAAAGCCAGAGGTCCAGGTCAAGGTGAATGAGTGTAGGATTCCAAAGGAAGCTGGCAGAACATCAATGGAATGGGTGGGAACTAAATCCTTTCTTTGAAAACTTTTTTCCATTGTTTCCCAGACTTTTGCAGTCTGAAACATCACTGAATGTGCCTCTGCTCCTGCCCTTGGTCTCTACAACCCTCATTCAACTACACATTAGTTCAACCATCTAATGCCTAAAGTCCTCAGGTATTCACACATTCTAAAAGCTAATGGACATACATGTGTACTGAGCTATACATATGATTAAATGCCCATGGTCACCCCCAAATTACCAACCATCTTATGCCATGAACTCACAATTAAGGTGTTTTTTTTTTTGTAAATTCTTATAGTACTTTGTTGTATCCCCCGTGACATTTAATATGTAGTTTTGTCTTTTCCCCCAGACTAAACACTCACTATCAACAGCTACTGTATCTTCCTATTCATCTCTGTGTCCTTTCTCAAGCCTAGCAATTTAAATATTAGATAAATGGGTAGTGATCGCCAGAGGTAGTCTTAATCTTTCATAATATTTTTTTGTTCATATTACCTTATTGTGTGTGTGTGTTTTATAAATTTTATTTTTATATTCCCCATACAATTGCAACCCTTATTTTGACCCCAATCCCTCCCCTCCCCACCCCCGCCCCCCATAGAGTGTCTCTGGTTCATAGTTGTTTGTTGATTTTGATTTTCACTTTCTTATAGTTATTCATTTTCCTGGTCCCTTATTTAAGTTTTCTAGATTCCTGCTATGAGTGAGACCATCCAGTATTTTTCTTTTTCTTTCTGGCTTATTTCGCTGAGCATGATCCCTTCCAGCGCCATCCATGTTGCTGCAAATTGCATGTGTTTATCTTTTTTGAATGCTGAGTAATTTTCCATGGTGTATATGTACCACATCTTCTTGATCCAGTCATCTATTTTTGGGCATTTGGGTTGTTTCCAAAGCTTAGCTATTGTAAACAGTGCTGCTATAAACATAGGGGTGCAGGTGCTCTTTGGAATTGATGTTTCTGTGTCCTTTGGGTAAATACCTAGGAGTGGAATTGCTGGATCATTGGAAGCTCTATGCTTAGTAGGTCAAGAAATCTCCACACAGCTCTCCATAGTGGTTGGACCGTTTGCACTCCCACCAACAGTGCAGGAGTGTTCCTTTTTCTCCACAACCTCACCAACATTTGTTGTTGCTAGTTTTTTTAATATGTGCCATTCTCACTGGTGTAAGATGGTATCTCATGGTAGTTTTGATTTGCATTTCCCTGATGACAAGTGATGTTGAACATTTTTTCATATTCCTGTTGGCCATTTGCATTTCCTCTTCAGAGAAGTTTCTTTTTAGCTCTTCTGCCCATTTTTTGACAGGATTATTTTCTTTGTTGTCGTTGAGTCTCATCAGCTCTTTGCAGATATTTGTGATCAGTCCTTTATCATTAGTGTTGTGTGCAAAAATGTTCTCCCAGTCGGTGGGGTTTGTCTTTGTTTTTGTTATTGTCTCTTTTGCTGTGCAAAAGCTCTTTAATTTGATGTAGTCCCAGCTGTTGATCTTTGCCTTCACTATCACTGCTTTGGGTGATGTGTCTGTAAAGATGTCTTTGATGTGCATATCTCGTAGTGTTTTGCCTATATTTCCTTCTATTTATTTTATGGTTTCAGGTCTTATGTCTAGTTCTTTAATCCACTTTGAGTTGGTTTTTGTGTGTGGTGTGAGGTAGTAGTCAAGCTTCATTCTTTTGCATGTAGCGACCCAGTTTTCCCAGCACCATTTATTGAACAAACTTTCTTTGCTCCAATGCATAGTCTTTGCTCCTTTGTCAAAGATTAGTTGACCATAAATCTGTGGGTTTATTTCTGGATTTTCTATTCAATTCTATTGGTCTATGTGTCTGTTCTTGTTCCAATACCATGCAGTTTTGAAGATTATGGCTTTGTAGCATAGTTTGAAGTCTGGGAGTGTGATGCCTCCATTCCCTTCTTTTTTTTTCAGGAGAGCTTTGGCTATTCTGTTTTTTGGGTGATTCCATATGAATTTCATCAATAATTGTTCTAATCTTTCATAATTTTAACAAATATCTATCACTCTAAGTATTAAGTATTCTATGGGAAATGAATTGTCACTCTTTTTTTTTTTTTTGTTATACGAGAACCGGGGTACAGGCCAGATGTGTGGGAGGGTGAGAGGATTCACCCAGAGATAGAGCGGGGAACAGAACAGGCAGACTGATGAAATACACTGCTGAGGGGAATAGCAGGCGAGACAGGAGAGGTCTGCTCACCATGTGGGTTGCTCTGAGGCCAGTGGAGATCGAACCGGCGCTGCAGAGGCTGCAGACAGCTTCACAGCGCTGAGGCTCAACTGCCTGTACCACCAGAGAGGCCCTGAATTGTCACTCTTGATGGACAAATATACATATGTATTTGAGGTCGCTGCCTCCTAATGTAAATCAATACAAAAACCAATTAAACACTGTGAATAAAATAAATATATAATCAATATTATAATCATCAAAAATAACATTTATTAGATACTTTATGTCACACATGTACCTGTGCTCAGCCCTTGGTCTTTACCTCTCTGTCTATATTTTCCTTGGTGATCCTACATATGCCACAATCCTCCAACCTCTCCAAAACCAATCCTCCAACCTCTCCTCCCCAAATTCTAAACTCATATACACTGCCTCTATTTGGATGGCTAATGGAGACCATAAATTCAATGTGTTTAAAACTCATTTCTGATCTCCTGCAAAGTCATTCCACTTTCTGACTTCCCCAACTCAGTGGATGGCTACCTTCCAGTTGCTCGGACTAAAATCCTTGGAGTCATCTAAATTCTGTTCCTTCTCTCACATCCCACATCCAGTGCATAGGAAAGGAAATCCTGCTGATTCTATCTTTGAGATATATAGAGGATTTAGCCATTTCTCATCACTTCCCCAGGCCATTACTACCTTTTCCTTAGGTTAGAGCTTTATCTTCCTAATTGGGATCCATGCTTCCCCGCTTTGTGCCCTACAGCATAGTCCAATATAGCAACCCAAAGCATACATTTTGTCAGATTTTGACCCATTTGGCATCTCTCAATTTCATTCAGAGTGAGTCAGAGTTATCTCGAGGTCTAGCCTGACTAATACTTCCCCATTGCTTTACTGACTCCTGCCACATTGTCTCCCTTTCTCATCTGTGAACATATTTGGCAGCCCCTGCCTTGGACACTTTGGTCCTGCAATTACCTCTGCCAGTGGTGCAATCCCTACAGATACTGCTTGGCTAACTCTTCAACCCTTTCAAGTTTCAGTGAGATTTTCCCAAACCACCATCTTAATGTCACCACTGCTCACCCCCAACACTCCTGCTTGCCCTCACTCTGCTCTAATTCTTGTTATTTTCACAGGGTTTCTCACCTTCTAACATATTATATAAAGTTGCTTATGTTATTTGGTTACCTTCCTTTCCTTTGTATAACATAAGCTACATGAGGGTTCTAGTCTCTTTTATTTGGAAGTGTAAAACTCACAGAGTAGACACTTGGTGTTGAATCAGAAGCTGAGAAATAATGGATGGTCTTGGAATCATACACAGGTTCCCTGTGTGAGAGCTCTAAGTAACCTTAACACCCTAAGTGTGGCATATTTTTATAACACTCATGCTCCATGCTCATGGATTGGAAGAATTAACATATGTAAAATATACATCTTACCCAAAGTGATATATGGATTTAATAAAATCCCTATTAAATTTTCAAAGAATAGAGAAAACATTACTGAAATTTGTATATAACCACAAAAGACTCTGAGTAGCCAAAGTAGTTTTAACAAAAAAGAATGTAGGTATCACATTTTCAGACTTCGAACTATATCACAGGGCTATAGTAATCAAAACAGTATGGTGTTACAACAAAAACAGACACACAGACCAATGGAAGAGAATTGAGAGTTCAGAAATAATACCAATGTCGTGTGGACAGTTAATGTATGGTAAAGGAATGAAGAGTATAAAAGTGAGCAAGGAAACTATCTTCAACAAATGGTGTTGGGAAAACTGGACAGCCATATGCAAAAAAATGAAACTGGGCCACTCTCTTCACCATGCTCAAAAATTAATTCAAAATGGATTAAAGATTTGAATGTAAGACTAGAAACCATAAAATACATAAAAGAAAACACAGGCTAAACACTCCATGACATTGGTTTAAGTGTTGTCTTTGGGAACTTGACTACAACAGCAGAGAAAACAAAACCAAAAATACACATATGGTATTCTATCACACTAAAAAGCTTCTGTGCAGCAAAAGAAACTATCATTAAAACATAAACCCCTTACCGAATGGGAGAAAGTATTTGCACATCATACATCTGACAAGGGACTATTACCTAAATCTACAAAGAGCTCATTCAGCTCACCAAAAAGGAGACAAAGAACCCAATTGAAAAATGGGCAGAAGAGCTAAATAGACACTTCTCCAAATAAGATATACAGATATACAACAAGCACCTGAAAAAAATGTTCATCAGGGAAGTACAAATCTCACAGTAAGATACTATCTCACTCCTATGACAACAGCCCATATAGAAAACATGCAGAAATAACAATGGTTGGTGAAGGTGTAGAGAAAAAGGAATCTGCAAACACTATCTGGCATTTCCTCAAAATATTAAAAGTAGATATATGATCAAACAGTTCCATACCTAGGTCTCTACCTGAAGAATAAAAAAACACTTATTTGAAGTGGTATGTATGTGTTCATTGCAACACTATTTACAACAGCCAAGTATGGAGACAACCTAAATACTGATGACAGATGAATGGACTGAGTATGTGTGGTACATGTACATGAAGGAATACTATTCAGTTATAAAATAGATGAATGCTTGCCATTTGGAACAACATGGTTGGACCTAAGAGGGATTATGCTGAGTGAAATAAATCAAAAGGAGAAAGACAAATACTGCATGATTTCACTCATATGTGGAATATAGAGAAACAAAATGAAGGAGCTGTCAAAACAAAACCAAAATAAACCCTAGAGATATGACTGCATAATTGCGGCTGCTAAAGGGGGAGTGAGGATGGGACTGTGAACATAGTGGGACAGGGGCCCAGTGGACTCTGGTAGAGGAGTATGGGTGCCTTGATGATAAGTGTGATGTGATAACATACATCTACAAAGGTGTGATCTTATATGTCTGAATCATACACTGTGTTATAAACAAATGTTACCTCAATAAAAACTAGTAATAAAAATAAAATAGAAAATAATTAAAATTGAAAAAAGTTTCAAATTTACTTGTTTGATTCCCTTTGCTTATTCTTGGGATGGTCAGTCTGTATATATGGAAAACAGATTGGTAATTGTTAGGTAATTGTAATTGTCAGTTAGGGAGAAGAACAAGGGAGGAAGATGACTGGCTATAAAAGGGTGGCTCTAGTGATGGAACTGCTTTATCTTGATTGTTGTGGTGGCCATTCAATCACACCTGTGACAAAATTTCAAAGAACTAAATGCAAGCATAGTCAAATGCGTGCATGTCAAACTGGTGAAATTGGGGTCAAATCAGGGTATTTTGTTGATGTCTATTTCCTGTTTGTTGCATTACATTGTAGTTATGTAAGATGTTATCATTCAGGAAAATTGGATAGAAGGTCCATGAGCTCTCTTTATGAGTATCTCTATGCAAGTATCTCACAATAAAAAGTTAAACAATGACAACAAAGTATTATTTTTCCACTTGACCACATGTCCAACTTGGCATGGTGGGGGCTCTAGTCACGTGGGTGGCATGGGCTATCAGAGCCCCTACCATCTGGAACATCAGTCACCTTGTCAAGGGAAGGGAACACATCATGTTACTCTCTAGCCCTTAAATTCTTCTACCTAGAAATGACACATCCTTTCCACTTCTGTTTATTTATTTTAAGATTTATTTTTATTTATTTATGCATACAGGAACTGAGGTGTAGGACAGAGGTGGAGGGGGCGAGAGGATTTGCCAGAGACAGAGAAAGTAGCAGAACAGGCAGATCTACTGAAATACACTACTGAGGGAAGCAGCAGGCGTGACAGGAGAGGTCTGTTGCACCATGTGGGTTAGCTTCCAACTCAGTCTGTCATGGTGGTAGCGCTGAGACTTAACCCCTAGGCCACCAGAGAGGTCCTCCACTTCTATTTCATTGGCCAGAGCAAGTCCTTTGATTCTCTAACTCCCAGGAAGTAGGGAAATTCAGTTGCCATTTGTCTGGAAATGTTAGTGATAGTACTATAGTCATAGCCATTCAGATTCTATAGATGGCTAAAATATTAATAAAGCACTTTGCTTTTGCTTCATCATCATGTGATGGATGAAGTAAGTGACTTCTACTTTCAATCAAATGTGGGGAAAACACAAATATGAACATTACTGATCACTGGATTTTACTTGGAATGGTGCCTGAGTTTCACTCTTAAGAAAGTGAAAGCCTTCAGAAAAGGATAATGAAAATGTTAAAATGTAATTTCAGAACATAGAACAATCTCTTCTTGGTCTTTGATCTTCCAAATGTTTGTGAAAAATAACTGCCCATTAAATTTTCTGCAAGTACCCATTGCAAATGAACTTTAGTTGTTCAATCTAAAGGCCTACATTGCCCAATTAAAATGTGCCTCAGGGGCCTTCCTGGTGACATAGGAGTTAAATCTCAAGCTATCATCTTGATGGCCTGAGTTCGATCCCCGGCCAGGAAACTAACACACATGGCACGACAGACCTTTTCTGTCTCACCTGCTGCTCCCCTCAGCAGTGTATTTCACTGCCTGCTCTGCTCCCCACTCTGCCTCTGGTGAATCCTCTTACCCCCTCCCTTCCCCACACCTCTGGCCTACACCCCAGCTTGTCTATGCAAAAAATAAATAAACAAAATCTTTTAAAAATAAAAAAATAAATATACCTCAGGTGTGTGTAAAAATGTCTACATGTTAAGGGAGGCTGTGTGAAGGGTGGGTGTGGGTGCTTCAGAGTAATAAATTTCAAAGGACATTAGTGTGGGACAAATACCAGAGAGGGTAGGAATTTGCTAAGAAAAGAAACATGATGACATTGATCAACAAATAACCAGATTATTCAGAAATGATCAATGGAATGTTGTGGTTGCTAAAAAGTAAATCAGATTATTTTTTTTGGAAATGTATCTAAAATATGGTCTTGAACTTGGACTTAGTCAGAAGACAATTGTATTGATGAGAGTCGCTTAGGAATGGGACAAAAGGAAACCTATCCTTACTGAGCCTCTGTCATGTGTCGTCACCATCTCCGTCAGTCCCGATAACCTGCACTGTGGTCCTGCACCGTTATTAGTGTCTCATTGTGCAAATGCATGAAGAGGTAGAAAAGGGAAGTTGTGTGTCCAGACCTGCCATTTGCACCCAGCTCTGCCTGACTGCAGCGTTCAGTTATCCCCTACTAGACTGTGCTATACCCCTTGTTCATCTGAAGTTCCTTTGGGGCAGGACTATGAACAAAGTTCCCACGAATGGGTTCCGGCTTCTTTCTCAGCCTGTGTTCAACTGCTTCCTGCTATGGCCCCTGAGCTCCAAAGGTCTCTTGCATGGCTCTGTCTAATCTCTGTGCCTTTGTGAATGCTATTCTAGCTCTTTCTTCTGTATTTCCTTATCCCAAATCTTAGCTGTTCTGCAGTTCCTAGTTTATGTGCTGCCTCTTTCAAGTTTTTCTACATCCTTAGTTTAAAATCTTTCAGATGAAAAGCAAGAAAGAAATGAAATGAAGGAATGAATGAATGGATACATGGACAAATGGTACCTTCCCCTAAAAGTAGTTCTCCATCCCTTCTCTTTCCATAGTATGGACTCTTGTCATAGCCTATTGAGAATTAGTAGTTATTCAGCTTAATTTGGAGAACATAATTGAGTCCTTACTACTGCAGCCACTCTGTGCTGATAGGATGTGGAAAAAAGCAAAGGGTAAGACCTAGCCCTTTCCTGCCTTCTTTACAACTACGCAGATAACAGAAACTTCCTGTGAAATGAACTCTGATGCACTTGAGTGTGGCTGCCAGACTCTCAGTTCCTTAAAGGAGGAGCAGCATTTGCAAAGTGGGGAACTTGACTTCATATCTTTCCCAGAAGAAGTCTGACTCACATCAATATCCTTCATTAAGAGCAAAGCCCCCTGCGGAAAGACCCCATCCATTCCTGGCCAAGCAAGACCCCCCAGGTTCTTGGAGGGGCACTTCGTGGCTCAGAATTGCAAATAGCCTATTGTGGCTTCAGCTGGCCTGAAATGATAAGGTTAGAAAACCAAACAACATTGTCCTGAGTGTTCATAAAAATGAGCAGAAATTAGAGAAGCTTTAGCATTCTTAAGATTTATCTTTTATTATTATAACCTTGCCCATTTTAAGAGTGGTCCCAGAACATTTAAAAAATTATAATAAAATAAGATGGCAACATAATACTACCATTTAAAATAAAATCATAGATTAATACCAGAAAACTCCAGACTATTCTATTTAACTTCACATAGGGGAGTCTTTGAAATTAGGTTAAGTGACTCCAGGCTTTTTATTTATAGAAACAGCTTGGATGTTGGTCTGAGAAGTGAAATATCCAGGTTTTCAAATAAACTTGAGTCACAGAGAATTGTAAATAATGAAGAGCCATGTGGATGAAAAACAAATATTTTAAATGTTCTGTCTAATTGATAAGGAAAACATTTCATTAGGTAAAAACCAATAAAAAGATCTAAAGACATATGTAAAAATTATGTATATACAAAATCACAAAACATCTTTCACCATTTTGTAATCTAAGGTGGAAGCAAATGTGAAAGAAAGTTGCCCACAAAGGGGAGTCCCCTGTCCCCAAGAAGAGCCATGGAAATTAATCACAGGGTGCAATCTGGCAGAGCACCCAGCTTGCCTGTACTTTCCTTTGCTAGAATTAGCAAAAGGTGCCCCCTCTGGGTGGATACAACACATTGAACACACGACTTGGCATCTGAAGAGACTTTCTGCTAAAAAAAACAGTGATGTAAAAAATATATAAAATAAATTTAAAAAACGAAACAGTCAGTGCTTCAACTTCCCAGGGAACACAATCTCACCCAACTACTGAACTTCAGTCCTCCTGCCAGCTTGTCGCAGTAAATTTCACAGCTCACCCTACCTGATTAGCAGCATTCTACTTAAATGTCTGAGGAAAAGGCATTCTGTTGCGGATCCCGTTCTAGTTTTTTAACTAATTGTCACCCCTGAGCTGTTTCTTCTTCTGCAAAGTATGACAGAGATGCCTACTCAGATCTAATCCCATGTGGGCAATAAATGGGCTTACTCCTGGGGGAAGGCTGGTTTAGCTGCCAGTCCTCATGCAGGAACAAAGCTCTCCTTATATGAGTAAGCAATGTGCCACGTACCGTCCATGGAATAAAGGGCTTTCTTTTTGCCTCCTAATGTATTTCTATTTGACATTAAAAAAAAAAAATCTACTTATTGTTTTGAGGTAGCGCTGTTCCACAGTCCTTGCCAGCTTTGACAGTATAGGATTCCCCCCTCAGGTGTAGTTACTATAGCTCTCCCACCACTGATGCACCCATATTTATTTATTTTTTTAAAGATTTATTTATTTATGCATACAAGAGCTAGGGTACAGGTCAGAGATGCGGGGGGGTGAGAGGATTCACCAGAGACAGAGCGGGGAACAAAACAGGCAGGCTGACTGAAATACACTGCTAAGGGGAGAAGCGGATGAGTCAGGAGAGGTCTGCTGCACCATGTGGGTTGCTCCCTGGCAGGCCGGGGATTGAACTGCTGCAGAGGCTATGGATAGCTTCATAGTGCTGTGCTTAACCCCTTGCGCCACCAGGGAGGCCACACCTGTATGTGTCTTCGTTTAGGTTTGTTTCGTCAAGTAAAATATAAAATAAGCCAAAACACAATCATAATTTCTATGTACTGACTACTTTCCCACGTGCCCAGCCTTGTGTCAATCATTTCTTTTTTTTTAAGATTTATTTTTTATTTTATTTTATTTTAAGATTTATTTATTTATACAAGCACTGGGTACAGTCAGAAGCGTGGGAGGGTGAGAGAATTCACCAGAGCCAGAGTGGGGAGCAGAACAGGCAGACATACGAAATACACTGCTGAGGGGAGCAGCGGGCAGGGCAGGAGAGGTCTGTCGTGCCATGTGGGACCCTAGCCCGTGGCTAGGGATCGAACTGCAGCTCCAAAGGCTGCGGGCAGCTTCACAGCCCAGCATTCAACCACTGCGCCACTGGGGAGGCCCAAGATTTATTTATTTTTATACAAGAACCCGGGTACAGGCCACAAGTGCGGGAGGATGAGAGGATTCACCAGAGACAGAGTAGGGAATAGAACAGGCAGACTGACGAAATACATTGCTGAGGGGAGCAGTGGGCGAGACAGGACAGGTCTGCCACACCATGTGGGATTCTTGCCGGCCAACTGTGATCGAACCCGCACTGCAGAGGCTGCAGACAGCTGCATAGTGCGGCGCTCAACCACCTGTGCCACCAGGGAGGCCCAATCTTTATGGCCTCATGTAATCTTCACAAGGTGGGAATGTGGTTTCCTCCATAGTACAGATGCAAAAACCGAGTGTTAATATTAAGTAACAAACAATAACACAGCCAGGGTTTAAGTTCACATCTTTGTAACCTGGAGCTTCTGCTTTCAACAACTATGCTCTTGGTCAGTTCGTTGTGGAAAACTGGAAAAGAGAGAAAGAAGAAAGTACACTTTCTATATTCTGTCCTCTCGCTATAACATGTCTTGCTCATCCTCATGATATTGCTCTAACATTGTAGGATGATTCCTTTCAGTTACAGAGTCAATAGAATACGGAGTAAATTTTTTAAACAGTTGAGGAGGTAGCTATTAATAACTAGCCTCCACTACCAGGGTAGGCAGAAGGCAGAAAGACTAATATTGTCTGCATTGTAATTACTTTCTCTTAGCCTCTGCAAGTGCCATTATTATAATTGCTAATACCATGCCTAGAATCATTTATTCTTGTTAATAATTGTAACAATAACCATTTCGCATCTCTACTGCTTTGACAAAGGCATGGAGGGAAATATACATTGTTTTTAATTAAATCTCTATTGAGAGCAAGTGAAAGGTACTTAATCATGTTCATGAGTCTGTAAGTACTCTTTCTTATCAGAGACTCCACTTGGGAGGCCCTATAGCTTCTTACAACTGACAGGCTACAAATCATGCCCTGGACTGCATTGCCATTGCCTTTGAGAAATATCACTGGAAACTCATACACATGGTACCTCTAAATACTGGGCTGGTTTTATGGAGCCTGCCAAGCATACTTCCTCCTAATTTCAGAAAACCTTCCAAGTATTAGAACATGGACATTCTTCTTGGGTTCAAAATATCTGTTTCCCTAAGTAAAACGCATGTTCTCATAGATACAGAGAACAGATTGGTGGTGACCAGAGGTAGGGCATTGGGGTGAATGAAATGGGTGTAAACTTTCAGTTATAAGATAAATATAACCTGGGGCCTCCCTGTGACATACGGGTTAAAGTATTAGTGCTATCAAGCTATTACCAGCCACTGGGGCCTGAGATTGATCCTGGCCAGGGAGCTGACCCACATGGCACAGCCTACCTCTCCTGTTTTGCCCGCTGATCCCCTCAGCAGTGTATTTCGGTAGATTCGCCTGTTCTGTTCCCCACTTTTTTTCTGGTGAATCCTCTCACACACACCCTGAACCTCTGGCCTGCGCCCTAGTTCTTCTATGCATAAATAAATAAAATAAATCTTAAAAAATAGATAAATAATATCTGTGCATGTAATGTATGGTGAATTTGGTGACCATAGTTAGCAGTATTATTTTGCATATTTGAGAGTTACTAAGAGAGTAAATCTTAAAAGTTGTCTTCATGAGAAAATGTAAATTTGTTAACTATATGTTAACTAAGCTTAATGTGGTAATCATTTTGTAATACATAGATATATCAAATAATGATGCTGTACACTTCAAAACTAATACAAGATTATATGTCAATTATATCTCAATTTAAAACAATAAGCACTATTTCCACCAGAACCAGGATTAGGTTATCGGTGGAGTCCATTATCTTGATATTTTATCATTCCGGGTCTGAGCCGTAATCCATTCCTCTGTACCATGCTTTGGATATATTTCAGGAATAAGAGAGGATTCACATGACAATTGCAATAAACCCAACTTGGTTTATTGAACAAGTAAAGGTTCTGGTTTATTTGCTTCCCTTCTTCTACAGTTGAGTGCTGCCTAGGAACACCACCAGGGGTTAGGTATGACTCCATCAGGGAAACATGGCCAGACACATTAAGGTAAGCTCCCATTGTCATCCTTACTTTTTCATCCTTACTTTCAAAGGAAACAGAGTCTCTAATACAGGGCCAACCAGAGTTTTCCAAAGTTTTTTTAAAGAAGGGGAAAGAGGAATGTGTAGAAAGACATGGCTGCCTATGGACCTTACTGAGTAAATTTTGGCCAAGTAGCATAGACATAAATACTATATATTTTTTTTTTTCTGGTTCAAGGGAGAAGGAAACAGTTCTACTTCTCTATTAGAGATGTGCTCGGCCTGACACCGAAAAGGAAACATACTTTTGCAGTTTTGCTCAAAAGTGTTTTCATAAGTCCAAATTTCTAGGTGATTACAAGTAATTGGCTTCAATTTATTTCATTCAAATTTATGGAAAAAAATGTCTGTCAAAGACAATGGAAAATAATTAAGACGTTAGCTCAGTGTTAGATGTTCAGACAGCAAAGACCCATTAGCTTCCCCGTCGATGTTGAATTACAGCATTGTGACGTTTATAAGAGTGACAGTGAATACAAGGACCGAATAGGTCCTGCCGTATTCCGCACTTCAGACTTCTTGCCGTTCCACTCTGGCCTTCATCTTCTTCAGTGCTCTGCTGCTATCTCTTGAAAGAACTGATTTTGCTAACTTTGAGGATCCTCCTTAGTAATATATTCAATATGTGCATTTTCTTTGGAAGAAATACAGTAGTCTTGTGAGCGTTTCCTATCTGCTCTTAATTTCCTATACTGTGAATTATGTCATCTAGTTTTTGTGCTGTTGCCAGTGGAGAAAAAGCTGTCTAGATCAGTTTGGGCAGGCAGCTTCTTACCCCTAGGCAACCCAATTAGATCACCCCAAAGTTAACTCACACCCAGGAAGACCAGATGCGTTTCCCTACTCTTCCTTGTTGTTTAAGCATTTAGCCTTAGAAAGACTCTGAATTAAGTTCCTTAACACAAATGCTTCTTTCAAGATCTAATACAAAGGTGGGTTAGTTTTGTACATGTATTACAAAAGCAATATGCTAAGGTACTAAATCTAGGATGAGATAGTTTCAGGTTCTGAGGGTGGATTTTGATCCTAGAAGTAAGGTCTTTTGATCCTCAACCTCCTGAATTCGTCAGAGCAGTTTCAGATGAAATGGAAAACTTGAGATTTACAGACTGAAGCCATTAGGTTGGAAGGTAAAGGGCAATTAATGCAATGCCCACACCTACACAGCAAATAAAGAATAAAAAGACCTTCATATCAAATTACTTAAATAACTGTTTCCATTATTTAGTTTGATATCCATGAATGAAATCCCCTTCAAACTCTATCAAATTTCCCATATGTATAAATATAGATTCTTCTCCCTTCTAATGAAGCAATTGCTAGCAACAATTAGAAATTATCCTTGCAGAATTTTTTCACCTAAACTAAATGCTTATGTCTGTATGTTCTATATAATTTTAGTTTACTTATATCAGGTTAGCTTTTTACAAATATTGATAATTTTTGGAGACTTTTTCACTTTAGCTCATTTATATTTTACCTCTTTCACTTTAATCAATGATCAACCTCCCTCTTTCCTAATGCCAGGAGACTCAAACTGACAAATATCCAGTGAAATTCAGATTTTGCTCCTTAGGGGATATACTGAAATCTCTAAACATTTTTGTTTTTAATGAAAGCAGTAACAAAAGAGCTATATATGCACATAATGTCGCTATACTAAAACAATATCATGTCCTGTTCAGTAAAGAATGTTACACCATTTCCAGGCATAATTACTTTTGTGATCCATATAATATGATATGATATGATATGATATAATATGGTATAATATAATATAATATAATTTTTGGAGACTAAGAATCAGAAAAGAGCAAAAGGGAAAAAAAACAAAAAACAATCACATAGGTCAAACCATTATAAATTAATTATTAACAAAAGACTGTCAGATGAGTAAGTCAAACCCAAGAAACTCTTTCTTAGACAAAAAAAATCAAATACACTGAAGGCAAATTTCCAGAATATCTGATATTCAGAAGAGAAAGAAACAGTTGAGACATGTTGGTAATCTTTTTTTTTCTGCTGTTAAAGAAAATAATAGACGTGAAGACATTTTATCCTAAAATAGTTATGAATGAATCTGAAAATAGCATGAATCCCAAGGAAGGATATTTTATTCTATTCAACCACACATTAGTGTCATTCTTAAAAAAGTTAATGCTTGCTAATTTGTATTTAAGCCCAATGCTATCACATGTCCCCAAATTTTTTATAATTGCTTTGGCCTGTTTAAGATTTAATCAAAGTGATATATTCAATTAGGTTATTATTCTCTTGAGTTTCTTTTAACCAGAACAGGCCTTCATTGTCACTATTACTTTATTTTCCAAGTCAATTAAATTCGTTAGAGATCAGGCCAATTGTCCTGTATGGATTATAGCATCCATAACTTAGTCACACCATCCAGAGTAAATTCTAATACACAGGTAAGTAATGTAAATGGTCATGCCTATCCCATTTTCTGAAATTGTTTAGTTGCTTCCTTTCAGTGTTGATGAACTTGTTCCTATAGCTCCTCTGCCTGGCCTCCTGGAATAATCTCAGGATCCCTTTAGAGTTGTGTCAGCAACACCGCACTGATAAACAGGCTTGTAAGATGAAGGATGTTGGGCTTCCCTGGTGGCACAAAGGGCTGCACACAGTGGTGTGAAGCTAAAAGCAGTCTCTGCAGCACCAGTTCAATCCCAGGCCAGCAAGGGAGCTACGCACATGGTGCATCAGACCTTTCCCTGACTCACCCGCTGCTCCCTTCAGTGGTATACTTCGGCCTATCTGCCTGCTATGTTCCCCTGTCTATGTTCCCTCTGTCTCTGGTGCATCCTCTCACCCCCCGCATCTCTGGCCTGTACCCCAGCTCCTGTAATCATAAATAAATAAATCTTAAATTAAAAAAAAATAAAAAGATGAAGGACGTTGCTCAAGAGCAGGATCCTGGCCTTTTTAGAGACAGAAAAAAGCATGGGTCAAACTGAATACTGGAGTTAGGGCTTTAGGGAGGGCGAGGCTGCTGACATACTCCCAACCCCTACCACTGCTCCAATCTTATTAACAAGGCATTCCACTGATCAGTCCCTGGGATGCAAAGTAGATCAGTTAACGGCCCCCCAGGCATTCCCAGTCATACCTCATGATGTACAACTCTTGCGTACAAGGATCAAGTGTCCTGCTCTTGTCTAACTTGAAAGGAGCCTTGTACACCCACACTTTAGTGCTTTGGCATGCACTACTCATGCGGGATGCTAGGTACTGGCCACTGCCTCCCACCAGGGGTACAGCATGTCTGGTGCTCCATTTGCAGATCAGTTCATACCTAAGGTGATGACAGAATAGGTATTCCACCTACAAGCTGCGAGTGTCTATGTATATCTTGCTTGGCATCAGCGTGTTTATAGTTTTCCATCAATGGTTTCCCTAAATATTTTTGTATCCATCCTTAAATGTTCTTTGAATAGGGTTGTCTCACACAGGTTGCAAAATCCTCATACGCTTTTTCATCCAGAGATGGACTAAACCATGAGAGGGATCAAATTCTTTGGAAAACGAACTAATGTGGAAAACCTATAATGACCCCCATTTTCCTTCCACATAGTACTGTTCCTCTGAGTATAGTCTGGAGGGGGCATGTTCAAGGTTGTCAGGCCTCACACCTACCCCCACCCCCAGTCTCATGCTTGCGCACACACACACATGCTTAGCCAACAACTGAGTTTATCTTTCAATTATTGACAGAATTACAGCCAGACAGCCAACTTGTAAGAGCGAAAGGTGTCAGAGGCTGCAGGAAGCATGGGGCCCCACCAGCCTCCTCTCGCAGGCATGGTCCGTCACGAGGGCAGTCAATTGCCCATCTCCTGTTGGTTTTATGGGGATCACCCAGCCGAAGAGGAAGGGTAGTAGGAAATTCATTCAGTCCTAAGGTTACAGCAAGGAAGAAGGTCCTAATTTGGGACTCCAGATTGTTCTCATAACAACTAGAAATATTTCTAGTGAAAGGCAAAGAAAACTGGATGGACAGAGACTCTCCTCTCCTTAAGAGACTCCTTGCCCAGCCAATGCCCTTGCCTTCTCCTCCATGACACAGGCCCTTGGCAGAGCTGCTCTGTGCTTTTCCTGTGAATGGAAACTCTGTTAATTAAACACCACTGTGCTTCCGGGAGACATTTTCTAGGCAATTATTGATTCCAATTCAACCTGGTGGAAACGTTCTCCACATTCTTGGGAGAACTCCCTGAGACAGTAACCTTTCTCCCAACGCTTTTTTTTTTTTTCTTTTTCTTTTACTATTTCTTTAACCTTCCTGGTACAATCCTTTAATATAACCAAAATGAAAATAATTGGATTCTTCAGTGGATTCCAGTATTTTTTCATTTCCAAAGTGGAGACATTTTATCATTTGGGGGACTTTTATCCCCTCTGTAAATTTAGATTGTATACCTATTGGCTGTTATTTTCTCCATTCCCCCGACCACTAAACAGTTACAAATATAGGGATGCAACTCAGTGGGCTTTCATGTGGCTCTTTTCTCTGGAAAACCACTGACTTGGCATCCATTGGCTCAGCATGTTGGGCTAATATTCTGTCTGCTAAGGTAGCATTGTGGTTTAGCAAAGGAAAGGAAAAAAAATACAGGGGAAGTGGAATGCCACGCTATGGTGTAAAAGATTTGTTTTGAAAATCATTAAAGATACATCAAGGTTCAGGAGGTCTTTGATTTCAGACCATGATGGGGGGGAGGCAGCTAGCTTGCAAACCCCTTCACATCATAAGTACCATTTGTGGGTCTTTGTACTTAAGCACTCTCTTAGTGCCATGATTTTCAACAGATCCTCAAAAGGGTTCATGATCCAACAAACTAATGTGAATTTGCAGTGCTTGTGAAGACACGTTTAATGGAGAGGAGTTGAAGAACAAAAGAAACCCTACTATATGTCCTCCCGGATCACAGCCCTTGCTTAGCCCGCTGTCCTGTGTAATGAATTATACCTCCTTTCACGCTCGAGAGTGGACGGGTCCTTTTTTATAACCTCAGTCCCCATGCTAATAGGATTCTTATTTACAAATCAGCAACCCTATCCTTTTCCAGTATTTCTGGTTAAGGGGTCTTTCTAGTACACACAGATCATGTTTTGGAAGTCAGGCTCAAAACCTAGGGCACAGATAGGAATAGGTGAAGAATGTTCTATGGTATTGACCTTCCCAGACACTCCTGTGGGTGGGGGGCAAGTCAGACCTTTCATGGGCCATTAAAGGACAGAGGGAGAACATAGGGAAATGAGGACTTAAGTCAGGCCCCCGATTCCCTAAGAGTAGTGCATTTAATCCTTTGCCACCATATCCAATGCAACCTTGGGGGCGGGAGGGGATTGCAAGAAATTATATAAAAGGTTCTTAGGTAGTGTGATACATGTTCTCTGAAAAAGCAAAAAAATTCCAGGTCACTCTCAACCTTTCAATGGTACTAAACCCAAGACATTTGTTCACTCAATTATTCAATGAATATTTCAATGAAACAACTATGATATCTCATTCAATGAAACAACTATGATATGTCTGACACTAAGGATACATTGTGAGCAAGATGTGAGTCCCTGTCCTCCTAGTACTCATGTCTTGGTTCTCTGTGGGGTGTAAAGAGGTATTTTAGAGGTGCTGCCAGATGCCAAGTCCTTAGCACATGGTTGGCATTCAACAAATGGTCATTATGAATGTCATCTGATCTTGATTTAGCAAAGACTGACTCTTTGATCAAACAGGTTAATATTGTTTCTTTTACTTTTATGAGTAGTAAATAATTGATTTTTAATTGCTGATATCATAATTATAAAATGAAAATCATCAGAGAGAGAACTGTAAGGAATTGTTTTTGCAGTTGTTGCAATATTGCATTTAACAGGTGGGTTTCCACCCTATGAATATTCAGGCACATGAAGTAGGGGATTTCTTTTAAATATTATATATAATATAGCTGATATACATGCATATATATACATTTATACCCCAAAAGTCAACAATGCACACACACAATAATAGAAAAGAAGGAATTATAGATACCCACACATTTTCCAAAGAAATATTAAGAGGCTATATTTTTTAGAGAATGTTATAATCACTCCAAAAACTTCACAATTACTATCATCAAATATATTCAGAATTTTATTTTAATTTTGTTCATAGTAACCGGGCTGCTTAATTAACCCTTGCCTTTAAAACCAGAAGTGTCATTTTGAAAAATGAATGGGAAAGACTTTTGAAAGTGTTATTCTCTGTAATTTATCTTTCTCTTTGGAAATAGTCACTTCAATAATAAACCTTATCTGAAATGGGTTGTCTGCACTTGGTGAAAGCAGTTTGGGGGGTCACAGATTTCATAACTCTCTAATCTCTGCAAACTGCACGACCTTTCCCAGTCCAATGTGATAAATCAAATTAATGTCTCCAATTACAGCTCAGGAAAACGAGAGACAATTGGTTCAGAATGAGCTGGCCCCCTTGCAAATCACGACCTTTTTATTTATTGTATATATCATGCTTGCCTTTTAGGCATTTTTATTTGAGGTGTCTGTAATTAATGATATGGTTCATTAGTTGGAAAACAGCTCATGCAGCTCAGAACACAGTAGTTCACAGTACTGTGGGACTTAACTGATTCCACATGGCCCCAAATATTTCCCTAATAAGGCCTTAGTGGGAATATTTTGATGTGTACATAACAAATGACAGATTTCCAACCAAGAGTACACAGTGGAGGTGTGGTATGCTGAATGGTGTTATTTGGGGCTAATACATAATTAATATCATAAGTGGCTTCTGTTATGGAGGCTCCATTCCCACCCCCTTAATTCTATCACACTCAGGTAATGGTATGTTAGGATATTGATTCCAATATTTTTGTGCTTGTTACTGAGAGTAAGTGAACACCTGCATGGCTGTGTTCAAGTTCATCATTTCCTTTGTATTAAATCTATTAAATGCAGCACAACTAGAGAGAAAAAAGCCTAACCAGGTTCCAGGCTGTGAGAGGTTTGCTTTTCTCGGTGGGTCCCAGCTCTGTCTACACAGGAGAAGCATCTGCAGATGGCTGAAGCCCCCTGAGATCATAGCCTATCACAGAGATTCTGATTTAATCTAAGATGGGGCTGGGTTAAGAGCCTTGGATGTATCTTTTTTTTAAAAAAAAAGATTGATTTATTTATACAAGAGCTGGGGTACAGGCCAGAGGCACGGGAGGGTGAGAGGATTCACCAGAGTCAGAGCAGGTAGCAGAACAGGCAGATGGATAGAAAGCACTGCTGAGGGGAGCAGCAGAAAGGACAGGAGAGGTCTGCCGCCCCATGTGGGTAGCTCCCTGACCAGATGGGAATCTAACCCACACTGCAGAGGCTGCGGACAGCTTCACAGCACTGCGCTCAACCCACTGCACCACCAAGGAGGCCCATCTAGGATGTATCTTGACCCCCAAGCCATCTCTTTTAAAGCAGTTGAGTTAAGTCTTGGTGACTTTCCATTGTAAGCCTTTCCTGAATGGCCTAGCCCCCGATGTCTCCTGCCTTTACCCCCAACTGCCCTGTCTGTATCCTTTCTGCTGTGCTTCAGTTCGCACAGCTCACATTAGGTCAGGTCTCCACTTATGCTCTTCCTCCTCCTTGTGTGCATTGCGCTCTTCCACCCTCTCTTTGTGAGACTCGCAAAGACTCTGTGAAACTGTTCATTGTGCTGGCCCAGGCCTAAATAACACTTAACAAGGACACGCCTTTGCCAATTTATGCTATGTCATTGCATAGTGCTATCTCCCTCCCCATATGGTAGACAATTCAGGGTCAGGAACTGGGCCTGCCTGGCTCACCGCTCTATTTTCACTGGTCAGTAATTCTTGTGACAACAAGGGGACATCACTAGGCATTGATACACTAGTGGAATGAATGGGCGTCTAGATGAATAGCTGTGACATAGGATTCAGGGTAACTTCACCCAGGCTGTGGTAAACAGAACAAACTTAGTAATGAATAGAGATAAAACGGCTTAAATGGTGACTCATTTATAAAAATCCTGCTTTTTAAAATAAGATTTACTCCCAGAAAGATGCAACAAAATTCTAAGTTTACAAAATGTATCCAATTTTAACAGTTTTAAGTTTTAAGAAATATTACTATAGTTATTAGAATATCCATATGGACAAAGGTTTAATGAGAATATGTTTTCACGTATTTATCTTTCAAAAACTTCTCCCAAAGCAAGAAATATTAATTTAAAACTACTATTTGAGTAGTTAGTGGTCCCTCTCAGTGATATTTATGAGCATTTAAACTTTATCCTTAACTTTCTTCCATCCTCCAATGGGAATATAATAATGAAGCCCCAGGGCCTCCCTGGTGGCTGGATTATTTTATTTTATTTTATTTTATTTTTAAAGATTTATTTGTTTATTTATTTATACAAGCACTGGGTACAGTCAGAAGCGCGGGAGGGTGAGAGAATTCACCAGAGCAGGGAGCAGAGCAGGCAGAAGGACTGAGGTACACTGCTGAGGGGAGCAGCGGGAGGCAGGAGAGGTTTGCGCACCATGTGGGACCCTCCTCTGGTAGCCAGGGAGCATCCGGGGATTGAACTGGCGCTGCAGAGGCTGCGGGCAGCTTCGCAACCCGGCGCTCAACCGCTGCGCCACCGGGGAGGCCCACCTTCTTCATTTTAGAAAAATAAAATGATTGGTGTTAGCTACTCTGGTGATTTCAAATTTGATCTTTGATTATTACAGCTATTAGGTAATTTCCTTGACCTTTGCAAACAAGTGTAAAAAGTAACAGATGTAATTACTCTTCTCATTTATATTTAGGGAAACAGATCTTAACTGCCACCCCTTTAGGAAGACCAGCTGCTCTACAGTACCCTTCCTCCATGCTCACCTATGATTTCTGTTCAGATTCCTGGTTTTCCTTACTGGCATAAATCTCTATGTGTACTAATTTTATCAGTTTCCTTACTTCTTCATCTATATCCACACTAGACCTGCATTGTCCAATATGGTGGCCATCAGGCCCATATGACTAACAAGCACTTAAAATGTGCCTGGTCCATGTTTTGGATATGCAATTAATGTAAAATGTACACTGAACTTTGGAGAGCTAGTAACCAAATATACCTAATCAAATTTTCCTTAAATTGATCACATATTAAAGTGATATTTTGGATATATTGGGTAAATAAAAGTTATGACTAAAGTTAATTTCACTTACGTCTTCTTAGATTTTTAACGTGTCTACTAGAAATTTAAAATTGTGTATGTAGCCAGTATGTATGGCTTAATGAGTATGCTGGTCTAGAAGGCATTCTCTTTGGGCTCAAAGACTAAGTGTGCGTTGTTATACCAGACCTTACACATCAGTCTTGCACACTTGCATACTGGTCTTAAGCATAGGGTAATAGACATTTGATGCCATCCACCTCCAAAACAAAAACCCTGTTGATTAAAGGAGTGAAGCAGCAGCTATGTCAAAAGCTTTGTATAAATTCCCATATAAATCTAAATATAAAAGATGCAGATTGTTAATTGAAAACAGTTCATTAAAAAGGTATAAACTATTTATTTTTAAAGTCCCTGTGAGGCTGCATGTATCAGACGACTACCTGTGTGAGGCTGCTTCCTCAGCATCTGCAGTCTCCATGGAACATGTAGAGAAATCAGTTGGAAAACAAATGGTTTTCTGGCTCCTTGGGTACCGAGAGGGCATATTACTGAGAGTAACCAGAGGAAACCGAGAGAGTTGAGACTTTTTCTCTCTATGCTGCCTACAGTCTTAGAATCTTCATATAAATTATGCCTGGGTCAGTGTCCTAAACCACCAGCTGGGAACTTAATTCTTTTCCTTATTCTCTGATTTGAGACCTTGGGAAGCCACGGCCCCTGGGTGCCATGCGTTCCTCTTCCATGAAGGACTCTTAGCAATATTTGAGCTGGATCCTTGATTGAGTTGCTGTGAAGCGCTAGGGAAATGATAACCTGCATGAGGATGTTCGGAAATAAACAACATTTATAGTCCAACCATAAAAAAGCAGAGAGAATAAAAGCCCCTCCTTTTCTTAATGGTAATTTGAAATCTTATTGCGTATACAGAGGATAGTCAGACATGTTCTTTAAGGGACTCACCCTTGTAATTTATTTTCCTGCATTTCCAAGAAAATGTCTTTGAAGTTAATAAAGAAAATGTACTCACCACAACTGTGATGGCCACACACACACACACACAGACAGATGTGTGTGTGTATATAGATAGATAGATAGATAGATAGATAGATAGATAGATAGAGAGACAGATAGATATAGTCTAGTAAATATGTAGCTCATTAATATGTATGCACACATGTAAATCATGTATACATATGTATGCAAATGTAAACCCGTACATGAATACATGTGGGTGAATATAAATGTGTTACCCTCCTTTAGCGTAGGTACCTACACCCCAGTAGAACACTGACTATACACTGGCTAGTCACTGTTTTCTAGTCATTTCTTGAACAAATGACAAGTACACTTGGTTCTTCTCAAACTGAGGAGAAATGAGCACCTCTAAACTAGTCATTTCTTCCAGATAGCTGTCTTACCCATTAGGTGTCTCATGTAATATTCACTTTCTAGATTTGAAATCTAGATTGCCTCTGACTCTCATTCTTAGCACAGTAAATAAGATTATTTCCTCATTTCCCCCCCAGTTTTCCGAAGGACCCGAGACTTGGAGCTGCCCAGTGCTCTCCATTCAGTCTTTTTTTTTTGTTTTTTTGTTTTTTTAAGATTTACTTTTATTTATTTATACAAGCACGGGGTACAGTCAGAAGCGTGGGAGGGCGAGAGAATTCACCAGAGCCAGAGCGGGGAGCAGAGCAAGCAGAAGGACCGAAGTACACTGCTGAGGGGAGCAGCGGGCGGCAGGAGAGGTCTGCGCGCCTCTCCATTCAGTCTTACCCACAGCTTGTGTCCTGGTAATTCCAGGCTGCCTCTTGAGGCATTGTTAGTGTCCATTAACTGCCATGGACCCTGTGTCATTTTTGACCCTCTGGCCTAGCTGAGTCACTCATTAATTCTGGGCCTTCTCTTTTAAGAGAACAGTGTTGCCTCCATTGTCCCCTTGGGCTTGGCTTTATAAATTTGTGAGAACGCGAGTTACTCTTAACCTTCAGTTGGAGGCTTTCTCTTCGGATGACAGTAATCCTATGATGAATATCTTCCCTTTGCTGAGGGAAGCTGGCTTCTGGCATGCAGCATTTGTCTCTGTTTCAAGGTTTCACACCCCTTTGCAGTAGCCTTTTCCAACTGAATTGGCAATATTCTTATCGTCAATGAAGACAATAGAGATTAATCTTTGGCCCCTTCATGGTCTTTGGTAGATCATTAATCAACTAAGCTTCTGCATTGTGCAGCATCACTGGACCTGACCTACCTATTTCCATGGGGCAGATAAATAATTACTGCCCAGTGGGAGCGGACTCACCCTTCCCCAACTACATGACTCCACATAGCAATAAGCTCTGGGCCTGACTTTAATCCGGGCACTTTCATTCATATGAAATTGTACTTGCTAGCTGATGTAGAACATGCATGCATTGGGGATAAATTAATGAGACACCTTAAGGAGTGTCTGGTCCATGATCTAATCTAGATCTGAATGAGTGTGTGTCTCATCTATGCTCAGGCTTTAAGAACAATTAAATTTAAACCAGTTCTATAATTTCCAATAATAAGAGCAAAAAGAGCTTCTGTTAATGGAAGACTTGTGATTTAGCACAGTAAATAAGTTTTTTTGAGGTTAATAAAGAAATCCTTTTTCCATGGATGGAATACTCATTCTTTTTTTTTTTTTTTTTAAATGTTTTATTTATTTATTTTTGTGTAGAACTACTGGGGTGCAGGTCAGAATTGTGGGGTTGGGACGGGGTGTGAGAGGATTCACTAGAGACAGAGTGGGGAGCAGAGCAGGTAGATTTACTGAAATACACTATTAAGGGGAGCAGTGTGCGAAACAGGAGAAGTTTGCTACAACATATGAGGGTTAGCTCCCTGGCCGGGGATCAAATTCAAGCCATTGCATGGGCCGTGGCGGTGATAGAGCTGAGACTAAAACCTTAGGCCATCAGGGAGATCTGAATGCTCATCCCTTAATTTGTGCTTTACAACAGGCTTATCCAGGGCAGGTCTTTCTGTTGAGCCCATTGTACAGATGAGGAAGTGAGAGTCACAAGGAAACAAAGCAATTAGTTCAAGATTACAAAATCAGTAGTGGTCTATTTCACAAGGCATTTACAAGGGAACCTGACCTTCTGTAAATTAGCCTATCTGATTAAGGTAGCCATATTGCTCTTGTACATTCCTGCCCTCCATTCTTTCTGGAACTCCTGCAAATGACTCTTTTCCTACCTTTAGTCTTTTTTTTTTTTAAAGATTTTATTTATTTATTTATTTATTTATTTATTTATTTATACAAGAACCAGGGTACAGGCCAGATGCATGAGAGGGTGAGAGGATTCACGAGACAGAGCGGGGAACAGAACAGGCAGACTGACGAAATACACTGCTGAGGGGAGCAGCAGGCGAGACAGGAGAGGTCTGCCGCACCATGTGGGACCCTTGCCGGCTGGCCGGGATCAAACCAGCGCTGCAGAGGCTGCGGACAGCTTCAAAGTGCAGCGCTCAACTGCCTGTGCCACCAGGGGAGGCCCAGCCTCCCTTTAGTCTTGATGACTATAACCTTTCTGAGTCAGAAATACAAAGTCAGCTGACACACAGCCAACTCTTCACAAAACTTTATCCATTGCATTGGCTGGTGAAGTTATACACCACTTTCTCAGGACTCTGAATTTCATAGAATGTAATGAGATTTAATCCCCATTTCGAACAGCTTTGATCCAACTGTTCAAATAGAATTAATGTTTGAAAGGGTCTCCAGCTCACAAGTGGGAAAAGTCAAGAAAATGTTTGGGTAGGTTTCTTCAATCCTTTTCCACTAATGAAAGTTTTCACCTGTGATCAGTTTAATATTGTGATTTCTTCTTTTTTCAAAGCAAAACTGATAATAAAATGTTGAAATATCATCCAGACAATAAACTCTGGCTAGTCTTCAAAAATCACTCAATAAGTGAAGGAAACAGTTAATGTATTAAACAGAGAGTAGGAAGTGGACATAAATTAACTAAGCCTCTGTATTTTGTTTTAACTTTAAACAATATTATGAAGGTTGTAAGCACCCAGGAAAGAAAACAGCGTGGTGAAGTCCATTCCCCTTCAGCAGCTTTCAGACACCCCGCATGCTGGGCGAACTTAATTAAAGTCCCTCATGTACTTTCACATATGCTGCTTCCACCCTGATTCTGTTGCAAGTTCTGCCCGAGCGGTGGGGCAAGGCATGAGGAAGCATAAATTAAATGGTGAGCCAGCAGCTCTCCACCAGAATGGGGGACCTTGGCCCAGCCACCCCTTTCACCCCTGAGAATCCTGGGGGACACCTTAAGACTCTCCTGCTGCCTGTCTGGGAATTGAAGGTGTAGCTATCCAAAGACAAGAACAGCATGAGGAGTGACGTGCAAACTCGGGAGCCTGGGATCTGGGGGGCCGCTTTCAGTAGGTGTCTCGGGGTAAGTGTAGGAACAGAGACATTCATGTCGATGGTTTCTTCTGAAAGTCGGAGATATCATCCTGTAGAAAGACAGTCCTCCCTTGCACAGTGGTCTCAGACAGCCTAAAGCTCGTTTGGAAAACTACTTGGGAACTACTGCTCACTCTTGTTTGGTCATCTGCCATTTACTTTATTATTCTACAAATCATACATGTTCATTGCCAAAACATTAGAAAACTCAAATGAGGAAAAATTATGACTATTACCTGAAATGCTGTCCCCGTTTCAGAGGTCTCAGGGGCTTCAAAATGGGTTCCTCACATCGTTGAGGTAAGAGGTACATGAGTGCTTTCTGAGGGGTATGTGTGCCCAGGTAATTTTAAAAGAATGACTTGTTTCCACAGCTTCACCTATGCTCTTTGCTAAAACTGATCTACTTGAGAATGTCTGTGCCATTGAGGCAGGTGTTAGTTTGAGTCCTCCCAGCAGCAGACATAGAAACAGGGATTCTGCTGCCAGTAGCTAATCTGAAAGATGAACCCAGGAAAGACCTGTAGAGGAGTAAGATGCCTGAAATGGGGAAGGAAAGGCAAACTGTGAGGGCATATTATCAAGCCTTACTCCTGCTGGGGTGTCCTGGGACCCAGTGTCGCGCACACCCTGGGAAAGAGATGGAGCTGAGGGCTGTGTGGATGGCTGAACAGGCTCCAAGCTCCAGAAGAAGTGTCACGAAGACATGGAGGGCACAGATAGGAGCTGAGCATCAGCAGCTCTCAGAGAAGGCACATTACCCGTTCACCTTTTCCATCTGCCTTTTTTTTTTTAAGATTTTATTTATTTATTGTTGTATTTATTGTTGTTATTTATTGTTGTTGAAGAACTGAGATGGGGCCTCCCTGGTGGCGCGAGGGGTTAAGCAAAGCACTCTGAAGCAATAGGCAGCCTCTGCAGCACGAGTTCAATCCTGGCAGGGAGCTACCCACGTGGCGCAGCAGACCTCTCCTGTCTCGCCCACTGCTCCCCTTAGCAGTGTATTTCAGTCAATCTGCCTGTTCTGTTCCCCACTCTGTCTCTGGTGGATCCTCTCACCCCCCCTCCCCCACAACCCTGGCCTGTGCCCCAGCTCTTGTATGCATAAATAAATAAATCTTTTTTTTAAAGAACTGGGGTACAGGCCAGAGATGCGGGATGTTAGAGGATTCACCAGAGACAGAGTGGGGAGCAGAACAGTCAAACTGATTGAAATACACTGCTGATGGGAGCAGCAAGAGAGGCAGGAGAAGTCTGCTGTGTCATGTAGCTGGGGATCAGACTCCCTGGCTGGGGATCAAACTCAGGCTGCTGTGGAGGGCCAGGGCAGTGAGTGCTGATACGTAATCCCGAGGCCACCAAGGAGGTCCCCACCTGCCCTTTAATGATCACTCTTCTGTTCCATTACAGAAGAAGGGCCTGTCTCTCACCCATCCTGTTTTTACCATGATGCACTGCCAAGTTGTACAGCCTATCAGGTGCTAAACAAAGGGGCAATTTAATGTGATTTAACTTCTTGCCATGAAGCCTTCTTTAATGAATCTACAACAAGCCTCCCCCATCTATTTCATTAAAGGATGCCAGTAAAATTTGTTTGATGTCTTAAAATATTTTACGAAAATGAACCCTTGATTTATATTTTGATCAATTATGTAAGACATAGTGATAATTCAGTCCAGAGGGTTGTTTATTTATGACTTTAAGGCTGTTACCTTAATTCTAAATTCTAATTTATGTTCATATTTGTGTCACAGAGAATTATGGTAGGTGATCGGTAAGAGAGTTTGAAATAATATTGCACTGTAATTGTATAAAATTCCATAGAAAAGTGAATGGAATGCAATTTCAAGGGAAAATACAGAATTTCTGATTCAAAGGGTTTGTCCATTTATGTTTAAATTGTGGGTTTCAAATCACCCATGTATTTATATTCCATTTCTATTTTAGAATGATAAAGCATTTTTATTATAAAATTATAGTAGTGCTAATGTACTGCAACTAGTTAGAAATCTCCTAAATAAGAATATTTTTCACCGTCTGTGTTTCAATTTAGGCTGGTGATTTTGACCCATCCTGTATTTGTGGCATATTTGTAACCTTTGCAAGGTGAATGTCACGCACACAGAACAGCATATACATTGGGAAAGCACAGACATGTGGCATTACTTAGTGAATCCTCAGGTAACTACTGTTGTGAAACAGGACACTCCAACCCCCCAGGCCTACCTCATGCCTGGTCCCTTCTCCCGTGGCAGGGGAGACTCAATCTTGATATTTATGGACGTTATTTCTTTGCCCTCTTTTGTGGAGGAGGGCATGCAGATAAGCATGCATTCCTAGGCATTGTAGTTTTGCCTGCCCCCTGTACCACCCATGCTTTATATAAGCAGACCCAGAGAGTATATAGATATATATTTTTTAAGATGCTTTTATTTATTTTTATACAAGAGCTGGGGTACAGGCCAGAGGCATGGGAGACAGAGCAGGGAGCAGAACAGGCAGAAGAGCGAAATACACTGCTGAGGGAAGCAGCAGGCACGACAGGAGAGGTCTGCTGCGCCATGGAGGAATCTCCCTGGCCGGCCGGGAATCAAACTCGTGCTGCAGAGGCTGCGGACAGCTTCACAGCGTTGTGCTCAACCCTCTGTTCCACCGGGGAGGCCCGAGAGTATATATTCTTTTGGGTCCAGCTTCTTTTAATCAACAGGTTGGTAAAATCATCCATGTTGATTCATCTTCATTGTTATAACTGATGCATTGTTGTTCTAAGCCAGATATTCCATTTTATAAATAGACCACCTCTTATTCATCTAACCTGAGGACTAGACTTGTTGTTCTACCTCGGACCTGAATGAACATTCCAGTGCCTCTCTGTTGTGCAATTGCTCACAATTCTGTCGAGCATAAGCCCAGAGGAGGGATTATTGGGTTATATTGTAAGTGTATGTTCAGGTTTAGTAGTAGAGGGTTCCCATTCTTTCTACACTTGCTATTATACAACTTAATTTTCACCATTCCAATGCATGTGTCATGATACCTTATTGTGGTTTTAATTTATATTTCCCTATTTATGAGCTGAATACTCTTTCATGTTTATTGACTACTTGGATAGAGTTTTTGATAAAGTAGAGACTCTTACCCACTTTTCTGTTGGGTGATCTTACTTTAAGATGTTTAGATATATTTACAACTTAAACATTGTCAAGTTTGTTGTTAATATCTTCACCCACTCTCTATGCTATATGGTCATTTTTGCAAAGGAGACTTCTGATGGAGTGTGGAAAGCTGTGGGGTTTTTTATATCCTGTTTAAGTAACCTTTCCTACCCTAAGGTCTTAAAGATATTCCCCTATATTGTATTCTGGGAGCTTTATTGTTTAACTTATCTCCCCTACTTCTGTAATCCACCAAAAATTGATTTTTGTGCATGGAGTAATATAGGGGTGATTAATGTGCTGGTTTGTCATGACCAAGTGTAAAGGTCTGTTTCTGAGCTCTCTTTTTCTGCTTCATTATCCTATTTCACTACTTTGGTGCCATTCCCACTCTGTCTTATGAGACACACATTTATTGTTTATAGGGCAAATCTTTCCATTTTGTTCTTCTTCAGCAAGATTATCTTAGCTTAATTTTACCTTTTGTATTTCAACATAAATTTCAAAATCAACTGATTAATTTACACACAAGTGGTTGGTGTCTTGGTCAGGGTTTTATTGGCTATACAGATCCTTAGCATTAACCTCTATAAATATTGAAACTTCTGATCTATAAAACATGCACATCCTCAAGTTATTTAACTTAAAAAATATTTTATGATTTTCCATGTGGATGTCTTGCACATTTAAATTCTTTCCCCCTGGGTAGTTTAAGTTCCTTAATACTATTATAAATGGTGGCATTTTAAGTTATTTTTAAACTGTTAGTGGCTGATAGAAAAACTATGGATTTTTTTTCATATTATATCTAGAATCTTGACAAATTCATTCTAAGTTTGTTTGTAGATTCCTTTGGTTTCTGCGCATGTACATTTATTTTATCTGGAAATAATAATGACTTTTTTCCTTTCACTGACTGTACATTTTAATTATGTATCGTGACACATTGTACTGACCTGGACATGTAAGACATTAAGAACAGAATGATTCTAATGTACACCTTTGTCTCTCTTCCCATCACAGAAGAAAAACTTAACATTTTTCCATGATGACAATATATCTTGGCTGTTTTTGGTAAATATTTTTATTAGACGACAAATATCCCATAGTATTTCTAACTTGCTAACAGTTTTTATTAAACACTTTTTCTATAATATTGAGATATTCGTACCCCCCCCCCATTTTTTAGATTAATACAATGACTTACATTGATTGGCTTTCAAATGTTAAAATAAACTAGAAGTCTTGGAACACACCCTCATTGGCTATGATGTGTTACCTTTTCCTTAAATCAGGAGCTCTGGTTTGCTTGTGTTTTCTTAGAACTTTTGCATCTGTGTGAATGAGAAAAACTGCCTGTGATTTTCCCTTCTGTAATGTCCCTGTTAGGTGTTGCTACTCAGATCATTCCGGCCCCATAAAATGAGTTAGAAAGCATTTCCTCTTTCCATTCTCTGGAAAAATTTGCATTCCATTTCTCTGTCTCTCTGGACATCAGTCTGGTTATCACATTTGGCTTATATTCTACTTCACTTTTCTACTGTATCAAATATGCTGTTAAACTTTTCGCTTCACTCCCATTTGATTTCATGTCATAGTTTCCGGCAGCCTGCTAAAATTTTCAGTGTTTTTCTTAACTAAACCTCATATTGGAGAATCCCATTACTTGATACTTTCTGGATTTATTTCTATTGTCTGTTATTTCTCTTGGTATCTTTATTCCCTCATCCCCTCGCTATGTCTGATACAAAAAAATCAGAACAAGTCACAAGAAAAGCCCGGATTCATGATGTGAAAAAGACTCTACTGATTGATGGGAGGAACTGTTGTCACTTTATAAAGGGTAAGGAGACAGGACAGTCATAGGCAATTCTGGATGGATTATTTGCTAATTCCTGAAATGAGTAAGGATTCATTTTAACTGGTTAATTCCCACTCATTTTATTACTAGGTCACATTTCATTATACTCCACTTTCAACACCACGTATCCCTCCTTTGTAGCACTTATCACTGATATAAATCTTAGATTTTAATTGGAAACTTCATCGATAATATGCACCTTCAGCACCACCTTTATGCATCAACAGCATTTTATATAAGACACAAAATATAAAAGGGCAGCCACTGGACTGTGTTACCTACTTTGTATCTCTTTTATTTAAATTAGCACATGGCATGTGCTAGACACATAATGAACGTCAATAGAGTGAAAAATTTAAAGTGCACATACAGTCGAGCATGTGAGAAAGGTGCCACTTCATATTCCTACTTTTCAGATGACAAAGCTGAGGCCCAGGGATATTCCAGAGCTTGTCAGTATTAGCTCTATAATCTGTCTGATTGTCAAATTGTGCTCTTGGCCACTGTGCTCTGATGCCATGTCAGCACCACGTGGGCTATGCATTTGGTAAGAAGAAACTCCTGCCACCCAGATCAGTAATTTTCATATTAAGCTTGTTTGTAGGCTGGAACTGAATCTTGATGGGAGATAAGAGATTTGCGGTGCTTCTGGCCTAAAGACCATTACACAAACCATTCAAAAGCTTCATTTTGCTTCAGTACTTTATTACCTACAAATGCTTTAGTAGGTAATATCAACTGAGAGATAACCCAGATTTATTACCTTTGTGGCACAGGGGAAAGAAAATGGCCAATTTGTCATCTCTTTCTTCTTTCTGACTTACAAATGATTGTGTGTGGCAGAGGGGGATTTATTTTCAGGAATTTCCCTTTCACACCCGTCAGGTCAGCTGTTCAGGGTCATTAATCCAGGCTGCCCTATGGCAGGCACAGAGATGGCTGGCTCATTCAGTCTGTTCATAGGCTCAATCAGTGGAGCACAAGGTGAAGATGGCCATGGTGTGGTCTGGTTGGCCAGTCAAGAGTCAACAAGGCAGCTGCCCAGCCATGCTTGACCCTCAGGAGACAAGTTATGAAAAGCAACCTTGACTGAAACAGTCCACTGGTGAGGTTTGGCTTGGGAGTTAAAAGACCAATGTGAGTTGTGGCCATGCCTTTTACCAGTTGGGAGTCCTTGGGGAAAATTACTTAATCCCTCTGAACCTCTATTTTGTCATCTGTAATATGGGAATGGATGATACCTCATCCATCAACTTCTGAGGGCTACTTTTCAGAATCATAAAATATTAAGGTTCGCTGTCTAAAGGAGTGTTGTTTTAGCCTGACCAGCATCAATTCCCTATTCTCCCGGGAACAGTGCCCCATATTTCCTTTGGAGAAATGCTATTCCCTGACACTCAGGCTATGAGTTTCAGGTTGGCTTCCATCCAAGGCTCCAGGGATAACTCATATGATTCTTGCCTGGCCATTGAGGAATTCCCATCACCCTGACCACACTCCAGGGTGATTACTTCATAGACAGTTATGTGATCTAACCATATCAGAGTGAATCCAGGACTTGAACCCAAAGGATGTAGCAGGGCAACTGCCACCTGCCATCTTGCATCATAGGGAGCCTGGGTGTGAAACCATCAGAGGTGACAGGGAAGCTAAAGAGGGACAGCACCAGATCCCATGGACATCATTCAAATTCCTGAGTTTAGCAGCACCGTAAGCTGTCAATTTATTGAAGCCAACAAATGTCCTTTTTCAATTAAGTAGTACTGGTTAATCTTCTTTTAAGACAACTCGTCATTTCATTCCCTCATTTTACAGATGAGGAAACCGAGGTTCAGAGATGGAAACAGGAACATGGGTCTAAGCTTTTGATGAGATGTCAGCTGCTTCTATCGTAATGGGCGCTGGTCACTGCCAGACTCTCTCCTCTTCTCTGTACCTTCACCTGTTCCACAGGGAATGGATTAGATGACTTCCTTCTCCCTTTGTTCCACCAAATTAAATCCTCCCAATTGCCCAAGGCAGCCCCAGTCCCAGTGCTTCCGGCTGTCTTCACTGATTTTGCCTCACACCATGCCGTATTTCCTATGGAGAGTCCTTTTCACACATGCCCAGATATGGTTACTCTACTCCTTTCTTGGCTTCTTGGTGTCCCAGATTGCCTCAGTTTCCCTGAGGGGTTAAAGGGACCTGAATACTGTTATTCTCAGTTCTTCATGCCCATAATGAGTGCATTTTCTTGATGAGATCAAAACATAGTGACCAGTGTTACAGTGATTTTTAGCAAGAAGAGTTGGTTAAAAGTTAATTTGTGAAGAGTGCAAATTCATAGATCTCTTAGGAAGGCGTATTCATCCTGGTCTCCTTCCTATTATCACTGACTGACAAAAAAGTTTGCAATGTTTTGGTAAGTAGGGGAAAAGGAAGCCATAAAATCTACAGGATCTCAATTTTTTTTTAGAAAAATATAATTATGTTGACTTCTTGTTTGCAAGATGAGGGGTGATATTTCCTGTTTTTGCATTTCTACATTTTTGAAATTTCTATAATGAATATAGTACTTTTAAAAATTAGAAATGTAGACATCAAACTGCACATAAAAATTTAAGTAAAGGTTTAATAGCAGGTAAATATGTGTGAATGTAAGTATTTGTATATATGTATCCATATGTGCATGTGTATAAATATACATACTATATGGATGTAATACACATGCACATGAACATATACAATTTAAAATTCATTCAAAATATCCTCGCAGTAAAAATTTTACCCTAATTATTTTTGTATGATTTCTTTTATTGATTTTTAAAAAAACGTACAAATACATAAATAAATATTTTGAAAATATAAGTAGCATACCTTTGTGCTTATTTGAACCAGCACATCTTATGCCTGTATCTGGTAGCTTGCTTCCAATCAGATTTTATACACCATTGGGCTTGCATCAAATTCTGGCATATGGACCACCTGGGTTTCTCCTTCTTACCAGGACTGGTAATTTCTGACATAAAGAGAGATTTGCCTGCTATCTGCTTCATCCTTTCACCAACTGGGCATGGGGCACCATAAACAATGCCATTTGCCAAATGGAAGAAGGTATGGCTTTGGAAAACAGAACCTTTAATCAGACAAAACATCTCTCTTTGCCGGAGTCATTAAACTTACTTCAGAGACAAAGGCCCAAGGCCTTCCATCTGTTCAGTTTGTATAAAGACAGTCAACCGATGCTGAACACTGGGGATACTGAGTGTTTATATTAGAAGTAATGAATTGAAAGCAGGGCATCTAATCCATTCCCTAGCCAGGAGGTACTTGCAACATTTTAAAAGTCTTTTTTAAAGAGTAATAGAACTTTATAAGCATATTATTCCTTTCATCTCTCAGAAAGTATATTCAAGGCATAATTCAGACCTTTGCATTAGGTCATATTAAGTCTAATTTGGTTCTTCAGTTGACATTGAGCCTGGGGGTCTTCAGGAAGTTGTAAGAGTGAGAGAAGTTAAAGAACCTGACTTTTTAAACAAATGTGCATTTTCGCCATATGATAATGAATGTGTTGAGTGCACTGCCTGGGGGGTCTTGACAAAAAAACTTGGAAGGATGAGTCACTTTAGTTACAAAGGGATGCAGGAGAAGAGCACTCCCAGCTGGCACTTCACACTGAATTTCTAGTTTTTAGAAGAGGTCATCTTCCTCCTTTTAAGTTTCCAGGTAGTGGTCATACTGCAAAAGCTGCTTTC
Source organism: Talpa europaea (assembly GCF_964194135.1). NCBI lineage: Eukaryota > Metazoa > Chordata > Mammalia > Eulipotyphla > Talpidae > Talpa > Talpa europaea. The sequence goes on from NC_140078.1 coordinate 66,692,681, forward strand.
TGTGAGTCAGGAGTATATGGCAAGTGACCAATGGTCCCCAAATCCCCAAGTGGCTTGTCCAATTTGGCTCTCAAACAGGGTGACTTTGTGATATTTTTAGTCACATCTGACATCTCAGATGACAATTATGATTCAAGTTTTAATTTTTTTTTCTTTAAAAGAAAGACTTGATGGCACAGAACTCATCAACAAGAATGTCACTTATGGTACAGAAGGCAGCATGGGTTCTGGCTCTAGACCTGGATTCAAATCCCAGGGCTCCCATTATTTAGTTATTTGTTCTGGGACAAGTCACTTAGCTTCCTTGAGCTTCAGTTTCTTAGTTTCTAAGGGGAGGGCAATGATAATACGTGCCAACCTACCTCCCAGAGTGGGAACAAATGAAACCATGAATGTGAAGATTCCTTGAGAACTGTGAAGAATTAAATATTATGAGTAGCGATAATACCAAGTTTTGCTGATTTGCCAGCTTTTTGTGCAGTTAAGTATCAAGTGTCAGAGAATGGAAGAGTAGCTGTCAATGAGTTGCAGAAATGCTCAGCTCTGAGACTGCAACCCAGTGATTGTCTCTGAGTAAACTGTAAGCCCACGTTCCTCTTATTTGCAGTCATCAGTCTCTTTCCAAAGCAGCAAACTCCTCTGTGTCTTGTTTGATAACCTAGAGTTTTGTAACAATGACTATCGCTCAAGTTCACAAGAACTGGCTGCTCCTCTGGGGCAGGGAAATCTTTACGAGAGAGAGTCCACTGGCTGATGGGATCTTCTGAAGGGGACTTGGCCCCCAGCCACCCTCATAGGCCTCTCCTCCCCAGCCTAACTCTGCATCTATTAGCATGAAAAATGGGGAACCGATTGGGCTTATATCATCTGTAAGTTAGCTTAGCTGACTCAAAATCATTTGTCTAGTGCACATATTCCCAAATCCAAGGGAGGGTCGCCACTCCCTTTCCCAGTGAGGTCATCTTCTCTGTCTGCAGCTCTGACATCTAGCTAACCAGGCCTCTCACCACAGATAAAATGGTCTTTCATCCAGGAGTAGCAAGCCAACTTTGGGGTTTCCTTCCTTTCTCTCTGTTCTTTTTACTTGCACTTAGGCTGGGTTGATAAGACCCTTAAGCCTCCAGCAGAGGCAGCTCTCTTGGCCCTGAAATGTTCTTCCCCGTGCCGGCCAGGGAACACATTTTCCTTTATAACTCATTTTGAAGCTTTATTTTTCATGTGGCATGGCTCACTGAAAGCTTTTCTTTCATTGATGGGGCTGTTACTCACTCCCAAGGAAAAGCAGAGCATTTGATCAAAAGGAATGGTCAGCTGTACTGAGAAACCCCAATGTGCCTGTGCTACACAGTAAAGCTTACGACAGCGGGACACTGAACTGCCATGCCTATCTCACTGCACCAGGTCCCCTGCTGGAGGGACATTTCTTCATCTTCCAACCATGTGCCAAAGTGGGTGAACCCTATGTGGATGTGGGTGTATCATCTCCACAACAACCCTACTCATTGGGCATTAGTCCCACTTTGAAGGTGAAAAATCTGAAGTCCAGAAAAGTGGAGCCACTAGCCTGATGACACACAGGCAAGAATCAAAGCCCGGGAGGCAGTGCCTCCAGCCCACACTTTTTGTACTTTTCTCATGTTGTTAGGTGGGTTGTTTCTTTACCCAGGCCACCCCCACTGAGCACTAAATTGGGGTCATACCCCGTAGCCTAATGGTTTAGTGCTGTAAGAAAGAGACCAGGTTCCTGCTGATGTGAGCAAGCAAATCACATGCAGAGCTTCAGGTGTAGGTAAGGACTTCAAAGCCCCTGCAACAAGGTGATTTGCTAGAGAGTAAGAAGGGGCAAGGCAACTCCTTGGCAACCGTGAGTGGCCAAAGCTGCCTCATGGATCTCACATTAGAAGGTGAGAAGTCAGTGTGCCACCTTCTGGAGAAAAACCCCAGCAAGTGCGGAGGCTCTGTGAGTGGGTCAGGAACAGAAAGAGGGTCTGTGCCGTTCGGGGAGCAGGGTCAAGGGGAAGAGACATTATTTGCAAAGGCCAGCAGCCTGATCATGGTCTTACAGGCCACAATTTGGTGTTTGCTTTTTATTCCAAGAAGGAGGGGACACCATTTCAGGATTTTTGGTTGTAATGAGATCACCCTACTCTTCCTAGAGATAATGGCTCTAGACTGACAACAGTGGACTAGGAAACCAGTAAGGGGTCTGGCATATATCAGTAAGTGACAGTTTAATTAATTAATTAATTTTACCTCTGTGAAATGGTTTTGCTCCAAACATGTAGACGTATATTCTCTATTCTTAGTGTGTGAAACCTCTATCAACTACTCCACTAAACACACAAGTGTATAGTCTCTTGGTGAACATTCTCCTGACACTGAGAGGCAGCAGGGTGGGGATTGTGGCCATGCTGGGGCTGCCCACAGAGAAGGACCAGCATACCAGCCTGTGAGGAGTACTTCCACACGGAGAGGGGCTATGGTGTGGGATGGCAGAGCCTGGGCTGGGGAAGAGAGTGTCCTCAGTCCACATGGAAGGGAAGCCCTACTCGGGGGCTGAAGTCTGAGCAGAATGAGGGGCATTATTGTGCATTAGCTTGAGGCAGTGTGCCATACCCCAGATGGGGTGAGGCAAGCATGGACATCAGTACTGCTGCTGACTGACTAGTTACAAAAAGGAAATAGATAAAATCAGTGAATATATTAAGGCTATCTGTTAAAGTGAATTACAAATATAGGAGGAAAAACTATTGATAGTTTCTTGAAACCATAGACCCTGAGGTAGTGGATTCAAATTGGAAATTTTGAAGGTGTGAACTCACAGGTTTCAATATACAAAGGTGGAATTAAATATAGATGTGTATATGCTTGTGTATACATGTGTGCATTCATACATGTGCCTATATTATATGTGTGTATGTTATGTGTGTTCATTCACTGAGGTGTATGTATGATGTGTATATATGTGTGTATGTTTGTGGATATGGTATATAATCCATGTCTGTGCATATATTTATGTATACAAATGTGTGTTCATAAATATGTGCACATACATTTATATGTACTCATATATTCCCTAGCTCTTAGTCCCTAATTCTGTCCATTGATAACACTTGGTAATAGCAAAATTCCAATGAACCTGACTAGCACTTGGCTTCTTTTCACCATTCCTTCTAAAGGAAAAGGGCTTCTTAGAGATATGACTAACTCCTGTAAAGGAGCCAAAAGGACAAGATGAATCTAGAACATCTTACTATGCCACAAAGTGAAAAATTATTCAAAGAATAATAGGGAAGACTAAATAGACACCAAAGATAGCTTGAACAGCCTAGTTGAGGGCAAATCAATTATCTAGATAATGTTTATTTTTATAACCCCTTGAATTTAATAGAAAACAATCTATACTTATAAAAATAAATAAGTAGATCAAAAGGTTGATTAGAAATAAACTGTTTACATAATTTAATGCATCTTCTTGAAAAATATTTATTAATTAGAAATGGGAAAACCATTAAGGCAGATAATATAATCAAGTAATCAACGTGAACATTACTGATAATGAGACAAATTGAAATTGCATGCCACCTGATGGGATGTAGTGAGAATGCAGCATCACTTCCCTGCTGCTCCTGCCCTGACTGCTTCACTGCAACCTGATCCCCAGGAAATACCAGCCAGCTCAAAGGAGGGCATTCTACAATGTTATTGGCCTGTAACCTGCAAAAGTATATGGTCGCGAAAGTCAAGACAAGATTGCGCACATTTTCCAAACTAAGAAACAACTGAGTATTTTTTTTTAAGAAAATGTACTTTTTTTTTTAATACAAGAACCGGGGTACAGGACAGATGTGCAGGAGAATGAGAGGATTCACCAGAGACAGAGCGGGGTTGCAGAACAGGCAGAATGACTGAAATACACTGCTGAGGTGAGCAGTGAGCGAGACAGGAGAGGTCTGCCGCGCCATGTGGGTGGCTCTGCAGCCAGCGGGGATCCAACCAGCACTGCAGAGGCTGCGGACAGCTTCACAGAGTTGCGCTCAACAGACTATGCCACTGAGGAGGCCCAAAACAACTGAATCTTATGTGTGATTCTAAAATGGATCTCTTTTTAGTAGACTGAGGAACCTCAAGACAGCTTTCCGTAGTGGTTGGACCAGGATGCATTCTTAGCAGCAATGTAGGAGAGTTCCTTTTTCACCACATCCTCGCCAACATTTGTTGTTGCTTGTTTGGTTTTTTTTTTTTTTTTTTTTTGATATGTGCCATTCTTACTGGTGTAAGGTGGTATCTCAATGTGATTTTAATTTGCATTTTCCAGCAATGTGGTGGATGGAGCTAGAAGGAATTATGCTCAGTGAAATAAACCAGAAGGAAAAAGAAAAATATTGGATAGTTTCACTTACAGCAGGTATATAAGGGAACCAAATAAGACATCAGTGTAAAAAAATAACAAAAGAACAAAACACAACAAAACAAAAATGGACAATTATAAACCAGAGACATACTGCAGGGGAGGTGGAGGGAGAGGGATCAGAGGGAGGGAGGGAGGAACACAGGGGACTGAGGTGATGGTGCACGGGTGCATTGGTGAAGGAAACTCTATGGGGACTACACCTGAGGGGGTGGGGGTAAGCAAATATTGTTTAAAAATGAACAAATGATGTAAAAAATATATATAAAATTTTTAAAGAAATATAAAATGGATCTCTTTGCCATAAATAACATCACTGGGGTTTGAATGTAAGTTCCTTGGCATAACTTGAATGGGATCTGAGGTTAGATGATAGTGATGTGTCCTTGTAAGTTTTCCTTATCAGTAGGAAAGAGATACCAGAGTGCTAGGGTATCAGTTTGGCTACTGAATCTCAAATGGTTCAGGGAAATGTTCTTGCACCCAAGTTAAAAACTTTTCTGTAGCTTGTGATTGTTTCAAAAATAGTTTTAAAGTGAAGAAAAACATAGATATTAAAAATGTGGTTTTATTTTTACAGACCCAGAATCAAGCTGAATCTTAAAAACTCTGATAGATCATAGAGTTTTAACTGTCTTTTCCCTTATTTGTAGATGGTTGTAATTTATTTTTTTTGTGGAAGTACTTCAATAGTAACTCCTTACTTTTGATTTTTGCCTTACTCCTTACATGGGATTTACTTTACCTCCAAAGTAAGGTAAAACTTAAAAAGAAATTCCATATGAATTCAGGGTGAGTATTACATGCTATGGATAAAAGCAAAGAAACATATTATCAAATCTTAACATCCAGACTATTATCTCAAGAAAACAGAAAAGAGATTTAAAATTTTCTACACCAATTATTACTTACTCCAGTATTGTGAAATAAAGTCCCTGGAGAAACAGATTCTGATTTGCTAGCTAAGCCAAGTGTTTGCTCTGTGAAGGAAGCTAGTCCAGCAAAAGTTGTTCAGAAGAGCCTTTTTTTCTGACATTTTTATCTCAGTATTTTGATAACTATTGTGAAATTTACACATTTTATAAATACTTTAAAAATTAAATTGAATTATGTTACATGATTTACAGTCATTGAATGCATACTTTTCATAAAATAGAAGACATATTGAATGCATATCATTAAATGTTTCCTTAAAATAGGGTGGGTCTCCCCTAGGGTAGCCTAAGTCTCAGCCCTTAGCACCATGATGGCATGAGTTTGATCCCCAGACAGGGAAGTAACCCACATGGCCTAGCCACCTCTCCTGTCCCACCCATTGCTCCCCTCAGCAGTATATTTCAGTAGATCTGCATGTTCTGTTCCCCACTCTGTCTCTGGTGAACCCTCTCATCCCTCACAATTCTGGCCTAAACCCGGTTCTTCTATGCAAAGTAATAATAACAATAACAATAATAATAATAATAATAATAATAATAATAATAATAATAAAAGAAAATAAATGTTTCCTTAAAATATTATTCAGTGCAGTGATCTCCAGACTGGAGATTTCATGGGTGAGAAGCAATTCAATGATTTAACTTGGAGAGAACTGAAGAAATTTATAATTTTTAATTTTGCCAATGAAGGGCAAAAAATGTAAACACTATCTCTACTCTTGTATAACCTCACAGCAAAGCATTGTCCCTTACATATAAATGTATTTTGTACCTATAATAGTCTCCTTATTTTTCTTCCAAAACTGAGGACTAGTAGACATGTTTTTATTGACCAACTTTGCCTGTCTAAGGAGAGTTTGGAAAGTCCTAGTGTGCTCCAGTTACTTCATTCTGCAGACCCTGGTTCAGGATGGGGCTGGGATTTGCCTCAGGTGAGGTTGCCATTTAAAGAGATATTAGAATTTTGCGCTAAGGTCTCCTGAGTCCTCCTCCAGTGAGCTTGTCACTACATTCAGCAATTGGCTTTACAAAGGTCTATCAGATTTCCTTAGGTTATAATCAATGGAAAACTAACTTAAATTGGATTACACAATGAAGGAAATTTATTAGCTCGAGTCATGGAAAAACCCAGAGGATAGCTTCAGGCAGGGCTTAATTCAGGCTCTCACTTGTATGATATTGTCATTTGCCACATAGTGACCATTCTGTCCCTTCCAGGCAGTTCACCTATGGTTTTAGAAGTTCCTATCTTTATACCACCAAGTTCAGAGGAATAGAAACTCTCTCTTAATGGCTTATAACTCTCTCTTATAGGACTTATAAGACTTATTCCTATAAGTCACTTCCTTAGATGGTACCACATACTTCTCTGTAGGTTAGTCATGGGGTTTTGGATGGGAGAGAGTGATGGTTGAAGCTAATCAAGGCTTGCTTCTGGAACTTAGAGTTGACTCAACTCCCCATAAACTACCCAACAGACAGTAGTAAAGAATTGAATTTCCAAGAAAAAAATTAAGGTATTGCTTTCATAGAAAAGGTGAATAAATACTAGGCAAAAGTGCACATTAGTGCAACATAAGAGTACATCACATTAGGTCAGAGAGAGACACTACTCTCAAAGAATTTGTTACATTAAAAAATAAGCAAAGACTGTGTCTTCTTGGTTCATGTTTGTGTCTGCAACACCTAGAGCGATATTAGTACATAGAATAACTGATGAAAATGATGGAAAAAATTAGCAAACTAGGAAAATGTAAAATATTTAGTCTAAAAAATGTATTAATAATCTTACAGTCTAAAGATAATCACTCAAAATGTTGATATAATTCCTTCCTTTTTTTCTAAGTAAACTTATTCATAGTTAGTAATGTAATATTTACTTAGGTTTTATCTTGCTTTTATTTTTCCACTTAATACCATATCCACGTTCAAGTCATGAAAAATCACTTGAAACTCCACTTTTAACATTCATTTATATGAAGTTGGTGTAACTTATTCAAACAATCCTTGATTAAGAGACACTTAATTTATTTCTAATTTTTCACTATTATAGATGACACAGCAAAGAACATATATGTTAAATATTTGTGTCTCAAAGAAATTGTGAGAAATATATAGACATTATTTTTATTTATTTATTTATTTTTTTAAAGCCAGGTTCATTCATTCTTTTTTTTTTTTTTTAAAGATTTATTTATTTATTTTATACAAGCATTGGGTACAGTCAGAAGTGTGGGAGGGTGAGAGAATTCACCAGAGCCAGAGCGGGGAGCAGAGCAGGCAGAAGGACCGAAGTACACTGCTGAGGGGAGCAGCAGGCGGCAGGAGAGGTCTGCGCGCCAGGTGGGACCCTGCTCCGGTGGCCGGGGAGCAGCCGGGGATTGAACTGGCGCTGCCGAGGCTGTGGGCAGCTTCGCAACCTAGCGCTCAACCACTGCGCCACTAGAGAGGCCCTATATTTTATTTTTTTAAGATTCACTTATTCATGCATCCAAGTACTGGAGTACAGGCCAGAGGTGTGGGGGGGGGGTGAGAGGATTAACCAGAGACAGAGTGGGGAACAGAACAGGCAGAGTGACTGAAATACACTGCTGAGGGGAGTAGCGGGCAAGGCAGGAGAGGTCTGCTGTGCCATGTGGGTCACCTCCCTGGCAGGGGATTGAAGTTGTGCTGCAGAGGCTGAGGATAGCTTCACAGTGCTGTGCTTAGTCCCTTTGCCACCAGGGAGGCCCCAATATATAGACATTATTGAGAACATTCACAGCCTTTTCCTTCATCCTGCATTCTAAGGCTTTGCTGCCTAGCTAATTGTGCTGAAGAAGATAATAGAGAAAAGAATTGAAAGAAGAGAAATGAACCAAATTAATTTTTAATTGAACTTTTGTAAGGATTAACTTTTTCAAAGAAGACAAGTGACTACTCAAGAAAACAGGGAAAGGGTGAAGGATTTATACGATCTGAAGAGATACCAGAGATGTAAAATACATATAAATAAATAAATAAATTTAAAAGAAAGGGAAAGTTTTGAGGAGCTGGCTGGGGAGGAAACTTGGTATTTTGAGGGATAGATTTGGGTGAGAACTCCAAAGGTGATGCATGCGATGTTAGAAGGTGGATGCCGCAAGAGGTGCTATATTTTATTGCCCACAGCATGGTTCATATCCCTTGTCATCTCACTGAGAAACTTCAAAAAGCAACACGTTAGCACTCAGTCTTTGGAGTTGAACTTCTTTTTCTTTGGGGGATTCTGAATTTGATAGGAAACAAGAAAAGCACTACAGCCTCACCTTGTTCACTTAGTTCAGTTAGATATCCTCAGGAAAAGATTTGGGAAGTAAAATTAATGATTTAAAAAGTATGTGCTTCTAAAAAATAGCCATGATGTCCAGGACTATGGAAATGTGAACTTCCACTAGCAGAAAATCAAAGTGTGTTGTGTGCTCTTTTGATAGACACTCTGAACATTTAAGAAAGCATATGTCCATGGGAATTTCATTCCAGGCATTTTGGTGTGGAGGGTAGATTTTAGTGGCACATGGCAAATTCCAAAGTGGGGCATTGCATGTTTCTTGTAGGTCTCGCCTATCCTGGTTTGGGTCAAGATCAAGTAGAAATTTTGAGAACATACATGGCTTCCATAGTTGAGCTGAATTTGGACTGCACCGCCTTATACACTTGGATCAACTATTTTTATTTCCTGGGGATATTTTGGATGGTTTTCCTGAGAAGAACCACATAAAAGCAGGATTGGGGAGGTTTGTCCAAGAATGCAGTATGGATATGTTCTACCAACATATCCATACATATCTACCAGGATTGTTCTTACAGTCCTCCACAGTAAGGATGGAGGAAGAGGTGATGGTGAAAAGTGTTCACCTGCTCTTCCCCAAAGCTCAGAGGCCCTTCCCATGAGCCTGCTGGTGCTGAGGAATACACCATCCTCTGAAACAAAGTCAACCACAGAGACTTACTGGGAGAGTAATTTCACCTTGACCTGTTTTTCTATCTTCTCCATTACCTGACTTTAGGAAACCCTAACATATCCCACCAGACCAATAAGCCCCAAATATCCTCTTGTTTTTTGGAAAAGGCCAAGCAAAACAATGTGTTCCATTTTGCTGCCTAGGACATCTGAGTCATTAAACCTTTTTCTAAAGAAAAACCCCAGCTAGGAATGTATGCCCATTCTAATCGGAAACAGCTTCGCCTCAAGGCTTCCATCTTGAGACAAAATGCTGTGGTGCCCCAGGAGCTTGCAGCCAGGGCTGTCCTTCCTGAGACTGCTTCCGAGCCTTGCTTGCCACTAAGTGCTTCTTGTAAAATATGGTAAATGCGGGGTCTTAGAAATGCTTTCTTTGGGGGAGGGAAGAAGAAAGCATTGTGCAAGATAGATGGCTGAGCACAGATAATGATTGCCATATGTCAAAGGATTTCAAGCCTTTAAAATGGACTTGGGCAGTACTTTGCTAAGTGTTCCCATAAAATGAACGCTTTTATGGGTTTCTGAGGTCTTAGAAATGGAAAACATGGATTCTTGATCTTTCTGTATCTTGTTTAGTTTTACCACTTCTTTGCTCCAAGGACTTGGGGACTATCTTCCTTTGGCACTGAACAGATTCTAATCTGGATCATCCAGTTATGGCCCATGAGTTACAATGAAGCATTTTTCTCATGATATTCCCAATTTGTTTAGCTTTTAAAAAGTAGAGAAAATACCCCTTTAAGTAAACATTACAGCCTTTAGAGCAGAAGCAGATAAAAATTATGAACAATGAGCTTTCCATCTACTTCCCATGTCCCTCTTCCCCTTCCATGGATAAAGGAGGTGATAATTTGATAGTGAGACAGAAATCTTAGGTACCAAGAATATACATAAGGTAATAGCTTCCTTTGTGTCTAATCCAGAATCTGGAAAATTTCCCTGTGACGCCCTTCCCAAATGAATTTCTCAACTGGCTTCTGTATCATAGAAAGAAGAACAGATTCTTTCAAAGGCCCCAACAAAGCAGTTTGATTAAATTTTTCAAATCAGGTAAATTGAGTACTCTGCCTCCAAGCTCTCCCCTATACTCTTTACAGGTTGTGAATTTCAGCTTTCTTCCTAACAAAGACTCAGACTGGCTTTGTATGTATAAAAGAGAGTTCAAACAAATCCTTTTTCTCCTGAAATTTATGTCTTGGTCTCAGAAACAACGATAAAAGAGCACACAAATAATACCTCTTGTAACTTTATTAAGTGTTACGAGGAGGTAAACAGAAGGTTGTGCAAAGGTGTGATGAAAAGGAAAGCGTCTTTTGCAGTAGAGTGATCAGTGCTCTCTTCAAAAAGTTGATATTGACCCAAAATCTGAAAAATGAGTTAGCCATGGGAAAGACTTTCTATAAAGAATTGGGCCTCCCCAGTGGCACAGCAGTTGAGCACTGGGCTGCGAAGTTACCCACAGCCTCTGCAGCACTGGTTCGATCCCTGGCCACCAGCGAGGGTCCCACATGGTGTGCAGACCTCTCCTGCCGCCCGCTGCTCACCTCAGCAGTGTACTTTGGTCCTTCTGCCCGTTCTGCTCCCCGCTCTGGCTCTGGTGAATTCTCTCACCCTCCTCCGCTTCTGACTGTACCCAGTGCTTGTATAAATAAAAAAAAAAAATCTTTAAAAAAAGAATAAAAAGGACAATTCCAGAGGCCAAAAGGGCTTAGCAAGGAATAGAGATGCCAATGTGACTAGAGCAGAGTGGGCACGGGGAAGCAAGAGATGAGGATGGTGCAGAAGGGTGCTGGCAAGACCAGGCTGGGCCTGTTGGCCATGGAAATAAGTGTGGATTTCAACACACTGGTATTAAAACATTCAAAGTAACCTGAGTCCAGAATGGATCTTTGTGCTTAGGTTTTGGAAAGCCCTATGCCAATAAAAGTAATTTGTATTATGAAAGGTGCCAAAATTATGAGCTTGCCTAAGGATGCAATGGCATAGCACAAAAATGCCATTTCAAACTTAAAACAAGTGTCTCCCCTCACATATCCCTCTATTTGTAACATCAGCTCCTGTGCCAATCCATCCAGTCAACATCTTAGTTGGTCTGTCTCACATTGTCTGTGCAATATAACTATCAGATGACACAAGGCAAATGCAACGCTAATAGGCTGCAAAATGAAATTGCAAACTTTGCAAAGGATGCAAAATTTCTTGGCATTCCTAAAAGTTGAAAAATCAAGTTAGGCATTCCCAAAGACATGGAACAAGGGGACTGGGCAGAGTCAAACCCAAGAGAAAATCAAACACATTGAGGATGTAATTAGAGTTTTGAAAGAAAATGCTTTGAATATCAAAGACTCAGGAGAAACTCAGGAAAATTGTGAAAACTTTGAATGCTTTTGAGAGACAGACTTTGTAAAAACATTGCAAACATTCAAGGTAAGTTGAATTTTGCTATTATACAATTTTGTCAGAACTGAAAATAAAATTATATATTTTGTAATATATAAATATTTTCCAAGAGGGCTGTGTTTTAATGTAGCGCTGTGTTTTGATCTACTTTGTTAAATATTAAATAAAATAAGTTTGTTTTCATAATTGTCAGCTTTGTTTTTCAAGTCAAAGCCCTAAGTAACTGTTTTTTTACTGTTTATTTTGAAAATTTAGTCCCTATTTTTGATGGATTCATGTTAAATAGCATTTTTCCAGTACCAATTATCTTCGGATAATGAAGACCTCCTGTGCACACAGCTAGGAATGTGCTGCCTCTGTGTATTAAGATGGCAGCCCTGAGTCACTCACCAATACTCAACTACCTTAGGTTACTTCTTGAAGAGAGAGAGGACAGTCCTGACTCCTTCATCCTGTCCCCTGGACCTTCACCATATGTGAGTGGCTATTTGGGAAAAAGGAAGAAAGTTGAGTCCAAGACCAATTGGCTTCATCCACATGAGTTAATTGGCCAAACTCCAGCCAACAAAGGAAAGAACTTACCCTCAAGGAGAAATATTTCTGCTGAGGAACAGCTTTCAGAAACTACATTTGAAATTTCCCTGTCCCAGAAATTTTCAGATGTCTGGTGAGCAGTGTAAAGACTTCCCAGAAAGAAGATGTACTTTGTTCAGGAATCATAGATGTGATAGAAGTGCTTGAAATTCCTTCCCATGCTGCCTTTGAGGATGTCTGTCTGTGGACACCTCTTCAAGAACTTAGTATGTGGTATTCAAGAGACTTGGGACCCTATCCAGGTTTCTTTGCTTCCTGATCTGTGATCATGGACAATGGACTTATCCACTCACTTATCTCAATTTGGGCATAGCACAAACCCCCCAACAGGGAAGTTGTGAGAATTAGGAGGAGAGTGATACAAGTAAGCCCACAATATGCATCAACACGGGTTCTTTAGTGGCAATGCTGCAACAATACCTAGAAAGTTCTACCTGACAATACTACACTCAGATTTTGAAAAGTGGAGATATAAAACTACTGCAGGGATTCTTTGGTCACATGAACTTCTTCTCAGCTCACATTATAGATCAAAGAGTGTCTTGTGTATATGAGACAAGGCATTTCAACTTTATTCCATTGGTTTTAAAAGCCTTGGAAAAGTTTTAATTAATGATAAAAATAATTATTATAATAATATTAGCTAACATTTACTGAATGTTTATTAAGACACTGAGTAAAGCACTGTTCATATAATAGTGCACTTAATCTTCACAAACCTTATGAGTTAGGGACTATTATCTTCCCCATTTATAGATGAGAAATTGAAGACAGAGTTTAAATGGAAGATCCAGAACTTGAACTAATAAGGAGAATGGCTTCAAAACCAGTCTTTATAACCATTAATCTGTAGCGTCTCACAGGAGTATCACCATCATGTTTGCATATGAAGGACTTTACTGGAGGCAATGATGTGGCTCAGACTGTGAAAAATCCAGAAGAAGCATGTTGAAAACACAATCTTGGTTTTGGTAGTGCATATATAAGGATTTCAAAGGCCCTAATGCAGACAGAAATGAAATATTATTTGGTGTTTTACACAATCTGAGATGAGTGATGAGAAGAAAGAAGATTGAAGAAGAGTTAGTTAATGCCTTGGTTGATCAGTTGGCTAAATAACAAAGATTTACAAAAAATCAGATCTGGGATACAGGAAAAGAGGATACAGTTTCGTTATGGACTCAAGAGGATGAAGTTCTTGGAAACTTCCCCAGAGAAATGTTAAAGTATTTTGTAAGTCAGCTAGATGCCAGGAATTCTAGGGAGGAAGCAACATAGTTTACCATTAAGAAAACAGCAACAATCAAGACAACCCACATAATGTGAGGAAATATTTACAAATTATGTATCCAAGGAGGGACTTGTATCAAGGATATATAATGTACTGCTACCACTCAACAGTAAAAAGACACATAGCCCTAATTTTTAAAAATGAGCAGAGACTTAAAGTTGACATTCTCCAGAGAAAATACACAAACAATAAGCCCACGAAAGACATGCACATCATTAGCCATTAAGACAATGCAAATCAAAACCACAATAAGCTACAGCTTCACACTCATTTGGATGGTTGTAGTCAAAAGGACAGATAATAACAAGTATTGATAAGTCTATGGAGAAATTGGAATACTCATTGAGCTGGGAGGAATCTGAGCTAATACAGCTGCTTTTGTAACACTATGGCAGTAACTATAATTATTAAATCGTGTCACCATATGATGCAGCAGTCCCGCTCCTACCCAATGGAAATGAGAACATATGTCCCCACAAAAACGTCCACACAATGTTCATAGTCAATTTGCTCATAGTAGACAAAATTCAGGGAAAAAGGCCTGAAATGCACATGAATTGATGAATGGATAAATGTGGTCAAGTTATTCAATGGACTAATATTCACAAATAAAAAGGAAAGAACCTTGAAAACCTTATGCTCAATAAAAGAATCCAGACACAAAAAAATACATATCACATGATTCCATTTGTATGAAATGTTTAGAATAGGTTGATCCATAGAGACAAAAAGTAGATCAGTAGATGCCTAGGGTTGGGGGCAGAAAGAAGGGAGAGATGGGAAATGACTGCTAGTAGATTTCTTTTGGGGGTGATGAAAATATTCTAAAATCGGATTGTGGTGATGGTTGCCCAACGATGAATATATGAAAACATTGTACATTTGAAGTGGGTGAATTGGATGGTATGTGAATTAGGTCTCAACAAAGCTGTTTACAAAAACTGGTTGGTTCCAACAATAGAACTAAATACAGCAGTGTATATCTGTTAACAGAATTATGATGTTTACACTTAGGGTTTTTATTGACACATTAAGGACAATTTTTATTTCATCATTTTTTGGCCCTCTCTCTATTAGTATTTACCACTGATGTTTTTAGCAATGAATACACTGAATCCCACCCCATTGTTTTCCCAAGTGGGTTCTTTAAAAGATTCTCAAGTGCTATATATGATTAAAGAAAAAGCTCCAGTTCTCCTAAGTTGCTGGTAACCAGCAAGCAAATGAGTCAAATTAATTTTAAACTGACAATTTCAAATAGTTATAGTCTGTCCTTTAATTCCCATCATGTTGGAGAGCTGTGTTCTTTGAAGGAGTCATGAGTAATGATTGCATAATAGATCCAAGTGTTAAGTTACTGGTAACTGGAAAGGACTCAGCTCAAATTAATTCTAAACCCATAATCTTATGAGTTTACAAACAAAGGTTACACTTTAATTCTGGTGGGTTTAGGAGTTTTCTTCCTCAGGCTTTGTCCTTTCAAGAATAACACCACCTTTCACCTTCCCCACACCAGCTGATTTTCTATCATCAGATCTTAGAATGATTTCATCCTTTCTAAAACCAAAAAGCAGTCCTTGTTCCAAAGTGCAATTCATTAGGAGAGGTTCCATGGCATTTGTCAGGCCTTGTGCCACATGCTTTCACCAAAATGGGTTTCATACACTTCTATGAGCCATGGTCTGTGTTCACTTAAGATGCCTACCATGCGGTTGGGAATTTTTATTTGAGATTTGGAAAGGGAACACTGATTCAGGCAAGGACATCTCTGCTCACGCTCGTGACTGTGGGCAGCATGGATGGGCAGCAAGAGAGCTGGTTCTGGTGTGACTCCTGGGAGGGTCAGGGCTGTCAGAGCATGACCACAGGCTGAGAGCTTTGAGTTTTAGCTGGTGAACACGAGAAACCTTGAGGTTTTTAAGTTGAAAAGTGGAATAACTCAAGATGGTTGTTAGTAAAGATTATTTTGAGGTTATAAGATCGACAGCATGACTTTGAGTAATGGATGATATTAGTAAGGGCATCTGTCTTTTTACTTGATCTACATGAAAGCTACCCTCCCTGTAATTGTCCTATAAGGAAGTCTTCTATTACCCTTGTTATTCCTGCTTAGTGTGAGAAGACCACATTCCAGATAGTTAAGAAATTGACCCCAGGTGACTCACTTACTCACTCAATTGCAGAACCAGGACTCATTTTTTTTTAAGATTTATTTATTTATTTATGCATACAAGAGCTGGGGTAGAGGCCAGAAGTGGGAGGGGTGGTGAGAGGATTCACCAGAGACAGAGTCGGGAGCAGAACAGGCAGATCTACTGAAATACACTACTGAGGGGAGGAGCAGGTGAGACAGGAGAGGTCTGCTCCCTGGCCGAGTGTAGGGTAAGGAAAAAATGTCAGGCTTTTCTGCCCTCCCGCCAGAACACCGGAGAGCCCAGATAGAGTGAAGACTTGCTGCGGCTGGAAGGTCTGCCAACCTCCCAGCCCCCCAGTACCCCTGCCTGCTGTGTACCTGGTAAACCCCAATAAAAGCCTGCAAAAAAGCCACTGAGGACCCTGACTTCTCCTTTACCCGGTCTGCATGGGATCCTAGAAAACCTGCACTGTGTCCTTCCTGACCCTACAATTGGCAGAAGTCGGCAGGATGATCCATGCAGATGGGTATGGAGCCCTCCTAAGACCTGGAGGGACTAAGGAGTTGTAACAGACTGTGTGTGCCTGTGACGACGCTGGAGGCGCAATGGCGGCACAGAACGTGGACATGGTCCAGGAGCTACGGGACGAGACCTCAGCTGGAGGAGGAGACGCCCAAGAGGACTAGCCAACGACCCCTAAGGTAGCAAGAATTGTCGGGAAGAGAGGGCCACGAGTCTGAGCTCACCGGTGCTGATGGCAGGGAGAGGCCTAATGGACTTGGACTGACAATCCCGCCAGAAGGTGGAGGACCTTGGTAGGTTATGTCTTTTGGGAATCTGGGGGTGGCCAGTGGGATGGCCAAAAGCAGCCTGTGTATGCCCAGCAGCTAGGCTGGGCATAGCCTAGGAGAAAAGCCAACTGAGAAGGCAAAAACTGGTACTGATGTTGAGTTTGGGAAGCCCTGAGCGGCTGTTCAGCAGCCTAAGTATGCTGAAGACCTGTGAGTCTCGTAAAATCACCTGTGGGTGATGCCCTGCTCGTTGTCGAGTGAGGGTGAGGAGCTGAGGAACCCAGCCTTGGGGGACGGGTGGGGAACATGGCTTGGGGTGGAGCCCAAGCCGAATGTAGAGTTTGTATCCAAGGATCCCCAACCCATGGGCTTGTGCATTGGGTTGGCCTGAGTGCAGGGGTCTGCGCGTTGCATTGGTGGCTATGAAGGCTGAATGTTGGAGTGACTGTAGACAGAAACCCTGAGGGTTGGCGATTACCCCCAACAGAATAGAATCACCAATCCCAGAGCGAGTGCATCCTGGGAGTGGATGCAGTGTGTGGCTTGTAGCCGAGACTACAGCCAGAGAAGGCCAGGAAGTCTGACGGCTCCTGGTGTGTTACAGTAGATGCCGTGAGTGGTTCCCCTCCCTCGTATGAGCAGTGCCTTCGGCAGCAGATTTGGTGGCTCATCTGCTGGTACCAATAATTGTCTTTTGCTACTAGGTTGGGGCCCTGCCTGGACTTATTTGTGTTCTGTTGTATTTTGTTGTTATATTGTGATGTATTTGCTTTTGTGGGCCATGGCTGCATTGTTTATGTTTGCTAAGAAAATTGTATATATGAAGACTATATGGCAGAAAATCCTGAGGGGGTGGACTGTAGGGTAAGGAAAAAATGTCAGGCTTTTCTGCTCTCCTGCCATCAGGATGAATGATGGATCTTTGCAGTCCTGAATGCATGCCTGATAGTGGGCATCTGGAGTAGGGTGTGGGCATAGGTAGATGGGATTCACCTGGGCTAAGACTGGGCTTTTAAGGGCGACGTCACAGGGACGCCAGCAGAAGCCAAAGAGAAGCCGAGAAAGCAGCAGCAGAAGCCGAGAGAGAGAGAGAGAGAGAGAGAGAGAGAGAGAGAGAGAGAGAGAGAGAGAGAGAGAGAGAGAAAGCCAGAGAGCGTTCAGATTGAGTAAAGACTTGCTGGGAGCTGGGAGGCCTGCCAACCTGCTGTGTACCTGGTAAACCCCAATAAAAGCCTGCAAAAAGCCACTGAGGACTCTGACTTCTCCTTTACCCAGTCTGCATGGGATCCTAGAAAACCTGCACTGTGTCCATTCCTGACCTTACACCGAGGATCGAACTCATGCTGCAGTGCCTGCTGATAGCTTCATAGTGCTGAGAGTTAAACACTTAACACCACCAGGGAGGCCTCTATCTGTCTCTCTTGACTGGTTTATCATAAACCACTTGGAGGCAGGATCCTTACAACCTGGTGTTATTTGGCATAGCATTCTGTGATGGGATTTTGCCTAACTAGATTCTTGGCAGCCTAACATGGTGGGCTGTGGCAGTAATATGACATGCAAGATGATGCTTGGGGTACACAGCATGACATAGGCTGAGGCAGCAACTGCTATAAGACAGCCACTGCTGGCAGCAGCAATGCGATGCTATACTTTGTTTTATTACATATAATTGTGGGCACAGAAATGATAATAGACTGTACTGAAGTGCATTATGTCAGCGTATACCCATCCACTTACTATTCAAGTAGCAATAATACTAACTTGCTGCACTGAGTTATGTTCTTTATATTTGCAGTTACCTGACTAGAAAGATGTTACGTTATATGAGGGTACTTAGAACATTTGAAATAGTGCTCATTTGTGTGATTCCAGAGAAAAAAGCATGAGGTCCTCCTTGTCTGCCCAGCTCCGATCCTGACAGGTATTAGTGCTCTTCTAGCAGGCATGTGTATAGGTGGCCACAACAGTCCCAGCTCATCAAATTATGAGGCTTCAAAAACTGACAGCAGTGTATTCTACTCTGACAAATGATGGTGCTGTAGTTTGCAGCGCGGTGTTTGCATTTTTAAATGTTTGAGAAAACACTAAAAAGAAAATACTATTTTGTGAAGATATCTGAAATTCAAATGCCAGTGTCTTTAAAGACACTGAACTATATGGGGACTATCACCAAGATGAAAATGCATACATTGTGCAAAAATGCAAAATGGGGCCTCCCCGGTGGTGCAGTGGTTGAGCGCTGGGTTGCGAAGATGCCCGCAGCCTCTGCAGCGCCGGTTCGATCCCCGGATGCCGGGCGAGGGTCCCACATGGCATGCAGACCTCTCTTGCCGCCAGCTGCTCCCCTCAGCAGTGTACTTTGTCAGTCTGCCTGCTCTGCTCTCCCCACTGGCTCTGGTGAATTCTCTCACCCTCTCACGTTTCTGACTGTACCCGGTGCTTATATAAATAAATATTTTTAAAAAAATGAAAAATGATGTAAAAATATATAAAATTAAAAAATAATAATAAAAAATAAAAACTGAAAATATAAAACTATGAGTGATTAAGGATCAGAAGCAGAATTAAGGACGTACAAAGTAAATAATGGTGAAACTGTAAGATAGAAGAATGGGAAATATAATTTTGAAACAATGAAAATGACTGAGAATTAGAAAAATTGTAAGACAAAAATACAATTAAAATACGTGAAACACTACTAATATACAAAAAAAAAAGTTTTATTGGAACACAGGTGCTTCTGCACTACAACATCAAGATGAAGGCCTTGCCGCGGACCATATGGCCCACAGGATCTAAAATATGTCCTCTGGCCCTTTATAGAAGAAACTTGCTGACCCCTGGTTGAAACCATTCTGTATCGCCAGTAATGTGCCTATGAAGAGGAAAAACTGTTTTGAATGTGGTAAAAATGTAGCCATCGATCCTATAACAATACGCTGTTTCCAATTATTATCAACAAAAACATCACCATAATCCGGGATTGATGATTGTATGTTGTCTTTAATGTGTTCAAATGCTGCTGAATGACACTATCCTAAACTGGGAAATATTGTCATCTTGACTTAATACTACCCAAGGCACCTGGGGTCTGCAGTGCAGTGCGGAGGCTGCAGCATCTTAAAGGTCATGGGTTAAGGGCGTGGGGGGCAGGGCCCTCCCTCTCATGGGCTCTAGTGCTGTGAATGATCCGGCTCTGGTGAGAGAATTTCTGGGTGTCCAGGGAAAGCCTGCGGAGGCCTGTGTCACGAGAAGGAGCCTGCACTCTGAATCCTTTAAGATGAAACAGCTGTGTTGCTGCTGCAACCAATCTGCAGTTTAGTGCCTTGTGCTATGTAAGGCACTCCTAGTATCAGTGGGGTGAGCGGCCACGGTGCAGGAGCCAGGCTGGGATCCAGCAGCCCCATGGCAGCTGTTAATCTGTAAAGACTAAAGCCTTAATGATCACGAAGGATTAGAAGAGGATGTCTCAACTTTAGCAGCATTGAAATATTTGCCTGAAAATTCTTAGTTTGGGGGGAAGGGGCTTATTGTGGTCTTTGTAGAATGTTTGACAGCATCCCTGGCCTCTGCTCACTAGATGCCAATAGCACCTCCCTTGCCTCAAATTGTGACAACCCAAAAAATGCCTCCAGGCATTGTTGAATCACCCCTAAGGGGAAAAGTCCTCCATGGTTGATAATCACTGGATGAGGAGAAATGATGTCTGCAAGCCCCCGCGTGGGGGGTTGCTACAAGCTGGACATAATGACAAAGCCACCTTAGAGGAGATGCCCCAGTGGGGGCAGACTCTCCAGCACAGTCCTGATTAGAACACCTTCAAGAAGCTTCAAATTGCAGCCACTGCCAACAGCCCTCACAGGTCTGCTCAAGTATTATGATAGTATTAAATCAATATTATTTAATACTGATAGTGATATTGACATTTTATAATAAAACTGGGCTCTTCTGTCTCTGATTTTAATATCTTACTTAACTATGCAGTCCTTTTAAGAAAAATAATATTATCCTTTGTAGATCTGGACTGTTCCTAATTTAAGCGATAATGCTATATGTGTAGTTTCTTATGCTAAACTGCTTCACACTTTTAATGGTCATTTAATACCAACACCATCACTCCCTTATTTCAGTGACTATGCTGCTTTTTACTGTTCTACCCTCAATCAATATTGCAATTATTTTACTCTAGCTTCATGAATGTTGTACAGAACATACCTATAAAATATTTTATATAATTACATACATAAGATACATATGGATATATGAATGTTTTCTACATTTTAGGAAGAATATTGCTGCCAATGTTGCACTGACCAGCTATAGGTGCCTCCTACATCTCTTACCAATTATATTGAATATCAAGTTCTTTAATTTTAGGAAGTAGCTGTGCTATATAGTGCTATATTACATGGTACCACATTACAACATAGTTTCTTAGTAACAAGTGGCAAAGCACACATTTTAATAAAGCTCTTTGAGAGAAGAACACCTGTGGCTGTGTCAGTGACTATGCATTAACATGACATATGGTGATCTCCCTCACATCTCAGCAAGGGCCAGATGATACAGAATCTCCTATTTCTCCTGGCTCTCTGCTATGATGAAGAGACTCCCACCTAGCACTACACCACAGCAGTATGCATGCCCACCCCTAGGTTGTCAGCACTGCTCTTACTACTGTTACCACTTGCCTACTTGCCTCGATGTTTATAGAGGTCTGCTCTCAGCCAGACATACCTCTCAGAGATAGGTATGTAGCATTGAAAAAAAAAAAACAGACAATATCCTTGCCTTCTCCCTGCCTTTATATTCTCCTGCAAAGAGAAAGAAAATAGATCCAATGGTAATAACTACCATAGAGAAATATCAGGCAGGGAAGGAGGTAGGGTGGAAGACATAATAATTATAAACAGAGAGGATAGGGAAAAACATGCAGCTATTTGGGGAAAGGAATATCCCTGGAAAGGAAATGTCATGTGCAAAGGCCCTGAGGCAGGTACCTGCCTAGCATCTTTGAGGAACAGGAAGACAGATGGGTTAAGTAGAGGGGAGGGATCATACAAGGAGGTCAGAGAAATGATGGGAAGAGAGGGAGGCTTCTAAGGGACACTGCAGTCCACAGTATAAAGAAAATTCATTTATATACTGTCTTTTCCAAAAGCATTTAAAAATAACAATGTTTTCATGTTTTTGCTCTGCTGCCTAGCACCTTATTCAAATATGGTCTTTCTAGCACTCCACAGTGTGCTATTTACAATGGTGGTAGTAAGGTTATAATGGCAGCTAGTGGAAAAAAACATGCAGGCGTCCCTCCTACTTAAACAGCAGCTTTGCTATTGCTGGTGTCAGATCATTTTATGCTGTAGCATATCTTACTATTTTCATTTTTCTAAATTGGCCAGGACTAGCTAACATTTTACCAAGAATAACTCTGCTATTTCTTCTCTCTATATATTTACACCATGACCTCCCACATCCAGATAACTTTTATCACTGAAATATGTATCAGGAGGGAGCCAGGGCGGCCCAAGTTTTAAGGAGAATGAAGAAAATTTGAAATATTTCGGGGGAATAGTAGGATAGAAGCTGACTCAGGAAAGAACATGTTTCTGGCCTGGCTTGATGGCCCAGCTGTGATCAAATACTAAGATTTTTATGGACTGCCTACTTGATGCTCAGCAGCCCAGGTAACCATAGAGGGAATTGTGGCCTACAGATTTGAAACTCGATGAGAGAACTGAAGCCAGGCCAGAGATATGGTGTAGGGTAAGGTAAAAAATCAGGCTTTTCTGCCCTCCTGCCATCAGGATAGATGATGGATCCTTGCGGTCCTGAATGCATGCCTGATGGCGGGCACCTGGAATAGGGTGTGGGCATAGGTAGATGGGATTCACCTGGGCTGAGACTCGGTTTTCAAGGGCGGCGTCATGGGGATGCCAGCAGAAGCAGAAGCCGAGCAGAAACCAAGAACAAAGAAGCTGAGAGAGAAGCAGAGAAGGCCGGAGAGCCCAGATAGAGTGAAGATGTGCTGGGGGCTGGGAGGACTGCCAGCCTCCCAGCCCCCAGCACCCCTGCCTGCTACATACCAGGTAAATCCCAATAAAGCCTGCAAAAAGCCACTGAGAACTCTGACTCCTCCTTTACCCATCTGCTGGATCAGGAAACCTGCTCAGTGGTCTTCCTGTCCCTATAATTGGCGTAAGTCGGCAAGATGATCCATGCAGACGGGTATGAAGCCCTCCGAAGACCTGGAGGGACTAAGGAGTAACAGACTGTTTGCCTGTGACGACGCTGGAGGCGTCATGGCACAGGAGATGGACAAGGTCCAGGAGCTGCGGGACAAGACCTCAGCTGGAGGAGACGCCCCAGGGGGCCAGCCAGCGACCCCTGAGGCAGCAGAATCATCAGGGAAGAGAGGACCACGATTCGGAGCTCAGCAGTGCTGATGCAGGGAGAGGCCTGATGGACTTGGACTGACAATCCTGCTAGAAGCCGGAGGAACTTTGGCAAGTTATTGTTGTTTTGGGACCCTGGGGGAGGATTGTTTGTACACCCCAGGTAATGGGAATCTGGGGGTGGCCAGTGGGCCTTGATGGCCAAAAGAAGCCTGCGCATGCCCAGCAGCTAGGTGGAGGAGAAAAGCCAACTGAGAAGGCAAAAATCTGGTACTGATGCTGAGTTTGGGAAGCCCTGAGCAGCTGTTAAGCACTAACTAGGCTGAGGAAGTCCAGTGAGTCTCCTAAAATCACCTGTGGGTGATGTCCTGCTCGTTCTCAAGTGAGGGTGAGGAGCTGAGGAACCCGTCCTTGGGGGACAGGTGGGGAACGTGGCTTGGGGTGGAGCCCATGACAAAGAGGGGACCCGAGAGAGGCCGCATGTAGAGTTTGGATCCCCGACCCATGTGCTTGTGCAGTGGGTTGGCCTGAGTGCAGGGGTCTGCGAGTTGCATGGGTGGCCATGAAGGCCGAGTGTTGGAGCGACTGTAGACAGAAACCCTGAGGGTTGGCAATTACCCCCAACAGAATAGAATTGCCAATCCCAGAGCGAGTGCATCCTGGGGGTGGATGCTGTGTGTGGCTTGTAGTCGAGACTACAGCCAGAGAAGGCCAGGAAGCCTGACGGCTCCTGGTGTGTTACAGTAGATGCCGTGAGTGGTTCCCCTCCCTCGTATGAGCAGTGCCTTCGGCAGCAGATTTGGTGGCTCATCTGCTGGTACCAATTGTCTTTTGCCGCTAGGTTGGTGTCCTGCCTGGAATTAACTTGTGTTCTGTTGTATTTTGTTATGTATCTCATTTGCTTTTGTGGCCCATGGCTGCAGTGTCCTATTGCCAAGAGACATGTGTTTATGACTTGTATATAGAGACTGATAAAGACTATATGGCAGAAAACTCTGAGGGGGTGGGCTGTAGGGTAAGGTAAAAAATCAGGCTTTTCTGCCCTCCTGCCATCAGGATAGATGATGGATCCTTGCGGTCCTGAATGCATGCCTGATGGCGGGCACCTGGACTAGGGTGTGGGCATAGGTAGATGGGATTCACCTGGGCTGAGACTGGGCTTTTAAGGGCGGCGTCACGGGGACGCCAGCAGAAGCAGAAGCCAAGAACGAAGAAGCCGAGAGAGAAGCAGAGAACGGAGAGCCCAGATAGAGTGAAGACGGGTTGGGAGGACTGCCAGCCTCCCGGCCCCCAGCACCCCTGCCTGCTGTGTACCAGGTAAACCCCAAAAAAAGCCTGCAAAAAGCCACTGAGGACTCTGACTCCTCCTTTACCGGGTCTGCTGGATCAGAAAACCTGCTCAGTGGTCTTCCTGCCACTACCTGTGGGCAGAAGAAAATAGCCTGGAGGGAGGACAGGAATAGTAGCAGCAGTTAGGGAGTGGGCTGGCTGGCTTGTACTGTGGAGCAAGGAGTAAAGGCTGGACAGTTTGGGGAGGTGACAATAATGCCAACATGTGGAACATAATGCGATATAGAAGTGCAAGATTATCATTCATTCATTCATTCATTTTTTAAAAAAATGAGTATTTGATTGGTTTGGGACCCAGACCTTGGAGCCAAATAAAGTGAGTTCAAATTTCAGCTCTGCCACTTTCCAGCCATGTGAACTTGGGAAAGTTACATTCCCTCCTCCTTTTGCCTTTGTTTCTTCATCTGTAAAGTGGAGACAAATTGCAGGAGCTACCTAGGTTTGTTGTGAGGATCACAAGGGTAGTAAACAAGTAAGGAATGTCAAATAGTACCAGGTGGGGAGTCAGAGCTCAGAGAACATATGCTGCTAGGTTTTTGATTGCTGCTGGTGGTTTTATTCTATTCCAGACACTGTTCTGGGAGCTGGAGACAAAGCCACAGACAGCATTTGGGAAGCCCTTGTCCTTGCCCTGGTGGGGCTAAACTACAGTAGGAGAAACTGGAAATAATATCCACATCTGGATGCAAAGCAAAAATAAAAGCAGGGTAGAGAGACTGCTGTTAAAAGGGCTGCTTTGCCAGGGTGTCTCTGAGGAAGCCACATTTGAGCTGAGCCTGAAGGGTAAGAAGGAGCAGTCCTGTGGCGACCACAGCCAGGAATCTGGAACCTGGAAGCAGGCAGGGGAGCAGAGAAGAGCGAAAGCCTGGGTTTTGAGACAGAAGGCAGGAGGCCAGAGGAGCCATGAGTGTGGGATGGCATGGTGTAAAAGGCAGGGTGAGACAGAGACACAGAGCCCAGGGATTAGATCCTGTGGGGGCCTATGGGCTAGTGGTTCTCAAACCTGACTTCACATTAGCATTATTTTGGGCCCGCCCTACATAGTCAAGACTTTTGAAGGCTCCCAGGGGACCCCGACACAGAGGAGGGCTTGGGAACCACCACCATGGACTGTGATGAGTGTCTGTTTAAGGTTCTGATCACAGTGGGTGAGGGTATGAATGGATTACCTGTTTTAGAGAAGATTGCTCTGGCTCCTGGGTAGAGTAGAGGCTTTCTGGGAGAGGAAGAAAGGAAACCATTGAGGGTGTGAGGACCTAGACCCAAGAAGAGGTGTTGGTGGCTTAAAAGAAGATGCCAGCAGCGAGAAAACGGCATGAAGAGGAGGGCAGGGCTCACCAGACTCGCTGCGCCCAGGGTTGGAGGGGCAAAGTGGAAACAAGGGTGGCTCCAAGCTTTCAGGTTAGAGTCAGTCAGAAGGGAAGCGTACAAGATGTCCATTTTGGACACATTAAGCTGAGAAAGTGATTGGATGTCCTAGCAGATAATTAGTGGCCCCTTGGCTGGAGTCACTGAGGGATTAAGAAGGTTGCATGGACGGGCAGATCCGGCGATGCACAATGAAGCCAGGAGTCAATGAGCGACTCAACTACACTCTCTTTAGGCCATAATGTACTACACCCAGGCCCTCCACTGCTTAAATAGGGAGGGGATTTATAAATTGTGAGCAGTGAAGAGTGGTGAAGATTATAAATCTTCGTATTACACATTTCTTACCTCATCAGTATAAAATGATATATGACAAGATACCCTAATTTTGCCATTCTTATGAATTATAATGGAGAATGGTAGGTTAGGTAATATTTTTGTGAAAAATTATATTGTACTATAATTGCTTGGAGTAAATATAATGTGTGTTGATGTATGAGGAACTAATGTATTCATTTATTTACTTGGTGTAGGGAAGTGAACTTATCAGTGACCAAGATGGTCAAAATACTATTACCCCAATATTACTAAAGTTTTGACAGCTTAGCCTGTTAGAGAATTGGTATGTCATTGATAAGTTTCGACAGCTTATTTGATTACACATTGATAGCACTGGAGATGTAGTAATTTAAAGGAGTATGGCATTGCAGTATTGTTATTCCTATAAATACTGGCATCATTTTAGTAGAAGGTAGTGTGATAACATCAGTTTTTCTAAACTATCAATAGCATAATGTGGCTTTTAAAAAATGACTCTTGCATGTCTGTCCTATGGTAATGCCTATAATAATGCCTATAGTAAGGCATTCTTGGTCCTACCTAGGCATCCACGTTATTCCACTTTATTTGGTAACCACGAACCAGAGGAATCTGTTTTCTTTGATTCAGGATCCAGCATTTTGAGAATGCTTATAGGTCTGCGTATTTTTTCCAATACTTGAGACCTAATTTCATCTCTTATTTGTGAGGGAGTCAGAGGTCAATGATCAAGCAATGAACTTGAGTTATTTGCAGTCATTGTTCTTCTCTTCCTTCCAGTCTTCTTGGAATGAATTACTGGGATTTATGACTTTTCAAATTTCTATTCTTAAGTTATTTTAACACTTGAATATTATGGAAGTTTGTGTTCTCATTCAAATTGGGATTTCTATTGAAGTTTAGTTCTACAAAACTCAAGGTTCTGTGTAATAAAGTTATAGATGAAATTCTAATTTAGTTCTGTAAATATTGTGATAATGGAGAGTAGAGCATCTAAATAACTTAAATATTTATCTAGAATCTGCTTTGGAGACAAGTCTCTGCCAATGACCATTCTTTCCTGCTGTCTGCAATGGGTGACTTATTCCTGCACTTTTCAGTCTGTATTAGCAGTAAAGTAATAACAAATCCCAAACAAGGAGATTATGATTTTAATATACTTTATTTAAAAAGTACACAGTTTTAAATTGGTTTCAAGCAGAAGGGACCCTGCCCACTTGCAGCCCCATTTCTGATGACGGATGATTATCATGTAGCAAACTCACATATTTGCATGACTGGCAAAGTAAAAAGATAACTTTTTGTCAACATATTTTTAAGAGTTTATATCACGCACAGTTTAAAATCATGAGATGCTGATGGTTGGACTATATTTCATGTCTCCTATGTCGCACCATATTTTGGTTCACAGTTTATCCATAATTTAGCATGCCAAGAGAACATCTCAGTCAGTGTCACCTTGAGAAGAGCATCAACAGAAGAGGGAACAGGATAAGGACCATGGTGGCCTGGAGGCTCGCTGCACCTCCACACTCCCTTGCGTTCTCCTACAGGGAAAGGCAGAGCTGGTTAGAGCATGTGTGAATTGCACATTGGCCTTAAACTTTCTGATCTTTATTGAGACCCCAGGCCTCCCCCCTCCTCCAATGTATGTGAACAAACCTTTTATAACCTAGATAATATAGAGAAATGGACTTATCTAAACCTCACTGAATTTATCATGAGAACCTCTGGTTTTAGGTGTCAAAGCATAAAATAGCCAAATTTATTCTTTGTACACTATTACACAGAACATTCAACAGGCAAAGGGCCATTGCTAGAGATGTCTATTGTGATCAGACTATAAAAGCAACATATTGGACTTCTAATTCCCCCTACCCTCCAGAATGTAAGTAAAAGATCAAATCTAAGGGGCTTGATCATTTCAGAATCTGGACTGTGGAAGATTTTGTGTACGCGTTCCTTTGTATTTGAGGGGAGGTCTCTTTTATAAAAATAAAATCATTATGTAGTCTTCTCTGCTGCTTGCTTGCTTTTTCTTTTCTTTTTTTTTTTTTTTTTATACAAGCACTGGGTACAGTCAGAAGCATGGGAGGATGAGAGAATTCACCAGAGCCAGAGCCGGGAACAGAACAGGCAGACTCACGAAATGCACTGCTGAGGGGAGCAGCGGGCGTGGCAGGAGAGGTTTGTAGTGCCATGTGGGACCCTCGCCAGCAGCCAGGGATTGAACTGGCGCTGCAGAGGCTGTGGGCAGCTTCGCAGCCCAGCACTCAACTGCTGCACCACCAGGGGAGGCCCTGCTTGCTTTTTTTTTCTACTAACGGATGGAAATTCCACTATTATTCTATCTCTATTTCATTCAGTTATTTTCTTATTGAACATTCATTTTCTCATTCTTTACTACTGCAAAGAGCATGAAAGTAGGTTCTGATCAGTCAATGACATTTACCCCTGACCCTGCCTATAGAAAGATGTCCAGGAGTGAGGGTATGGCTGGAGGATAATTTGGCCTCTGATGACAAGTTATTTTACTATACATATATTCTCTGATCCCTTGTGACATGTTCCTTTCACATCACTGTTGTATTTTCACATGTAGCTGTTCAGCTTATCAATTTAAAAGTGATCTTTATGAGTTATAAATATGTTCCAAGTTCTATAATTGGTTACTGGGTTTCTTTCTTTTTTTTTTTTTTAAAGATTATACAAGAACCGGGGTACAGGCCAGAGGCATGGGAGGGTGAGAGAATTCACCATAGACAGAGCGGGGAGCAGAACTGTCAGACAGACCAAAAACACTGCTGAGGGGAGCAGCGGGCATGACAGGAGAGGTCTGCTGTGCCACGTGGGTTGCTCCCTGGCTGGCTGGGAATCGAACCCACGCTGCAGAGTTTGCGGGCAGCTTCACAACACTGGGCTCAACCCGCTGAGCCACTGAGGAGGTCCTGTTTTAGTTTTTTCCATGGAAAAGTTGTATTTTTTATATAGTTATCTGAATCTGACTCATAGTTTTCTGGTCCTTTGGTAGGAAATTCTCTCCAATCCCAAGGATTTATTATAAGACTATAATTTTATCATTTGACTAATCTATATTATCCCCTTTGAATTTGAACTTCTGCCATATATAAGACTTTCTTTCTGTTCCACTGACCTCAGCTTAGTATGTCTAGAAACTTAATGGAAAAAAAATACTGTTATTTTGAATGTTTGTCAAATATCTATTTACCAAAGCAATTTATCTTATTGACATTTGAAGATTTTTACTCTAGTGACTTTAGTTGTCTAAGGATGCAATTTTGGATTTAATTGGTTTTAGCTTTTTGAACTATTATTGATATTTGCATTTTACATAGAGCTTTTATTAGGGATAATTATTGAATTTTATTAAAAACCTTTTCAGCATATATTTAGATGTTGCCACTGCATCAGTGTCTGACTACAGGAGCAAACATTCTTAATAACTTACAAGTTCTTTTTGGTATTATACTGATTTCAACATCTTTTCTAGGACTTGGATATTTAAATAACTTTCAAATTATTTGCTATTTTCAAGGTGAGATTAACCCTCAGTGGCATTTCCAAGTGTAGATTATCTTTCCAGTCTCCCTGTAATGACCTACACAAGATTTCCATTTTTCAGAGTGGAGATGAAGTTAAATTTTAAATCTGTATTAGTTTTCCTAGATTTAGAAATACTTGCTTAGAGCACTGCAGGTGGTATTCTCTTATAATTCACCTATATGTTTTGTAAATTCAGCTTTCTCAATTCTAAGCTTCAATTTTCCTCTGATCATCACTTTTGCTGCCTTTATAGTTGTGACTTTATGTGGGTATGAGGTCATATTTTACCTTCATGAATGTGGCTGTTGGTCTGATATTAATATTGCTGCTTTTGCTTTATGTGAATTTTTTGTACATAAAAGGCTGTTTAAAAGTAAGCAGGGAAAAATAATTTTAACTACAATTTGGAATAAGTAAACCAAGATGGTCAGAGTCACTTCTTGTATAATAATGGAAAGTGATAAAATTACAGCACATCCATATTAGGGAAGCTAGTAAAGAAGCTTTTAAGTATCTTTGGCTATAATGAGAGAAGACTATTAAAGCACAGACTAAATAAGAAGGCACCGAGCGGTGAAAAGTAGAGTACCATTAGCCTTCTTGTAGATTCTTCTTTGGTTTGCCCGAAAGGGATTATTTCTCACAAGCAAGCTTTTTAGCTATAGTTACTTGTCTATTGTGAGATTCTGATGAATCTGGTGAATCTGATGGGACAAGAGAACAGGGAGGATTCTCAGACTCACCTCGGGATGAAAGCCGTGACAGGATTCCGGACGCCTTCTGATCTTCTGAGCCTTTAAACGTTCACACTTAAGAGATTCATTATGTTGACTGTAGTTAAGGCACATTTCCAAATGTTACTTTTCCTTACTCTGCATTTCAGAGGTGAAAATTTGGCACTAAACCCCCTTACCAGCTTCTTTCTCTCTCCAACAGCAGAAGGGATATTCTTTTCTCTGCTAACATTCCCCCCCCCCCCCCCAGTTTTCCTTACTGTTGACTGCCTTCCTGGGTTTGTGGCTGAACCTGCACACGAAAGGATATACCTGATTTCAATGGGCGCCATGGTGATGGGCGCCACTGACTCACAGAGGCAGCTGCTGTCCACCACCACCATGAACAGGTTGCTGCTTGGGATTTGCTGGATGACAAAGGACCTGTTGGAACAAGAGGCACAGAGAGAGCAAATGGGTCATGCACCATTTCTCTACTAAAAAGCCAAGAGGAAACCCTTTCCCCTGGGGATAACTATTCTAATAATTGGAAATAAAATTTCAGAGATTGCTGTATTACTAAAATCACCTCCTTCCATTAGGTTTTTCACTTCAAATACTAAGCTTCACTAAGATGATCACCTATAATCTACAGCTCTGGCCACAGGCAGCTCAGATAACTCATCTTGGTAGGATGAGTTATATATGTCAAAAATCACCTCAGTGTCCAAGAAGAGACTAGAATGTCCCCAATCTATCCTTATTCCAGAGCCTAAATATCATCAAAATTTGCATGTGATGTTCATTTATATAGATTTTCTTTCCTCCTTCCCTCAAAGATAAGACTGGAGCTATGTCCTATTGATGGCAAAAGATGAAGCCTACTTTCTAGTCCCTTCCTTGTACCAATCTGCACAGTATCTGCCACAAATAGAAATACAATACCTTGAAAAAAATTAATTCTAGTCATTTCAGAGCACCCCCTCTCCACACACACAAGCTGGTTCTCTTCTCAGAGTGCAAGTTCTGCTGATACTAAAGCTATGTAGCAGTTCTCACAATCAGGCTCCATCAGTACAATGAATCCAATGCTTAATGACACCTCCTTCTCACATTACCTGACAGAGGGAAATGATAATGGGATGACACCATGAAATCACTCCTTGAAAAAACAAATACTACTCACTCTTTGGGTGAACATAGTAGAGCCCAACACCCCATATTCTTTCAGAGTCTGGGTAGAGTAGATAAATACTTATCTGCAGTCCTAGAACCTCATTACATAACTTTTCATGACATTTAACTAAATTCTATTTAATAAGATGAAATATACTATAACCTAACAAAAACAGTCAATTTCTCCATAAATTTTTGTCTTTATTCAACTCTTTCTCATTCACTGTGTTCTATTCTCTAGAGTGTATCACCACATTTTATGAAAATCACACAATGAAGAAGCATACTTCTGCTTCATGGGAAATGAGAGGAGGAAAGGATGCCCATTTTTCACCCTTTTACCACCACATGGGTTGAATGATGCAATAATGCCCCCACATTACAACACAATTGATTTCCTTTCTTCAAGCTCTCAATTCCCATTCAACTAACATCCTACAGTCATGTTCATTCTTTTCATCCATAGCAGGAAACAATGTGCACATCTGCTCCAAGATGTTTCCCTAATGCCTAAACTACTCTCCACATCTGAGATGCCTGCCCTCTGTCCTTCCCAACTTCTCTACCACTAGTTTGAACAAAAGCTCTGCTTTTCTAAATATCTCACTAAAACTTTTAAAATACTTGCTTTGTAGATATAACACTATCTCCCCTTTGTAGCTCTAGGTTCCTTCTCACCAATGCAAGGACATTGCTTTGGCATTTGACCTCTTTGCAATGGGTTATACCTATTAGCATAAAAATATTCTGCCTGCAATGGTTCTCATTAGACAACCAATAATTTCCAGAAAGTCTCAAAGAAAAATGTAAAAACAAGATGACATAACTCTTTGAAGAACAAATAGAAGATTATGGCAAGGGAATTAACCAGATGAATAATAAGGAAGAGACTGGAATGTGAAATAGAAGCTTCAGATGGAGAGAATATCTTCAGATTGAAAAATCCTAATTTTTTTTCATTAAATGGGGCCAATCAAGCATGTGTGAAATTTCAGATTATCAAAGATAAGCACTAAAAGATCCTCTAGAAACAAATTAAAGAGCATGTTAATGATATGGATTTTTCAATTAAGATACAGAAAACAGAAGAATATTTAAGAAGTTGATGAAATGGAAAAACAAAACATATTTCAAAGTAGATAAATGCCTATCCCCAGATGCAGAACCCCATCACATAACTTTTCATGATCTTTAACTAAATTATATTTAATCAGATGAAATGCATTATAGCATAACAAAATGGTCCATTTCTCCATTTAAAATAAGTTTTATTGCCCTCCCCAGTGGTGCAGCGGGTTGAATGCAGTGCTGTAAGGCTGTCCACAGCCTCTATAATGTGGGTTTCATTCCCGGCCGGCCAGGGAGATATCCATATGGCATGGCAGACCTCTCCTGTCTCACCCACTGCTCCCCTCAGCAGTGTATTTCAGTCAATCTTCCTGTCCTGCTCCCCACTCTGTCTCTGATGAATCGTCTCACCCTCCCGCGCCTCTGGCCTGTACCCCAGCTCTGGTATAAATAAATAAATCTAAAAAAAATAAATAAAATAAGTTTTATTTTTATTTATCTCTCATCCACTGAAAATTTTGTTTTAAAATTTAAAGCTAATTGGGCCTCCCTGGTGGTGCAAGTGGTTGAATGCAGCACCGTGAATTGTCTGCAGCCACTGCAGCACGAGCTCGATCCCCTGGCTGGCCTAGCACAGCAGACCTCTCCTGCCTTGCCTACTGCTCCTCTCAGCAGTGTCTTTCAGTCAATCTGCCTGTTCTGTTCCTCACTCTGTCTCTGGTGAATCCTCTCACCCTCCTTAGCACCACTGGCCTGTACCCCAGTTCTTGTATACATAAGTAAATAAATCTTTAAAAAAACAAAATAAAATTTAAAGATAATTGCTACAAAAAAATCCCCTGTAAAAATGAAAACCTGATCTAAGATAGCACAATAAGTAAAACACACACACGTACAAAGACTGCCCATTTAAAGTCTAAAATTATTGCCAAACACAACAAATGTAAGATGCCTAGAGTCACATACTAAAAGGCACAGACTCTAATATGAGTTTACAAGGACACTAGTATTGTGTTTTCAACAGATAGTCCTAAAACAGAAGGACATGGGAAGAAGAAAAGATGTACCAGAAAGATGCTAACAAAAGAGAGGAACAGGTTTAGAAATACTATTATACAAGTATTTGAGTGAAAAAATTAAAATGTAGCAAACATAGAATTCATACTGATAATCTGAATAACTTTTTATACCGAAAAATAGTAGGATAGTCTAACAAAATATGACATGAACTTTTATGATCATAGCGTACAAATTGATAGAATAGCAAGTGACTGATGAATGCACTCTCTGTTAAAATATAGTGAATTCTCATATCTAACCAAAATAAATTATTAGAGAATTTCAAACACAGCAATCTGCAACACATTCCAAAGAGCAGAAATCATCAATTACGTGTTCTCCTTTTATGGTAGGGCACATTTAGAAATTAATAGCAAAAAAGATATAAACAGAGGAAATTAAAGGTTAAAAAAATTCCATTAATCCTTGAGACCAGCCCAGACTCAAATCTGTGCAGTATGACCTTAAATACTTTTACTGGGGAGAAAAAAGTTTGCAAATAAATGAACTAAGTTTTCAAGTTGAAAAGCTGGAAAAATAAGAACCTAAACCTTCAGTCGTAGCTCTATATTTGGTCTTCCCTCTGGAACACTGGACAGGGTAGGGATGCATCTCTCTGAAGCCTCACCCTTAGGCTTCTGCAAGGATGTGACTGATGGAAAAGCAGAGAGGTGACCATTCCCCAAAAAGTTCCCTGTTAGTATATTGGCCATCCCCTGCAGTTTATAAACATGCTGTCACATTTTCTATCTCAGGAAAAACCAAACTTTCCAATGAACTTACCTCCATACTGCTGTGTTTCTTTGTCCTCCTTTATAGCACAACTCTGATAAAGATCTATCCACAATCTCTCTCTAATCCCCTGCCCCCATCTCTCTGTCTCTCTTTGTCTCTCACTTCCCCCAACCCCTGCCCCACTTCTTCACATCTCTCCATCATTCACAAATCTACTCCAAGAAGGTAGTAGTCCTTAACCCTCCAGAGAATCAGTTCTTGTCAACGGCACAAGGATCTCATCACTTTCTTCTCAAGCTCATTTACCTCCACTTGTTCCTCACTCCCTCACTTGCCTACTTTCTACCCTTCACAATGGACTGTGGTTCCCATGGGGCAGGCCTCTGTCTCTCTGCCCACTGTTATCTGTTACCCCAACACCTAGAGCAGTTCCTGGGATGGAGTGGTTTTCAATAAATTTGTTGAATCGATGACAGAAGAATAAAATGCAAATTAAAGTGTGAAGACCATTGAAAGAACTAAACTCTGGTTCAAGAGAACATTGACAGAAATCAAACCTTAGCAATCCTGATCAGGAAAGAAGGCACAAAGTCACTTTAAACCCAAAGATACAGAGACATTTCAAACATGTAAGTGACTAATAATATATCATTGCAAACAATTTGAAAATTAAAGCAAACCCACCTTTGGGGAAAAAGTATAAAGTATTAACATTTGGTCAAGTTATTAAAAAAACACAAGCAAACCAATTGCCATTGAAAATCTACCCCCAACTGAATGCTACCAAATCACCCAAAGAACAGGTATCACTGTGTTCATAGAAAACACACGGGACCCACTGACCAACTATCTGAACTAATAAAAGAACTCAGCAAACTGACCAGTTACATAAGCAGCATATGAAACCACAGACTTTCCCTGACACCAGCAATAGTGATGAAAAAATATTTATGAAATAAAGAACCATTGATAGTATCAGTAATCACTATGAAATGCCCAAGCATAAATGTTGTAAAAAGACATCTCTTTATGAAGAAATGAACAAACTTTACTGACCATAAAAAGACAAACTAAAAATTAGAGGGAAACACAATGGTTGTGGAAAGGAGCACCTACATTTCAAAGACGTCATTTCTCCTGCAGCTAGCTTTTTCATTCAAAGCAATCACAATCAAAATCCTTATAGGATTTTTGAGGTATCTGAGATGATGATCTAAAGATTCATTGGGAAGGCTAAATATAAAGGATCATCTGGACAATTTTATAAAATTGGATTTTATAAAAAGGGACATGGAGAGGAGGTGCTTGTCCTAAACCATATCAAAACCCATGGATGACTGCAGAAAAAGAAAG
Source organism: Talpa europaea (assembly GCF_964194135.1). Taxonomy (NCBI): domain Eukaryota; kingdom Metazoa; phylum Chordata; class Mammalia; order Eulipotyphla; family Talpidae; genus Talpa; species Talpa europaea. Next base: position 66,728,322 of record NC_140078.1, read on the forward strand.
ACAGATGAGCAACTGATATATTAAAAATGGTTTGATCTCACTAAAAAGAGAGAAGTACTTGGTATAGTTATTGTGGAAAACAGTACTGGGGTTCTTCAAAAAATGACAAACAGAATTGCCAAGTGATCCAGCCAGCGCCACTTCTGTGTATATAATGGAAGGAAATGAAATTGCAATTTGAAGAGATCTGCACCCAGTGTTTATTGCGTGGCCTTATCTACAAATGTGGGGGGAGGGGAGGCCGAGGGAGGGCAACGGAGGGCAGAGAAGACTGACCGGGAATCTTCACCAAGGGAGCCTTGAACTTTATGACTGAATTCTTTTGTCAGGAGAATGTGTTCGTGTGTTCTTAATGGAATGTTATGCTAGGCTCTAAAACTATTGAGAGTCTCATCTTACAAAAGAGAAAAAAATAGGAGTCAGAGAGACAAACTTTTATAGCAGCTGTAATCATGCCCATTTTAAAGACTGGGAAACAAGAGCCTACGTAATTTCCTAGAGTATCAAGGTAGAGCTGAGCTTTAGAGCTAAGCCTCCATGCATGCAAGGCCCCTATACCACCAACACTGATTTCTGCCTTCTGTGGAAAGACTAGCGCTGAAGCTCCTTGAGGGCAGGCCTGATTACTCCATACAGACACTTCATGATAGCAAGTGCAAGATATTATACCTTTTAACACACGTGCCCTCTTAGTTAAAGCCTACCCAAGTGTTCTCAATGAAACCTCACAGCAAATGCATTTTCCCCCTCCAGCCCACCATTCCTAGCAGATGAAAAGCTCTACATACAGGGATACTGAAGTGGAGGAAAACATCCCCCTACAAAGGATTTGCCAGCGGAAAGATTAACTGCTTTTCCATATTTTAAAGACTTACTGTCTGCTTATTAACATGGTGCTTCGGAGGGGTCTGGGCAATGTTAGCTGTACATTTATGTGTACAACGTGTATTTATGGCCCAGGGTGCAGGGTTGAACTTCATAAAATACACCTCCATCCAGCTGGGCCCAGCAGCCAGACTGACATCATTGTACAGAGGAGCCCTGCCTGGTGGGTTTGCCTGAGGGCCAAAAAAGGCAGGAGGGAAAAGCCTCAACAGAGAACCACAGAAGTCATTTCTAAGCAGGGATAGGTCAAAACGCGTGAAATAAATTAGGTCCTCGAGGGAAGAAGGTAGGGAAGAGGGGAGCCATTTTGATGTGTCCACTGCTGGAACTGAAATAATCCAGTCCTCCCTCTTCCATTCACTGCAGGCTGACAGAGTAGAGGAAGAAAAGATGATGCGATTTCAAGACAGCCTCCCGGACAGGGGAGGCAATTTGCTGCGGACCATCACTGAGGGGGCTTTGCTGATCAGATGAGGAAAGCTCTCTGGCTACTCCCTAATGCTGGTCCTGAACAGGGAGGCAGAATGGAGGTGCTCATGGGTGAGGTTTTCAGGGGATCCCAGAATGCACATTTGGAGACCCTGATTGGCTTGCCTTTCATTAATGTGGCTTGAAAATTGAGTAGGTAGAATAGAATCCTAAAACGTTTTGAAGTCTTTCACTATTTATAGATTTTCACCATTTATACATTTTCCAGATTTTATCCAAAGGTAAAATGAAAGACAATGAGTAAGTCACAGGAAATGTAAATGAACTTGTCATTGCTCCTGTTCTATGTTGTGGTCTTCTCCAGGCGGGTTCCTTATAAAACTGTGGATCTCCAACAGGAACCTGCTCTTTTTGAAGGTAGGGGGGATGGTGGCCCTCCCCCAGCATGCTCCAAAATGTCTTACACTGACCCAGGCCCATAAATTCTGGAGAGCAAACACTTGGTAAATTCAAACTAGAAATTAAGGATATGTTCTAGCAGAATTCTGCAGTATGGGGGCAATGAAAAGGGAGCCTACTCACACTCAGCCCAAACAAGATAAAAGGGTGAATAGCAGTGACTCACCTGCCCGCACCCAAAATGTCAGGCCCAAGAAATATCACAGGTGAATCACATTAGCATGTCAAGGCACATGTAGCTTTAAATACTTCAAGTGGTTCAGAGCACAGGGAAAGAAGGAAATATTTCAAATTCCTTTTTGAAGGCCCCTGATAGAAACCCTGACTAAGATTATACAAAAACTAAAATTAAGAACAAAAAAAAGAAAGCTATGGAATAATCTCTTTATGAATATTCATGCAAAGATCTTAAATGACGTAGAGTAAATAGACTTCACTAGGACACAGAAATAGTCCTACAGCATGTCTCTATGAGGATTAGCCCAGGAATGCAAATGAACAAGCTTCCTGTGTTGTCTTGGCTAGTAGAAACAGAAAAAAAAGAAACATTTTTTTTTTAAGTATCTGTTTTCAGCCCTATGATATCAGATCCCTGCTTTCTTATCTCTAAATGAATCTGGCGTAGATTCCATAACTTTCTGACTACTTTAGGTTAATAAGATTAGCCTAGTTTGGTTTAATATTCTAATTTCATATCTAGTTCAAAGCTCTACCCTGTCCTTCCTTCAAGCATGCAGGTCCTAGCTTCTTCAGTAGTGTGGGGTGGGGAAAAAGCAGCAAACTTTCTCTACTTAGCCAGGCCAAGGTGCGATTCTCTCGCTACAATTTGTTTCCTTACAACCTAACCTGGCCCCTGGTGCCCTCCGTGTGGTCTAGCATCCAATATTGGCTTTCGCGAGGTTACCCTGGAATTCTCAGAAAACCTTGAGCTCAGTCAGTGTGGCCCCAGTGTGACCACCCACACAGCGCCTGTAGCATCAGCAGTTACCCCACAGCCGCTTGCACCTGGGGTGGACCTCACCTGGCGAGCAGCCCTCTTGCTGGGTTTTAGCAAGATGACAGCTGCCTCCCATATTATCCGCCTGATCCCATATTATCCTTGAGAAACAGGCACATTGACTGGCTCAGTCATAGGCCACTTCTGTGCTACCCTTTGTGTAGCCTCGTCCTCTCCCCCCGCATCTCTTTTTCCTTCCCAGACCCCCTCGGTAACACATTCATATCTCGGCTGCCTAAGAGATACTCAACCACTGCTGGCCTTCCCTTTTGTCAGGCACTCTCCAAACATAGAAAACAGTCTCCTAGACTATTCCCCCATCACCCAGCTGGCTTCCAGTAGGGAAAAGTACCTTCTTTCCTGAATCTGATCTCTTCCATGTTAGGTTGTAGGGGCAGGACAGGACACGGGGCAGGTTTCCTGATCCAGCAGACTGGGTAGAGGAGGAGTCAGAATCCTCAGTGGTTTTTGCAGATCTTTTATTGGGATTTACCCGGTACACAGCAGGTAGGGGTGCTGGGGGGCTGGGAGGCTGGCAGTCCTCCCAGCCCCCAGCAAATCCTCACTCTATCTGGGCTCTCTGGCCTTCTCTTTGCTCTCGGCTTCTCTGCTTCTTTCTCGGCTTCTATTTGTTCTCGGCTTCTTGGCTTCTGCTGGCGTCCCTTTGACGCTGACCTTAAAAACCCAGTCTTAGCCCAGGTGAATCCCATCTACCTATGCCCACACCCTACTCCAGGTGCCCGCCATCAGGCGTGCATTCAGGACCGCAAGGATCCATCATCTATCCTGATGGCGGGAGGGCAGAAAAGCCTGACATTTTTCCTTACCCTACATAGGTCCTTTGAGAGTCTTGGCAAGGTAGACTAGAGGTGGAGCATTTGTTACCCTCAAAGAATCGTGGGAGGTGTGGGAGGAGGGTCTCCGGAGAACTGTCAATTAGTGCAGCTAAAAGGCTGTTCTCTTTAGAGCCTTTGTCCTTACCTCAATCTGGGGCCGCATGGAAACCTCCACTTTGACAACCTGTTCACATCCTCCCAGCAAATGGATTCATGTAAGACACCCAAAACAGAGGTGAGAGAGAACCGGGACCATGGGACCTGTTCAATTGGTGCCCAAGGGACACTGGACAAAAAGCCTGCCCCTGAAGACAATCCTTAACAGAAATAGGTGCTTGATGGTGAACTAAGTTGAGCATCAAACTGCAGGATAAAACATGTAGAGCTGTCTAATTAGAGTCCTAAGACACAAAGGCTCTGGTCAGGGAGACCCTCTGGTATCTGGCGTTGTTCTGAAAATGCTGACCTGGGCAATCACTGGGGAAAGGAACATAATCAAACCTTCACAGATACCTAAAATGTGCCCTGTCCAATCCCAAAAGCTAGTTCCTGTTTCCCCGTATCTCTCCAAGGTGCCACCATCTATTGGGTCACAAAGCCAGAGATTTTGAATCCATTCTCAACACTTTCCTCTTTGAACTTATGCTACTTGACTGTCTCTTTAATGCCTCTCAAATCCATCCCTCCAGCGTCCGTCCCTCAGGCCAGCTTTGTGGGCAAGTGACCTGCACAGTCACCCCAGGCCTTACACTCAGAAGGGCTTATCGCCTTGGGGTTTACAGCTCCTCAGGCAAGGTGTCTTGAAATTTCTAATTTTATCTTTTCATTTGTGTTTTATAAGTGAATTCCAAGAGACAACAGCATACAGTGTGGGAAGAGCTGGGAGGTTCTTAGTTGTATGATTTCTACCACCACGCAGCAACCTCATCACTTTCCCGCCCTGGTAGAGGCCTGGATACCACATGGACAGGCTCCCGGCAGGGCAGGGGCTGACAGTGCCACTGCATATTCAGCTGGTGACTTAGCCGGGCTGAATCTCTGACCCAGGTTACAATATGTCGATACTGAGATGGAAGCTCCTTGGGGTTGGCCAAGACCATAAGTTGGGGATGTGGAACTGAGGAGAGAGGAGATTAAGTCCCTTTCTTCAAACAGGACATGGTCTAATGAAAGGAAAGGCCTGTTGTCATTTAGCCACACATGCTACTGAGTACTGGGGGCAGAAACTGGGGTGAGGGGAGTCTATAAAGTTTTGCACTAATCCAGTAAGCATCCCTGTGTCAGAGGGAGCGTGGCAACAAACAGCAAATATAAAATGTCATAACAGGTCAAGAGAGACCGCAGAAGGAAGGAAAGAAGGAAAATATCTTACTTTTGAGTTACTGTTAGTGATTATTTTTCCCCCTTTTCTGAACAAGCAGTTCATATTTCTACTTTCACTGACCCTGAAAATCATATAGCTGAGCTTGCCAACCTGTATCACGCTTGGCACACCTTCTAACCAGCTTCCCTGTCATCGCCCACTCTCCAGTGCTGAGATGTGTAGTTCTTCCAAGTTCACGGTTTATCACTCCATCCTCCTGTTTATCCCCCAGCACCTTCCCAATTATCTGTACCTGAATGAAGCAAACAAGACTGCAAGATCCACTTGACTCTCTCTCCAGCCCAGTGCTGGGTTGGCTCTCTCCACAGCACCAAACCCTGCACCACCATCCTTCCCAAGGATCAGATATGCTGACCTACCACCAATCAGTCCTTGAGTGTGCCAATCTACTTCTCTCTTGGTGCTGAGACCCAGAGGAGTCTACTTCTAGGCCTAGGCTGCTTATTGGAATCACCTGCAGAGCTTTTTCTTCTGTTGTTGAGCCACTGCCCCACCTGAAACAAATTATTTTCAAATCCCAGAAAGTGGAACCAAGGCTTCCATATATCTGAAGTGCCCTGGATGACTCCAATGTGTTGCCAGTGCTGGGACCTTCTGGTCTAAGGGAGCAGATTCCTCAAACTTAAAATGCTTACAACTGATTCGAGGATCTTGTTGAAATGCAGATTCCATTCAGTGGGCCTAAGGTGGGGCCACTTTCTCACTTGTTCCCAAGCAATGCTGATATAACTCATTCAGGGACCAGCCAGGCTCTAAGTGTTGTGGCCACCTCTTCCTATACCTCTGGGGAACTCCAATTCATTTAAAAGAATATTGAATGTTGTCTTCTCCATGAAATACTCCCTCATATAGCAGGACATGTCCTCCTTCATTCCCTCAGAACATGTTGCAGGTGCCTGTATCACCCATATTAACTATATACACTTATATATGCATGTGGAATTAAATGTTCACAGTTCTTTAACCACTTTTGGACCACCTTGCCAGAAGTCTGGAAGGCTACACATCCACACTTTCATTACATTTGGAATTGTGTAAAAACTAAAAGCTATGGAACCTGTAGACAATTCTCTTTCAGTAACCCAGGGAAACATATGAAAGAGCTATCCTCCGGAGTAGCTAAAAATGAGGTTGAATAAACAGAACTTCTGGGTGTCCGAAAGGAGACACGGGTCACAACATAAAACAGCCGTGAACAAAATAAAGTGGAAAACAAGTAATGGTTTCTGAAAATGAGCGCAAATCAAATCCCGAGGGCAGTGCTTCAAAATTCAGTAGAGACTGGTCAGTGGTCACAGGCTGCTGCCTCCCAGGTGCCCCTGACAGAACCAGCCCGAAGCTCAGTGGTGGAAGGGGCAGGTTTCCTCAGGAATCAATCCAGGGAGCAGCCAGCTACTGCTTTTGTTCCCTCTTTTCCCTGCTTCCTTTTTGCTTCCTCCTTACTTTCTCCCTTTTCCCTCCTTCCCTCTCTAGGTAAGCAGACAAAAAGTCACTTCATTTTTTAACTCAGGTAATTCTGTCTCCTATTAGACTAGTAAGAACAAGGCATGGACTTTTATATTTGTTTTTTACACACCGGCACAAGTCATGAAGCTTATTGAGTAACGATGGGGAAAAAAAGTATAAGATAAAAATATAAAGTAGCACAAGCTCCCTGGCAAATGTGTTGTAAAGAATATGGTACAAGTTTTAAGCAGCCCAGAACTGTTTTTATTATAACAACCCTTCAAGAGCCAAACCCCTTTGTTTCTGGTTGGTCTCAGAGAAAGGGAGGCCCTGCCCTCTGGAGCACTTTGCTATCCAACCTCCCTTCTCTTGGTATCAATATTCAACTCTTTGTTCAAGAACCCACCCTTCCTCCAGGCAGCCCAGGTGCTTCTGAAGAGCTAGCCCTGCCCAGGCATGTTCCCTGGTCCCAAATGGATTGGTTCAATTCTTTACTCCAAAGAAAGCAACTGGTTCTGAGACAGGCGATGGACCTGAATGATTCCAATCAGACCAAACCCAGAGCTCTTATCTCTACTCCCACCACACGAGACCAAGGACGCTTTCAGCCTTAGGAGCCTCTGATTGTCATCCTTTGTTCATGAAAGAAATGCTCCTGGAAAATGCAAAAAGAAAACCTAGTCTCAGCTCTACCTTTGGGAACGAACTTGAGCCCTACCTGCAGCCTCCTCTCAATGTTTCACTTGATTTAAGCTTGCTTGAGTTGAGAAATCTTTCCTGGTAAGGAAAGGATGCTAGGTGATAGGCATCTAAATTTGTTGTGATGACTGTCAGTTGGCCTGATCAAACTGACGCAGGAGAACAGAGTCCCAGAAACCATCAGTGTGGCTCCCGCGGTGAGACCTCGGAGGGCCTGCCAGAAACCAGACTTGAGCAGGCCTCTCCGGCTCCATTTTGCTAGCGTGGGAACAGCGCCATGTTTTCACAGTTAAGAGCTGAGATTAAATGGGACAAGCATATTGTCTTTGTTATACTTATTTATTCAAAAATGTATACAATGGACACATTATGGCATTCCATTTGTGACTTGCTGAGGGGAGAGCACACAAAAAGCCCAAATGATGCTTTGTCTGCAAGGCACAGTGTCCCGCGGTGGTATTTATTATATTGCAGACAGAATGAGTCAAAAAGAGCCATAATAATGACTTCCACTCATCCTCAGCCCCACCAAGGATTTGTTGAGATTTATGGAGCCAACCTACAGCTTGAAAACCACTTGGGCAGGAAGTTCTTTTGCATTATCAGCCCAAGGCAGGTGGCAAAGAAAAAGTGTTTTGTGTTTGAACTATGGGAGAGAGTGCCCCAAAGAATAAAAAAGCAAGAGGGACCTAGTTTCTTTTCTCATCCCAGAAGAGAATTTCAAAAGAGATGATTACAAAAGATATTTTTAAAACTTGGCTATTATTTTAGCTTTTCCAGGGTTTCTTTTTTTTGATACTAGGTCTCTAGTAAATCCTCTTAATTATGACATGAACCATTTTCTTCTAATCCCTTAAGAAGAGTAAGGAATTTGTTAAATATTTTCACTGGAACTATTAGTGTCTTTTCTTATAAATAATGAGAATAAGAGCTAACATTTATGGCGTGTTTATCGAGTGCCAAGCACTTTCTTAAGAAGTTCCCCTTTAATCTTCACACCAACTCAGAGAATTATCATCTTTATTTTACAGATGAAAACATTCAAGATTTGGGAGGCTAAACAATTTCTAAAACCTAAAACCCATAAGTATCAAAACTCTACAAAACCCAGTCTAGGGCCTCCCTGGTGGCGCAGCGATTGAGCTCTGGGCTGGGAAACTGCCCACAGACTCTGCAGCACCTGTTCGATCCCCAGCCACCAGGCGAGGGTTCCACATGGTGCAGCAGGCCTCTCCTGTCTTGCCTGCTGCTCCCCTCAGCGGTGTACTTCGTCACTCTGCCTTTTCTACTCTCCGCTCTGGCTCTGGTGAATTCTCTCACCCTCCCATGCCTCTGACTGCACCCAGTGCTTATGTAAATAAATAAATAAACCTTAAAAAAAAAAAAGAATTTGAATATAAAAAAAAATACCAATCTATTTGACTCCCAACTTTAGCAGTGGCACCAGTTCATCATCGACACCATCTCCAACCATCACACTCATCACAACCTACTGTTTAATCAGCACGTACCATAATAGTCAGTGTGTGAAGGTTTTTTTTTTTTTACCTAAAACTGACTCAGTTCACATCAACTCATGAAGCCTTTATGATTATTCCCAAATTAAAAAAGAAGCACCTGAGGCATAGAGGGATTAATTAATTTGGGCCCATCTTGGATTAAGATAGCACAGGTAACAGGTAATAAGTATCAGAGTCATGCTCTGGGTCTAAGTTGTCAAATTTTACAGCCTGCTATCTTATCCATTAAACAACCAAATTGTATGTGAAAAAGTATTTGAACAGTAGAAATGCAACAACTCAGTGATAAGTTGAGAACAGAGATTGAAGGTGACAAACTGACCTTATCTTGAACTCATAATTAAATCTTACACTTTCTACATTTTATATTATCTTCCATAATTTCCATATTGTTAATAGTGCTGCTATAGACATAGGAATGCAGGTTTCCTTTTGATTAGTTTTTTTTTTTTAATTTTTTCCTTTTGAATTAGTTTTTTTTTTTTTTTCTTCCACATAGTCTTTTCTCACAGGTGTGAGGTGGTATCATATTGTGGTTTTGATTTGCATTTCCCTGATGATAAGGTATGATGAACTTTTTTTATATGCCTGTTGCATGTGTATATCATCTTTGGAGACGTGCCTATTTAGTTCTTCTGCCCATTTTTTGATTGGGTTGTTTGTTTTTGTTGAATTGTATGAGTTCTTTGTAGATCTTTGATATCAGTTCCTTGTCAGATATTTGGTATGCAAATATTTTCTCCCATTCAGTAGGATGTCTCTTTGTTTTGGTTACTGCCTCTTTCACTGTACAGGAGATTTTTAGTTTGATGTAATCCCAGTTGTTTATTTTCCTTGCTGTCAGAGATGAGTCCATGAACATGTTTCTGAAGTTTATGTCATGGAGTGTATTGCCTGTATTTTCTTCTATGTATTTTATAGTTTCAGATGTTATATTGAAGTCTTTTATCAATTTTGAATTGATTTTCATGTATGGTGTGAGAGAGATAGTGGTCTAGTAATTCTCTGGCATGTGACTGTCCAGTTTTTCCAACACCACTTATTGAAGAGGCTCACCTTGTTACAATATATCTATTTTTCTCCTTTGTCATAGATGAGTTGTCCATAAATATGTGGTGTTATTTCTGGACTCTAAGTTCTATTCCATTGGTTTATGTGATTATTTTTGTTCCAGTACAATGCTGTTTTAAATATTATAACTTTATGGTATAGTTTGAACCTCCGTTTTCCCCCATTTTAGTCAAGAGAACTTTGGCTACTCAGGTCTTTTTTTGTGGTTCCATATACATTTCAGTAATCTTTGTTTTATTTCTTTGAAGAATGCCATTGGGATTTTTATTGGGATTGCATTGAATCTGTAAATTTTACTGGGATAGCATTGAATCTGCTTGAGGTAGTATGGCCATTTTGATAATATTGATTCTTTTTTTTTAAGATTTATTTATTTATGCATATAAAAGCTGGGGTGCAGGACAGAGTTGCGGGGTGGGAGGGATGAGAGGATTCACCAGAGACAGAGTGGGGAACAGAACAGGCAGATTGACTGAAACACACTGCTGAGGGGAGCAGTGGGCGAGACAGGAGAGGTCTGCTTTGCCATGTGGATTAGCTCCCTGGCCGGGGATCGAACTTGTGCTGCACAGGCTATGGATTGTTTGATAGTGTGGTGTTTAACCCCTTGCACCGCCAGGGAGGCCCTATAATGTTGATTCTTTCTATCCATGAACAGGGGATATTTTTCCATTTTTTGTGTCTTTTTAAATTTCTTTTAATGTTTTATAGTTTTCCTCGTACAATGCCTTCATTTCCTTTGTTAGGTTTACTCCCAGATATTTAATTTTTGTTGTTATTGTTGTTGAGATTATAATGGGATGACTTTCTTATTTTCTTATTTTTCTAGCTCATTATTTGTATATAGGAAGGTAAATGATTTCTGTGTGCTGATTTTGGATCCTGCTACTTTGTTAAACTGTCTTATTGTCTTAATTAGTTTTTCAGGTTCTCTATGTATATTATCATATCACTGGCAAATAATGATAGCTTTACTTCTTCTTTCCCAATGTGGATTCCTTTTGTTGCTCTCTTTTGCCTAATTGTTCTAGCTAGGGCACTTAATACAATGTTGAGTAGTAGTAGTGAGAGTGGATATTCTTATCTTGTACCAGGTCTTAGTGGAAAGGCCTTCAGTTTTTCACTATTGAGAATATTAACTGTGGGTTTGTCATATATGGCTTTTTTTAAAAATATTTATTTATTTATTTGTTTGTTTGTTTGTTTGTTTGTTTATACAAGCGCTGGGTACAGTCAGAAGCGCGGGAGGGTGAGAGAATTCACCAGAGCCAGAGCGGGGAGCAGAGCAGGCAGAAGGACCGAAGTACACTGCTGAGGGGAGCAGTGGGTGGCAGGAGAGGTCTGCGCGCCATGTGGGACCCTCCTCTGGTAGCTGGGGAGCAGCCGGGGATCGAACCGGCGCTGCAGAGGTTGCGGGCTTCTTCGCAACCCAGCGCTCAACCGCTGCGCCACTGGGGAGGTCCATATATGGCTTTTTATGTTAAGATATGTTTCATTTATTTTCCCAATTTTTTAAGGGTTTTCATCATAAATGGATGCTGAATCTTAACAAAAACTTTCTCATTATCTATTGATATGATTGTATGTTTTTTTCTTTCCTATTTTGTTGATACAGTGAATTGTGTTGATTGATTTTCAGATGTTGAATCATTTTAGATTTTAAATGTTGGTGTTCATACAGATTTTTGTGATGATTGGTAATATACACTAATACAGAAATAAAACCAAAAAATCAGAACTATTTTCCCCAACCACCCAGAGAGAATTAATATGGGATAGAGGGGAGGAATAAAATGAAGAAAGTGGGAAATAAGTTCCCAGTGTGGAATTAATACACTCTACCTTGTCTTGTTACTTCTCTCATTCTTTTCCTTATATCAAAAGTGATTACTAAGGTCTCTTTCTAATCAAACATTCTTAAACACTTGGCTTTCACGTCATTATTTTCTCCTTGTATAAAAAACTCTTAAATTTCTCCAGGCTGACAAAACAGACTTGGATTAGTTGTTAGTATCATTTTCTTGTTCCTTTAATTTCCTCCATTCCCAATTATATTTCTAAAGAGAAACATAATTTTTATGAAAAGGAAAATACTTGTATGGATTATAACAGCTAGAATTAAGAAATATCTGAGTGAGAAATTAACCCAAGGTGACAGAACATCACTTTTAACTAGCAGAGAATTTTTTTTCCCTCACCGGCAGCCGGGGAGCGAACCGGCGCTGCAGAGGCTAAGGGCAGCCTCGCAGCCCAGCGCTCAACCACTGCGCCACCAGGGGAGGCCACAGAGATTTTTTCTTTTACACGATCAAGGTAAAAAGCTTCAAGGAATAAATACTATGTCATTAGGCTAGGGGCAAAAATGAAACAGACACACCTGCTAAAACCCAAAACTAAACCAATGAAAGAGCAAGGTAATTTAAATGTATGGTACAATAAAATTTAACAGTCTCCAGAGGATCGTAACAAAATCCAAGGCACCTACAATTCACAATCTATAATATGCTGCACACAAAATTATGACATGTATGAAGAAACAGTGAAATGTGACAAAACCATCAAAAGAAAAATCAGTCACTAAAACCAGACAGATATGTTAGAATTAGTAAATAAGATGATATACATTTACATATTAATAAACCTAAACCCACATAAATTGGGCAAAAAGATTGGGGAATTTCGGTAGACATGTATAAGTTTTATGGAAGAAAGATGCAAATCCTGAAACAGAAAGAATAAAATATCAGAATCTAAAATTCATTGAAAGGTATTAAAATCAGATTGGACCCAGTAGAAGAAAATATCAGTGAAGTTGAAGTCAACAGCAAACATCCAAATTGCAGAACAGATACAAAGAAAAAAAAGATTGAAACAACATGATCAGACATTCAGTGAGCAGTGACACAATATCAAATAGTCCCCACAGACATGTGCTTAGAATCCCAGAGCTGAATAAAGAGAAAAAAGGCCAGAAATATGTAGAATATCGACTGGCTTAAAATGGGAGAGTATTGACTGACTTAAAATGGGAGAGAGGAATTAGTGTATATTACCATAAGACTTACATACTTCACATGAAACAAGTTAATGTTATTTGAAGATAAACCATGATAAATTAAATATGTTTTAAACCTAGTGCAATCATTAAAAATCTAAAAAATAGGGCCTCCCTGGTGGCGCAGCGGTTGAGCGCTGGGTTGCGAAGCTGCCTGCAGCCTCTGCAGCGCTGGTTCGATCCCCGGCTGCTCCCTGGCCACCAGAGGAGGGTCCCACATGGCACGCAGACCTCTCCTGCTGCCCGCTGCTCCCCTCAGCAGTGTACTTCGGTCCTTCTGCCTGCTCTGTTCCCCGCTCTGGCTCTGGTGAATTCTCTCACCCTCCCGCACTTCTGACTGTACCCAGTGCTTGTATAAATAAATAAAAAATAAATCTTAAAAAAAAAAAAAATCTAAAAAATATTATAAATAAGAAGACAATAATGGAATAGATGGAATCATAAAACATTTAATATAAAGGAAAGTGGAATCAAAAGAGGATAAAAGAAGAGGAACAAACCAAAGAACTAGAAAGATGACAGATTTTAAGACAAACATATCAGTAACCACATTAAAAATAAATGGCCAAAATACTCCAATTTAATGATATATATTGACATACTGGATAAAAATGTGGGATCCAACAAGTTCATGTCTGTAAGAAACCCACTTTAATTATTAACATAGATAAGCTCAAAATAAAAAGATACACGATGAAAATACTGGTCAAAAAAGCTGGAATACCTAAATTAATATTAGACAATATGTATAACAGAGCAAAGAATATTACAAGTATAAATGGAGACATCACAAAATGACAAAGGATCAATTCACCAATAAACCATACAATACAAACTATTTATTTACCTGACAACCGAATGTCAAAATAAATGAAGCAAAATCTAATATACACTAAAAAGAAAAAATACCAAATCAACAATTATAGTTAAAGACTGCAACATTCCTTTCTTGGTAATCAATGGAATAAATAGAATAAGTAGACAGAAACTCAGTAAAAATGTAAAAACCATCTTTACCTAATTGAAATACATAGAACACTCCAATCAACCACAGCACAATATGCATTTTTTTCCCTAAGTGTATATGGAACATTCACCAAATTAGATCATAATGTTATAGGTCAAAAAGCAAATCTTTGCAAATTTAAAGGAATTGACATTATACAAAGAATGTTCCAAACCATAATGAAATTAAACCCCAAAGCAATGACAGAAAGATTTCTGGAAAATCCCCAAATATTTGGAAATTAAATAACATAGCTCTAAAGAACCCTAAGGTCAAGGAGCAAGCTACAGGGGAAATGAGAAAATATTTTGAATTTAATGAAAAATAAAGTACACAACATAAATATTTTTTCACAAACAAATATTTGTGGAGTGCCATTAAAGAAGTACTTCAAGGACAATTTCTAATATTAAATGCTTATATTATAAAAGAAGAACATTTTAAAATCAATATTCTAAGTTTTCATTAAAAGACATTAGGAAAGGAAGAGAAGTCCAAAGGAAGGAGGATAAAGAGAAATACAATTAAGAGAAGAACAATGAAACTAAGAATGAAGAAACAGAGAAATTAATGAACCTAAAATCTTGGTTCTTTAAAATGATCAACAAAACTAACAAACCTCTAGCTTGTTTTTCTATTTCAAGGAAAAAAGAACAAAGGCACAAACTAAAAATGGTAGTAATGAAAGAGAAAACATTAGTTCAGACCCTACAGGTATTAAATGATAGGAGAATTTAAAAATCTACTATGTCCTTACATTTGATAACTTAGATGAGCTAAACAAATTCCTTAAAAGATGCAAACTACCAAATTTACTCAAGAAGAAATAGATAACTTCAATAGTCCTATATTAATTAAGGAAATTGAGTTTGTAGCTAAAAATTTTCCCACAAGTAAATCTCCAAGCCCAGAGGCTTCATTGGAGGGTTCCACTAAACTTTTAAGGAATAAATAATATAGATTATCCACAAAACATACTCAATAAAAAGAAAACAAAGAACTTAATTTATAAAAAATGAGCAAAACATTTGAGCAAAAATTTCATTGAATGAGATACATGAATGGCAAATAGGCACATGAAAAAGAAACCTAAAATCATTCATTAGGGAAATGCTAAACTACAACACAGTGTCAATATGCAACTCTTCAAATTGCAAACATTAAGTAAGTATAAATGACAATAACAAGAGGTGTCAGGAGGAGGAGCAATTGGAATTCCCATACCCTGCTGGCAAGAAGGCAAAATGGTACAGCTGCTTTGTAACATAGTGGCAATTTCTCATACAGTTAAATATACTCTTATCATAGTCCAGCAATAGATTCCAAGGCATTCATTTCAGTGAAATGAATGAATTTACCTACATGTAAATGTTTTTAATGGTTATATTCATAATTACTAAAACTTAAAACTTTCCAGATGACCCTCAACTGGAGAATAAATAAACTTTGATTCATCCATTCAATAGGATAGTATTCAATAATAAAAAGAAACTAACTGCTGATACATGCAATTATATGAAATAATCTCAACTGCATTATGATAAGTAAAAGAAGCCTGTCTCCTAGGCAGTCTTCTGTAGAAGACTACAGTCTGTATGACTCCACTTAAATGACATTCTGGAAAAAATCAAATTATAGGGAACAAAAAATAGCAGATTACCATTAGAAGCTGAGTTTGGAGTAATGGTTTCATTTCCAAAGGGTCACCTCTGGAGAATTTTCTGAAATGATGTAACTACTGTATCTTGATTTTGATGGTAGAGATACATATATAAGTATTAGCCAAAACTAATAGAACTCTTCAAGAAGAATGTAAATTTTATAATATTTAAATTAAAAAATGTGAATAAAAAGACAATAAAATATACTATAACCACCACTGCCAAAAACTAATAGCAAAACCATAATGTATGCTATTTCCAAGATGTGCACTTAAATATAAAGTTACAGACAAGTTGAAAGTAAAAAGATGGTTAAAGATATAACATTCAAAATACTAAGCAGTAGAAAGCTGGTTTGACTCTATTAATATCAGGCAAAGACAAAAATATCACCAGATTAAGATGGTAATTTCTTGATAGTTTCTTGAAGTTTCTCAAGATAGTTACTCAAGAAGATATAAAAATCCTAACTATATGCACCCAATAACATAATCTTAAAATAATGAAATAAAACTTTACACAATAAAGGGAGAAATACAAATGTTCACAATCACAGTTAGAGATTTTAGCAACTTTCTCTCCATTTAATAAACAATTAGACCATAAATCAGGCTGTAGAGGATTTCAACAATGCTATCAACATCTTGAGCTCATTGACATTTATGAAATACCCCAACCAACAACTGTGAAATACACATTCTTTTTAAGTGCACATGTAATATTCACCAAGATGGCAATATACTCAGTCATAAAATAAGTCAATAAATCTAAAAGAATTTTCACTTGTGCAAAAGTGTTCATTTTTTAGCAATTCCTCTTCTGTGAATCTATCCCTAAGTATTCTGCCAAAAATGTTATTATATATGTGATAAGGTATTCATTGTAAGATCATATGTAATTATATATGTGATAAGGTATTCATTGTAAGATCATACGTAATTTAAAAAGGCAAGAAACAACCCAGATGGCAATCAAAAGGATACTGAAGAAACTATTATGTCCACACAATGAAGTATTATGCAAATGTGAAAAAGAATGGTTCCAATATGGCTCCCCAAACTGATTAATAAAGATCTGCAGCATATTTATAATATAAAAAGTAAAGTAGCATACAAAACAGCATGTATGACATACTTCCTTTCATAAAAGAAAGGAAAAAACAGGAATGTTTCTTTCACTCCATATATATAAGTCCAGCAGAAAGCAAAAGAAGAACTAATAAATGATCACCAATTCAGAAAAGGATAAGACAGGATGGAGAATATCAGTACAGAAGTAAAACTTTCTATTATATTTCATGGTTGAGACCTTGATATCAAGAACACATTCTGTATAAACAAAAAGTAATCCTTCTCAAATTAAAAACAAAACCCCTTTTGCATCTCATGTTGTTTTACCCATGCAAAGAAAAGAAGCATCTTTCGGGGCTTTAAAACACAGTATTTTCACACTATTTCATCTTGGGATCTAGCCTAAAATAAAAAAACAAAAAGACCACAAAGATTTCTTAAACAATAATCAGTCATGCCATTGTTAGTAATAATATTGGTATTGCTATTGGAAATTATTTTATGCATATTGTAGCTTAAACAAATGATTAATATGTTAAGTGAAAACTGATATTTTCAGCATAAAAGAAAATAGCTAAAGTGTAAATCAAAACTAATTAAAAGTCATGCACTTTTGAACTAGAATTGAAACTATTAGTTTTAAGCTATGGATTTATTTTCTTTTTCTAAGCAAAAATATATTTCTTAGATTTTGCTCCTGAAGAGTCTTAGAGCATTTTGGCAAAGCTGTGGGAATGAATACTTGGGCACAGATTGTGGTCTCTAAGTAAATTTATCCAATAAACAGAACCAAGGCTCTTTGGAAAATGACTGATTCCAGGTACAAGGCAGAAAATGTACAAAATAAGCCTGAAATACCATGTTGTGCAGGATTAAGAGGAAACTATCAAAGACTAATGAGACCTTGTCAAAAGGACACACAGATCAAGTTGAAGGGGTTCCCATGGGCTGAAGGTGAGAAAGTTATATATCAAAAGAATTACATCTGCAAAGGCTTACCACAATTAAGTACATATAAATCCTTGAGTTCATAATAAGTCACTTTAAAAGACATTATTGTTCATTATTAGATGCTGCGAGGGAATCAAGTCATTATTCTGAAAATCGTTAAAATAAAGAGACGGGATAAAGCACTTATCCTGCCTTTTGTGTCTAAATTTCATTGGAGGGGCAACCAAACCATTAATAATTTAGAAAAGACCCTAGAATTACCATTTACCAATTATTTTACAATTTCCTAGAGGAATAATGGGTTTGGGAATTGATCATCTGTGGATCTAAAAGCATCTGGGAGAGACTGATGGGGATTTGATAGGGTCAAGATGACACATGTGACCCTGAAGTTCAGTCCCCACAGCACTGAGCATGATGCCTCCTATATACGGCTTATTAAGAAGTACAAAGTACTGCCTAGAGTCTCATCCAAAACAACTACAATAATATAAACAAACAAACAATAACAACAGCAAAACTACCAGAATGTAATCAGTTTCTAGTTCTACCTGCAAAACTACCAGAGAATCAGAACTTGGCCAACATGCCAGGAAGTAACTGGTCAATGCAAAATACAGGAGTTCTGTAGGACAAAACTCACAACCAAAGGCACTGTGTGTGGTATATTTGGTCTTACTTCACCCACAAACCAAAAATAAAAACACATTAAAACAACTGGGAAATTTTGAATATAAATAGGGCATTAGATATTATTTAGGAATTTATTAATTTTGTAGGGCATGATAATGGCACTGTGATATAAAAATTTTTAAACACTTTCTATAGGAAATATACTTCAAAATATTTACTGATGAAAAAAATACAATGTCAGGGATTTGCTTTAAAATACTGTAGCGGGCGTGCAGACCTCTCCTGCCGTCCGCTGCTCCCCTCAGCAGTGTACTTCGGTCCTTCTGCCTGTTCTGCTCCCTGCTCTGGCTCTGATGAATTCTCTCATCCTCCCGCGCTTCTGACTATACCCAGTGCTTGTAGAAATAAATAAATAAATCTTTAAAAATAAAATAAAATAAAATAAAATACTGTAGCGGGCCTCCCTTGGTGGCGCAACGGTTGAGCCCAGGGCTGCGAGGCTGCCCACAGCCTGTGCAGCACCAGTTTGTTCCCCGACTGCTGGCGAGGGTCCCACAAAAATAAATAAATAAAATAAAATAAAATACTGTAGCAAAATTACAATATTACTGCTAATGATGTGATAATAAAAAGAATGTAGATGGGATTAAGTGAGACAATACTGGTGAAATGTTCATCATGTCGAAGAAGTGTGTCATTTTATACCTGTGAATGTATGTTAAGATAGGCATATTAACAGATGTGTTTACTATATTTTATATCTGAATATTGTTATGAATATATAGCATTTATTTCATGAATAGATACATATTCATTTATCCATATACAGTATCTTATTGAATGCTAGCAGATGAATATTCAAACATGGAAACACAGCATTTTATGCCATGCCTGTGAATACGTGTTCTTATGTGGACATACAATACTTCTCAAACCCACTGGACAAATGTGGTCTAAATAAACCCATGCTAAGTCTCTGAAATGGAAACTGGAGTATAAAAATTGGTATGTCCACTTTAATAATTTAAGGAGGTAGATTTAAAAGTTTAAAAGAAAATGAATACATTAAAGGACCTTAGTATGAATTTTACTGATTTTTCTAGGTACTTTTGACCAGATTTTCTAACCTTAACAGAATTTGGTTTTTTGAGGTTTTCATATCTATATGGATAAAAAATAGCTCAACTTTTAGAAGCAACTAGTTTTATCACAATGTTAGTGAGAGGGGAGAGGAGTCCTAGATTTTAGGTAAAATAAATAGGGGGATATAAATTTTCTCAGAAAGACATACAACTTGATTACAAACTCAAGATCAGTAACCCAACTTAGCAAGGACTTACTACTTTTTCTGTCACCATATATATATGTGTATAGGGAACAAATAAATCATAAATGAATATATTTGGTAAAATATATTTAATTATATCTAAAAATGGCAGGGTTTTACCTTAAAGTTTTTATTTATTTTTTATTTTTTTTAAGATTTATTTTATTTATTCAAGTGCTGGGGTATAGGCCAACTGCTCAGGAGAGCAGAGGGCGAGACAGGAGAGGTCTGCCATGCCATGTGGGATTCTCGCCAGCTGGCCTGGATCGAACCTGTGTTGCAGAGGCTGCGAACAGCTTCACAGTGAGGCACTCCACTACCTGTGCCACCAGGAAGGCCCATTACTTTACAGTTTTTAATTTAAAAATATGTTAAATCTAGGGGGAAAAGATTGCTTCAGAGGGGGGAAAAGCAACATCGCAGAGATATTTATAAGAAGAAATTAAACATACACTAAAATGAAAGGGAAAATGTTGTCATAATACACTAAATAGTTCATTTGTCTCATCCTTCAAAAAACACTGTGGTGGTAATCTGGAGAAATCCATTCCTGTTTACTTTCTCCCCTTTCTAAATTGATGGTGATGATTGACTTCCTGAATCCTGGCTTTGGTTTAGAGTCAGGCACACCTTTTCGCAGGGAGGTTTTACCTGCTTTCTCCAAGACCCTAGGACACAAGTTCTGAAATTCTTCCTCCTATAGTTCCAGTGATGTGTGGGTAGATTCTGTGCAGGTTTTTCTGGGGCCCAGGTTCACAAGTCATTCCTTATTTTAACTGTTACTCACTTTCCATAGAGTCATCTTAAACCCCAGGTTAGTCAATTTTCTCTGAGTCCAGTTGTGTTATAACAACTCTGTACACACAATGGAGGTACAAATGCTACAGACAACTTCTGAATCTTGGAGAGAGAGAGGTGCAAATGAAACTTTTGACATGACTTTCTTCTTTATTTTTTCTTAACTTTCTGGATTCTTGCAAACTTACGCCAATTAAGAAAGAGAGAGAATTTAGCTTTTGGCAATGAAGTCCAGGAAAGTACTGTCATGTCCTATTGTAGTATAGCCTAGGAGATCCTCCAGCCACACTGTACGTCAGAATCATTTGGGGAATTGCCAAGAAACAGATTCTCAGACCCACCACCTGGATCTGGGGAATCAGAAGGTCCAGGGTGAGGCCTAGGAACATATATTCACACAAGCATCCCCAATGATTTTGATGTGCCTTACCATGTGTTTGAGATCTACAACTAAGTATTCTTAAAGACAATAAAAGTACAAAATGACAGTCTAAAAAGTAAAAATAAAAATTCCTTTGTTCATGGTGACTATCATAAAAATAAACATAAGCGATGTTCTAAGATATAGGATGGGAGTGAGAGGTCCTCACAATATGGCCAGCTGGTTAAATATATGGTTAATAGCTAAAGCCAAATGGTTTAATGAAACTGCCCACAGGGCCTCCCTGGTGGCACAGGGGTTAAAGCAGCAGTATCAAGCTATCCCCAGGCACAGAAGCATGAATTCGATCCCAGGCCAGCCAGGGAGCAACCCACATGGCACAGCAGACCTCTCCTGCCTCACCTGCTGCTCCCCTCAGCAGTGTATTTCAGTCAGTCTGCCTGTTCTGTTCCCCACTCTCTCTGGTAAATCTTCTCATCCCCAGCCCCTTACCTCTGGCTTACACCCTAGTTCTCGTATGCATAAATAAATAAATCTTAAAAAAAAAAAAAAAAGGAAACTGCCCACTGGTACAGGTGACCTCAGATCAGTCTTCACCTTCACCCTATCTAATTTTACTTTTTAAAATTTCAGGAAACAACTGCTGGATTAATGCTGTATCTATACAACAAAGTTAGGTAGAGAATTCAAGCTAGTGGGCATGCAAGGCCTTTCTCCATCATTGGTGCCAACATATCTCACCTCAGCTCATAAAATACTATTTAAATGACTTGCCCTCTTCATATAGTATATGAAGACGTAGCTTGAAAAAAATTTTAGAATTATCACAAATATTCTAATTATGAAACTCTTCTTTTTCTAGTCTGCACAGGTTGTATATTGCCTGTTTATTTTCTATCTTAAAAACCAATTCAGGGCCCGATCAAAGACAGCATCAGAGGAGGTGCCTGACTTCCCTCCACAGAGAACCATTTGAGCAAACCAGGGGAGTACTGCATCCATGGAATCCTATGACTTGGGGTGAAACTGGAACCCTCTTGAGCACCAGCAATAAGGCAGAAAGTGCCAGAGGGACTTTCAGGTGACCCTAATTCACTCGACAAGAACTGGGTGAAGAGAGAAGCCTGGAGGTTGTGGTTGGGGGCAGGAGGGAGCCATATAACTGCTGTGGTGCTACCGCCATGGCCAGTGGCCCCAGGGAGGAGAGAGCTGAGCCATGGGAGGCACAACCCCTTGGCTGAGGGGAAATATGTGCATCAGAGCTGGGGCTTCCCCAGCAGGCCAGGTCCCCAGGGAAGAGAACAAGGCCAGTGTGCTGGCTGTGCTCCCCTCCCTTGCCTCTCAGGGCTGGCGCTCATCTTATGAGCCTCACTGAAAATGTGCCACCATGGCAGTCTCAGACTGGAACCTGGGAGAAAAGGGCTGTTGGCTGTGCCACCAACTTCAGCCTGTTTCTCCCAGAGCATTAACACCAGTGCTTGCCAATCTCAAGTCCTTCCCCATCCTGAAAACATATGGCGATTTCTCAAAAGATTAACAATATAGCTACCATAATATCCAGCAATTCCACTCCTGAGAGAAAGCAAAAGCACTAGTCCAAAGAGATATATTCACTCCTGTGTACAATGCAGTCATTAAAGCCCAGTTATGGAAACCACCTAAGAACCCAAGGACAGACAGGGATATTAGGAACATGCGGGCTCTACATACACACTGGAATACTACTCAGCTATCGAAAACAAAAACAAAAACAAACTCTTACATTTGTGACAATAGGGAGAGAATTCAAGGGGATTCTGCTAAACAAAGTAAGTCAGAGGAGAAAGAGAGATACTGGATGTTTCTACTTACAGAGAAAAAAAAACAAAGGGCCAGACAGAATCAAATCAGTAATAAACCATAGAACTCAAATGGTAGAATTGAGACTACCAAAAGGGGAGGTTGGGGTGGAGGACAGGGTATGAAGGGGGCCCAGTGGACTCTGGTGGAGGATTTTGGGTGCTCTGGTAGTGGGCATGGTTATATATACCCGAAGAGGTGTGAAACTATGCCTTTGAATCATATACTGTCTGTAAACCAATGTTACATCAAAAAAGGAAAAAAAAACACATAAAAGAATATACAGCCTTAAAACCTAAAGACATCATGATTCTTCAAAGGCAAAGAAAAATTAATTGAATACTAAATGATGCCATTTTCAATATTATCATGTCACATAATAAATTGTAGCAAAATTTTAATTAATTTCCTTTGTGGCTATCATTGGTAATATTATCAACTATGATCCACTAAGAAACATTATTTGATGAATGTCCTCATGTCTTAGAAACAAAATAAATATTCTCAGAGGAAAAAAAAAAAGCCTTCAGTTTGAGTTTGAAAGGCATGCATTTGAAGATGAATCCCTAATAAAGAGAAGTGACATAAGAATAGGTAAATAGACCATTCAAAAAATAGTTGGAATCAACAGTATTATCATAATTCATTAAAAAATGACTATAGTTAAGCATTCTGGGCGCAACAAACACAGTTCAACTCAAAGAACTGTGTGACCATATAAACACCGACACTTTATCCTATTGTAATCAGATTCATGAATCCTAACAATTTTTCATATTGCTCTAATTTCCCTGAATAGTTTTGCTTATAGTCAATCTCACACATCCAAAAAGTGTTTCTGAAGCATATTCTTCTGTGATTTCTCAACAAGCCTGGGTAATATCATTTCAATATTGCTTATTATTAAACTGAAATAATTAACTTGGCACCCTTCTAGAACCAATCACTTTGCTAAAACTGGATTAAAAAAATGTAAGAAGGATTATAAATAATTGACAGCAAAAGCATTAAATGTATAAACTTGTCTATCACTACTGTGTTATCTTCTTTTCTTATGTTTCAGGCTAAATTACAAATAGGTTTCTCTGATTACCTTAATTTGAAAAGAAAAGTTTACACCACTAGGTTCTACTCTTACAGTTGGCACCGTATCTTCCTGGAGAAGGAGTGTTTGCAAAATAACATCTACCTGTGCTTTATAAAAGTTATATTTTATCCCCAAATATGGGCATTGGAAAGAGGAATTTCAAAAGTATGAGATTTATATACATACTTTGTAAATAACTGTTGTAAGATTTATCTTAACAAATAGTGGTTCCCAACTATTTTACTTCTAAGAATTGATATTACAAGAAATAATTATATAGATACAGTTTTCTAAGTAAAGATTATGAATAGCCTAAATGGTGTTCATTAAAGAAACTTGTAAATTTATATATTATGTGATTTCTTTAATTATACTGCAGAAATATTTAAGAGGAAGAAAATGTATTTATGATATTTCCAGTAAAAAAAGGCATGGTATAACAGAAAACATTCATACAAGGAAATACACCAAAATTTATCAGTAGTTTTATTTTCGTATAATGAAACTATAGATAATAATCTATCATTATCAAAACAATCATGCATTATCTCTATAATGAGAAAATATGATGAATTCTTTTAATGTAATACATAGTGGTTGATTTTCCTGCTGTATAAGTTCAATATGAAAGTCTAATACTTTAAAAGTAGAAACTAATAAGTCTAGCAATTTAAGAGGGAAAAAAGGAGGCAAGACCACAATTAGGGAGTCCACTAAAAATAAATATAAATGGCTTTAAAATATATGAAGTATATTTACCTTTGGTCATAAAAAGCAAAGTTAAGGTAACATTGATTTTTCATCTATCAGTCTGACAAAGGGCAAAACATTTTGATAACAAACTAT
This sequence comes from Talpa europaea, assembly GCF_964194135.1. Lineage (NCBI taxonomy): Eukaryota > Metazoa > Chordata > Mammalia > Eulipotyphla > Talpidae > Talpa > Talpa europaea. The sequence continues at coordinate 66,752,703 of NC_140078.1, forward strand.
TGGTAAGATATATAACAATATATATTCTCAGAAGAGGGTAGAAATGCAAATTGGTTTTTAATGTCTCCAGTATGCATTTTTGCAAGAGCTATCTAAATTACAAATACATGTAACTTTTGATCCACCAACTCTTCTAGCAATGTATCATGTAGATAAATAAATTACAAAGTATGTGAGGATATTCCTTTCTACTATGTTTCAAACAGCCAACATTTTGGAACAATCCAAAAGTCCAATATGAGTAAAATATAAATAGTCCCAAAATTTAAAAAGACCAAAGGACAAACCTATATAATGATGTGAAAATCATTTCAGTTACAAATTAAGTAGGGAAAAAAAGGTAAAGTAAAAAAAGTATAGTATGCTATCAATCCTGTAAAAAAACGAGTAGTGAAACATTTACTATACCGGTGTGCTTTTATCTGCATAAACTATGCTAGGGAGCCACACGAAGTGCTGGAAAAATGACTGTTCTAGAGAAGTTGCAGCGGGTCATGGACCAGTGGAGACAAATCTCATTGCATAAACCGATGCCCTATTTTAATTATTTGCCATGTTTGTGTCTCATACTCGATATAAATATTGATTTATGTGTCTAATCACTTAGAGTTGTTTACCAGGTATGAGTAGAAGCAATGAGATGGGTAGAGAAAGATTCCTGAAAGGGTGGCTGACGACTGGGCTTTGAGTTTCGAATGAGCTGTTCCTTCCCAGTGGGAACTCAGGCAAAATCCTCCCTTTTCTGGACCACCTTCTCTTTTCCTAAGAAAAATCACAATGTTCTCTTTGGCTTTAGGGATTCTGAGCTTCTAGCTGTTTTAAAAAAATTACTTGTTTTCTAATATCACAAAATAATAGGGGTCTCAGCTACTAGAATCACGCACACCCCTTCCCCTATCGCTCACACCTTGCAAGGTCATTTTTTTGGAAACCTTTGTCTTAGCCAACAATTTTCTGACCACTGTTTTATACATAAGACCCTATGTTAAGTGCTAGGAATATAGGCATTAGCATGACATATCCTCATCTACAGTGAATTCAATATAAGTCTTTCCAGCTAATAAACACCAACTAAATACCAGGTGCTGGAGGAAGCTTTTTTATAATTATACCTTATAAGGTTCACATCAACCCAACCCCCTGTAGGCACTATTAGCATCTTCATTTTAAAGAGGAGCAGGTGGTAACTAAGAGTGGTAATTCACTTGCTGGCAAAGGTTTAGGATTAGGAAGTGTGGATAGTGGCATTGAGAACGCAAACCCAGGTTTCTACAACACCAAAAACCTGAACTACTTTTTAATGATTACTTCAGTTTATTTCACCTGGTTCAGTGGAGCAGGAAAACAAATGAACAGATGCTTGAACAGTAATGCAGTAAGTGCTATGAGAGAACCCCCAGTATGCTGGATGGAGATTTGCAGAGCCTGGCATTCATGAAAGCGTATGGCTCTTGTCAAATTGGATATTTGTAGATTTCTTTCCGTAAGTCAAGTGAATGGTGGAATTGTCAGTTTCCAAAGCAAACTGATGGTGAGATGAACTGAGTCTGACATGTGGCTACATAGGTGACTTGGTGCCATGACAGAGAGGTATTCAACTGGATGCCACAGGAATTCCCTGTCAGGCTTCACAGTCAGGCAGACCTTGACCCAATTCAAATCTAGCACTCAGTAGCCCTGTAACACTGGTCTGGTGACTTAACTCCTCTGAGTCTCAGCTTCCTACTTGGTGAAATGCAGATGAAATGAAAAAATGGGGAGAAAAATAAATGTGGAAATGGACATGGAGTTATTGAAAAAGGTAAGCATTCAATAAATAGCAATCATGTATGAATTCTCACATAGGCATGGACTTAAACCAAAATAATATCAGACTGCAGGAGCAATTTACTTCAATAGAAATGGAATCATACATGAAATATATAATTTGTTTTCTGAAAGTTAATAGAGCAGTGTTTTGTTTGAGAACCATCTGATATAATGATTCTAGCCTGAGAATTTCTCCCACATCCTTCTGGCTTTGATCATCTATCTGCACCTCTAATTATATGGATCACGGGGTGATTCTGATCCTCATCTTGTACCTTCTCCACCCATTTTTCTTCCAAATGCGCAAAGAAGCTTGGTCATTAGCCAGGGGCTGATGTGTTTGCTAAGGTCCTTGGGTTGCTCTTTCTAGACATGAGACATTATCTCAATGTCTGCCTCCACCCTACGTTGCCAAGGGATCTTCTTGTCAAAATCATGAGAGATCCTACGAAAGGTGAGAACGGAGGTCACCAGAAGAAAAGGAAGAGAAAGTCCATGTCCCAAGGAAAAGTTCATCATTAAAAAAAATGAACTTCCTACTTGAGTGTATAAAATGTCCCTTGAAAAAGTGGTTTGTATCTAGAAATTTTATGTCTATATTCAATATGCTGCATTTCAAGCAGCATTTCTACTTTGATCCTTTGAGCTCCTTTAATACATCAGATGGGTTTTTAATACTCATAGGAATATATAAACTCTTTCCAAGCTAAACAAATGGAGGGCAAGCTGGAGAGTTAATAAACACACATCTATAGGGTTTTGGCAACTTGCTAAGCCACTTCAGGTGCAGCATTGGGCAGCCCAAGGGAGGAACACAGACTCCTCTTTGAGGTCGAGATGGTGGGCGTCACAGCACAAACAGCCATCAGGATGGAGACAATGCACCGCAGAAATGCAGCCTGCAAACGTCAATAGTGTGGATACAGCTCTGCACTCCTCCATTCCACATGCAAATAAACATTCTAAAAATATTCCTTGGCTCTGCTGGTCTCCTACCCTCCGGCATGGAAGAGGAAAGCCTCACTGTGTTGTGAGCCCAGCCAAACTTACATGTGCTCCCACCCCGGTTTCCCACACAGTAAGAAATGTACAAATGGGAAATTGTTTGTGAGACTAATTCATGTCAGGTAGAGACCTGCCTAGTCATTATAGACATGCGCCCCTCTTATTTTGTATCAGGGACTCAGGAGGGAAAACAGTAATTTACAACATTTCCTGTACTAAAACCTCTGCAAACACTGCTTATCAAGGGCAAGTAAAGATAGCAACACCTACACAACAACGGCCATTCTATCTGCAACCTCAACGTTGTAATCACCACTGGATCTGGATATAGAGCATTTATTCCCTTTTGGCATCTGAGAAAGAATCGATGAAGCCCTGCCTACAGTAAAGTGCTTCATTGAATTGAGATTCAAAAGAATCGGTAGAAGAATCCCCCAGATATTTTAATCCTGATTATTCTAATGCCTCTGGACCACAAATTTCATCTTCTGGCACTATTTCAACAATTCAAAATAAACTCCCAAGATAAGCATTTATGCCCTCCTCCATATGCCCCTTTTGAAAAGTTTAAAGCCAACGTGTTTTTTAGCAACCACAAACATCCAGCTATAGGCTCTGCATTGTAAAAGCTACATGGGTTCATATTTATATCCATAATATAAAAAGAGAATAGGCTGAATGAGTGGCATATCTCAATGCTGTAAGACAAATGATTGAAAAACATGTATTCAATGGAGTCATACTTTAAATCTTCTGTCATGGAAAGAAATCATTTTTGGGATCCCAAAGTTGTTCCCACCGCCTTCTGTGATGCAGAATAGGAAGCAAGAACAGACAGGGAGGAGGAAGCTGTTTGCTCTACTGCTACATGGGGGTGACATCAACATTCAAACAGGCAGGAACTATCAATATTTGTCTTGGGTGATCCACAGCTCTGGACATGGACAGCCAAAACAGCACTGATGTAAGTGGGTAAATTACACCAAGGTAAACTTGAAGGGAAAGGAAACTACATGACCCTTAATCTTCAAAGTGAAGAATCTGATCCTCGGTGTTAATCTCACGATAGAGCAGAAAGTTGACTTGCTTGGAAGTGAACTAAACCCACTTGGCCAATGAGTATTTCATGGGAAATTAAATCCCATTTATTACATGTTTTAAACAAGATAGAATACGGTAGTTTGGCAAGAATCTATAGAGCAGGAGATATAAAGATATTCCAACAAATTAGTGTATTCTCTCAAATTCAGTGGTTAAAATCTACTACATTTTAACACCTATCAATTATTTTATTCATGACAGTACTGTACTCCCACTGGCAAAGTCTGCATCTAATTTGTGTGACTAAGTATCTGATAACTACTGAGTATGTGTGATCTGAGAATTCAGAATTCCAATTTTTTTTTTTATGAAACATAAGCTCAAGAAGATCCAGGAAGGGGCAAAACTCCAAGATCTACTTTATCTAGGACAATCCCGCTGGAGCAAAAAACCTCACCAACTACTTTTCCTGACTTGAAACTATTTGTTTTACCTCCTGAGCTAAGAAATCCAGAAGAGGGACCGACTGGAGTTCTACCTCCCTGTCAGCATAGGTGGGTTTGGGGATTGTGCTTCATGAAAACATCTCCCATTTCTGAAGCATTTCCTCTGTGCTGGTAACTGTGCTGGGTATGGGAGCTAGACTTTTTTTTAAACCCATATACAGATGCCATGAGACAGATATGATGTCCCTTGTGGGAAACCCAGAACATTTATACAACTGAGTTAAAAATCTTTGTACTAGTAAGTGTAGAAGTCCAGGTAGCAATCCAAGTCTAGCCTTTACTCCAGGATGTCTCCTTGTCCCTTCTGTACAATGGGTCCATTTTACAGGGCATTTCCAGAAAGCCCTCTTGGTGAGGACACCTGTAGGACTTTCTCTGAGACAGTCTGAAGACTTGCGGTACTATCCCACCCAGAGTGAGACCTCAACAGGAAATTGGAGTAGTTTGTAGGAAAATGGAATCCCTGAACTCTGGTTCTCTGAAATGTAGCCCATGAAACATTTCAACACAGCTTCGAGACCAATTACTTTCTTGCAGTTTAGTGGACAAATGAAAGGCTCATGGGAAGAAGTGATGAGAGAAGAAAAGTGTAGCCACAGCTTTGGGGGCTTCCAGGAAGAAGAGCAAAGCTTGTGTTCAGATCCCAAAGTAAAAGTGATGGCAGTATAATTTTTATGAAAAGTGATGAGTGATAATAACAAACAAACAAACAGAAAAAAAAAAAAAAAACAAAAAAAGGACATAAGAAAACAACAACAAAAAAATATCTACATTGCCTTAGAAATTAGTATCTTGCCAGCATTGAAATGGGACAAGGTTTTTAGAGCTCTGGCATCATGAATGTGACACATGTTTAATTTATTTTTGTTTCATTATTTCTCCTGACTATAAGTATTTAACTTCACAATTGACTTTTATTTCCATGGAAGCCTTTGTGGATCCCTTTCTCGGCAAACACTGAAGGGCTATCAAGAAGGGAAGAACGTATTGGAAAATAGTAAAATATTATATTCTCTTTAGAATCCAATTTTGTTAAACTTGTTGACAGTCACAAAAGCCCAGAAAATATGGGCACAGTTGTTTTCGATTGCTGTTTAAATAACAGATTAATTTAATAATCAGTGGGATATTGAATGACGAAAATTATTGGTTAAAGCAGCCAAACCACCAACCCTAATGACATTCTTATGTAAATTCGTATTTTCTTTTAGGCTCCTGAATTCTTAATAAACCCTATATTTTTGAAAATCCTTTTTTAAACATTTTATACTGTCCTTCTGCTATAATATATCTGTCTATGATATGGACAGATAAATGTCCACTTTGAGAGTTGCCAATATGAAGGTTTCTATTTAGAGCAATTGAGTCACCTCTTGATGTATTTTCCATATAAAACCATCAAGTGATTCTGGAACTAGGACACAGAAATGGAGTGTTGGGAGCAGCTAGTCTTCAAAGATCGTAGCGACCAAAATGACTTTTACTCTATAGCTAGAACCACCTGACATAGTTTCCTGATCACTAGCAAAAAAAATGTTGAGGCACCAAGGTTATAAGGTTTCTTCTGAGAAAGGAGACTATCAATGAGGATCCAGTAACCTACTGCAGCACAAGGCACATTCCCGTGGGAAGCACATAGTTCTTTGGGCTTGTTGCTCTATGGTTTGTCATTGCTTGTGGAAGAAACTAATCGCTGCCTTGAGAATGGTTTGTAATGGACACAGTTGTGTATGTTCCATTGTGGGAGGCGAGATGTTTTTCTTTGAAAAAGATCTTAGTGCATAATTTCAGAAATACTATAATTTTCACCAAACTCAGTTTCCTACTCACTCATGGCCAAATGCTGTAGAAATGTGTTATTTTTGAATGTCACTGCCCCTGACCTAAAGTTACCTACAAAGCTGGTCAAAAATTAGTAACTGTCTTTGAGAACTAGTCCCATGGAATGCCATTCTTTCTAGAAAAATTTTGACAAATTTAGAAACAACTTAGAGGTAAAGCAGGTGTGCAGATTCAATTTTCTGGTTGCCACAAAATGTATTGACCATCATATCGAAAAATCTACTGACCATCAAAAAGGAGATGTGATAAAAGTCAAATAACATTAGTTTCTTCCTTAATGCATTCAAAGAACACAAAACTCATACAAAATGCAAAAAGTTAAATTCACAAATACTTTGATAAATACTCAGATATATGTTCTAATAAATTTTATTTCATAAAATGGAATAGGGCAGAGAAAATTAAATATGTAAAAGATAAGCATAAAAGGGCTCCTTCAAAAACATCCAACGAGATTATTTTGATGTGTCTTTTTTATTGTAATATGAGATCACATCATAATTTTATAACAAAGTCTCACAAAGATTTGGACTAGAAAAATAACAGTCATGAATTGATTTTTTGTTCAACTACCTGCCGTAGTCGATTCTCCTGTGGTCAAACTGGTTTCATTATATGCCACTTTGCTTAAAGTCAGTTTCAGCAACCTCTTGATGACATTACGTGAGGACTTAATGTTACTGTCTTCTACAGGATCAAAGAGATAACACAATTTGGACCTTACTCAAGCTTTTTCTCCTCTCCTACCTCTCCTCACTCCCAATTCTGATTTCCAGCTTCCCTGAACATCTAACAATTTGTTGAACAAACCATTTTTACTTGCCTCCATAACGCTCTTCCCTCTGCTGGGTACTTTCTTACCTGCTGAGTCCTGTGTATCCTGGTAGTCTCACAGTAGGTATTACTTCTTCCAGGAGTCTTATCTTCACCATCCTAAGCCTCCCTTCTGTGCTCCTGTGTAACATTTACTCTAATCCTGTCATTAACTATGGCATGTTGACATTGTCTAGTTACTATATTTCAATACTCTCTTGTGCTAGCTCTAGAAAGTTATAGTTAACTATAACATGGGCAATTGAGAAAACATGGAAATCATTCTTTTCTAAACACCTAGAGATGCTGGATAAAAAAGTAGATATATATAAAATTAAATATAAGTGTCTTATAAGGAAAGATACTGAAAGTCAACTTGTACATCTAAAGCTAATTGTAAAAAACTGATAATCTGGTGCCATCTGAGGTCCTGAATAGGAAAAACAATATTTGCATAAGAAATAAAACCTTAGGTATAAACTTCATATTGCTAGGACAAATGTTCACTATAATTATTTAATGCAAAAACTCCTAAATACAAAAAAAAACCCTTATATGGGCATTCAGCACCAATAGAATGCATGATAAAAGCCCAAGTATCAATGTGTTGTGAAGAGAAACTCAAGCTGTATTCTGCTCCTACAAAAATAATAATTAATAGAAAGATCAGTCCACAGTCAGAAGTGACAAAACACATGAACAAATAATTTACCATGAAAGAAACTAGACACACAATTAACAGAGAATTAAAATTTAAACTACTACACCAATCTTTAAAGGCCCAGATAATTAATATATAAGATCTAAGGATAAGATGCTACATAAAAGACTAAGAATTTTCTCAAAAAGAAAATAAAATAAGAAGAAAGAGAATCATATTAAAAATCCCATTAATTCTTTAAGCAGCACATTAGACACAATCCAAAGGAAATTAGCAAACTCTCAAATAAGTATAAGGAGGTTAGCCAGAGTTAAGTACATAAGTACATAGAAATAATTTCAATCTAGACATAGAGAAACTGCAGAGCATTAAAGATGGAAAGTAAATACTTGAAAAATCATCTGAGGGGGGAATAATCTGACTACAAACATGCAAAGCTAAAAGTCAGACAGAATAATATTTTAAAAATACTTCATTTCTGGCACTATGGAATTAAGTTAGCATTGCAGAGTCCACATTTAATATGGTGTTTGGACAGGAATGACAGGATCTACCAATTCCAGATGATTTTTGAAGAATATTTTGAAGTACTTTTTAAAAAAGGCATTTTTTAAAATAAGTAATGGTGACTCAACAAATTGGTAAACATGGCATTTCCTATAGGCAGCAATGGGCAATAATAAAATATTTGGTGGGTTAAAAACACAGTACAAGTAAGAGGTTAGAAAATATACCGTGAACAAATGGGAAGTGGGCCACATTAAAGAGTTCTGAGCTTTTTTGTTTTGGAAGAGGGAAGAGATCCTGGCCAATTAAAACATGATAGAAGGGCTAGTAAGGAATATAGAAACTAAATAAATGCAATAGATGGCAAAAAAAGAGCAAGGAAAAAGTATGGGGATTAAAAAGCATGAAAGTGATGGCAGAACTATATCTAAACTTATTGTAAGCACAATAAAATTTGAAAAGAAATTTCAAGTCTGGATATATTCCAAGACAAAATCGTAATGCAAAATGACATAAAAGAAAAAAACAGAAAGTAGAGACAATGGGTAAAATATCTCTAGGAAACATTACCAAAGAAGAACTACTGACTATACTAATAGTAAATAAGATACACATAAAATTTCCTTGTAAAGAAAGTTGTTACATAGTCATTAAGGAATGACTTATCAGGAAGCTATACCAGTCTTGACCAGGGATATCCATGGTAATATTCTTTGAAATGACAGAAAGCAAAATGAATTGAAATACATGAGGTAGTTGAAAATCCAAGCCCATTAAAATGTTAATTGACATCTAAAATAGACTCCCCAATAAGGAAAGTTTGAAACATTATTAACACTCTTGATGCAATGGATATATATTAATCCTTATAACCAGCTATTAAAGAATGAAACTTGCTTTCAGAAACATGGATAAGTACTAGAATAAAAAGCAAGTCTCCACATATACTAAAAAACATGTGTTATAGAGACTACAAGTTCATTTAACATTAATAATAAAAACGTATCAAATACATATATTAGGAAATCTTAAAATGCTATTTAAAAATTCAAAGATAAAAAATGGTGAAACATAGACAATTGTAATTTGTATAACAGTGTAATTTCCATGCATTAAATTTATGGAGATAAACTGGAATGTACAGAGAAATTTTATACAGATAAATGAAGTTGAAAGAGTTAAGCACCAAACACAAAATGTTAGAAAATAAAAGACAGCGTAGAAAATAAAAAATTAATAAGAAAACTAAAAAAAAAAAAAAAAAAGACAGCATAAACAATTGATACATAGAAGAAAGGTAACAATGCAGGTAATAGGCCAAAACAGGGGCTTCCCTGGTGGCGCAAGTGGTTAAGCTGCAGCACTATGAAGCTGTCTGCAGGCAGCCACTGCAGCACGAGTTGGATCCCCGGCCAGGGAGCTACCCACATGGCGCAGCAGACCTCTCCTGTCTCGCCCTCTGCTCCCCTCAGCAGTGTATTTCGTCAGTCTGCCTGTTCTGTTCCCCACTCTGTCTCTGGTGAATCCTCTCACCCCCTGCACCTTTGGCCTGTACCCCAGTTCTTGCATGTATAAATAAGTAAATCCTTAAAAAAATAAACCAAAACAAAAGTGAAATTGGAAAAACAAACAAACAAAAAAACAAATGAGAATCAGACAAGTTAAATCATTGTCCTTTGGAAAGAAAACTATCTCAGCTGGTAAGGAAGGAAGAGAGGGCGGGAAGGGTAAGAGGAGAGAGGGGAGTTAAGAGGAGAGAAGAGGGGAGAAGAGGAGGAAGAAAGAAGAGAAGGGAGGGAGCAATAGAGAGATTGATATAAAGCAAAATCACAAGAATGGTAGCATTTTTAATCAAAGGAGCATACTATTAACAAATGCATGCAATAAACATGAGAAGTGAGCTGAAATGTTCTAAAAAATATAATCATCAAGATCATTTCCCAAAAAAGAACAAATTCCAAAGAGATACCTAGCCACTAAAGAAACTAATTCAGTAGTTGGAGAATTACTCACACAAAAAGCAATAAATAAATAAATGAAATCAACAAGCAACAGCCCATCAGTCACTAAGAGTTGTATGGGTATATTTTAACAAACCTATAAGAAACAGATCGTTTAACCTCATACAAAATACTAAAGATACTAGATAAAGAGGGAAAACTAAGTAAATTTGTGACTATACAATGACCTCAAGAGCAAAGCCAAATGACAGTATAAGAAAAGGGAAGTTCAGCCCACTCTGCTTGTTGAGTACAGACACAGATGCCTGACACAATATGAGTGAAGAATCTAGCACTATGGCTTTTGTTTTTTGCTTTTTATCATCATAACAATGAAGGTTTGTCCTGGGAAAGCAAGTGTATTGTCACATTAGACTATCCAACTAGTATGAGATATTTTTAGTATATATATTTCATGATTTATGATTGTTTTTATATTTATATCAATATTCTCAACATATCAATACATTTAAATCATGTTGATAATGGACGGAGAAAAGAATTTTTGATACTATTCAAAATCCATGCAAGTTTCAAACAATACCAACACACACTCTTGAAAAGGTTTTCCTTAACATAATAAATGTTAACTACCAAAACCTACAGCAATTCTAGAAATGAATAATAGTTGTTTGCATAGTATTGTTAATGTACCTGCCTTTGAATTGCACACTTACAATAAAAACAGTTACAAAGGTAAATTGGATGTTATTTATACTTTACTATAATTTAAAAGCTCTATAGCAAACATCACATTTAATATGGGGTTATCAGAAGAAATTTGCTAACATTCAGAAGACATAGTTATCTATTCTCACAGCTTCTACTCAGCTTCAGCTTCTAGTACAATTAAATAATAGCTAAGTACAGAGGTCAGAAAGCCAAATTTTCATAAATGATATTATGTATAAAAGAAGTACAGAAAAATCCCCACACATTATTGGATCTGCTGGAGCATTTAGTATTGTATAGAAGACATTCAATATACAGAAATAGGGATGTACAAGCAATTACCAATTAGAAAATATAGTTTAAAATATATGCCATTCCTGATAATAAGAAAAAATTTACACTTTCTGGGTATAAATGTAATGTAAAATTGTACAACTGTCAATCACATAAATAAAGGGATACACTTAGTTAATAAATGAGATGTTCCCATATCATAAAAGATGCAATGTTAGCCAAAACCCTAGCATAAATCATGGAATTTAATACACTGATTCCAAGATTAATATGAGAGAGTAAAGAGGCAAGCATAGCCAAGATGACTTAGAAGAGTGAAAGAAAGGATATTTATTTTCTTAAATATCAAGTCATATCACAAAGCTATAACAATTAAAGAGACATGGTGTTGACCTAGGTATTGAAAAATCATAATACCTGGAAACATCTGCATACAGATGGGATCTCAGCCCACAGGTGTCAAAATAAATCTAAATTCTATAAACTCAAATAAATCTAATCCAAAAAAAGTGCTGGTTAACAGGCCAACTATGTGGAAAAGGACCAAGTTAGATCTACCTTATGCCACTCACACAAATGGTTTCCAGAGGACTAAAGTCCTAAATCTCAAAGGCCACACTTTAAAGGGCTTGCAGTAAAAGGACCTGAGTATATCATTGTAACATTATGCAGAGGCAAATTTCTTAAACAAGCACAAAATGTACAAATCATCCAAAAAAAAAAAAAAAAGAAATTAGGCCACATTTAACCTAAAACGAAAAAAATGTCTATGCATCTAGCAACATCAACAAAAAGTGAAGAGATAGAGCAAGAACAGGATGACGCATAAATGAAGCATATAACTACAAAGAAATCATACTGGAAAAAATACCCAAATCAGCGAGGAGAGATCCACCTCCCTGGATAGAGTAGCCCAGCTGGAATAAAGAGGCCGGGAGCCCCAAATAATGAAAAAAAAAATTGTTACAAGAGCCCCAACCTCATTAGTAATCAGGGAAATGCATACTGAACCACTGAAATTCACTTCCTTCCATTACACCCGATTTCGGGAAGCCTAAAGATTTGGTGCCTTCAGTCAAGTCACATAATGACTTTCCTTGGACAAATAACCGAACTTGCCGACTGCCAGTTGGGAAAACATCAATCAGGATTTTCCAAACATCAACAAACTGGACTAAAAATCTCCTATATTTTAGGCTTCATTCTCATGCATTCTGAATACTTCCCAGATTCTAAATGATCTCTCTAGCAAAACCAAGTGATGTTCCTTCCAAGCTGATGGGCGTACTCCCCACACCAGAGGGCAGCCATGTTTGCACTCTGGTGTAAGTGTGTGCCTGCAGTGGCGCGGACATGGGGCGTCCTGCACTGAGCAGAGGGCCAGGGGGCTTACTTGGAGCAGTCTTCACAAGCAATGTTCCCTGAGGTTTCTTTGATGGTGCGCTCAGAGACAAATGCTGGATACTCAGTATCACAAGGCTCCATGGTCTGTTTCAATTTCTGGGCTGTTGGAATAAGGAAAAAAAAGAGAGAGAGAAAGAGAGAGATAAAGAACACAAGACAGGCTTTATTGTGACTGGCAGTCCACAGTAATGCCGAACACAGTTCCGCTCCTGCTGCTCTGTGATTTTTCTAGGCACAGCATAAAGCATTATTTTCTAATTAGTCAAGTGATTTCATCTGCCAAGCAACTCTATAAGCTATAATTCCTCACGCAGTTGTGTTGGCTTGATCCGCTATCATTTATGCATCGCAAGAACTCACTTTCTGGGACTACATCAGTCACTGGGTCTCTGACCTCAGACTTACTTGAATTTAGCAACAACACATAAGTATAGCTGAATAAATGTATAAAATGTAAGTTACACCATATTATTTAGGGTGAGACAAAGGTCACGATACAATTGCATGGTTTTATTACAGAAAGAAAATTGAAATATGGAACAGTAAAATATGTAATATCTTTGAGCCACAGCCATGAACCTAATCCTACTATGGAATTCCTTGTCCAGCAACAGAGCACAGAAGAGCTCTGGCATGTACTTGCACACATAGTGGGCATCTGGGAAAGGCTTAGTGGTTGATGAAATAACAGAAGCAAGCTACGGCCAATGGGCAAATTTCAAAACCTTCTAAATCTCAATTTTTTCAATTTGTAAATTGGGGGAAAAAACATTCTTCCGTGAGAGGATGATGTAAGAGAAGAAAACGAAATGGTACATGTTTCATATTTAGTACAGAACCTCGAACATAAAGAGTGATAAGTAAATACCAGCTAATAGTAACAACACAAATGTAAGCATTCTGAAGAAGCCATCATGTTGTTAAAATGATGACAGGAAATTTGGGAGTACAAATCCATGCTCCATTGCTTTTAGCCAGCCCTCAGTATTCTCATCTGTAAAATAGAGATCCTAGTACAAGTGTTCTTGGCAGGAAGTCCATTCGTTAATATTTTCCCAATAAAATGCTTATTAGCTTACAATATCCCAATTTTGTACAAAGTTTTTGGCTGTTTATATAGAAATACAAACATATGCATGTATATATGCATGTATTCATATATATTTACACACATCATATATACGTACTATGCAGTGTATAAGTTATTATAGAGCTCATATTTACAACTCCAAAACTCAATAGGAATTTAAGGAAAGAAGTGTGCACAATGCTTCAAGTTCCATTCCAAGTAAAACTGGTTGGATGTCAGCCACAGGGGCAACTGTGAGGAATGTCCATGTGGGAGCTTGTGGCCATTAAGTGAACCATTACCTGGTTACTGAATGCAAAAACCACTGTTTGGTAACCACCAGATAATGTTGGTGGTTATATAAGCGTTTATAGCCTACCATGATTGCCATGTCTACCTATAGCTTTTCATTATATGTTAATGATTTTGAAGAAATTGATTGGGAATTCATAGCACATTGTAGTTTTTCTTAAAAGAAGTAGACTCTGAATCAGCTTTTTTATGCAGAAAATGTGATTTCTGGAACTGGCCACTGATGTTAAGGGGAGATACCTATACTAACTCACAGGGTTGTGTTGAGGATGGACTAAAGCAAGCAGAGATCTTAACAGAGTGTTGCAAACGCACACAGACATTCACACGCTTGCATGTGCACACACAGAGGGCCTTTGTGCAGTGCTGGCTGCTAGTCACTGTTACCACAGTCTTGCCAGGAGTTGGGCTAATTGCAAAGTAACTAAAGGCACAAACTCTGGGGGGTGTGAATCCTGCCACTGCTATGTGACATCTTGTATGGTGTTAATCCCTCAGCTCCCTGCAAAATGTGAATAACAATATTAACTTCATAGGGTTGTTTGAGGGACGGATGAATGAGTGCGTGGATGCTGCTGGCATGTTGTGAGTGCCATTTCTGTTTGTGCTTTCGACACTACAGCTTCTATTGCTTCTGCTATTTCTCTGCATCCTCAGACTCTCTCTGCCTTTTTGATTAGAAACAAACAGATTGTTGCCCCCCCTGACTGCTGACTCCAGTGATAGCTTAGAGCTGGGAGTTTCTACCCTCCCAAAGGACTAGGTCCTGAACACTGCCTGTCCCCCTGTGCTCTCTGGTACCTCACAGAAAGTGGCGATATGCTCGCTGAATAGATGAATGCTCCTCCTGGATGGTTTTTTTTTTCAGGCAAATAAAACCAACACAGGCAAGCAAGAGTCTTGGTCCCTAACAACAAATTACCTGCCTTTAGGTGGCAGGAAAGGTGGGTTAGGTGGCCCGGACTGCACAGTAACAGCACAGAGAAGCACTTGGTAGGGACAATTCTCTTCCCAATTATTTTTCAATGCCTGTGATCTCATCAGGAACACACTTTTTTTTTTTTTTTTTTTTGGATGGTAGGGAATTTTTGACATCTTTTTTTAATTTTCATTTATTCTTCTTTTTCACAATAGGAAGCCAAGCATAAAGTTCACAGTATCTGGTTACAATTTGGTGACACTTTATTTTTATGGTTCTTATTTTTACAATTGATTTCTCTATGTGGCTGTAAGGGCAGGACATGGGCACAGTGCAGGTTTTCTGATCCCATGCAGACCGGGTAAAGGAGGAGTCAGAGTCCTCAGTAGTTTTGCAGGTTTTTTATTTGGGGTTCACCAGGCATATGGCAGGCAGGGGTGCTGGCTGGGGGGCTGGGAGGCTGGCAGACCTCCCAGCCCCCAGCAAGTCTTCACTCTATCTGGGCTCTCTGGCGTTCTCTGCTTCTGCTTCGGCTTCTCCTTCAGATTCTGCTGCTGCTGCTACTGCTGCTGCTGCTGGCGTCCCCCCATGACGCCGCCCTTAAAAGCACAGTCTTAGCTCAGCTGAATCCCATCTACCTAGGCCCACACCCTATTCCAGGTGCCCGCCATCAGGCATGCATTCAGGCAAGGATCCATCATCTATCCTGATGGCGGAAGGGCAGAAAAGCCTGACATTTTCTTTACCCTACAGTGGCAAATGATACTTTCAATTTAGGAGGCTTCTTTTTATATTTAAATGATTTAAATTTCAGAAAGCGAGTCATAAAATGAAAGGTTAAGTAAACAAGACCATAGACTATAAGTGGATATGGCAAAAAAACATGCAGAGGTCATATACTAACCTAACGATGGTGACAGCTGAATTTTTAAAGAAATGACTATGTGCCAGATGCTGTTCTGCTTTACATGTATTAATTTATTTAACAGTAGAAAATGACAAAATAAAAAAAAATAAGCTATGAGGTAGGGACAATAGTCCTTTATCTTTATTGCAGTTGAATGAATGGAGGAGATGACTGAATAAATTGCCCAAATTCATCCAGGGACTATGTGGCAGAGCCAAAACTTGAACTTGGGCCATCTGGCTCCAGCACATATATATTTAACTGCTCTGTGAAGCATGGCCAATGAAAGAGAGGAAGAAAGGTCTTTGAGGCAGGCTGAGATAGGTAGCACACGTGATTTAAATAAGCCTGATAATTGCTCCATCTCTAATTGTAATTGTCTGGGCCCAGTTGAAAGAATAAATCCAACACTCTCCGACTTATTCGGCTCTGATAATTTCTGCAGATGAAATTCTTCTTCTTTTGACAATTTTAGGGCACCCCCACTGCTGTGGTGATAAACCATTGAGTATATTTGCAGCACCACTCCAGATTGGCTGGAATTTGCTTGATGTGCTTTTGGGAAACACATGAATTATCTTATAAAGTCATGGCCACATTTAATCCAAATAAGGTGGTTTAATCATGAAGAGCTTTCTTTTTCTGGAGTTCTACAGAAAACAGTACATGAAAATTCCCATGAGGAACTAGACTGTCAGTGGCCTACTGGTATTGTTCTATCTCATTCATAACTCCATGTCTTTTTTTTTAAAAAGATTTATTTATTTATGCATATAATAACCGGGGTGTACGCCAGAGTTGGGGGGGGTGGTGAGAGGATTCACCAGAGACAGAGTGAGGAGCAGAACAAGCAGATGTACTGAAATACACTGCTGAGGGGAGCAGTGGGTGAGACAGGAGAGGTCTGCTGCATCATGCCGGTAGCTCACTGACTGGCCGGGGATCAAACTCATGCTGCAGTGGCTGCGGATAGCTTGATAGTGCTGTGCTTAAGCCCTTGTGCCAGCAGGGAGGCCCCTCAAAACTCCATGTCTTACACAGGTGTAGATACACAAGAATCTGGACATTCAACTAGGCTGATTCCTCTTTTTTCCAGAAGGGAAAACTGGGGTTCAGAAAGCAGACACAGCCTGTCTGTAGTCCGACAGAGACTCAGCACAAAGATCATTACTTAACGGGCAAAACCACCATCAGCACCTGCCTACTAATCCGATCTAGGTGCTAACTGCATACCAAACAGCATGCCAGTCTCCTTGGGGAGATGAAAATCCTCACCACCAGGCAGCGAGCAGGGCCTGCTTCTCTCCTGTTTTACAAATGAAGACACAAAAGCTCAGAGAAATAAAAATGCTTGCCAAAGTCACACTGCTTCACCTGCCTGGGTGGTCACATCCAGGAGCCCCCATTCTTTGCCATCACACTGCTCTGTCCCCACCTCCGTGATGCTGTGTATCTCCAGCAGAAGTCACCCTGACCTATCATTCACTCACAACGAAGCACCCAAAGAAGCATCCACACAATTGGATTTCTTTAATTTTTACTTAGCAACCAATGTCCCTGATGAGAATAACGGACTTGGGTTCACAGTAATTATGTGCAGACAATTGAGAATGAATAGAGTTGTCATTTGAAAAGCTTTCTTCTTCTTTTGTCCTTGTGAATGCACCCCCATTCATAACTGGGTGCCAACAAGCTCCATTCTCTTTGTGCAACTTCGCCCAAATGATACCTTTGTGATAATCAAGCAGAAATGGGCTTCCACAGTCCCCTTCATTAAGGAAATGAAGCAGATAAACAGTGTAATTATGGATTCCATTTTTAGCTAAGCAAAGATGTATGTCTCCGTGCAGCATCTTTATCGAGTGGGGGAATGGTAAATTTAGAACAGAGAAAGCTTGCAAGTCAATATTGTCATGGTACTTGAAATTCTTCTCTCCCTTACTGGGTTTAAAATTTACATATACATTTAACCACAAATTCCAGATGATAGCAGCTCTGGTGGGGGAGCTCATTCACCCCATTTGATTCAGTTTCTTCATCTATAAAATAGAAGAAGCCACAGCCCTGCCTAGCAGAAGGAGGTAGGCCTGACGCAGACAAGACGTGTACAGCAGCTGGCCAGAGCAGAGGGAAGCTTAGAAGGTGAGGGCATCTCGCCATTATCAGCTCAGGCGGCAGGTTTGGTTTAGGTGTGAGTCCATTTTCTATTGGCTCTCTGAGGTGGCTCAGAGAGGTTTAGTTCCACATTCCAGGAGTCTCCAGCACTCAGCTAAGTTTTAGGGATAATAAGATAATCCACTGCCAATCTAGTGATGCTGGAAATATAAAAGCACCATATAATTGCATATCACATGTCCAGGATGCAATTACTTGACAAGCCTTCCTGTAGGTGGTGCGGAGCCCTCAGTGTGGCAATGGAGAGACATGGTTTGTATCTATTAAGGATCATTTTTGCGAAGTTACCTAAGACAGAACACAGAACTGAAATTACATTCTTCTCTTAGCACAAATGTTGCCCACTATTGGTGCTGGTAGAGTGGACAGCAGGATAAAGAGGATATGAAAATCCAGAATGGGGAACTTCCCAACTTCCTGTAACTGTTACGAGTACAAAGATTGTGTCCTTCTTTAGTCATCATCCCCAGCCCTACAGCCTTCCAGCCACACCAGTTTGCCCATAGTGGCAATTTGACATATGGAGTCAGAGAAGTCTGTGTTGTGAGCAGCTGGGAGCTGCAGGATGTCCAGCAGATTCCCTGCCCTCCACCCACTAGATGTCATAGCGATATAATCCCTGGTTGTGACCACCAAATATGGCTCCAGACACTGCCTTCACCCTAGCTGGTAACTACAATGACCCGGAGCTTGGCAACCACTGGTTTAAGCAAAAATCAAAATGACTGGTACTCAATAGAAACTCCAAAACTGGTTGTCAAATCTGAAAGGGCCTGTCTATGGTGGCAGGTCCTAGGGAAGAAAAGACAGCCAAGGTGAGTATGGGGCACTGGAGATGGAGGGTGGCACACGGAAGGGGGTGGGCATCCCCATATTCACCATCCAAGCCCCTCAATCAGGGGTAAGCAGACACACAGGAGTCAAGAGGAATGCCCGGAAGTAGAGACAATCAGCCTGCTGCCTTCAGCTCTGAGCCCCAGAGCCAGGTGTCTTAGCCAAAAAGCCAAAATCAAACCCACCACCACCCAAAAGGTGAGCACCACCCATGCTGTGTGGAGCACTCACTCTGCGGCAGACCTGCACAGGGGCTTCGCACACACGGTTCCATCTGCTCTCACAGCCACCGTAGCCTGTTGTCATCTCTGTTGACAATGGAGGAAACCAAACAAAGCCCAGAGAGGCTAGAAAGTAGTGAGGAATAGCTGCATGACTCCAAGCCTGGGCACGTAATCTCTAGGTGAAACGGCCACCAGCCTGATCAGCTTTGGGGTATAAATAGTTTTGTCCCTGGAAGCAGGTGCTGTAGGGAGAGCAGCCACTCAAGTGGCAGGTCATTCTCTTGGCCTCTATCTGATCTTCCAGCTTCCTTCTCTCTCTTCATATCGGTCACCTTTTTCACTCCAGACATCAAGATTGTGGAAAAGTCAGTCAAATAAGAAAAGTGAATTGAAAATAAGCGGTGATCGAGTAGTTTCCTTCTTGGCTCTCTTTTTCAAATCATGTGTAGCTTTAAGCAAAAACAGGTTCATGTCATAGGTGATATTGTCTTTGGAGTACATGATAGTCTTCTCTGCTTGAAGTGTATTTTGGTCTCTGCTTATTCAATCTCTGATCCTATTTAACTCTACACCCTCCCGCACAATTAGATGCTTTTTAGGGGTATAAAGAGTTTTGTATATTATTATTTTTCGTTGTTTTTTACCTAATTTCATGAACATTTTTATATTGATTTGCAATTCTTCAAAACAGAATCTTGTTGAAAACTTTTCTAGGAATGGGCTGAAATTAATTTTCCACCCTCACTATTATTCATCCTTTATTTTTTTAATTTTTTAAGACTTATTTATTTATGCATACAAGAGCTGGGGTACAGGCCAGAGGTCTGGGAGGTGAGAGGATTCACCAGAGACAGAGTGGGGAACAAAACAGGCAGACTGACCGAAATACACTGCTGAGGGGAGCAGTGGACAAGATAGAAGTCTGCTGCGTCATGCCGGTAGCTCACTGACTCGCCAGGGATCAAACTCATGCTGCAGTGGCTGTGGATAGCTTGATAGTGCTGTGCTTAACACCCTGTGCCAGCAGGGAGGCCCTTATTCATCCTTTAAAGAGTTAGCAGTATTTCAATCATAAATTCGTTGGTGATGATCGTTCTGTCACAGAAACCTTTGTTTCTATTTCAGCATTTTTTCCTTAAGGCCTGTATTTCTAGGGATTATGGGCACTCACTTTTTCATTCAAAGCTGGTACCCCACCCTGAAGGTCACGAGGATAGTAAGTGCATGGGTGAGAGCATAGCACTTGGGGCCCAGCACTTGGGGCCCAGCCCATGGGGATCTCAGCTTCCCCAGATAAGCCAACTCTGAGCACATGCAGGCTCACTGTTACCAGAGCTGGCAGCCAGGCTGTGCAGGAGTCTGCTTCCTTGTTATTTCTCAGACTCTAGCAAAAAACTCCCGATTTCCTGAATGCAGGCAAAATGGGCCTGCTTGAACATCACAAAGCTATGACAAGACTGTAATTGTCACAACTGGCAAATGAAAGATTGTTAGGGTAATTTAGTAACAAAGATTGAACACCTACTATGTGCTGAGCACCACTGAGGTTCTAAGGATTAACAATAATTAAGACATCAAGAAATTCTAGCTTAGTGTGAAACCAACTGTGTTAATAACAGTGCTGGGACAATGTGTGAGCTGAATGGGACAGAAGCGAGAAGATGTTAATTCTTCCTGGGAAAATGGAAGGATCCTCACTGACTGGGATCTTAGAGAAAGGGAGGGTGGACATCAGTCTGAAATATAGCCAGCAGTGGGGAACTGCTGATATTACTAATGTACCTCTTTTTTAAAAACAGATGATTTTAAAAATGGGAGCAGTCTCCTAGTCCTTGGTATCCCGGGTGAGAAAACAAACACGAATGAATGCACAAAGGAAAGAAAGAGCTGAGTGTATCTGAGAAACAGCAAGTGACTAAGCAGATGGGGGCATCTCCTGCGAGACGGGTCTCATTTAGCAGCACTGGCTTTTTAGAGCATGGGGATGTCACTATTCACCATTGTCATGGTCAACATTGCTGCCACCACTATCGTGAATTAATTACAGCTACCATTTTTTGAGGACAACTATGTCCTAGTCACTTAGTTTAGCATATCACATCATTTATCTTGTCATTAAATAGACACACAAATGATGGGAGATAAATGTTACTTATTTTTCCCCATTTTTGCTTATTATAGCGAAATTGAGCCTTGAAGGGATCAACTAACTTGCCAAAAGCTAACATCAGAGGAAAGACTCAAACCTAAATTGCTCTAACTTCACAACTCATGCCTCTAAGAGATTCTACTAATTACTGCTGAAGTCCTGGAAGGCTTTTGAGTGGGAAAGTTATATGATCAGATTTATGTTTCCTGAAGGTGACTGCAAGCTATCTGAATGGTTATAATTTCATTCACTTGGAGAAAGCCAATGTGTCTCCCTCCCTTAGATTCTGCACTGCCCACAAACTTATTGAAGAACCCACCAGTGTGATGTATGACCTTGAAGCCTTTGCTAAGGAATCAGGCCACAGTGCACATTCAAAGTGGGCTGACTGAAGTCTGTGAAATTTCTGTCAGCCTGAACAGCGCTGCACATAATAAAAAGAATGCCTTTTGCTGACCGAGCTGAAAATCATCATTTTGTCACAGGTAGTTTTACGTGAGCACATCCCTGATGAAAAGCAGCCAGTGAACCCAGGGTTTATCACTCTGAGCTAAGAACTAGAATCCAGTTGTTGCTTACCTTTAGCTGTCATATCTGAGTGCCACCAACTGCACAGGTTAAATTCCACCAGGAACCTAAACAGGTGATGGGAAAGCCCAGTTACTTGGTCATTCACACTCTGCACAGAATAGCAACAATTTGTTTTTAGCATCATTCACCTCATTTGAAAGAATAATAGCACTACATGGAGATATCGGCATGGCTGGTTCAGTTACCATTTAATTTTCACTGAGTTTTATCTTACTGTGAAAGACTAATTTATCATCAGTGCCAGCCAAGCCTTGAAATCAGGTTTACCTAGACAAAAGTTATAGTTTGAGTCCATAGTAAACAGTCAACCTCTATTTGATTCTAACTGCTTTGTTTCAGAAATATGAATAGAATGTTCTCTTCCTAGGCTATGGTCCTCAGTAACTTCAAAATTTATACTATAGCACAAACTCATTCAATCATGTGTATATGTGTGCACACGAGTGTCTACACATAGGTAGCAACAGATGGGATAAAACTTTATGAAATGATGCTACTTCAAAAAACCAAATTTTTCAATTGCCAGTAAAAAACACAAAAGTAATATAAATTCTCTCCAAATAAACAGAGACAGATTGGTCATTTCTTCTGTAGACCCATGGCTACCATCTCCAGTATCTCACTCTCAGTAAAAATCTCCCTATTAGTTGGTATTGCATTTCCTGTCTCTTATGCATGTGTAGAAATTATTTCCCACTCACTTGGATTTGTAATTTTGTTAAATCAATAGGCTCCATGAAAACAATAAAGAAGACAATGCCTATTCATCAAATTGGCAAGAAATTTGCCTTAAACCCACAGCATTGGAGGCTGAATGAGGAAAATAAGAATGAAACAGTTCAGTGAAGTTTAGACAATCTGGTTTACATGCTCATCCAGGGAATCCCCCCTCCCTTTTGTGTAACAGAGTGTTTCTGTAAAGTGTCCAGTATCTCATCTGGAAGGCAAGTCTTTCATCTTTGTGTCATTTCAAGTCTGAGCATCCAGAACCTTCTGAACAGGACCATAATTTGACAGGATAAACAATTAAATCACACCTAAGAAAAGCCCCGGCCCCTGGCCCATGCCTGCACAGACCCCCAGCCCTGCACATGCCAAGACATCCTAAGTAGCATAGTGGACAGCCCTGGCAATTTGTTCTTTTGACCACAGCCCACCCAGGCTGCATTAAAAACAGCCAGACATCTATGTTAAATTTAACAGTAACCACAATAAATAAATTTGGTTTGTGTATTGCAAGCTGTTAGTCTGCTAAACAATGACATAAGGGAGTAAGCAGGAACCAGGAATAACTTAATAAAAGATCACTTTGGGGTCAATGTCCAATGCTCTGAAATGTCCAATGAGGTTATCACATTGGATCTAGCGGTTATCATTATGAATCTAATGGTTACTAAACACATGAAGCACAGTCCCCCAATTTACTCTATAGTGCAAAAAGAAAAGCAATGATCTTTTTTTTTTTTTTAATGTAGCAAATTGTACTTACAATACAAGTTCTGTCATTATCCATTTTACTGCAGCAAGGAAAGCATTATAAGGCTGAAGAGAAGAATTCAGTTCATTAAAAACTATGATCACACACAAAATTTGTAGTTTAACTTAAGGCTTTACATAAAGACAATGTTATTCTTCTGGGGAGATTAATATCAGGTTAAAAACCAGTGAGGCTCTAACTAAAATAAGAAAATGGTTGGATACTGTATCCCAAAACTAACATTTTAAAACTTTGAACTTCCCTGTAGTGAGATGTGATTTACAAGTAAAATAAACATGATCTAATACAGGGGTTATCTCTGGGAGGAAAAAGGAAGTTCAGCAAACGATGCTTAAACCTTTACCCTCTAGGGGCTAATATTTTGCAGCCTAATGCTGAGGGCCTGGGATCGCATAACTAATTTCCAATGGTAATTCAGAGGCTGCCTCTCAGAAAGGTGATTCCCTGTTCTCCATCACTGTATGTCATTCATTGAAACAAGCAAAAATTGCATACACTTGATTTTAATGCCGCCCATGAATTATGTTAAATTTAAGCTGCCTTTTCTCACACTTACATATTTGGACTTGAAAAAAATGATAACCATATAAACATGTGATTTTATCCTTGCAGAAAATCCCCTTCACTCTATAAAAGAAGGCATTGACAGCCTAATCTTTATTTCAGAATATTTTAATTAAAAAAAGCAGTTGGATTGTTTACTCTGTGATATTTCCTATGTGGATAATTCAATTTCCTGAATTCTGGAAAATACCACGTCTCCCCCTCAGTCGGTTCTTTGTACCTAGGTATGCCAGATATGCAAGTGCTGGGAGGACTTGGGAGACAGGCAATGACACAGGCAAAGCTGTAGCCCCAGATGGCAGGGCCAGAGAAATCTCTGAACCCCATGGTTGTGTTTAGGTATCAGTAGAACTGAAATGCCATAGTGGTATGATCCAAACTTTGAACATTTTGATAAAGGCTAGAACTAGGAACAGGGAGAGGAGTTAGCCAATTTTAAATTAAACAAGAACCAATTTATATACTCCTAACCATTGTTGAAACATCACTTTTTCAAGTCAGTAAGGAAACGAAGAGACAACTGCAACCAAAAATACCTACTGGGTTACTCTCAGCCCACCCAGATTGTCGCAGCCTGGACAATCTGATTTGACTGAGTGTATCAACATCATCCCCTGAATCACAGGAACCTCAGGACTAGGGTGAGATAAGTCTGTGATCTATTAACTATTTCCTGAAACTAAATGCAGCCTCTTAGGCCTGTGGTTGTGCCACTGTATTTCTTAGGGCTTGAAAAATAATCATCTTTCTTTCAAAAAGACCCAGGCAGCCCCACGAGGAGACATTCTGCTGTGTCTTCTGGCCTGCTGGGATGGGTGATGACATTTCAGGCACCTTTGGCAGAGTGGACAGAAGGGAGTAGAGAATGAACAAAGGGATGGGGAGGTTTTGGAGGTAGAGGGCGGGAGGCCCAGGGCAGCTCAGCTGAGATGGGGGAAGGGCACTCAAGCACTATAGGCCAGATATGGGCTGAATTTATGGGTAGACAAAGGGATTTTGTAAATAAAGGATTAAAAATATTAAATGCACAATATCAGTCAGAAGGGTAAAGCTATTGAGCTTTCAGGCCTAATGGTGAAAAAGTAACTTGGGAACATTTTAAGTCTGGAAATATTCATGCTACAGTTAGGGAAGTTTTGTTTGGAAAGACATGTTGATTCACACTATTAAGTTATACTTTTTAATATGTCCAACTCTTAGTTCTTAGCTGCCTATCAAAAATTTCCCAGCTCCAAATCATTTCTTGCCCCTTCAGGTAGGAGAACCATGCTAAATGTTTGATTTTTAAATAATCCTCTTGCAAGATCTTACATCTGCAAATGAAAAAGAGTGTAGTCTTTAAAATCAAATGGCTCTTAAATCTTGTGTTTCAGATTACTTTTAAGTTAATTTTTGGTATTTACAAAATGATAACATGTCAGGGTGTTATATATCTAGGTGTGTATATGTACTTTACACAGTTTGGCATCATATATATATCTCAAAACTATGTCTGCTTGTCCTGTGGTTTTAGGTTATTGGTAACCAAGCTTCTATATCTTGCACACTGCAAATTGTATCATTTTATTGGGAGTACATTATAACAGTTCTGGCAGTCTGAGCCAGTTTCTAATGATACAGTAGTTATATTGATTGATCTTCAACTGTAAAATCATCAATTAAAACAGCTTCAGCTGAAGTGAAGCTGAACCTCAGCAGCAGCATGATTAGGGCAGGGTGTCTATGATCAAAGCGTGGACCTGTTCATAAGCTAACAGCTCTGCTATAAATCCTCAGGATGAGCTGTTGAACAAAACCAAATTCTTGTTTCTATGAGAATGAGAAAATTAGGACAACTTCTCTTTTTTATTTATCATTAGGGGCCTGCCACATGGATCCATCAAAGATTTTAGACCTGTTTGTCATTCATATAACCACTGCATTTGGGATTAAATGGAAGTGGTTTTTCCTAACCAGTAAAGCCAGGAAATACCTTTAAATGTTCATTGTTTTACAAAGATAAACTTGGTTATTCCAAAGAAATAGCTGCTCACACACAGACAAAAACATCAGGGGTTTTAGGGGTGACTGCTCTGCACTTACGTCCAGGAGGCCACGGGCACCGTCACTGCTCTCCTTGTTGGCTCTGCACATGGCTTGATAGTCATAAAGTGTGATTCTATAGGAAAGAGTGGAAAGGAGCTTCACTAACTGGAAGAACACAGGAACCAAAAGATGCTATGGGTCAGCAAGGTGAATTATCACAAACACCATCATCTGGTGCAGCAGTGACCAACACAAGCAAATATAAGCTACCAGGGATGACAAACAAGGAGCATGATGAAAGAGTCATTTTGGTTTGGACGAGGATCATCCGCATGGACCAGGGCCCTCCAAAGGGGGTGTGCTGTTCTGAACTGGACCCTGGAGGGAATTCACTTGGGACATGACTCCAAGATCTTGGAGCACTGGGAAGAGCCAGTTTGGGTTCAGAAATAGCAGGATCCTCTGTTTCTCTCAAGCTCTGGGAAGCAGGCCTTGACCAAGGCAAGACAGGTACTTTTCCAACCTGCTGGAAACCAGCTGACTCATTGGTTGTAATCCCACCTGTCACCACCATAGTAGTGATTGTGTTGTTGATTTTTTAAAGTTTTATTTTATATATTTTTACATTGTTTTTCATTTTTGCACAATGTATGCATTTTCATCTTGGTTATATTCCCCATACAATTCCCACCCCCCTTATTTTGATACTAATCCCTCCTCCCCACCCCTCTCATAGTGTGTCTGGTTTAGAGTTGCTTGTTGATTTTTATTTTTTTTAAGATTTTATTATTTATTTATTCATTCATTCATTTATTTATTTATATATTTATACAAGCACTGGGCACAGTCAGGAGCGCAGGAGGGTGAGAGAATTCACCAGAGCCAGAGTGGGGAACAGAACAGGCAGATGATGAAATACACTGCTGAGGAGAGCAGTGGGCATGGCAGGAGAGGTCTGCACGCCATGTGGGACCCTTGCCAGAGGCTAGGGATCAAACCAATGCTGTAGACGCTGCAGGCAGACGCTGCAGGCAGACGCTGCAGCGTTGCAGTGCTCAACCACTGTGCCACCAGGTGAGGCCCTAATTTTGATTTTTACTTTATACGATTGTGTTCTTTTAAAAACAGACATTTATGACACAAGAAATGCTTTCTCCATTGCTAGTACAAGTATAGCTCTCATCGTAATGGTGACCTTGACTCAGCTGCAAAGATGTTTTATATTATAATTTTCCAGATATTTTAAATCCCCCATTAACAAATTACAAAGTAAAGGAGAATGACAGTTTCTGGTAGCATCTGAACAGCTTTTTGATGGAGTGAACCAGTTATCACAAAGAAGGCAGACATCCCATCCTTCCCCTAAGCTTCCCTTCCTATTATACCTAACAGCGCAGGGAGAGTGACTTGAAGTCCAGGCTGAGTTATACAGCAGCTTCCAGATGACCTGTAAACACTGCAGTACCAGAACTTCCACATAACTGAAAGGAACTCCCCCCTCAAGAACTCTTTTACAGTTGCTTGTTGATTTTGATTTTTACTTTTTTATAATTTGTCTTTTTCCTGGTTCCTTATCTAGGTTTTCTAAATCCCTGCTATGAGTGAGACTATTGGGTATTATTCTTTTTCTTTCTGGCTTTTTTCGCTGAGCATGATCCCTTCCAGCTCCATCCATGTTGCTGCAAGGATCAAAACAAGGGGGCGGTGGAGGTGGATTGTATGGGGACTATAACCAAGATGAAAATGCATACATTGTGCAAAAATGAAAAATGATGTAAAAATATATAAAATTAAAAAAATAATAGTTAAAATTAAAAAAGAATTCTTTTGCAGGAAAATACACTGCTAAATGTGAAGCATTTGTAATGCTGTGCTGGAAATAAATACTAGAATGAGAGTTCCCTGTGGCAGGACCGGTGTGGGGTCTGACTCATGGCTGCCCATAGCACCTGCACTGCACTCAGCACAGAGGAGCATTGGATTTAAAGTGTCAAGTGCATGAATGATTGCCTGGTTGCATGAATCTTAAATAGAGATGACATAGCAGAAATGGAAGAGGTCAAGGGCAAGTGTGATGTGAATGCTCTTCCTCTGGACAAATTAGGAACATCACACTCACAGATTAACAAAGAGCCACCCACAGGCAAGTAGAAACTGGCCACAGGTGACCATCTCAAGATGGAGACCAGCTCCTGACTGCGCCACACGGGCATCCCTGGTACAAGGTCACAGAAGAAACTGCTGGTCACACAACCTCCCAGCAAATGCCTGAAGCTCTTCCTCATCAGAAAGTTTCTTCTCTCCTGTTCACTGGGCTCACAGTTGATGCAAGCCGGAGCTGTATCACCTGAGGCAGAAATGAAGCCTGTGAACCAGCCAAGTGGCTGAGTTGGGGAGCTAAGGGACACACTCTCACAGGAGCGCTTACCACTGACACTAACCCAGCTACTAATCAATTGCTGACCACAGCAGGCCTCTCCAGTCTCTCCCTGACCCACCCTGCCTCAGTCTCCATCCTCATCTGAGGGACCTACAGGCACCTCTGAAAGGACTTTCTAGTATTTGGCAGGAATTACATGAGCCTCCATTCTTGTCCTACTGCTGAACTCTGTCTCCAGATTTGGAACTCAGTCCAGGGCCTGGGTGAGCAGCAGTGTGGCTGAGGGACACACCTGCTCTCTTGCAGATGTGGGTGCAGAGTGGCGTGGCTTTAAAGGCTGACCCTGCCATTTATCCAAGATGGAATCATAAGCAGATTTCTGAGGCTTCATTTCTCATGATAAAATGACTCACAGAGAGGTTCTGAGATTTAGATAACCAGGCATGGGGAAGTTTACTGAAATATACTACATGTCATATCAGCCTTGTTACAATCCTCACGGCAGAAGATCTAAGTTCACAGCCTGTTAGAGTTTGGACTTTTACAAACACACTATACACAAAGGCACACATGACAGAAATATGATTTAATGGTTAAAATGCTAGCTTTGACGCAGTGACACCTGAGCCTCCTATTGCAATGTTACAATGTTTTATCTATTTATCTATCTATATATCTATTTATTTATTTTCACCCTCTTGCTACCTCTGTTCCCTCATTTATGAAATATAAAATGGTGAGAATAATGGCTACCTTATAGCGTGGTCATGAGGATTACATGAAATTATGTATATGTTGTCTTTAGCACAGTTCCTGGCACAGAGGAAGCATTTAAGAAAAGACATGGCTGCAGCTTCTGTTATAATTGATCAGTATGGTTTTCACTGCCATTATCAATTAATAGGAATGTTTACAGTTATGGGAATTGACTCAGGCTTTATCCAGTTGGCTGTAGGGTGGACAGGTTTCCTGGTTTCCTGGTTCATTGGGACTTATGATGCAGAATAAAATGTATACTTGTTGTGGCAGTGCCAGGCATGCTCAGCAGAAATGTTGGGATTACCGAGAGGTGATGCAGGACCTTCTGCTGTGGGCTTCTTCACTTAGGACCACGTACAGCAGATGGTGTCTGCTAGACTCCACTGAGCAACAGAGCAGGTGTTGTTCTCAGCATGCCTTACAGGAGATGCTAACCATCCCCATTTAAAAAAAAGATTTATTTATTTATTCCTACAAGAGCTGGGTGGAGGCCAGAGATATGGGGTTGAGAGGATTCACCAGAGACAGAGTAGGGAAAAGAACAAGGGGATCTACTGAAATACACTACTGAGGGGAGCAGCAGGCGAGATTGGAGAGGTCTGCTGTGCCATGTGCGTAGCTCCCTGGCCAAGGATCGAACTTGTGCTGCAGTGGCCGCAGATAGCTTCATAGTGCTGTGTCTTAACCCACTGCACCACAAGGGAGGCCAAACCATGTCTATTTTACAGATGGGCAAACCCAGTCTCAGCGAGCCTAGTTACTATCTCCCAGTTCACACCTCACCAGTGACAGAGCCATTAGATGGGGGCTAAGTTGAAGCCACCTCTCTGTGCCTTCATTCCAGTAGCAGGCTGACAGGTCCAAGGAAAGGTTTAGACTTCAGACCTGTGCCCCATCTCAGCGTCTTACTGGAATGTCACAGGAAATGCTGCCCAAGATAAGGTCTTACAACCAACATCCAGTATCAAGTTGAGAGGCTGTTGTGGGGTCACCTGACCAGGCCGGACCAGCTGGCCCCTTGCCATGGTAATCAACCTGGAGGACAGATGACAGGAAGCTCAGGATTCTCCTGGGATCACTTTTAATGGCGCCAGTCCACATGGTGGGGCTAAACTGAACTGTATTGGGGCCACACAGGCCAGGGGTCCTGCCTTCCATTTTACAAGGAAGCTTTTCTGAATCAACTGCCATCGAGGAGGCTACAAAACAAGCCTTCCCTGCTTTCTCCACGCTTTGACAGCTTTAAATAGATGTTGCAGAAAGAGAGACTTCCAGATTATTACCCTTTTTGAAGTGATTTTGTTACTGTTTTAAATAACTCCATTTTGTGGCTACCTGTATCCTGTTCTGCTGATTATAGTTAAAGAACATGATAATTGCCTGCTTTCATTCAGCTCTAAAATAAGCCTGGAGCATCGTGCCCAGCCCAAGATTGGGGTGCATGCTGCCTCACTCAGCGGTGGGAGTTTGTTCTTAATACAGATAACATGCCTTAATCCCCATGACATCACCACCAGGCCACTTCAACAGTGGGCTGTAACCCCAAGACCTTATCATTAGCATCTCTGTGCTCCCCAGAAGGGTTGCTTTGAAACTTTGACAAAAGGCAGATATGGTTATCTCAAGATGAAACTCAAAGAAATGCAAACAAAGTCTGGGCAGCCCCTCTTGCCCTTGTACCCGAAGAGCCTTTGACTTGCACGATAGACCCAGGACGACAGGACTTGTCTGGGGCCTTTTGCTGCTTCTGCCTTTTTCCCAATTAGACAAAAATCAGACCAAGAAAAATATTTCTTCTAAGAATTAGAAGGCTGAATTTCAAAGGTATAAGTTCAGTTAATTTAGACTTGTTAGTAACTGCGGGACCAGTGTTTAGTAAACACCTACTATGTGCCCATGAGGCCAAATACTTGATCTGCAATGACTCATTGAATTAGCTTGCTTTGGCTAAACTCTGTGCCTAAAAGTCAATCTCAAGCAGCTCAATGTTTGCAAATATGGCCCTAGCAGCAGGACAGGGAGGCATTTGACTTAGAGGCTTGCTATGGAATATATTTAAGCATTGTGAATATAAAAGTATGAGATGCAAAGTGACTGACGAGGGTAGCATGTAAAAATATGTATTCTTTGGTGAGCTATAAAATGTGTTCTCTGGGGGCACCTTTCAACCTCCAAGTGATAGGGCGTGGAGCAGGAACACAGGAAACTCTTAAATAGGTTTTCATCAAGGGAAGCTCTGCTCATTCATCTCAGAAAGCCAGGAGAGCTCAACCTGTTGGTCTGAGCACTAACAGACGATCCAGAAGGTGCCTCCCTTCTCTCCTTTTTGCACTGGTCACCACCTTTTCCCACAGTGATTTCTTAAAGAGATTTCCCGTCCTTTAAGATCAGCGTAACCATCTGACACAGCAGAGCTGGCAAGTTTACATGATTCTGTCTCTGCTGCCTTGGAATGTTTTACATGGAAATCAGTGAAACAAATCTAGTTAATGAATACCTATCATTAGCAGAGACTAGACTCATGTGATTGGACTGGCCAGAAGGACAGCACATCAGATACTGGGCCCATCAGGGCCCCAGGAGAGAAAGCCCCACTCATTCTGTAGATTACAGAGTCCATCAGCACCAAATGATTTTCAACAGGTGCTGATAATATAAAAATAAATATTATAAAAAGAAAGTTGCAGATACTTATTATGTCATCACTTCACCCAGGTAATAAAAGAAATAGTAAGAAATAATCACTTCCTCTCAGATAATAGGCATTATCTCTGAGGTCAGGGACAAGGGCAATTTTATAAAAGAGGAAACTGAGGTTCAGAAAGGTGAAGTCACTGTTCCAAGATAATTACTCTGCTAGTAAGTGGAGGGGCTGGAATTCCTACTTAGGTTTTCTAGTCTTTAAAGCTATGCATTTAAACTGCTTCCCAAGTGTAGGTCCCCAGAGGATGTCCTGTAGCTTCCATGGCCCATGGGGATAGATCTAAGCAGAAGAATCTGGAAAATGGGGTATAAACTTCCTCTCAGTTCTTAGGCAAACAGTTAAGCATACAGGTTGCTTATCCGCACTTGTGAGCACATACTTTGACATGTGTTTAGGCAATGAATCTTAACTCTGCTAGTCCTTTAGAATTACCTGGGGATCTTAAAAAAATATATAATACATATATGCTGATGCCTGCATATCACCCTGCTCCCCTAAGATTTCATTATTAGGTTTGGGGACCCAGCATCAGTGTTTTTTTTTTTTAAGGTACCCAAGGAATTCTAATATACAACCAGGGTTGAGAGCCACAAATTTTAGAATTTGATGTGCACTTGCTAGTTATTTCCTTCATGTGTCTCTTCCTCATCCTACTTGACAGTATTGCTATGCAGGAAGGAATGGGAACTTGTACCAACAGCCCATCTTTCCAGGTTCCATGCCAGTCTGGGTTGTGTGATGGGCTGTTTTAAATCCCCTTCAAGGCCCATATATTAGTACTAACCTCCAAGAACCTCCAAATGTGACTGCGTCTGGAGACAGCGCCTTTCAAGAGATGATCAAGTTAAAAAGAGTCACTTGCAGGGGGGCCCTATCTAATCTGGGTGGAGTCTATAACAAGAGGAAATGTGGACACAAAAAGCGACACCTGGGATGAACACACAAAGGAGAAGCCAGGTGAGACCAGTGAAAATTTGGCCAAATGCAAGACACGAGGGAGGCCTCAGGAAAATCACCCTGCTTACACTTTAATCTTGAACTTCCAGCCTCTAGAACTGTGAGATCATGAATTTCTATCAGAGCCACTCAGCCTGTGCTGTTTGCTATGGTCACCATAGCAAATGAATACAACTCTGTTCTATTCACTACCAGCTAAATAGGGGATGTCTGCAAAACTCAAGAAAGAACAGAATTCCCCATCATTCTGGAGAGCAGCAGTGATTTGATAAATAAGTGTGAGCATGAGGGAGCCAACAAGAGAGTCCTCTGAAATAGAGAAGCTCTGGAAAACTAAATGCTGCCAGTAGCCAAGAGGCCCATGTTTCCACTCAAGCAGAGCACTGCTCTCCAGCCACATCCACTTCTCTCCTGGGGCGTGGGTAACATGGAAGGTGTCCTGTAAGCGCACTGAGCCAGTGACTTGCTTGCCACTCACCTGCCCCTGACATGAAATTACCTCCATTTGTTAAACTGAGGGGGGAAATGGAATCACAATTTATCCCGCATAGAAGATTAGATTTCTTCTATCTCTTTGAGTAAGAACTGGAAGGAAATATTTGAATTCTTCTTGGTGAATGTAAAACTCACTGAGGCAAGAACTTGAATGCTGGGCTTGTCCCACCAAGGAAGCTCGGGCTCTGCCAAGTTCGTGAAGCTCTGTCTGCCTTTCATGATGGCTGCACCAAAATCACACCTTCACTGCAACATGCCAGGTTCAGTAGGTTGGTAGCTAGGAGTCTCGCTGTCGCTGGTGTCATTCTCATCGGTCAAACCCCTTAGGTGTTACTGGGTGCTCCTGCTTTGACTGCTGGTGCAGGCCAGCACGTGGACAGATGAGCTGTCAGGGGGACTTCAGCCATTTGTGTTACCCAGGACTGTGGAAAAGGCTGGGAGTGACAGGGTTTGAGGGTTTTTGAAGGGGATTTACCGGAAGCCAGCACAAGTGCGGCCTGAAGCAAACTGGGGTAAGTTGGATATGGTGGAGCCTATCAGACTCCCAACATCCATTCTCTTCTCCTGTCAAGCAGAACTCCAACTTCTCTGTATGCAGTTTTCCAGAGTCCTTCGTAGCCAGGCGAGGCCATGTGACTAAGCAGATGTATTGTAGGGAGTGGTGTATTGTACCAGCACACATTTTAATACAGAAATTTGATTTGACCTTTTGGATTTCCCTGACTCCTCTCCCTTCCACCTGTCAGTTTAGATTGTAGATATGATGGCTGGAGCTCAGCAACCACCTTGCACTATGAAGCAAACTTGAGCTAAAAAGCCAACTTGAAGGAAGGTAAAGGAAAAAAAGTTGTGGTCATGGGTCCATGATGACAGCCTGAGGTCCCCGAATTAGTATTTTCAGGTGTCCTGTAAAACTCAGGCTTCCTTCACACAAACAGAAGAAAACATCAATATTCTTAAAACTTCTGTTATTTAGGAATTTCCCATTATTTTCTAGTAGGATCCACTACTAATTGACATATGAATTCCAAATTTGATTGAAATACTTTCTTTTGCTATCTCTTAAAGAACAACAAGCAAGAATGTGGAAAAAAAATCTCTGCAGAAAATACTAGTCTGCTTCAACTATGGAAAAAGATGAACAGTGATTAAGAGAACATGGTCTGGAATATGAAATCTGAGAGAGATGAGTTCAAATTCCATCTCTGTCACTATTGTGGGTAAACTTGGACAAGCTATTAAAATGCTTGCAGTCTCCACATTCACTTTCTCCTTTGTTACATGGAAATAATGACAGTGGTTATTTCATGGAGTTGTTTTGGGGATTAATTAAAGTCATACATCGAAACTATTTGCAATAATGCCTTGCTGGAGTTATTATTCAATAAATGAAACATGCTGCTATTCTGTCACACATGAGGGCAGGTATTGTTATTACTGTGATCAGGATTCCTCAAGTAGCCTCTTTTAAAGAGCCATCCATTGGAATCTTCACGTCTCTGCATTCCAGAAAGTCTGGTCCCGAAACAGTTGTCCAAGCCAATCTGTCTTCTTGTTCCCTTCAATGCCACCTCTGACAAAGCATACTTCTGTGAGAGTGGTCAGGTCAACAGGAAGCCAAAAAGCCATTACATTCATTGCAAGAGTTGCTGGGTATTAGACTCCGATGGGGCAGTGAGCATTAAAGGAGAACAGTCGTCCAAACATAACAGACTTCTCCCTGACACTCTCTAGACGCCAAGGTCAGGGCATTTGCTGAAATGTAATGTGATTACCAGGACAAGGAAAGCTCGCAGGCACCACCATCAAGCCAGCGCAGTTCCATCATGTAGAGACAGGGGTAGAAATGGTCCAAGACTTGAATTCTACCCAAAGTGACACCTTTTAAGAAAGGAACTTTAAGTAGCAGAAGGAGCCACCACAGGAAATTCTACACAAGACTGCCATGCTGATGTGTGTGGGGGGAGGTGAGGAGGACATTTACCAGGCCCCATAGGGAAAGTATGAGTGCCTGGGCAGGTGAAAACTCAGCATGTTACACTGAGCACATAAAACAAACAGCCAAGATACAATCAAGAGACAGAAGAACATTGATAGTTGCTAGAGCAACAAAAACAAGTTACTAGCAATCAGTTACTTTCTCTTCAAACCAAAGGCCAATCCAGTTGGTTTTTCCTTTCTCCAGCATAATTAGATATGCAAAGACAAGGGAAGACACCTTGGCAGAGACCATAGGATGTTTGGTAAAAGCTTGCATTACTCCACTGAACCCTCAGTTGCAGGTATGGGAATGATCCTTTCTGTACCATTTAGCTGCAGAGAAAACTGAAATTTAGTGAGTTGAAGTTACCAAAAGGCAGGCATCTCCTAAGTGGGCAGCATCTAAACTGATACCTCAGTGCTTTTAACTCAGTATTTCTTGAATAGCTAAAATGAAATAGCTAAAATGAAAAATCTAAGTGAGTCACTACTCAGGGAGGCCACCTAGTTTCATAAGAATGATGATGTATTTGAAGTTTTCTGCTTGAATCACAAAGAGCTGACCAGGCATATGGTATCTTATGGGAAAACACAGGAGGCTGGGAACATGGCATGCACAACTGTCTCTCCACTTCCACTGAAAGAAATCTGGACCATCTTATCTCTCAGGTGGCCTCACATCCTGAAAGTTCTGCTTCATGCATAAGACACTGCTGCCCAACATTTCCCTCCTTCACTTCTTTAGCAGGACTGAAGGAAAACCCAGCACTACACAATACTGATGTACACAAAACCAGGTAAAGAAAAGCAGCCAGAAAATGCTTGCTGTGTTCACACTATAGCGTGTCTGAATCCAGCATTACTATGCAAAGACTCTTAACCTTTCCAGGCCTCATTTCTTCGATTCTATAAAATGGGTACACTTATGCCCAGGAGCAGTTCCATGGGCATGCAGCCTGTGTAGCTGCACGAGAACCCAGCACATCAAAGGGCTTCATGCTTGGCAGAATGTTCTGCTTTTTGCTGACTTGAGATTCCTAATGCTTTTTGAACAAGAGTCCCATACTTTATTTTGCATTGGGCACTGCAGATCACACCACTAGTCCTGTTTCTACCTGTCTCATGGAGCTGTTAGAAAGGACTGCAAGAGATGGGATCTGTCAGGTATAGCACTGGCCCAGTGGGTGGTAGGTCCTGGGGAAGGTAGCCCTGTGATCATTACGTTCACACTGCTGAAGCTACTGCTATGTTATTTGGTCCCTTGATACTATATCATATGTATCTGGCTGGGTAGAGTCAAGTCAAAGAC
Source organism: Talpa europaea (assembly GCF_964194135.1). Taxonomy (NCBI): domain Eukaryota; kingdom Metazoa; phylum Chordata; class Mammalia; order Eulipotyphla; family Talpidae; genus Talpa; species Talpa europaea. The sequence continues at coordinate 66,789,108 of NC_140078.1, forward strand.
TCAGCAAAACTGACCAAGAGTGACTATTTTGCCTCTTAGATCATTCTACATGGCTGTGGAGCTTTCTCAGAGCTCTCTCAAGTTGTGATTTGCTCACCCACAACAGAGACTTCCCTTTCACATGACACTGAGATGCAGGGATGGGAGGCCAGTTCAGTAAACCCAGCCTGTGCTTTGCCTGGGCTCAGTCATGTCACCAAAGCAGCTTAGTCTCCATGGCTCCTGTACTGGGGGGAAGAAGGGATTGAATTTAACAAGGTTCATGACTTCTGCCTCTTCCTGCCAGTTACTTTCGGCTACATCCTTTCAGTGTTTCTGAAATCCAGACCTTCTCTGAATGAAGAACTGTCAACCTCAAGCTCTGATAATCACTGCATGCTGCAAAGGGCAAGGACACACATTTCAAGGAAGACAGCAGCACTCCAGAGCTGGAGACCCCATCACTAGGCATCTTGGGGAGCCAGGTAGGAGATGTGTGAATGCAAGAGAAGCATTGTCTGGTCCCAAGCAGAAAGCAGAGCCGAGACTGAGCAGAGATCCAACAACAAAAACCACAGTAGCAGCCAGCAATTATTGAGGCTTTAATATTTGCCAGGCACTGTGTAAGAACCGTATGCTTATTATTATCTCATTAACTCTAACAGCGACCCTTGGAAGTAATGATTATCATCTTCATTTTCTTAGATAGGTAACTCAGCCTCTTCTAAGGCATGCAGCTAGTAAATGTTTGAGCCTTGGCTGTGAACCCAACCCACCTGTCTCCAAAATCCACACTGTCACTGCTCTTCCCTGGTGAGGGGGCCTTGAAATAGGCCCAGGAGGCCTGTCCACTAATTCCTGAATGACAGCAGTAGCTGTTATATTAAGTCCCACCCCTCCCCATTTCTCAAACATGCTATAGCTATTATGTTGGCAAAAGAAACTTCTAGATTTCTGCTAACCTTCCTTTACCCACATTAAGGGGGAGATTAGGAATGTAAAATTCCACTACAACCTTTCTCTCTCTCCCACCAAACTGTTTGAAAAGATATCTAAGAGGGAGCAGAAAAAAAAAAAAAAAGATTTTGTCAAAGAAGTTGAAAAATATGCCTTCAAATGAGAAACACGTGTGTGATTATTCTTCATTTTGGTCCTCCTTCCCCCACCAAGTTGAAAACAAGCTAACACGACACAAATGCATACGTCCACAGAGAGACAGAGAAAGCTGGGGTGCCCTAAGCTGCAGAACTCCATGAGCTGCCTTGGGAAGCTTTAAGAAGCTGGCAAACCCCACAGCAGGCAAACCCAGGCTGGCTCTGAGCAGAACTTTCAAGTGCACAAGGACTCCTGGCAAAAAAGGCAAAAGCACCACGTGAATTTTAATGGGACCTGAACAGGAGTGAGCACTGCTCCACGCAGGCCTGAGGGCCAGCAAGGGTGTTAGGGATTGCAGAAGAGCTGCAGTTACGCCAGATTTTATACCATTTCTTTTCTGCCTCTTTGTGGCATAAACATGCTGTGGAATCTCAAAAATTGGGTCATCATTTCTGAATTCCCTGCTTTCAGCACAGTGCTCAGTTGGTCTTGTTGACTGGCTTAAAAGTCCGATTTCCTGAGCTAACACTTCCTGGCCATTCAGCTGCAGGGGAGTAATAAACTGGGACTGCCTTTCCACCAGCAGCCGCCGTGCAAGGGTTCTCACCGGCGGGCTGAGGTTCGTCCTTGTATTTCCTGCTCTTATACATTTAACAGCATCAAATATGCCCATTAAAGCACCACTTCAAAGGCCACCGTTCTTCCTGGGAGGTAAAAGAAAGGGAGGCAGGTTGCCTTCCATAGGGACATCACTGGCTTCCTGATCTCCTGGGGTGATGGCTTTTCCTATAGGCTTTGGTGTTCCCAGGAGTGGGGCTGGCCTGCCTGGGAGGGACATGAGGAAGCCTCCTGTATGAGCTGCAGGTAAGGATGAGCTCTGTCACCACCCAGCTGAGGGGTACCGGTCACCAGTGGCACGTGGCCCCCTCTGAGTTTACTTCTAGCAGCAGATTTAAACATTACCTCCCTCTGGAGCAGATTTTGAGAACTTTCACTTAGTTTTCTAAAATTATCTTAAGTCTCTAACATCATTTGCCATCCCTGAGTTCCAGATTTCTAGCAAGCTTTCCCAACTTGTCAGTGTGAGACAAGACGCAATTGTCTGTTTTGACCAGGTGAACACGGCTCCTACTTCTTTGTGATCACTTGCTTGAGACTGATAGAATCATGTCCCAGTGCAGGCTCTGACTTCAATATTGGCCTCCCATAAAGTCTACACTGGGTGAACAGGAAACTCATTGTGAGCCACATTTCTAAGACTCTTAACACTCATGCAAGAGGCATCAGATTTCAGCGAGATCTTCTGGAGCATGAACACAAGTAAAAACCAGCCACGGGGTCAAGTCTGGGCTTGCTTTATTTGACCTTGGTTTGTTTTATTTTATTTAGGCAAACTATTTCAGGGGGCACAGGGGACCATAAAATCCTTACCTTTTAAAGGAGCCCATTGTTAACAATTTGTTCATCACAGCTCCCTCGACCTCACCAAAAAAGTCTCCAGTCTGCGGGGAAGAAAAGAAGACCCATGAGGAAGTGTGGATAAATACTGTGCCCAACACCAGAGAAGAAATAAAAATTAGCCCAGTCTGTGTCCTGGAGCTGGTAGGAGCAGAAGGCAGGTTCACAGGACTACTGTTACATAAAAGTGGAAAGGTCTTAACAGCAGATGTGAATGCTTTCACAATACTGGCTGGTGTGTGTGTGTGTGCATGTGCGTGTGCATGTGTGTGTGTGTCATTGTACAACACATGCTCAGTGTTGGGATTGAAACACACATGCACACATGTGTACATACACATTACCCTTGAGTGGAGTAGGCATTAACTTGCACTTAATTCCTTGCAATTAAAACACTACTTCATACAGACAGAAACAGGCTGTGAAAGGGCTTCCTAAGCAGTAATAAAGAGAATTGCTTAAAATTCCTAGATGACCTGGTTAGAGAAATAAAGCAGTTTTCTTCAGCAGTCCTATAACTTTCCTACAGTTGAAAATACGTCCTTTTTCAAAATCACTTTCTGTGGAACCCTCTTTTTGTTCATAGGCAGTTAGTTATGTTGACAAAGAATAAGCAGGCCCAGGCCCTCGAGGAAACAGCATGACTAATCAGCCTTCTAACAGCTACCCCTACTCTGGTGCTGTCTGCAGGGCATTTCAGGCCTAACCGTCCTTCTGCATCACCAGGCTGATGCTTTTTGCAAGTCAAGTTCTTGGTGCAGGATGAGATTTGCAAACTCAGTGGGGGTCTAAAGGATGGCCAACCTCCTGCATCCCTAGGGTCTCCTTAGTCACTTCCATCATCTCTTGGGGCCAGTGTGGGTGGCACGCACACTACAGCAGAACCGAGTGTGGGCAGCAGTCTCCTTGGCCAATACCCTAGAACAAGGCAGTGCAGATCCATAGAGCCCCCCATATCTCCTGTGGGTGAGCTGAGGATTTATAAGTTCTGTATGGGTAGGCGTGTGGACAACATTGCACTCAGCCCAAATTACATCAATTCCTTAGGTTTTGTATTAGCTAAATCTCAATTCCATTACGACCACCCTCCTGGGTGTTTCAAGCAGAAAGGCAGATGGAGACTTCAACAAATACTCAAGAAAGGGAGGAGAAAAAGGAGGAAACAGCATTGTGCTTATTGAAACTAAGCCCTGCTTTTTCCACTCCAGGGACACTGGAACCTTTGGCAAACTCTGGGTGTGTGCTGCCTGCCACTAAGAGCAAGAAGAACATTTGTAAATGTAAATATGCCAGTGTCAATGGAACCGGTTGTTAGATGAAGAAGAATTATCCTAATTGGGGTGCAGGAAACCAGACAATATCAAACAAGCCCAGGCAGAGCTGATGGCAGCCTCCTGGGGCAGGGCTGCAGGCCTGTTCCACAGAGAGAGAAAACAGAGGGCAGAGCACATATGCAGAAGCCACAGCTTAGGAAGAGCAGCTATTTCAGTGGTTCATTTTGTTGGTGAATATAGATTCAGCATTGGAAGACACCCACTGTACCCTTCCTGCCCCCAGCTCAGGATCCTTCTTATCTCAGCCCTCTTGATAACTTGGTTTATTCTTCCATCCATTCGGAACGTCCTGATGCTTCTCCTCCCATACCTGGGGGCTTAGAATCACAGACCTATGAGCTTCCTGCACCCAGGAGACAGGCTGTATTTCATGGGCTCCTTTATCCTGTTTAAAGTCTAATATCCAGTCATATTGAGCATATGAAGTGATGGTCTGACCACGGTTTGACTCTCAATAGTGCATTTTTTCACCCATTGAAGGTGTATTTAAAATCCCACAACACTGGCATGGATTGGAAAGTGAAGTGAAATTTGACATGGTCTTTGGAACCAGTGTTTATAAATTAACAAGCCATCAAACTCAGACCCTAAGGAGCCACATGTAAGGGCAATTAACTAATTTATTAAGCATTAATGGGCCTGTTGTACTGTTGACTACCAGAGAATTTTAAGTGATTTAAATGGGACTTCATGATAAAATGTTGGTAGCCTCAAATATTAGAGGTGGAATATGCCTTTTATAGTCTGGCATCTTTCTACAGAGCCCACCAGGAGGTCCAGGCAGGTAAAGTTATTTGCCCAAGATCCTAAAACTAATTAAAGAACAGAGCTAGTACCAGAAATCATCACCTTCACCTCTAAAGTTACTGTATTACACCATACCGCTCAGCTTGTCTGTCGTTTATTTCCTTTAATATGCTAACTTAATTTCTAGTTGCAGAAAAAGCTTTAATGTATAAAATTTTAATGGAGAAACCTGTTTCTCTATTACCATACTACTGATTTTAACTCTTACGCTGATTTCCAAATACAGTGGAGATTCCTGTGCTCAGTTCCATTTCTAGGTTTCTTTCTACCTATCTCCCTCCTACCCCTACAGTGCACACAGCTCGATCACATGATAAAAAACTCCAGCAGGGAGGGGGGAAGCAAATACTGTTTAAAAAGGAACAACGATGTAAAAAAGAAAAAAAGAAAAACTCCTCCTAGATCTCTGCATCCATGTCCCTGGGCGTTAAGAACCAAAGTGACTTATTAAATTCAGATAACTGATGTTTGAAAAGCAAAAGTAGAAAGAAAAACCATAATGATAATTATGTAGGAACAATGTGTGTGTGTGTGTGTGTGTGTGTGCATGTAGTAGTACTAGTAGCAGCAGCAGCAGCAGCAAGAAGATGCAATAACAAAAGGAGGAAACTCCTTAAAATTGCCCAAACATTTTAAGGCACCTCCACCCTTGAGGCAAAGAGTTCTATAAATTGAATATTTTATGAGTGAGGGAGCAGACCTTGGAACCTCCCTCCCTCCCCTCTGCCCTTCTCCCTGCCTCCCTCCCACCCTCACTGGGAGGTAAAATCTTCTTGGGGCCTGCTGGAAAGTAGGCTGTGACATTCTTACAGGGATGGAAAAAAGGTTTTACAATCTACTGCTATCACTTACCTCTTAAATATAGGTCATTGTCTCAAAGTTTTAAGACCATAATTTGCTTCCACAACCCAAGCACATTCCGAGGCCTTCCTGTTTGAGTTGGTAGAAGCTTCCCACTCACCTGTGTGTAGTCTTCAGACACCAGAATAAATCCATTATTGTCTATAAGGTAACAGTTCACAGTCTAGAAAATAAAAATACCACAGTTTCAACTAGGGAAACTCAGACTGCTTTTACATGAAATGACGTACTTCCAACCTGAGAGAAACTTCTTTTAGGTTGTTTTGGGGAATGGGAAATGCCTTCCAGCTCTGGGAGTAAAGGCCCCGGTGAAGTTAACCCCAGTGTTTACTTTGCAAAACTAACAAACAAAATTCAAACATCCAGCAAGCCTTGAACACTTCAGAGTAGGATAACAAGAACCTACATTAAAAAAATACATCAATTACATTTTGTCTTTTTTTTTTTCTTCTTCTTTATATGACCTGAATAATATTTCCTAGGAACAAAGTGTTCAGAGAACGCGAGCCTGTATTCTTAGTGGCCGAGGTGCAGGCTGTTTTGAAAGCCAAACGCCAGCACAATGTCATTACTATAATGATGTATTAATGAAAACACCGTGTCAGCTCAGAAGACCATCAGGGGACCAGGTAATATTTTTTAATTTGTTCATAGACTTAGGCAGGGGGGAAGGGGCAGACTTCTGTTAAAGGGGCCCCTCAGGCCTCCTAAAGGTTTTCAAACTGTGTTTTTAATTGGGAGCTGGATTTGGGGGCAGGGCTGTTAGCTTTTGGTAGCTCAGACTTATAAATTGTAGAAAGCAAGGTAAGCCCAAACCTCTGCTTCCCCCACACTACTTTAATCTCAAGTGAATGATTTGCTACAGGCTAAGTTTTAATTACAGTGCTGTGGAGTTTAAACTTAAGGTTTAATTCTGTCCTTGATGTAACTCAGTTTCTATTTATTGCAGCTTTACATACCAACTGCAACATTTAATTTGTAACATATCTTTACCCTGAGCTAAATTCCCCCTAGCTCCAGGCCACCGCAGGACTGGTGTTTTCTGACACATTTACCTATCCTCAGAGTTTGGCTTTAGTCTGGCACAAAAGTATAGCAGTGAGTTGGTCAGTAAGACTCAGCTTTTATTATGAGGCAGTGGTGGAGAATCAGCAGAAGATTTAAAGCCCCGCCAGCACCTTTTAGAAAAGAGGTAGCTGCTTCGGTGAGCAACAGCGCTTTCCTTGGTCATCCTTATTCAGATACTGACGATCTCAACCCTCACGTAGAGAATCAGAAGGCATGATAACTCATTCTGCACCCCTAATTACAAAATTAGTTCCTACTCAAATGTGCCCAGCCAATTAGTACTCCTGCTATTAGACCTATCTCTTTGGTCCATATATCTTTGTCTGCTGCTCTTGTAAACATTGGACAACACAAGACAGGTAGAAGGCAGATAGATCACAAAGTCAACTGAAAAATTTAAGCAAGAGGCATGATTTTCTGAAGTTCCTGAAAGTGATGTTGAAGATCAGCTGTGGTCACAGAGGAGACATTCGCACTTTGTGTCTGTCGGAAGTAACACAAGAGGAAAGAGAAAAATCACCACAGAAAACATGGAAGATGCTTCCAGAAAGAATGATTTCAAATGCACAGGACTAAGAGAAGGTCTTGGGAAAATCAATCAACTCCTCTATAGTCGACCAGCCTGCTAGATCACTCTGAGAAAATCAAATGTGAAGTGACAGATTTTCTACTGTGCTTTTATGATTTTATCAGAAATATTATACTCACTGTTCTCAAACTCCACTGAAGTTGTTTCTGTGTTTGGCGAATTAGACTACTAGGGCAATTATAGTCTACATTTAATAAAATGAACGCCTTTTAAAGATTTCAACTTTATTTAGAGGAAAAGCTTCAACAAAATGTTTCATTATTTGTTACATGTGTTTGACCCTTTTCCTGCCTTAGTGTCTTGGACATGAGGACCTCTGTGCTTCTCATGGTGACCTGCTCTGGGGAGTGGAGTTCAGAGGAGACTCTCTTGTCGGTGCGTCCACTCTCTTTGCTCGTATGGAAGGAGCAAAGTTGAGAATTCTGGAGGAGTGGGAACGGCTGTTTCAACTTTGAATTTGCAAAACCAAGTTGTAAAAGTGGAAGGGTGGCAAGGCAGGGAGAACACCAGTTGGAAACTGTCACACAAAGAAGCTTTTCATAAGACATGTGGTCCAATCTGATGAGAATGAAAATAATAATAGGAAGAAGGAGGCTGAGGAGGATGGCAGCTATGGGAGGCGTCCTCTCAGGCAATCCTGACTCGTCACTCTGTCAAGTAGCAATTCTCTTCTCAAACAGAGGAGATTTGTGGCCCAGAGATGTCACCTTTCCCAAGGTCACACATCTAAGGGCTGTGTGACTCCAAAGGCACATTCTTTCACTGGCCAACTTCCTCTGCATTCCAGAAGACCACAAGATATAGTCAGGATCTCTGTTCATGGAAGCTTTTTCTTGTTTGAGAAGAGCAATCCCTTAACATCTGTGTAGCTAAGAACAGGCATCACCTGCCACATACTGCCACAGGCCACACAACTAATGGCAGAAGAATCAGCCAGACCAGTCAATACTCTAAGTGTTGTTGTTCCCATGATTAAAAACAAGCAAAAGCAACAAAAATGGTTGGTATTTGGGGCCCAGGGTTATTGACCGCTGCAATAGGTTTCTGCCAGCCCCAAGCACACCATTCTTAAGTTAATATCTGAATGCAGAGACTTAAACACAGCTGAAGGGGATTTTCTGTACATACCCACTACTTGCTAAGGAACAAACTATGGGAAAAAAATGCCCATTACAGGGGGGTCTCCCTGATGGCTCAAGGGGTTAAGTCTCAGCACTATGAAGTGATCCGCAGCCACTGCAGCATGAGTTCGATCCCCAGCCAGGGAGCTAACCACATGGCGCAGCAGACCTCTCCTTTCTCATCCACTGCTCCCCTCAGCCGTGTATTTCAACCATTCTGCCTTTCTGCTCTCTACTCTGTCACTGGTGAATCCTCTCATCCCCAGCACATCTGGCCTGTACCCCAGTTCTTGCATGCATAAATAAGTAAATCTTTTTAAAAAATGCCCATTACAGACCAGAGTGTAAAACACACTTGATGATCCACTCATTTTGGTCAGATTAAGTCTACATTTGACTGTCTGGCCATGGAAAGAGGAACCAGGTGGTGGGTCAAGTTCCTGGAGGAGTAAATGTTCACTTTCTCCAAAGGTGACTCACACTTTGCTTTAGGACAGTGGACACACCTTCCTGGGCAAGGGCTAAGGGACACTATTTGTTTCTCTATATTGCATAGCTGTTGGCATTTATTTCTTGGACCATGCTTCCCTCTGTCTTTTTTAAAATTCATTTTCTCCCCTTAAAGTAGGATTCCATGACAGGAACTTATTGACAGAGAAGATCTTATGCTGTGCTCATTCATGGATAAGTTTGAATGTCAAAGTTACATGGTTTATGAAAGGGCTTGGTCATTCTATGAAGAAAGAAACAGATACTGTCAACATTGTGATTTATAAATGACTGAGAAAGTCATGGGTCAAAAGCAAGGATGCTGGATCCATGAACTTGGAAGTTATCGTTTAGTTTTAGGTAAATTTAGTCACCACGAAAGCATTGTGAACACCCTGCCAACAACCACGGGAGAGCATGGCACTGGTTACTGTGTGGTCAGGATAGAATTAGCCAGATCCCTCTCTGATCAATTGCTTTCTCTGTGTCTCTTTACAATAAATAACATCCAATCACCTTCTCCATATTCCTCTCCAGTAAAAGGACATAAAGGAGAAATTTTCTAACTTTTCATCACTATGTTACTTTTCCCCAAGTTAAGCCAAACACCCTGTAAGATGTCTGCCCATCACCTTGTCCCAGGGACAGTGTGAAGGGCTTGGAGAAATCACAAGCTCTAATCTTTGAGAGATATTGGAAGTGCCTGCTCTGCAGCCACCTTAGACAAAACATCTGGTGATGAGGTTGTTTAACAAGTGTGGAGATAAGAGACAGATAAGGCAAGAGTCGGTGGGGAGTTGATTTTTGAAAATGGGTATCTTTCTTCAACTACTTGAGAACTCACAGAAGTGTGATTTCCAGTCACAAAGGCAAAGCAGGGGGATACCTGAAGTTAAAGCCCAAAACCAGGCCTTAGGATTTAGGCTGTCAAAGAGAGTTAAGGAAATCAAGTGAGGAAGGGGATATTTGAGGGGACAAAGTACCAAGCTTGTGTTAACTCGAAGGTGCTATTAGCCCCAAGGCTAATAAGGTAGTAGCTTTGGAATGAAGACTTAGACATTTATAATCAGCGTGACATTTTTGACATTATAAGTCTCAATTTTCTTATCTGAAAGATGGCGAGAGCAGCAACTGTTTCTTAATTGCTGAGATTAAATGGGAGGGGAAGGAATTGCTGAGTACAGTGTAAAGCATACAGCACATAGTTAGTCCTCAAAGAGCAAGCATTTATGTCTACATAGCAAATGATGGTCACCACTTACTTTACTACAGACCATCTAAGTAATCTAATGCTACAAAGTTGCAGTTTCTCAGTAAGGGAAGTCATTACTAGTTCCTAGCAAGAGGCTGTGCAGGCAGGTGCACTGAAGTCTGTTGCTTTTTGTGTTTGGGGGATGCCTTTTGTACATTTTGATTGGCTAGACTAAGCAATGATTTTGAAACAACCTGGCTAGGGGAGGTAAGTGAAGACTGGGTTGTAACATCTTTGGGTGAGGCCTGAGTCCTTGCATCTCAGGACATAAAGGTGCCACTCTCCTTATGACCTCCAGGTCTCAGAATCTGAGCCCTAATATTTCATTGTGGAGGAGATTTGACTCTTCACACCATTTGATGTGCCTTTTCATCATAGGCCAACTATCAAAATAGTGTCTTGAAAAACATATTGCAAAGGGGTCACTTTGGAAAGAAGGGTCTGGTAAGAGTTAACCTGTGTTCTTGCCTTCAGTAGCTATCCCACTGACCCTCAAATGCCTACAGGTTGGGCTGGGTGGTTCCAGAATCTAGTGGCACTATATAGCTCTTTCATACTTTAAGAAGGTTCTTCAGATTCTAGAGGAAATGCTTACAAGGACTTAAAAAATTTAATCATGATTATTAATCTTAATTCCTTTGAAGGAAAAGAGGATGGCTGCTGATATTGACTATGAAAACTCTGATCCCCTCACTGTCCTCTTATTTCCACCAAATGCCTCAATAGAAAAGAAATGTCTTTCACTCTCTTTGCAAAATTCTGGTGTTCATATCAGGAGGTGGTAGCTGTTGGAAAGGTGAAAGAAAATGAAAGGGGTGAGGAGACAAAGGGTCAGACTGGGATGAGAAGCAGGCATAGCCTTCCTTCTTCCCTTCTGTCTGAACTCCAACCAGGTTTCTGTAGACTACAAATGTTACAGGGTGCATGCCAGTGAAAGGAGGAGAAGCATTGCAGGACAGGAACAGATGCCATTTTCCCCACTCCCATTTATATATATAACCACCTGGGACTACAATTCCCAGCATGCTGTGTCTGAATGGAGGACAGTTGGGAAGGAGCAAGGTGGATATATAAAAGGAGGTGGAACAAAGGAGGAGGGGGGATACATGAAGAAGAGACAGGTGAGTGAGAAACATGTGGGGGAGACATGTAGTCATTGGCAGAGGCAGTAGCAGCCATTATCTTGACTTCATGGTGGATTATATGGGATATTTTGAATTTTGAGTCTCTCTTGTCCTAGCTCTCCAAGAATTGCTTTGCCCCTTTTTTGTGGTTCCCTATCAGATGGTATGTTAGACTTATGGCAAGCTTATGGGTCTCAGCTATTCTGCTTTGGGCCAAGCCTGTTTGGCTAAGCATTTGTGCCCACAGGGGGTAGGTAAATTTTGTAATTTTATTGGGAATCTGTTATTTGAAATGCTTTCTCTTTCCCCCACCGATTAAAGATTTTTCACACTAAGTTTCTACTTTCTTTGACTTTTTAAAAAAGATTCATTTATTCATTTATTTATTAATTTATTTATGTATTTATGTATTTATTTGTTTATTTATACAAGAACCTGGGTACAGGCCATATGCGCGGGAGGGTGAAAGGATTCATCAGAGACAGAGTGGGGAACAGAACAGGCAAACTGACGAAATACACTGCTGAGGGGAGCTGCAGGCGAGATAGGATAGGTCTGCTGCGCTTTGTGGGACCCTCGCCGGCAGGCTGGGATCAAACTGGTGCTGCAAAGGCTGCGGACAGCTTCACAACACGGCACAGAATGCCTGCGCCACCAGGGGAGGCCCTGATTTCTTTGACTTTAACCATGTAGATGATCAAACCCTATTAGAACATGCACTCCTTAACAGTTTGGGGGCCTTGGGTACCCCTAGGTTACCTGGTTACACAAAGACCTTTGCCAACTTAGTACCTGCATGTAGGGCTGTCAAACTATTGAGGTCTCATACTGCTTCAGGCATTGTCTTCAATGTCATCTCCTCCATCTTCAGTTGACCTAAATGTTGTCCTCAGAGACCTACCCTGATCACCCCACATGAGTCTCATTCACAGCACTTATTACAGTTGACATCACTTGTGTTATCTCCCCTGTTAACCAATAAGTTCCAGGAGGACAAGCACTGTCTCTGCTTCCCACTGGGTCCCCCCAGTGGTCAGCCAGGTGCAGGCACATAAGAAGGACTCAGTAAGCCTGTCCTAGAGAAACAGTAAGTATGAAGTGTCGCCTCTGAAGTAAACATTGGCCCTGGGTGGAATAGTGATCCTTAAAAGTCCCCAGGCAGACCCACTACTAGGCACTCCCTGTCACATGGCTCAGGCATTGTCTGGGTCAACCGAAAATGTGTCTCTATGAGATGGGGAGACATCTGGCCATATGAACTCCACCCATCAGCCCAGGGCACACCAGTCAAGACTCAGGGAGTCCACTGATGGGAATGACAGTGGGAGCAGGGTAGATTCGAGGCAAAGCATGTCTGGTAAGTCTTAGGGAGTGGGCCTTCAGTGCAGAGGGGAAGCCAGAAGTACATGAACTTAATGAGCCCCCCGCAGATGTTTTTAATGGGGACCTGATCACTTGAGGGCAGTTGGGAGAGAGAAGGGACGTGGTCTCAAAGGCTTAATTAAAAGTTATGAAGGAGAATGATACATGGAAACAGTCTGCTGAAAAGATAGAAAGAGGCCTCTGTGGGAAGGCAGGGCTGGCTTTCCCATTTAAAGCTATGTAATTGGTTGCCTAAAGCCAAAACTTTGACTCAAAATGGGAACTGAGTGATAGTATTAAAGTGCAAAATGAGGACATTTGAACATTATATTAAGTGCAGAAATCAGAGCAAATTTGCTTAATTTTCAAAGTAGGTAAACCTTTAAAAATCATTTGAATGGGGGTTTATCCCAGTGGCTGCTCATATCTTGTGCTGAGTCTGCCCAGAGGAAATTGTCAATTGCCTAAAGCAAACGTGCCACTGCTGTCTGAGGTTTTGGATTCAGGTGAACCACAACTGTAGGGGAAGAGAAAGTCTAAAGACATTTTTGGTTTATGGCTAACATTTACTGAGTACTTATCATTTGCCAGGAGCTATGACATATATTTTTCATATATTAGTTCATTCACCCTCCCCATTACTCCGTGAGGTAGATTTTTCAACCTCCATTGTAACCCCTGAATCATAATGAGGAAACTGAGGCACAGAGGGGTTCCGAAACTTGTCTCAGGTCACATCTTATTACTGTTGCAATCATGATTTGTAGTTATTCTAACCTAATAGGCTGCACTTTTAACCACCATGCAATACCACTGTGAAATCAGTCACTGAACAATAAATACACATGGTATGTTTTTAAGTGGGGATCAATTTCCACTTGTTTCTATATGTGAGGATGCACAGAGGCAGTGTGGGTTGTGGGAAGATTACTGCCTTTGGCTTTATTCATCAAATTGTTCAATCAACTACTCATTCATCCATTCATCCAACCAACCAACTAACCAACCAACCAACCAACCAACCAACCAACCAACCAACCAACCAGTAAGCAGTCAATCAACCAACAACTGTCCAAACCATCATCCAACCCACGAGTGAACATTCATCCCTATAGTCACCCAACTAACCAAGTGTCTTCTCTTACATATGTTGAGATTAATAATTCCACCTACCATACAAATGAAGGTCTTACCACAGGATCTCACAACACTGATTAGTCAATATTATTATTAATGTTAGTCAATAATATTAGCCAAAATTATTTACTATTAAGACAATAAATATCTCAGAGAGGAGAGGTCTGAGGTCACCTGATTGCCCTCTAAATAGTATCCCCAAACTTAGCAAAAAGGTGTTGTTATAAAATGTCACAGGGTACTCTTTCCTAAGGGAAAATTGTTTTGGATTAGATGGTCAGAAAATTGGGCTTCTGCTGAAAAGCTTATTGATTGGTTTGTATTCTTTGGACTCATACAATGATTAATACTTCTTTCCAAATGGGTCTTTTTTAAAATATATCTGTAGGGACTAAGTATTTTGCTTTTAAGTCCATCCTAGACTCTTTTATATTCCCGTATTTGCTTTTCCTTTTTTTGAAGACCATTCTAATCTATGTTTTCTGTGTTGACATTATGTTTGATCAGGGTTTCTTTAATCCCTGTGATAATCAGAAAGAGTAAAAATATATGACTATAATTTTGAGTTTATGTATTGACTAATATTTAGTAATGCAGAGAGAGAGAGGCCACAGGAGCCAAAGGGAAAGGCCACTCCCTGGTGGCTTCAAAATAGGAGGGAGAGGGTGTGTGGGATCAAACGTGAAAACACACGCTTGATGGACAGACTTATGGCAGTGGGACATTTTTCCTTTTCTTTTTTTTTTGTAAAGATTTATTTATGTATTTATACAAGCACTGGGTACAGTCAGAAGCGTGGGAGGGTGAGAGAATTCACCAGAGCCAGAGCGGGGAAAAGAACAGGCAGACTGACGAAGTACACTGCTGAGGGGAGCAGCGGGCGGCAGGAGAGGTCTGCGCGCCATGTGGGACCCTCGCCGGTGGCCGGGGATCGAACCGGCGCTGCAGAGGCTGCGGGCAGCTTTGCAGTCCAGCGATCAACCGCTGCGCCACCTGGGGAGGCCCGGGACATTTTTTCTATTGCTCATGTGTGGAGTTAAAATTCCAGAGGGAGAGGGAGAGAGATGGAGGGAGAAAGATGGAGGGTGAAGGGTGGAGGAGAGGAGAGGAGGGAGGGGGAGTTGGAGGAGGAAAGCACTATGATAGAATGAAAAATTCTGAGTTTTCAACTCCTAGATTTCTCGGGTTCATGTACTACACAAAGCAAGACAATTTCTCTGACCCTCAGTTTTCTTATCTGCAAAACAGGACACACAGTCATATCCATTTTACAGGACAATCATTTGTATCCATTTTACTGGGTTGTTAGAAGGATGGAAAGAAATCACACGGGCAAAAATCTTTAAGATTGGTAATGCAAGCTTCAAATACAGGCGTTTGTATAATGTCTTCTAAAATGCCCAATTCCAATAGTGCTGTTCATTCAAAGCACATTTCTCCAGCTCTCATTAACTGTCTGATGTGGGGGAAGGGAAGAAAAAAGAGCAAGTGCATGTCCTTGTTCTCTGCCAGGGGAGACTGGGTCCCAGCAGCTTGGCAGCCTGCTTGTGCGGAGGGGTTGCTTCCCTCAGGGAGAAACTGCTATCTGCCACCTCCTCTTGGCCAGGGCAGCAACAAGGCAGGAGGCCTCTTACCTCATCATCGCAGCTGATGGAGCATTTGCCATCCAGAGAGGCGCACTGTGTTGGGGGAGAAGAGGAGAAGCAAATGGAAACGAAACCTGTTACTTGGATGTTGCAGAACCTGGGAGGAGGCCACTCAGCTACAGACAAGCTTGGATCCAAACCCCAATTCCTTCCAAAGGCAGTGCTCCAAGATGAGCCTGGCCTGCCCCTCTGGACCATTCCCAACTCCAAAGAGCAATATAGACAACAGTTATTGGAGCTCTGGTGGAGGGTGAGCAAGGCACGCACACGTGGAGGTGTGACATATTCCCCAAACGATAGATGTTGAATATAGTGGCAAATCAATAAAACTTAAAAAAAGACAATTTGGGGGGACCTGGCTCTTTTTCATTTTAATTTACATTGTTATTCAATATCACTATATTTTTAATATCTCAAGTCTTTGAGTAACAAGAAATATAAGTATAGCTATTCAATTTTAAATGAATTAATCCACAGGGACTTTTTAAAGACTCCTTTCCGTGTTCTTGGAATAGAGTTTCCTAAAGTATCTTCATGTAAGAAATGATAAACCATTCCAACATTTAGAATTGGGCAGGTAGAAGTAACTTAGTGTCCATTTCTGCTGAATTACTAAACAAATCCCACTGAGATAATTTAGCATGGGGAGCATAAGGCTAGGAAGGAATGTTTCCAGATCCTCCAGGGTTGAGAAGTACAGCAAAGCCTTCTGGCCAAAGATGGCAGATGCAAGCTTAGTGAAATCTAGTTGTGCAAAGGCCTTCAAAAGTATAAACAAAGAGATTCTCAAATAAATAATCAGGCATCACAAGATGAGAACAAAATCACTATGGAAATTTCATAGAAATCCCCAATATGTAAAAGAAAAACTTCTTCTTTGGAAAGTCATTATCTTGATCTCACAATTCAAATCATTTGCAGAAGCAAATTCTCTGCTTTGCCCAGCACATGGTGTGGAAGATGCTGACAGACTTTGATTTTACAGTGAAACGAAAGGTGATGAGAGCAGCCAGCAACCCACTTCACAGACACTCATCAGAAAACTGGAACTTTTAGGCTCCAGGTACCCAAATGTGAACACCTGTATAATAACAGTGTCGCTAATGCTTCAATATGCTGATTATAGCTTACCTGTCTGCTGGCAGTCCAGAACTTCCTTTGGAAAAATTCAAGTTTCATCTGAATGCCTACAGCTGGGACAAATTATAAATAAAACAAGGTATTAGAGATCCCTTTCCGTAATTATTTAAGATTATCATTGAAAAGTATCTATCGTGGTAAGAAGCTGATGCAAGCATATCACATAAGAACACTTAAAAAAAAAAACAAATTTATAGAGAAGCAGACAACTAAGACATTCACCTTTCAGGTGAGGGATTCTCAAGGTTATCTGTACTCAGAGAACTTAACCAAGAACACACTGAGCACAAGAACAGGTGGCTCTTAGAAGACATGTTTCTTGTGTGTTTCTGAAATTCATACACTTGAGATCACCCTCCTTCCAACACAAGCTGAAAATAGGAAGAAAAAAGAAGACTTGGAAGACGACTGATCTTCAGAGTTCCTGTTTCTGTTATTACTGTATGAAATTTTACATCAAAAAGCATCCTGTGCATATGTTTTTGAGGTATGAAAGTTAAAAAATGCTTGTTGTGAAGCTGGTATTGGAGATGAGTAACTTGCTGTGAGGTGACTTAGCTTAACTGCTCCCCCAGTGTCCACATCTCAGTGCTCTCTGCTCCCTACTTACTCTTGTGGAATGATACAAGTCTATGTTTGAATGTGAAAAGCTCCTTAAGTCCAAGGTGAATGATAGTTTTAGTGGAGGAAAATACAGCCACGGGAGAGGTTGAGAGACTGACTTGAAACTCTGTGAAGTGGGATTTGGTGGAACTTCGGAACTATGACATGAAAAGAACATAGTGTGCCCTCCATGAAGCCAAAGCAACAACTTTTAGAACCATTTCAGGAAGTGTTCGAGTGAGAGCACAAAGCTTATCAGATGGTGAGAAAATTGTAGAAGAATCAGAAGGACTCTATACAGGAAACAGTGGACTCACCTCTTCACCCCCACCAGTCCCCCATCCCCCAGTGTACTTCCACAAACTTCAGTATATACACAACTTCCCCTCTTTGGGCCATATTTGCAGACCACCAGTATTGCTATTTATCTTTCTACAGCTTTTCTCTTACTTACGTACCTACAGTACTGTCAACCTAAGTGATAATACCCATCAACAGAAATACACACTGCAAAAAGAAAAAAAAAATCATTCATTGTTCTTAAAATCTCTCATGTCACCATGTCTGACTCTCACTTGGGTAATCACTCCTATGTCAGGAACTTGGAGATTCACAAAGATCTTGGGCTGTGACTTTCATAACTCTCAAATGCATCTTTATCTCCTAAACAAAGGATTGAAGCAAGCCCTGAGAGAAAAGACTAGCTGAGGGGGCGGGTATCTGAAGACACATCCTCTGTCTTTGGACTTGAAATGTCAGACTCCAGGACAGGAGAGAGCTAAGATGCTGCAGTGTGCAGAGCAGGAAGTCTCTGCAGTGTGCTATTTCAGCACTCTGGGTTCATTCATCTTTGCCCAAGGTATCTCTGCCCCCCTGGGCTATGAGCTCCTCCAGGGCAGGAACCTGTTCTAGCTCCACACTGGATTCTTGCCTGGGTCCAGAAAGGTGCTGAGACCATAGGTGATCCATCTGTAAAAGCTTCCCTTTTAGAAAATTCTTTCAGGTGACGTTATAGTCAGCAGTTACAGGAAAAGATGAAGGAGTAACATCAATATGAATTCTAATTACACCCAAATAGAGGATTCTTCGATGGCAGTTTTCAACACATCAGAACCACCTGGGGAACTTCAAGAAAATATACTCAGGTCTGGGTGCCCTCCCCTACACACCAAAGCACTCAGCTCAGAATTCCCTGGAGTGGGGACTAGGGCAGAGGTGTGTTTTAAAAGTGCCCAGGTGACTGAAGTCTGCAAGGCAGGGTGAGCACGACTGATCTACCGCCTGTAGCACACTGGCCATGGAGGACCCACTGTGACTGGATCAGCCTAGAACCCCAACTGCCATTCCTAACCCCAGAGAAAACTTGAGAAACTACCTGAAGGAAGCTGATTTTGGAGGCTGAGGGCTGTATACACAGTTTTAAATAAATCTTGTCTTCCCAAATATCCAATGGGTCATATCCCTGTTGGGGGTGAGCCAACTCCAGGGAGCTGTGGACCAGGGTACAGACTGTGTCATGCTCAGATGCACAGAAGGTAGAGGCGACAGCCTGCCCTGTGCCTGAGAAGGGGTTTGGAACAAGTATCTCTGGTTCTACAAAAGACAGGCAGGGGGCCTCCCCTGGTGGCGCAGTGATTGAGCGCTGTGTTCCGAGGCTGCCCACAGCCTCTGCAGCGCCAGTTTGATCCCCGGCCACCGGCGAGGGTCCCACAAAAAAAAAAAAAATAAAAAAGATAGGCAGGGGTGGCAGAAAACTGACTATAGAGCAGAGAGCCTTACAGTTGTTGTGACACCCTGTCACAATATTAGAGAGGATGGTGGAAACGTGAGTTTATCTCTCATCCTCTTCTTTCCCTCAGCTGCTCCCCTCCTGGTGGCTCTCTGGCCAGCCTCCTCAGGATGGCTGTCAGAGAGAAAGACTTCAAGACAACCCAGGATAAAATCAGAGGGTTCTCTGAATGAATCACCCCACGGTGACCTTTCGTGGTATTTCTAATTCTGACAGACACGGCTGCCTGGTCCCCGAACCTTCTACTGAGCTCCTTCATCAGAGACCCAAGTCTTTTCTGAGCATCCCTCCCATTCTCAGAGGGAGCCCCCCATCGTCACTCCCAAATGAAGCTAGCTGTTCCCTCCTGGGTGTTTATCCATCTCACATATTTGCAGCCTGCTATCATCTGCCCCTCTCAGTCTGTACCCCAGCTCCTCAGAGTGCTTTAATCTTTCCCCATGAGTCAGTCCCTCCATCCCATTAATCACGCAGGCCGCTTCTCTCTGATCTCCCTCCAGCAGGCTGCATCCTTTCCCTGGTCCTGATGCCCTAAAGTAGACACTGCTTCCCTCGCTCCTTGAGCACTTCCCTGTCTGGGCCATGAGGGCCATACCAAAGGGCTCCCAGACGGTCCCGACTGCAGTGTGTCTGCTCAGTTCTCACCTGGCTGTATTTTTGCTGGCCACCCTCAGGCCCCCTTCCGCAGGTCTGGCCCCTGGCTGCCATAACACATCTGGGTGCCGGCATTTTTACCTACATGTCAATGTACAAATCTGTAACTAAGAGACTCGCAAGTCCACTGGTGGGTCAACTTCATGACCATTTGTTCAGTGACCCTCTCTAGGCAGGGTACAGAGGGGAATGGGAGCACATGCCCCCTCAGCGTCCAGCTGGGGAGTAGCATGTAGTAAAAATGACAACAAGGGCTCAAACAGAGAACAGAGGTTGCGTCAGATTTGGCCTAGAGTCTTGTGTAAGGTAAGGCAAGTAGAATGGACTCACAGGTGAAGTAAGAATAGAGGGAAAATGACAATCCACATCCAAAGAAGAGATCCAAACTACACAGGTGAAAGAGAGAACCTTTTAAAGAACCATGTGTCTTCTGAGGCTTAAAAAAAAATGGAGTGAAGGACTTTGATGTGCAGGCTGAGGGCAAAGAGCAGAAGGTCTTGAGTGTTGGGTTAATGCACCCTAAGAGTATCTTGTATATCAGGGGTTGGAGCAAGGGCCAAATTCATCATCTTTACAAAGAAAGTTTTATTGGAACACAGCCACTCTCATTTGTTCACATACTGTCTATGGCACATGGCAGAGCTGAGTAGTTGCAACAGAGATCAAATGGCCATGAAGTCTAACATACTTACTGATTTGGCCCTTTTGTAGTAAACGTTTGCTGACACTTATTTTAGGGTCTAAACAGCTATTTAAGATCTGTAAGCAGAGAAATGCAGGGTTATATCTATATTTTAGAAAGCCTACTATGGAAGCCTTGCAGAGGAAGTACTAGAAAAATAGCCTGGACAGTGGAAGATGAGAATGAGATGCATTAGGTAGCCTTGGTTATTTGGTGCATTCAGCTAATCATCTTTTAAATATGAAAATTATCTTTTAAATATGAACATTTATAGACACACAAACACAATAAAAATGCCTTCCCATGAAAAAAATAATAAAAAGCTATGAGCATCCTATGAGTAGCTCTATGCAGAAAAACAAATATGAGCTTCCACAAATGGAAACTCAGCTTTCTTTTGCTTGATACCTTTGTTTTGCTCCATATAGTTTTTCCCCCCCTTTTCAAGTTCTGTCAGAAAAAAATCATTATTATTTTAGCAAGTCTCACTCTCTTTCTCCATCCCCATATACCCCAACTGGAACCTGAGATATTGGCCACGCCCATCTATTTTGTTCTTTCAACAACATTTCAAGCCATAACAGTATATTCTGACTCAAGTCAATCTTGCTAATTTAATAAGAAAAACAAGGACAGAGAATGCTTTAGTGAAATCTAAGTCCCAAAGAGAATGCAGAAAATAAAAATACCATTACTGGGGGTTAAAATTTTTTAGACAGTCCAGAAAATCATCAACATACTTCTCCTGGAGTTCTCGGCTCTCCTCTCTTCCATCTAATGAAAAGCGCACCAAGTTCCCTCCCAGGTACCTTCATCACAAGGCTGGAGATTAACAGAATCAGAGGTATATTCTCACCTCCCAGGAGCAGTATCCCAGAAAAAATATATATCCCTTGGGCTCCTTCCCAACAAGCCAATATTGGCATAGGCTCCTAGGACAGTGACCCCAAGGGACCAGGGTGGTCTTGGGAAACCAGCAGATGAGCAAAATTAAGAGTACTGCTATCCTGAGAGCCCCAGAGACTTTTTGCACAAAATATTTAACCATTTGGAACACTGACATTTCTTTTGGTTTCACTTGTTCAGGTCACTGTTCCTATAAGTCACCTCAATACTCCAAGAAGGCCTGAGGGCAGTTGTCCAACTCTGTCACACAGATCACAGACCTTGTTTGAAGAGTCTTCCTTCCAGACCTCCCCTTACCCTAACTCTCTAACTTCCTTCTTTTCTACCTTTCTTCCATGTTTATCAGAAACCAATTATGTGTTAGATGGTGGAGGTACTGAGATAAAGACAGGAGGAACATAGCAACCAGGGATGGAGACTGAGGCTGGCAATCAAACCTCTGAAGAGAGGGTCCCACTTTAGCACCCACCAGAACTGACGGAGACACGGAGACGAGCACAGGGCATCGTCTAAGCATCAGACATACAGACCATTTGATTCATAGAATCTTAAAGATCAGTGCATTCGAATACAGGGACAGGCAGCTGACCTCACATGCTCTTGTCCTGTGCTGTCCAAATTGGCCACTAGCTACATGAAGCTATTTAAAATTGAAATGAAATAAAATCAGTAATTCAGTTCTTTAGCTGTACTTGTCACATATCAAGTGCTCAGTAGTCACACGGGGCTAGTGGCTACTGTACTAGACCTTACAGACTTAGAACACTTCCATCGTTACAGAGAGCTCTATTGGATAGCGATCAGTGATCACAGAGGAGTTACCAGGAGAATGGACTCTAAGCACTGCCTCAGGATCAAAGGGAAAGTTCTCCATAGACCTGTCCATGTTACCCATTCCCTGGAGGTAGAAAAAATGAGGATGATTTAGGTACAGAGGATTTAGATCTGATAGGACTTCTGGTGTGAGAAGATCTGGATTTGCAAGGGGAAGTTGGTAATTAGTTTAAGAGAAACCTAAAGAAATCAATGCAATATGCTCAATGTGGCTACCACCCCCAAGATTTATTTATTTTGCTTTATAAAATTTGAGAATACAAATTACATTTCCAGTGCTATTATATTCAAATGCATTCAAGATGAAATCATGCATGCATCTCATATCAGGTTAATAGACATGCATTCAAGTGTAATCCAAGACTCGCCAAAGAACAATGTTACATGTAAAATTAGAAATAAAATAACTTTTTCATATTGTATTCATTTAGAAATAATTTTCTGTGGGCTTGGCCTCAGCTTGCAACATACCCCTAGGAGCACAAATCCGGTTTGTAAAAGAGTGCTCACCATGCCTGGCACGCAAGCTCACACAAACACCCCTACTTCCATGTGCCCAGTCCTCCAGACATGCAGTACACCCACATACACACAGAGGGCTCGTCCAGAGACAGACACAGTCTCGCCACCATCAATGGATTACAGCCAGAGAAATTTTTACCAGAAGAACTGGTTGTAAAGCCTGTTTCTATCTGCTGCTGGGTGCCCCGGGGAATGTCACTTCCCCTCTCTGTCTCTATAATCACAGTGGCTCCTAGCTCCTGCTAGGACTAGGACATAAGTGATGTACAATAAAATTATGTGTATTAGAACATTCTAAAGGCTAGTGTTGCCAGCATTCATGTTATAATTTGCTTCTGGAGTTTGCTCTTTTATTCTTGTATTTCACCACCAAGGACAGCTTTTATGTCTATATTGTGACTGAGCAGAGAATTCATGCACAATAATCCTTACTGTCCATGGCTCACTTTAGGGTGTAGTATTGGTGGGTAAACACTGTAGAATTTTACTATACCAAAGAAGGAAAAAGAAGATTGTGTGAGCACAAGCAAAATGAAGCGGAAAATGAAAGTTACTGATTCTCTTTCAGCTGGATGATTCTCAGAATGGATTTTTTTTTTCCCTTCAGGGTTAATAAAAGGTATGCTCTACCATTCAAACCTTGTCACTCCCCCTCATGGAATTATGATCACTTATGTACACTCAGGTCAGCAGACAGAATCCAGGAGGGTTAGTGTCTCTGATGCTGACACTGTCAGCTCTGTGTGCTCATCAGCCAGGCTACCTGGCTGCAAAGCTTCCCAATTTCCTGGCCGCTGCTGCAGCCGCAGACAGTCCTTCCTTACAGTCAACAGGCTGAGAACCAGACCCCAGCACTGCCCTGAGCTGGTTTGGCCACAGACCAGTGTTTTCTTCTGATAGATTCCAACTCATGGGTAGGAATATGTAGACAACTGTATCTTCATTAGATAAAACTGTAATAGATTAATAATAAAATACCTGCCAAAGATCTCTCACAAATTTCCTTACGTGGGAGTAGAACAGGTTTCTTGAAACCCCAGTTCTACAATAAGTGTTGGTCACATGCTATCTCATCAAGGATACCAGTTCCTTCCTTGTCATGCTTCTTAAGCAGGGTTGTGATTATTGTGACATGGCTGGGCTAAAACCCCTGCCCTGTCCTCAGCCCCCCTTGGCAGAACCCCTGCATTTTCCTTCCTTTGTGCACTAGGCAGTGATTGCAAATTCTGATAGTAACAAGGCCTGGCACATTTGGATTCCAACTTGCCTTAATTAACGGTCAACTGTGATAGCTGTTAGCCAAGTCACATTTGTTTAAATGTTTTCTTCTGTTTGTTTTCAAAATAGCTAATTGCAAGTAGAACTAACAATGACTCTGATTGTCACTTTTTTGGAATATTTCATGATTAACCAGGGGTTTGGAAGGGGCCACTGTTCTGGAGTGTTGACGAAAAGAACTCTAACCTTCCTTACCTCAAATGCAAGCCCATTCCAGAGGTCCACTAATGTCCAGAATAAGTGACTTACCACATGAATAACAATTTAAAACTGTAATGTGAATTATGACATAACTCATCTGTTAAATATTTCATGTGAAGATTTTAATGAATTGCATGATGGAATGTTGGACAAAACAGACAAACTGAAATCCTGGGACTAATTTGGGCAAAACTGAGAACAGAGTATCCTTGAGAAGATGAGGGGGAAGGAAAGGCAGCTGTACTCACATCCCCCCGGGTGTCAGACTGCAAGTCCAAAGGCTTTCTTAAAAGATTATCAGGGAGGGAGAACGATCAGCAAAAACCTTTGAAAAATACTTAGATCAAAGCAATATTCGTTGAATATAGTCTTGCTAAAGCCTGAACATTAATCTCCAGGGTATGGTATTATTTCAGAAATTAGGGGGAAAAAAACATTCTCACAACAGCAGACACACCTCATACTTTAGCCTACGCCAAGAGAAGAAACACAATGATAAAAGGGGAGGAGGTATTTAAAATATAACCCCCTAACTGATTGCATATTTCACTTCTGAAGTATTCCCTGTGGTATTGGGAGGGTGGGGGCAATCCTTCTTATACATACTTTTAAATAACAAAGAGCTACATGATATATATCTGTGGTGAAAGGGAGGGAGGGGAAACAGGAATCACATTATCACTCGATTGACAATGTGATAGCAGAAGATTTTCTTTGAAGATTCATAGTTGTGGAGGTCTATTTTAATCTGGAACCATCCCCACCCCGTCTGTGACTGGCTTCTGAGAATGTGTGCAGGAAGGTCTGACCCTTTTGCCTACACGTTTTTGTGGTAATTACTCTTTTTTTGGTCCTGTCAGAGCTTCTCGGGAGCAGTCACCTTTGGTCAAGTATAACAAATGACAATTATGAATGTTTCCTCCATTTGGGTTCTAATTGCTTGACAGAATCAATGGTGAAAAGAATTAGCAGTGTTGTGGAATGGAATAATAATTTTCTTTTGGCCCCTGAGGTAATCTGGAAGCATTTTTCCAGACTTAATGTGGAGAAACCTATATTCCCTCGGTTTTCGAAGGCCACTGGAGCTGGCATTGAACAGTTTGTCATTTCATTTGATGTTCACAAAACTCATCAAATAATATCTTTTCAATAGTTTTCAAGCCAATACATTGTGTGTGTGTGTGTGTGTGTGTGTGTGTGTGTGTCAATTCCCATCCTTTCAACCTTTCAGTATAAAACATTTAAGCTTTGGGTTTCATTGTATTTTGATCAGTGATCAGGGGTATAAAGTCAATATCCATTAAGAAAGTTATAAGCTTCCAAATTATAGCTCCCTGGTTAATCATTTCTTATAAGGTCACTACTTAATAAGTTACCAAAGAGATTATAATAAAATCAGGGGTCAGATTTCCAAACATTTCAAAGCCTATAACAGAATTGCCATGTATATTTGCCAAACACCTCTGAGCTGGATGTTTGTGACTACATTTAATGCAGAGTATTAAATATACCTATGTGGGTACAGAGAAGGAAAGGAACTTGTCCAAGAACACTCAGCTCATTCAAGAGAGCTTGAGTCCATCCCAGAGCTCCTAGACTCAGATCCGCCAGAAGATCGAGATCTGCCGTGAGCTGAAGACTCCCTGTGGCTGGTACAAAGGGAGCAACTCAGTTCAGCTCAGCTGGAGCCTCATGGGAATATGGTCTCAACACTGTGAGTTATTCTGATGCTTCAGGAGAAGCTGAAGATCTAGTTTTGTTCTATAGACAGACAATTCATTGAAAAATTCATAGCACTGCAACAGAGCTGGCAGATAAAATAGTTCTGGTTTGCTGAATCTGGCAACCCCACACGAAGGTCACACCACTCATCCAGGCAGTGACCTGTTGCACGCGTTAGCCCTGAGAACACTGAGACAGCGTGTGTCCTGCAGCTGAATAGCAGGATGGGAAATGTCCAGCAACATGATTTTCATGACTTTACTATTTGTTGCAGAAAATACTTGCCAGAAAGATAAGACTGTAAAGAAGTAAAAATACTTTATAACGTGCTTGACATCCTCAAACCAATTTACCTAAACAACAGACCGATAAGGACATGCATGTCTCAACGAAGGAAACTGCTCACTTATATCAAACAACAATTGACTCAAGAGGTTCAGCAATCTTAAAGTAGCCCCCTTCTAATCGGATATGCACACTGAAAGATCCCCCCAGCCTCCATAACCGGAGTGGGTTCTTCCTAACGCCCCCTTTCTAGAAGCCATGAAGACTGTCAGAGTGTGTTCCCCTCCCTGCAGTCACTAGGGAATAAAGCTCACTTTGCTTAATTTACAGGCTATATGGTCTTGTCAGCAGTATAACTGCTTTACTTTTCTTCAAAGTACTTTCCAGTATTTGGCATTACATTATATAATGTACTATCTATGGTGTTTCATTCTGACCTGCTAGAAGCATTAATACTTTATGAGCAACTACCACAACACTGTGAACAATCAATAGCACCTCCAGACACACTTCACAGCAGACTAAGGATCAGAGAAGTTAAGTTACAGTTCTGAGATCTCCCTGTAGAGAGTGAACATCACCCTTATTTTCACCTTATAGGGTGACAGCAAAGAGGTTTCCACGACTGTGAATCTTGGCATGCTCTCCATGATTTTTCTATCAGAAGAAATGTAGAAGTTTAAGAACAAGGCACACATCATTCCCCACTTAAGTCAGAATATGTGAACCAATTATCAGAACATTCAAACTAGTTCTGTCTTTTCTGGATATTGATTGATTTGGTAGGTGACTGGGCTATTTCCTTAAGGTGATGCTGAGAACCCATGGTCTCATCTGGAGGTAAAGTGAGAGAAGTATTCCCTAAAGAGGCAGGATCTGTAGGATGAGTAAGAGGAGTCCATGAGACCTAAGTGACCAAGTGAAGAGGGTGGTGGAGAGACCACTTTAGACCACATGCACATCTCAAGCTGGAAGTGAACTTGGAGAACTGGAGAACTCCAAGATGATCTGTTCTGTCAATGCAAATGGGGAAGCTAAACTTCCCTAGTGTTTAAAAGCCAGGATCTAACAAGGGGGTTTAAACAGAGACCAGTGATAAATCTGGTTACACATACAATTGCCCTCTTAATGGCGGGTCAAGTAGACTATAGGTCTTTATCCAGATTGTCCATTTCATTTAACATGGGAGGCAAACTACACCAGGTACAGCTAAAGGGAAATCAGTGCTTATGAGTGTGCTCGTGGAGCAAGGCGGCTTGGAGAGGCAAATCCTGCATGCCACTGGGTCTGGATCCCTCTGGCCGTCTAGATACTCATTCCAAAGTCAAACACCTGGGTGACAGATGTGTCCTGCTATAGTAGACCTGGCCCAAGGCAGATCCTCCCAGAACAGCTGCACTCAAGGTGATTATGAGCCGAGAGGGAGAAAGGAATGGGGAAGCATTAATGAGAGGCATTTTCAGACAGCATTTTGGAGTAATCAAGTGCTTTTTCTCTCCAACCTCATGGAATCTTAGGAGCTTGGAATATTTGGGAACCAGCTTTGGAGTGAAGGATACCAGTTTTGCCCCATAATTTAATCAGGCAGATGCTGAGGATGGAAAAGGCATCTTCTGTCATTGAGTAATTGCTCCCACACACGTGCTTGGCAACACCTGAGTCTATAGTGTGGGTTCCTGAATGTGCTTTCAGAATGGGCTGTCCCGGGGAGGGGAGGGTGGGCTGTAGAATAGAGTAGACACTTCTGATTTGGCGGGAAAGTCGGAATCGTTCTCCAAAGGATTCACATACCAGGGCCCTCTCTGTAGACAGAGGCCTCCGTGGTAAACAGGCCTGTCTCAGTGTCCCTCAACTCAGACCTTTATTCATTCCCTAAAGATTCTTTGGTGACCAGTAAGCTTTCAATAAAAACGGAATGAATGAATGAATGAATGTATAAGCAAATGTACAGTATTCCAGGCACTAGAGAGTTAATTAGTAGCTTCTCCCGTGATCTTTGAGAGTAACAGTTTAAAGCACAGTTGTTACTAACATTCTTCTACCCAGAGTTTCCTGGCACCCCCTGGCTCTTCTCCATTCCCTCAGCTGAAGCATCTATGCTTAGGCCTTAGGGAAGAGAGGGCAAAACTTGGAGAGCAAAGGAGCAAATTCTGGATTTTTGAGTCTCAAAAACTGAGGCTTCAGGGACTCTCAGGGCTAGAGGGAAGATTTTGGAACTGCCTGGGCCAGTTCCTCTTCTCTCCACCCTGTCTCCAATGCCTTGAAAACTACAAGGAGAGATGATCTGATTGGAGAAGGGAGGAACTATCAGGGCACCCAAGGTACTGGTGGCCCCCTACACCAGGATGTCACTACAGGTATTTGCCTTCCTGCTCTCACCTGGGTCCAAACCCAACATCAGGCGGGGATCCCAGCACAGAGGGAGCAGAGAGAGCAGAGGAAGAGCTCCACAACACACCCTTCTCTCTCAGGTAAGCAGGATGACCTGGAAAGCAGCAAGACACAAGTGCTCACCCTTTTCCAGTCCTGCTACTCCCGGGAGCCCGAAGACCTTGCAGAAACCAGACCTGCTATGCTAGCAGGTCTCACAATTGTTTCATTGCCATCTGTGTCTGTTTCCTTATACTTCTGCCCAGGTGGAAAATGTCAAACAAACTTGGGTCTCTCTGTCTGTCTGCTACACAGCAGTGTGCCTTCCAAGTCAATCTCCTCAGCTGCATATCAGAACAGGAGCTGTGCACACCTTAAGTAAGGCCATGACACTAACCTGAGCTAATGCATGTCATGAGCCTAGCACAGTGCCAGGCATGTAAGGAAAGTTCAGTGAATGTCACCTGACACACACAGCAATAGGTAGGTAACTTAAATACGTGTATTAAATAAACAACACATATCTTGTTTTATTTCCCTGAGCTCACTCTCCATACAGCTTTTCTTGGATTGATGCACTGCTTAGGAGCTAAGGTCTTCTATCAGAGGTCCTAAATTCATGTCTTTTGCCTGCCTGGATGCCTTATAAATTCCAATGTCCCTTCAAGTCACTGCAAAATGCTGCTTCTTTTTCTGTTTGCTCAAAGGCAAGAAAGTTGTACCTGGTGCAATGGCAACTACTCAGAACATTTGCAACCCCACTGAGAGTTTGTAAAATTCAGAGATTTGATAACAAGATTTGAGGATTTACTATCCTCACAGTTAGATATTGTCATCATCACCTCTATTTTACAGTGGAGGACACAGATTTCTAAGTGACCAAGGGAGAGGACTCATGATATGTTTCTAATTTGGAAACTGGGAGGACTCTGGGGGAACTAGGATTTGAACCCTGATTTTTCTGACTTCAAAGTAGAAGTAGAAAAAAAAATCTAAAGGGGATGAATCAAAACGAATCACCTAAAATTACTTAAAATGAATATTTAATGAACCTATCACTATAGAAAAGACTACCATCTTCTGCCTAATATGACATTGGGAAGATCTACATATTTCCTCAAATATTTTCCTTTATGTTTTATTTTTTCCTCTTTCCAACTTCTGTGAACTGATCAGTTCCCTGGAGGCCAAAAAGACCTAAGATGCTCAGGGCACCTTGCAAAGCTTCAAGGCCCTCCTGCTTGCTGCCTCTCTCTGAAGGAAGAAAATAGGAGGGAGGCTCCTGGGAAACAAAACAGGCCCAAAAGAAACCTGTGCCCATGGGGCCACTGCAGGATACAGTGATCACATCCTTGGTGACATTAAGAAGAGCTGGCCCACAGCACGCAGCTGCAGGAGCTGGTCCCAATAACAGAGAACACAGGGCAGGCTACGGGCTGGAACTCGACTTGCATTAGCCCACTGACCATTCCCCAGTCTTATTAAGGGAGAGGATGGTCTCTCCATTTGAAACCTAAGATGCAGGCAGTTAAGTGACTTAGCCAGGGCCACACAGTTGCTAGGACTCAGTGGGGCTGGGTTTGGAGCCCACAACTCAGAAGCCTGCTTCCCTTTGCCTGTGGTTCTCAGCAGGCCTGCACCACCCCCTAGGGGGCTGTTGTGGAAGTTTGTAGTTTGACTGTTGCAGAAATGGGAAGACCTACGATGAATTCAGGGGGCAGCCTCCCCACAAAGGAAAATTCCCCTACCCTCACTGCTTCAATTGCTCTGCCTGGTATCTGCCTGGATCTATAGCTTAGAACTGAATTCTGATTTACATCTAATTTCAGAGTATGTCTTGCATATGGACTTTTCTAGAAATGTAATGACAGTCCTGTGAAAGAGAGTGATGAGTGTGCTTTGCCTGCAGTTTGAAGATTTCACAGACTCCCATCACCAAGGAGGCATGGTCTGTGGTCAGGACACCCATGCAGCAACTGTTGCCTTGCATTTATGTGGATTCCTTTGCACGTAAGTGAAGTGCCAGCTCCTGGCTACTCTGTCTCCTGTTGTGGTTGTGCCCAAACATGTACATACTAAAATATCTATTATTATACTATAAACTGTTCTTCTTTTATTTCCTGATATTATAGTTGGAACAATCTATAGAATGGGGGTAAGGGAAGCATGCAGGGAAATAGGTTGTATTTTCTATATATTTCATTTGGAGGACAACATAAAAAGTGGGCCTTGGAGGGCTAGGACTGACCTGGGCTGACCTGATTTCAGTCTCCCCTCCACAACTGAATCTTGTGATTATTCCCCCTTTTCTCCCCACGCACCCCCCATTTTGTCCGTGGTTCCCTTCCCCTCCCCTCGCCTTGCCTTGAAAGCACAGATTTGGCCGGGCCAAACCTCACATGTCGCCGTTGCTTCCTCTGTGCTTCCCTTCCCGTTTATTTTGGCTTCAATCAAGGTGCAAGATATTGGTATCTGAGGCTCAGCTCAGCTGATGGATTTCCCATCTCAGAAGCGAGCAGCAGAGGAACAGCTCTTTTGTGCTTAGAGAGCCAAGGCCCTCGATAAGGCGGCACTTCTCCATGGGCCTGCTCTACCCGAATCCGAGTCTGGAGCTGGGCAAGTCCCTCTGCTGTCCCTGCATTGCCTTCTATCACCCGGCATCATCTCTGCGTCCCAGGCATGCTGGGGAAGGCCACGGAGCACTGCATGCTGCTTTTTCTTAGACAAAGCGTCTTAATTATAATTATTGTCAGCACTTACGGTACTGCCTTGGGAGATGAAATGGGAAGGAGAGAACGCTCTGCAATTTCACAGTATATAGCCTTTCCCTCGAATGAGGAGTGGGGTTGCAGGGAGTAAAAGAGCAAGAAACAGTGCCCCCGGTAGATTAAAAGGGGTCTTTGTAGTGGCTGCATCTGTACATTAAAATAAATCTCTCCCAGCACTAAAATAACATCTACATTCATTTGGACCAGTGCCACATTCAGCATTTAAGAAATTTGACAAAACATTGCTTGAGCATGTTGAAGTTTGCCAGTTCACAACAAAACAAGAAAGCTACCTTGGCCCCATGGAAATAGTTCTCCCGGTTCCCTACTTTCACTTATGACTCCCATTTTTCCGGCTGCACTTAAAAGAAAAAGACTGCCCTTTTTTCAGGTGCCAACCACTCAACGTGGCCCTGAAATGGGCAGCAAATTGCCGCTGGAGGTGGTAAACTTCAAGAAGAATCTTTTTCTTTTCCCCTAAAGGAAACTACTAGAGACTATGCATGCCTGATAAAGCCTTTAATAGCTAAAGAAGCATTATTTGGGGTGGCCCTCAGGTAGACTAGACATGAATAATACCTCATAAAAATAATTACTTCGATCCAGAGTACAGTACACCAGATGGGTTTGGCGAGGGCCCTGTTTTGAGGAGAACCGCAGGCGAAAAACAATCTGCCATCTAGGATCCAGCAGGCTGTATCTGTCTGCGGCAGAGGCCACGGTCATTTCTGCAGAGTGTCCCTGCAAAACTAGTTCTGAATTTTGCTGTGACCTTGATCAACAAAGTTCGGAGATATTTCAAGCTGCCTTTTGCTGCCGTGAGATACAATTAGGCCTGAAATAAAAATGCAATCTATTTGTTGAAATTGTGGCTGATGGGCCTGGGTGCCAGTGCTGTCTCTGACTGCCACAAAGATGGCAGATTTGCACACATTTTGAGTGGGGATGGGGAGGTGGACCATTGAATTGAACCTACTTATTACATGAATGAGTTACTGG
Source organism: Talpa europaea (assembly GCF_964194135.1). NCBI lineage: Eukaryota > Metazoa > Chordata > Mammalia > Eulipotyphla > Talpidae > Talpa > Talpa europaea. Next base: position 66,821,183 of record NC_140078.1, read on the forward strand.
AGGTCCAAGGGAGTTAGCCGCTTGTTCGAGATGATTCAGAGACAGCCTAGACTGAATCTAACTCCAGCTGGGCTGGAATAACAGACAGTGGTTGCTTTTGCCAGCTGGGCATGCATGCCCCCTTCTATTGGGTAGCAAATCCCCACTCCCCTTACCCACACCCATACCATTTCTTTTAGGGAACTCTCCTGCCTCCAATTTCAGTCCATGTGGTTTGTGTAGGTTCAGTCCCCCACCCTGTGGGCAGAGGAATGCATCTACCCCTCCTCTGCCATAGTGATGGGCGCCGACCTAAGCTTTGCCAATGAGAACCAGCCCTAGGACTTTGAACTGAAACTTCCAGGAAAGAGGAGGCTTCTTTCCATTGAGTCTGCCAAGCTGGTCAGATGAATGCTGGCACTGCACGAAGAGGGTCTGCTTGAGAATAGGGGGGGACACAAAGACAAGTAAAATAAGAACCTGAGAACTCTGGAGGCTCCAATTGAGCCCTGGCCCCAACTGCACCTGAAGCTAGATATAATTTTGGGCTTTCTAGTTACAATAAAATGAATTTCTACCAATCCCAACCAATCAAATAATTAATTTACTAATTCTGCTTAAGTCCTTTTGAGTTTTGTTTTCCATACTTGCAGTGGACAGCATCATGACAAATGCAAGTGTAGTCTAGGCTGGGGACTCCCTTTATAGGAGATGGACAATTTCTCTTCACATACACACCTGCACATTGACAGGCAAATGCAAACGCTGATGACAGCACTGGCATGGAGGGCAAGTCTGGCTCATGCATGCAGCCCTTCCTGACTTCATGTCAAATATCACCAGTGGATCTTTGTTCTCCTTCCCAAGGAGCCTCCTCACCTAGCTAGTCTGCTTCCTGGACAACCATAGCCATTGTTCACAGGTGCCAAGTCAGTATAACCACAATGGTGCTCATGGTAGAAGTTTGGCAGGAAACATGTTAGCTTTTGCCAGCCCAGGTGGACACCCGTAGGTCCTGTAAGTGCTCTCAGTAACCACTGTGGAGAATGAACAGGGCAATACCAATGAAGGGCATGGCTGCCCCTTTCAGCAGTAATCTTCCCATTGATAATTATCAAGGACCTCGCAGGTTTTACTTTGGCAGTTATGAGTTGAGAGAGCGAGAGGTAGACTCAGCTTGATGGGCTCTCAGGCCACAGGAGGTGTGGCTCACACTACACCTAAGCTTTCCCAGTAGAAGTTTTCCTATCTCAACCTCTCCCTAAGACAACCAGAGGAAAGTGCAGGTGGGTGAGAATGGGATATCACTCTTTTTATGGGGTTCCAGACGGGATTAACGATGACCATTCTGCCTCCCAGAGTCTGTGATTTACTGCCCTCTCCCAAGAATAAAGATCCACAAAGTCCCCTTGAAACTATCTCACTAGCTCACTTTTTTTCTCTCGCTCTCATCAACAAAACCTTGAAATCCCCCTTAAATCGTTGCTGCTTAAGCAGGCAACAGCAAAGAGCTACCGATTCCCTGCCTAAGGCTCTCCAGGTAACTCTAATCATCTTAAATGCACTATGGTCATGGCAGATTAATTTTTCACAATGCTTAACTATTTTATCAACAGAGTATTACAATTACAGCTAAAGATCATTCCTACTAGAGCTCTGTGCCTTAAGAGTAATCTTAATTGGGGACTAGATGGTCCCAGGGATTTTTTACAAACCGCATCTGCTTCCAAAGTTGCATTTCTTACCTTTTATGTCCTCCTTTGTTCAAGTGTTTAAGAAAGGACTGGATTCTTTACATTCGGTGAAGAAGAGAAGCGCAACATGCTTTCCCACTGTTGGGGAGAACGCTTGCTCCTTTTAGGTCTGGAACCAGGTCCCATGAAGAAGGTAGGTGGCCCCTGTCATTATCTGATATTCTGGGACAAAGCATTGGTGCAGGTGAACCTGCTGTTCTTCTTTGCTTAATGAAACTTTAAAGTTTTCTTATCCTTGGAAAGGATTATTTTTTTTAAAGATTTATTTATTTATTTATATAAGCACTGGGTACAGTCAGAAGCGCTGGAGGGTGAGAGAATTCACCAGCACCAGAGCGGGGAGCAGAATTGGGGTATAGGACAGAGATGCAGGGGTGAGAGGATTCACCAGAGACAGAGTAGGGTACGGAACAGGCAGACTGACTGAAATACACTGCTGAGGGGAGCAGTGGGCGAGACAGGAGAGGTCTGTTTCACCATATGGGTTGCTCCCTAGCTGGCCAGGGATGGAACTTGTGCTGCAGAGGCTGCGGATTGCTTCCTAGCATGGTGCTTAACCCCTTGCGCCACCAGGGAGGCCCCCATGGAAAGTATTATTACTAAGAAGCTTCATCTTCTTTCCTATTGTCAATGGCTCAATCACACTGGCTCTGTTTTTCACTTTCTTATTCTTTCTATACCTTTCTTCATTCAACAACTACTGACTGAATGTCTTCTGTGCCAGGGGACAGAATGAAGGACATGACTGGCACGGCCCAGGACTTCTAGGCCTTAGAATCCTTACAGTACACAGATATTTCACACCAGTGACCTCAGTGAGTGATCTGAAAGATATGTACATGAAGAGAAGGGAGTGTGGATGGGGTCACTAAGTCAACTCCTGGCAGCCGTGGGAGAAATGGCTTTAAATATGCAGCCTGCAGTTGGAGGGGAAGCATTCACAGGGAAAAGCAAGATGAAGGGAAGGAACATTTGACCTGAGACCCTGAAGTGAAAGTTTGAGAGGCTTTCAGAACTTGTGCATCAGTATATATTGCTTTTTATTTCTTTAGAGCTCCCCCTTCTATTTATGGTACCTTGGAATTAAGCAAGTGTGATAATGAGGCAGGGTAAAATTTTTTCTGCCATCTAGAAAGAGATGGAGGAATAAGAGTGGTAAAGAAGGCTTGTGAGGAGCAGGAACTGGAGATGGGGGTCAGGCCCCTCTTTCCTTCTGATAAAAAGGATGACCCACCACCCTGATGGTACCCTGGCCTCCCCCAGCTTTGTTGCACTGCCCATTGACTGCTCAGGACTAACCATCCATATGTGCAAGCCCTGTTGATCTCTGTCTGATTCCCCACATCTTCAGAGTGCACCAGGACACCTGTCATCTTGAGAAAAGGGGAAAGTGGCTGCAGACATCTAATGGAGTAATGAGGGGGAAGCATTTTATACTGTGCTTGAAGGGAGGGAATGACTGAGCACAAGCTTGAGATTTCACTGGGCTAGTCTAAGACTGAGTGACACTGTTAAGTAATTTGTCCCAGGCCAATGTGCTAATAGATGGAACAGGCTGCTTCCAAGACCCCATTCTCTGCTACACCTGTAAGACACTGTCCGTGTTCCACAGATGTTCACAGACTCCTGGGAGAAAGAGAGACACATGCCTGAACTTAGTACAGAGAGAGAGGGATCAAATAAGAGATTGCATCTGGGGACAGGGACAAGTGGCCCATCTTGGCCACCTTCAAGGTCAAGCCTCTACTGAATAATGCCCAGAAAATGCCAGTATCCAGATGAAGTAAGGATGAGAAGCTGAACTGGGAGAATGAAAACTTGTATTATCTCGGATGAGATTCCCTGCTGCCCCTAGACTTCTTCTGCCCTGTTCCTGGATGCTGACAACCAGATTTACTTTCTCCTGAGCAAGTCTTAGAGTCATTAATATTTTCCCCACACCCTCATTGGGGTCTCCATTGATTCCACCATTTGTGATGAGATTTGTAATCAGCATTTTAGTGCATGCCTTTTAAATAATACTTTAGGACACACAGACTTGTCAGAGTCTTCAACATGAAAAATAAGAAACAAACTAACAGAAAAATAAATAATTTAGAGTTAACAACACAGACAGCAAGAAAAATAACTTTAACTGTAACTGGTATTTTCAGGGAAAGCAAAGAAGGTTTTGTGTTTTTGCAATAAGAACAGCCTGCTATAAAAAAAGAACTCTTGGAAATTTAAGTTTAAAGAATCAAAATAAACAAATGAATTTAAGAAGTAGAAATAATTTGGACTAGGAGAAGATCTTTATATACCACATACTGGACAAGGGGTTAACTTCCAAAATACATGAAGAACTCAACTCAACAATAAACAAGCAAAACAACCCAATCAAAAAATGGGCAAGACAGACCTCCCTGGTGGCGCAGGGGTTAAAGTCTCAGCACTATCAAGCCAGCCACTGTGGCATGAGTTCTATATCTGGCCAGGGAGCTGACCCACATGGCACAGCAGACCTCTGATATGTATTTAACCAAAAGAATATAAAATTTCCGGAACTCCCCTGTGGCACAGTGGGTTGAGTACCATGCTGTGAAGCTGTCTGCAGCCTCAGCAGTGTGGGTTCGATCCCGGGCGGCTGGCGAGAATCCCACATGATGCGGCAGACCTCTCCTGTCTTGACCACTGCGCCTCTCAGCAGTGTACTTCTTCATCAGTCTGCCTGTTCTGCTCCCTGCTCTATCTCTGGTGAATCCTCTCACCCTCCTGCACCTCTGGCCTGTACCCCAGCTCTTGTATAAAAATAAATAAATCTTTTTTTAAAAAAGAATATGAAATTTCCACTATATGAAACTGCTTTGTTCATAGCAGCATTATTCACAATAACCAAGTCATGGAATTAACCTAAATGCCTAATGACAGACAACCGAATAAAGAAATTGTGGGATATATACTCAATGGAATACTACTCAGTTATTAAAAAGATGAACCATTGCCATTTGGGACAAAATGGATGGCTCTCAGGTGATTGTGCTAAATGAAATAAATCAGAATGTGAAAAAAAAAAGTTATAGGATGTTTTCACTCATTTGTGGAATATAAATAACCAAAAAAAAAAAAAAAAAACTGGCAAAGCACAGCAAAAAAATTTTTAGACCCTGGAAAAATTACTAATTACCAGAGGGAATGGGGGAGGGAGACAGGGAGACAGGACTGGGGAGCGGAGGTCACAGCACATGCACAGGAGATTCCGTGCAGAGGGAGAGGAATCTGCACACAGGGAACAGTGGGAGGCTGGATGCACCCAGGTCTCTAGTTATGTAAACAACTGACAAAGAAATTTCTTTTTTATAAAAGAGTTTCAGAACACCAGAGACAAAAACACATTCGGAAAGCTTCTGGACCGTGATTGTGTGAAGCTGGAATTCCAAAGGCATTAGACTTTTTAACAATGCCAGAAATCAAAAGAAAATGGAGGAATGTACTCACAGTTCTGAGGCAAAATGATCTCCAGCCAGAATGCTGTGTCCAGCTAAATGATTATTATGTGTGGGAGAGGAATTAAGACATTTTCAGAGCTACAAGGACAGAAGGTTTATCTCCTTTTCTTAGAAAACTACTAGAGAATGTGAGAAAAATGAGGAATTAAGTCAGGAAAAGGCATGTGCCTGAGGGGAGGGCTGAACCAGAGGAATGTGTGAGAGGAAGCCAGGAGTCTGTCCGCCCCACAGGCCCTGAGAGCAAGAGCGGCGGAGCGTCCAGGAGCCGGGGCTCTCCAGAAATACCGCCTATTTAGAGAACGTAATAATAGGTGTTTTTAGATACCTGGTGAAACATGAGGATAAAGTCATGATGGGTAGAAGGAAAAATGAAGCAAATAGAAGAACCTAGAGGTTTCTTCTGTTCCGGGGGGGGGGTGAAAAACACAAGGAAACACACAGTGGCATATTATTGAACACAGTAGGGATTACACATGTAGGGTCCTCATAATGCAATCACCATCTATTGAATAATTAGTCACAAACTTTGAAATAGGTACAGGGCTATAGAGGTGGAACAGAGAGACTGCATGAAAAAAGTTGGTGTAGAAAGTTCACATTTGAAGTACATATTCAAGGAAGTGAATAAGCAATGTCTGAAACTAAATAAAACATAGTCATCTCAACAGGTTAGTGGAAAAGAGTGATGCAAAGAACAGCGGAAAATGTTTCCTCTAGGAAGTGGGGCTGGGGCTGGGAGTGGAGGGGAGCAGCAGGTCAGGTGCGAGCACTTTGTGAACTTTTCTTTGTAAGCTTTTTTTTTTTTTAGTACTATTTAATTTTTTCAAACTGTTCATCTTGGTTTGTTATAAAACCAAGTTAATTGGAAATAGAAAGTAAAGCCTTAAAGGGATCAAATATTCAGAAGACTCAAGCTCCTGGCTCCAGACTCAGGTGTGAATCTATTCCTCTCTTTACTTATTCTCTGAAGGTGGATGGGAGAATGTGGGGACAAGTCTGTCCCTGCTCTGTGAGTCATGTCATTATCTTTGGGTTCTTAGCATGTTTCTGTCCAGAAGGCGAGTTTCACACATGGTGTGACCTTCGGGACCCATGCCCCAAGCCTGGGGAACCTCGGAGTTGCACAAACATACCTGGGCAGGAGTACATTATTCACCTGCCACTGCTCTGTCACTTAAGTCTTTCTACAGATGTTCTGGGATGCCAGGGCTAAGGTACTGATGATCGCCAGCTCTCACTGACAATCACACAGTCAAACTTATTTGAAGTTTGTACATGACTGAGGACATATTTTTGCAAGAAGGAAATTGATCCCACAAATACCACCTGTGATGTCCTCTGGGTGGAACAATTTCCAAATAAATCAAGCTGGCTTGCTGAAAGACAGCTGTCTTTGCCATTCCACCAGGCTGAAGGTTAGCCATGGGGAGCAGTTTCCATTTTTGCTACAGTCTGGACAGGTGCAAATCTAGCAGAGCATGAGGTGGCCAGAGGCCAGTACATGTCCTTAAAGCCACTGTCCATGTCCGAGGGACACTCACCCCAGCCTCTGGCTAGGTGCCCTTTCCTCTAGAGGACAAAGACATTCATGTGAAACTGCATAGTTAGGACTCTATCACGGTCCCATTAGCAGGAAGAAATTATTGCCTTAATAAAATGTAATCTTGTAATGTCCTACAAACCGTTAAACATGATGGGTCATCTGTCAGAAAAGACAATGAAAACAATACGGGGAGCAAGGATGCATATTGAAAAATCCAAATGTCATCAAGACTTTACATATTGCTCACCCATATAATCCCAGCATTTAAAAAACGATGAACAATGAATGGAGGGGGGGAAATCCCGGCAGACTAAGCTGGATTCCTAAAGCTCTATCCCTGCGCCAATAAGTAGTTTGAAAATAGTGTCCATCAGGATCCATATGTTTTCTGCATGTGTAAGAATACTCTTACACAGGGGGCTTACTTCATAACTGAGATTCTTTTTCATTTAATTCAGTCATATTAGATTATGGGACTGATTATGATCATATCCACAAATCAGTATTTTAACAGAGTTTCCATGGAAACACTATATGCCCCTGTTTTTTAACTTTTTGGACAAGGCTTTGCCTGTTTAACAACTTGAACAAGTTTGACGAGGACAACATGTTTTGTTTAAGTTACATTAACTGGGGCCAATATTTCCTAATTGCATTACCAGGAGAAACATTCACGGCATTACTCGTACCATGGAAAACCTCCCCAAGTCCAGCGTTCGATTTGCTTTAATCACTGGAGAACAGGAAACATACCAGGATTGCCTCGTCTTATCAAGTTTTAAATGTGTTAACTGGTTTTAAATCTATGAAATAATCTCCCTTATTAAATGACAAAGTTAGTCTTGTTAAGAGGATCGGCATTTATGGCTATATCCATTTATTTCTCAAAATGAAAACATACAGATACCTTTGGCTGCTTGCTGGAGAGGGAAGCCCATCATGCATAATGTGGACCCTTTTACATACGGGTTTCAGAAAAGTTCCACCGGAAAAAAAAAAAATACCAAACCCCACCCCAAAAGATGGTGGAAAAACAATTATATCGAGTCCAGAAGAATGTAAAAGTGATATCCAGGTAATAAGACCATTTCATAAAACAACCTTTCGGGGCTTTTTGCATCTTTTTAGGCATTCACACCCACATGACCAGAGACAGTTACTCCCAAGAGCCCACAGCATGGGAGTAACTCGTAGCAAAGTTTTTGAAAATGCTTCACTATATAAAGACATGGGGGAAGGGGCCTTTACGGACTGAAGTCAGAGTTCACTCTGACAGCATATAAAACATATGGCCCGAAGCTCTGTGAGATGTCTGTGTCTGAAATGCTGGCGGAGCTTAATAAAATATCAACGAGGAATAGTTTAATTTTACAGCATTAGGCACCGAGGCAGTAATTTGAGTGGGGCGAGCTGTATTTTAATACATCAAAGTATACTATACTACAGGGAAGCTGATATATTTTTTAAAAACATACGTTCTCTGTTCAGAATTACGTGACTCAAAAACTTTCCTTTCTGAAGGAGGATAAGCAGAAAACAGGCACAGTCTCCTGAGAGCTACCTGTCTTACTTTTTAAACTATGGCCATATCGCAAACGTTAGCTGATCCTTTCCCAGGCAAGTGTGTTTGACTCGGGGTGTGGAGTTGGGGATGAAGCCCAGAAGCCCGCGGGGGTGAGGGGTGCCTGTCCTCGGAAGGCCAGCTGTCTGCTGGGATGGCTGTTAGTTCGCCTCTATCCCCTCTGTCCTCTGCCCTGGCTATCTGCTCACACCTGAGTGCTGGCATTCTTTCCTCTGCAGTGGGATCTAGAATTCCTTAGTGTAAAGGAGTGGCTGTCCCACTTCTGCTTTCTTCCAGGACAAGCTCTCTCTTGAGTCTGGATGTTCTAAAGCAAGTGTGGCCAAGGGGCTTTGTGAGCATTGCTGTCCAAATACTCGCTCGGGTGGAGGGGCAGGAGCAGGTCCATGAAATGCCATGCTTCTTCTGCTACCGGTCTGCAGATCAAAGGGATTTCTCCCCTTCCTGCCCAGCAGTGAAGAGAGAGTGGGCCCGCGGGGATGACTTCTGAACAGGAGGGCAGCCATGACAAATATGTCCGAGATCTGACTGATAGCGCTATTCTGGGGATGGACCAGATTAGTGCTAACTCCATGCACAGAGTACCCTGCTTTCCTCACCTCCGGCGCCAGGCCCCTCTCCCCAGCCCGTAGCCACAGCCTACCCAGGCAGCCTCTCCTCTCAGTGGGCCTTGGCCCCGAGAAGCAATGGGCAATGCAGACCAAGCAGGGCAAACTTCTTACTGGGTAGGGATAGGAGGATTATTTCTGTGTTGTCAGAGCTGTTTCTTTTGGAGCCCTTTGTTCTTCCTCCTGATGCAGGGGGGAGGGGCTGGGAAAAATAAATGACCAAAAAAAAAAAGTGTCATTAAAAGCCTCTGAAGACAGGCCAATGTGGGTTCAAGTCCAGCTCCACTGCTTTTACAGACTTCACCTCAACCTATGCAGTGACTCCACCTTACCAAGATTCAGTTTTTTTTTTTAATCAGTAAAAATATAGAAAGTCATGGAATGGCGGAGGAATTACATGATTGTCTGTAGGCGGAGTGTCCATGTCTGTGACTTTTGGAGTTTTCTGAGTTGTAGACATCTCAACTGGCCTGAGCAGTCAGGGGCTTACTGTGGCAGTCAGTGCAATTGATTTCTAGACAGAGGAGGAACTAAACAAAGAACAAGCTTCTGATTAACAGTGCCCCATCACTCCAAATAGGACAGAAGCAGAGAAAGAAATGGAGGAACTAGATTCAGTGTCTTCTTGGTACCAAGTTGCTGCCTGACATTTGTTACCCTTTTGAATTGACTTGTTCAGATTGGACACTTTATTTACCTAAATCTAGGGATATGCATGGGGACAGCATCAGTGAGATAACCCTTCTGAGACTCATGGCTGACCCACCATTCCAGCAAACCCTTGGCAGTCACAGGGCCTTTAAGGGGGGCTGTCCATGTACCCTGACTGGAAGATGCAATGCCGGGGCCATCTCCTGACTTTTTTGATCATATTTCTACCGTAAGCCATGGATTTCCTGTGCAAATGCACAGACAACAACTTAACTCCTTTTTTAATCTGCCCACCCTAAAATTTTGTGCCTCAAATTTTAAGATCATCTTTAAAAATACAAAATTAATTACTACTTCTTGCGAATGCTCACCGCTTATGAGCAATGTACAGGAAGGAAAGTTCTGTTCTACCAACATGGCCTCAGAGCTTCAGCGGGGCTGACTGTTGACTTGTCAGGACATTATTATTATTATTATTATTATTATTATTATTATTATTATTATTATTATTATTATTATAAAAATCTACTGTGTTTAGATAAGGAGAAAACATCAAGTTTATATTAAGATGTTGGAGTTAGGAGGTAGGTGGGTTCAGTCAATAGCTTCTTAGGATATGAGCCAAGGTCTCTCTCAGCAAAATGTCACTTTCCTTTGTATTCCATACTGATTAGTCAGATTTACAAATGTCAGGATCAGCAACTAGGATAGTGTTTGCAGTTGGCCATAGTTTTCTGCCTCAAGCACTGGGCTGGAAAGGCCTCCACAGGACCGTGGGGGAGGCAGCCTGGGCGACAAAGCAGGTAACTGTGGCATGCAAGCACTTACTTGCTTGGTCTGCTGGTATCACATTCACACTAACACAAACACAAATGCACAGCAGGGAAAGTTCTGTTCTACCAACATGGCCTCAGAAGCCCAGTGGGGCTGACCGTTGACTCCTCAGGACTCAAGCACCTGTGTCAGGAGGAGGACACCTCCATTCTGCCGCCCCCCAGGCAAGCGCAAAATGGGTTAGCCACGGCGGCAACGTGTAAGTAAAATCTCAAAATTTGCTGAACGAGTACTGAGATTTTGTAAATGTTCCTCTCCTCCTCTTCCAAGGAAGTACAGAGAGGAAGCCAAATACCCTTCTCTAGAGATGGTAGATGGTGGAGCTGCCCAAGGACACCACTGTGCAGCGCCAGCACCCCAAGTACATTACAGGGCCCTAACCCCGAGCAATATTCTTGCAAAGGAATGCATGTGAGAGACAGATAAAGCTTTTCAATATGAACATAATTATAGTGGAAGATGGGGAGGTGGGTGGAGGAGGTCAACAACCAGCTTCTCTTCTCCTGTGTCTGCTTGCCTGAGCTCCCCTTCGCTCTCTATGCAGTAGCCATGCATGTGTCTCAGTAGCTCCCAGGGCACCGTGCCATCTCTCTTGCCTCTCAGCCATACCCATGCCATGTTTTTTCCTAGAATGGCTCTTGTCTCTTCCTCTCCTTGCTGTACATTCCAGTCCATCCCTAAGGTTGTAGCCTGACTAGAACATCCCTCGGGATGTTTGCCCCAAGCTCCCAGGACCAAAGTCTCCTGACTGCAGTCTCTTAGAGTATCGTGTACCTCCTCTCTTAGCAATGTTCAGAGTTGTTGCTTGTCATCTATTTGTGTGGTTATCTCCTTGCTGGACTTAGGGGCTCCTTGGAGTGATTTCATGTGTATAATATCCCCAAATAGAGTTTTCTGTGTAAGGAATACTCAAAAGATGCCATCTTAATAAAGAAATCACACACAACAGACTCTACATCAGACTTTCAGAGAGCTCTCCATCTGAGGCGATAAGATAGGAGTTAAGAATGAGCATCCCCCTATACACTCTTCTTTATAGGAGGGAGCAGTTGCCTTCCAGAGACAGTTAAAGCACCAATAAAGAGACGTATGCAAGTGTTTCTGAAGTAAACACCTACACTGCCCATTCTCAGGCAGATTTAACCATCTTAGGTCTTCATCGCACACAGCAGCATCGCGCAGCTGCATCTCCAAATGCCTTTGTGGTAGGAGCAACTTGGGGCCATGGAGCGAAACATATAAACATCAGCTGTAGAAGTGGAAAGCAGTACACTGAGTTTATTTTCTCCTTGGCCCTCATTAGATTCACAAATGAAATGTTGACAACACATGAAGGAGCCTGCTTGTTGAACACAAATGTTTCCACTCCTATCAACCTCGAAACTCTGATAGTCATGCTTCATGATGAAAGCTAAACAGCCCTGGGGAAATGACTACATGCTCTCTCTAATTACGCCAGGATGGGGAAAAGGGCCGCCTCTTATCCAATAATGGGCTAACTGGAGGAGAGATTGGTCAGGCACCTGTAAAAACAGCACTAGCACATAGTAGGTGATCGAAAGTGGGCTCTTTGGATTAACTGAAAGGATGAGACAGTGCCATTGCTTCAGAATGGGAAATTGCCCATTACACAGCTGGATGGCGTCCAGATCAACTCAGGACCTTTATTTTGCTAGCAAAAGTCCCACATGAAGATTATAGTCATGTGGCACCGGCAACCAACCTTCTTTTGTTTGTGGAATTATTTTGATGACAAGCAGAGATATGTGGAACACAAGTTAGACTGTAAACGGTTCTAGACAAATACGAATACATATGGATGCTTTAAAATATGAAAATATAGTGAACTTTTGCCACACAAGCAAAATGCTCCTTTGCATGTAACTGAGTTGTTTTGTTCCAAACACATCTGCACATCCGAACAGTGCAAGTAGATGTTGCCTTAGTGCCTTATCAATACATGTCATTCAGACACAGTAACAGAGCAGACACTAATGTATATTGCTATATGCAAAGGTAATTTTTGCTCAGATTGTTATATACAAAAATTACTTATACCCTTTCCCACAAATCTGTCACTTGGGTTCCTTTGTACACCTGATAGAATTGAGGGTCAGAGAGGTCGAAATCACCTCTTCAAGGTCACAGGGCCTGTAAATGTGGGCGGTGGCTTTTGAACCCATATGGTTTCACTCCAGATTCCATGCCTTTAACAGGGACACCATTCTAAAAGGAAGTGGTTGGACAAATGAAAACTGACATATTGAAAAGGATTCCTGCCTGAGACAATTGTTTTCCAGGATATTTTCAAGTGACAGATATCAAAAAGCTAACATAGAGCAAATCTTAAAGCAAAGCACAGGTTGATTCTTGCATCACACAAAGCTATAACTTAAAAATATGAAAAACACATTGACAACTGTTCTAGAAACTGGACTATCATGTTATAATAAAAGCACAAAAGCAAATAAAAATTCACCAAGAAGAACTGCACAAAATGCTCATTTTATGTGTAACATGAGTAAACAATCAAACATGAACATGAATTTGATTCCAATTTATATTCTTGGGGCAGGGACAAATGCAGCCAATCAAAAGATGTAAGTGAAACAACGTGTCAGTGTGAGGCCTTGGCCAGGCTTCCCAAGCTGCCATGTTTCTTGATCCCTTTGTTTCTTTCATTACTTTATATCAACCAACATCTGTCTATGTTTATTCCACCAGCTGCATGAGCTCACTAATTACCTTTAATCATATTTATCTGAAATGCATCTTTATCTTCACATACGTCTTGGTTGCAAGCAAACCAAGTGCTAGAAGGCTGAGGTTGGGAGGACTTGGAATGGGAAGCCTGCAGTTCCTCTAACCCTGACAGCACAATGTGGACCAGTGACAACAACAAAAGCACGTACGCCTGCCTCTGCCTCCATTCAAGTCCCTCAGCAAGGTTCTGGTTCTATGGCTTGGTTCGGGAGAAGAGTTGGACAGTATCAGCATCAAACAAAATCATGTGCCGTCTTCTCTTGGCGGTAACAAGATGACAAGACAGTCAACACTGACAGTGATGCAATACATAGGAGTTTCTGGTGAGCTCTTTGAAGGTCAGGAACCAGCATGATGGGTCGTTCTTAGTTCCCATAGCACCCAGCTCAGACCTGGGCTCCATGGACAAGTGGCCACTGTTTACTCTTAGCTTTAGGGAGATTAGAGGCTCACATTTTCTATCCACCACTCCACTAATTTTATTTCAATCAACTACTCCACTAATTTTATCAGACCTCTCAAGACCAAGTAAAGGGAGATTAAATTCTACAGAGTCATATGAAGTAAATGAGATGGCATTAGGAAGTTCTTGAACCTGAATTTTGCCAAAAGTCAAGGAAGATTGAGGAGATACAGATGTCCTTCTTTCTGTCTTGCTTTCACACAAGGTGGCCTTGATTCTCCACTGAATGGTTCAAAAGGAAACGGTTATCTTCTGAGTTAGCTAGAACCTTCAGAGAACTAAATTGTATCTTCCTGTCTAAAATAATGGATTATATGGGATAAAAAGACCTTAAGAAAGTCTCTTTGATAAATGGTGCAGACACAATTGAACAGCCATCTGGAAAAGTATGAAACTAGACCATTATCTTACACCATACCCCCAAATTAAAATCAAACCATGAAATACACAGAAGAAAACATAGATGATAAGCTCCTTGACATAATCCTTAAAGAGTTCTTTGGGGATTTGACTCCATCAGCAAGGGAAACAAAAGCAAAAATAAACAAAATGGGACTATATCAAATTAATAAGCTTTTGTATAGTGAAAGAAACCATCATCAAAAAGAAAATGCAATCTACTGAATGCAGAAGATATGTTCACATCATACATATGACAAGGCGTTCATAGCCTATATATAAAAAGAACTCATACAACTCCATGGTAACAAAAACGAAGAACCCAATTGAAAAAAATGAGCAGAGGATCTGAATAGACATTTCTCCAAAGAAGACACATGGATGGCCAATGGGCACATGAAAAGATGTTCATCATCACTATTACCAGGGAAATGCCAATCAAAACCACAATGAGTTATCACCTCACACAAAAGTATAAAAAAACAACAAGTATTAGTGAGGATGTAGGGAGGAAGGAATCCTTGTACATTGTTGATGGGAATGTAAACTGGTGAAGCCACTATGGGAAACAGTATGAAGGGTCCTCAAAAAATTAGGGCTAGAAATACCACATGATCAGTGATTCCACTCCTGGGTATTTATCTGAAGAGGATGAAAACATTATTCTGAAAAGATATATGCACTCCTTTGTTCACTGTAGCATTGTTTATAACAGCCAAGATATGGAAACAATCTAGATGCCTATCGACGGATGGATGGATGAAGATGTGGTGCAGATACACAACGGGATGCTGCTCAGTTATTCAAAAACAAAGATGAAATCTTGCCATTTCAACAGTGTGGATGGATCTTGAGGATATTATGCTAAGTAAGTCAGATGGAGAAAGACAAATAGCATATGATTTCACTCATATGTGGAAGATAAAGAAACAAAGCATGTGAATACACAAAACAAAAACAAACTCTTAGACAAGAACAGATTTGTGGTTACCAGAGGGGCAGGGGCCATGGGTGAGTGAATCAAGTAGAAGGAGTCAGTTATAAGATGGTGGATGAAAACTAGACTTTTGTTTAGTGGTACAAACAGATGTCAAAATAGAAAGTTAGGCACCTGAACAATATATCATGATATAAACCAATGTTTCTTCAATAAAAATGAAATAAAAAGACAACTTAGGACATAAGATACATACAACTAGATTCTCTGAATGCTGTACCTGGCATGGGAGATGTTGCACAAATCACTTCTCTATGACTAAATTTTCTCTCATTCATTTATTCAACATTCAATATTTATTTAATAAATATAGTAGGTGATGCCATAAAAACTATGGAAAGAAATAAAAAAAGATCATCTTAAACTTATATATTAGTGTCACCTTTAATGCAAATAAAATGTGGAGGCAGGGCCTCCCTCGTGATGCAAGGGGTTAAGCACAGCACTGTGAAGCTATCCACAGCCTCTGCAGCAAGAGTTCGATCCCCAGCCAGGAAGCTAACACACAGCCAGGAAGCTAACAGGAGAGGTCAGCAGACCTCTCCTGTCTCACCCACTGCTCCCCTCAGCAGTATATTTCAGTCTGCCTGTTCTGTTCCACACTCTCTCTGATGAGTCCTCTCACCCCCGGCAACTCTGTTCTTGTATGCATAAATAAATAAATCTTTTTAAAAAAGAGTGAAAAAAAATAAAATGTGGAGGCAGATTCTGCTAATGCTCTCCAACAACAACTCTTTTTCCAAGGCACACACCCAAACTACATTTCTCAGTTTCCCTTGCTGATAATTATTAGGGTTAGTGATTTAATTCTGGCCAAAGAAACGTAAATGGCAGTGATAAGTACCATCTCCAGCCTGGCCCATGTCTGATCCTCATCTTCTTGTCCCATCAGCCAAGTGGTATTGAGGACTCTGAGAACCAAGGTTGAAGAAGCCAGGGTCCTTGAAGGACATCATGAAGTTTGCCCCACCCCCCCCTTCAACCTGAATTAGACTGTGATAAGAGTAACTTATCTAAAATTGTGATAAAATAGAGATTTGGGAGGTTATGTGTTATAGCAGTTACATTGCTTTACCTGATACAAACCATTAGCAAAATCTGACCCATTGTAAGCATGAAAGAAGTGGATACACATTTGCCATTTTTAACCATATTCCTAGTGCTCTTGCTATGCTTTACAAGACCAAATTGAAAAGGATAAGAGAAAGAGAAAAGAAAGGAAGGAAGAAAGGGGGGAAGAAAGGAAATAATGGTGAGGTTTTAAAAGTAACTTTATGAATTTCATAACTGGGTGCCATTTGGATCATCCATGATTCCTAGGGGGGATATTTTCCAAATGCCAAATTTCCTCCATAATCAATTAAGTGAAATTTCTGTGTGGATTTGTGGTGCCCAGGGCATCCTCCCTGGGTGCCTCCCCCCACATCAGATACTGTAGCACCTGACTTGGATGGGGGCCCACTGATGGGGAAGAGGGTGGACTTTCCCATGATAGCCCCAAAGCAAACATTAAAATGGAAGAAATGTACCAATGCATTTTAAGGCCCAGTCACATGTGCAGATCACTTGGCAGAGAAAACAGATGTTATCTTTGGGGCTAATCCTCATGGAGTGGAAGGTGAGCTCTGGAGATGCTGTGTTTACACTAAGCAGCCTCCTGTCACTAAAGCAGAAGCCATCTCAAATATTCCAATAAATGAAGTATTAGTCCCTATTACTTGCTACTTATCAAAAGTTATCTCTCCGCTTAAATTACAGATGTTATGCATGTTTGTTGTAGCAAGTTCGATATGCAAAGGTATATAGAGAAAAAGTTGATTTTCCTTTTTTCTTCTTAAATTACTCCTAACCCCCTGGGTAATCAGAATTATCAGTTCGGTAGCTGCCTTTCCCCACTTATTCAGGGTTACGCCAACTAACACACTAAAAGGCTAATCCTTCCATCTTTGACTTTTTCCCAACATAAATGAGGTTATACAATATACATTCCTATTCATATTGCCTTGTTTAACCTAAAAATTCATTATGACTATCCTCCCACGCTTAGACATAACTTATGCTTTAAAAAAATTATATTACCTGGGAGAAAAAAAATATTATTTATTTGCTGGATTTCAAGACATCAATTTTAAATGTTGAGTTTTTTTTTTTTTTTTTGAGGGATGGGGAATGTTCAATATAACACTTTATATTAGTAAATATTCTAAAATAAAATGGGAAAAGCACCTAGGCAATATGCATAAACTAGGAAATTCTGGAAATCTCAGTGTGAAGTAGTATCAGTATTATTCTGAGGGTGGACCAGAAGCAGATACTGTGTAGGAGACAGGACTTTTGAGCAGGGATCTTGGTGCCTGGGGCCCTCAGAGTGGAGGCTTCCCTCTAGGGAGAGGCATGGCTGGCTGACACTGGCATCTGCCCTGGCTACTCTTCATGCACAGTTATCTTGCACTTCTGGGATCTGGGACGAGGGGGGAGGGAGAGAAGGTGCTGCAGGCATTAGAATGCAGAGCACACACGTCCCTTTGTTCTCCGGTCCAGGTCAAATGGAATAAATCACTCAGACTTGCAGCAAAGGTCCTTCCATCTGGGAGCTTTCCACTCCTGGACTCTTCCACTTCTGGGGTGCTCTGCCCATGTTTTTGTCACAAGTCAGAGGCAGCACGAGCACAATAGAACCAAAGGCCCTTTGGACAATAAGCCACTGCTCCGAAACCTATCAGCTGTGGGTGTTCTCTGGATATGCCTAGGGAGCAGCCAGCCCAAGAATACATACTGCTCATAGGCTACTTCACTTTCAATTGCTTGCTGCATCCAATCTGTGCTTCCATGTCCTATGAGGTACACTGTCTGCATCTACATATGGGGAAGCTGAGGTTCAGAGTCTGTGGTCTGTCCAGGAACACAGCCATGTGCCCTTGCCTATAGGTAGCTTCCCAGGTGCTGTCCTGGCCTCCTGCATCAGCTGTGCTGTCTATAGACTCAACATTTTCAGACCTAAGTCCATGAGCTCTGGACCCTCATTGGATCCTGCAGGACAAAGCTAAGTAGTTCTGCTACCCCAAAGAGACACTCAAATTGTTTGACTGTCCAAGTCCCTCTGAAGTCTGTAAGTAATGAACTCTCAAGTCCACTCAAGCATTCTGATCAGAATGACGAGGTTTTAGACACATGAGGGTCTCAAAGATCATCCTTCCTAGTCCCCTCAATTTACAAATGAGAGGACATGGTGGTGGATATGTCAGACTGGACAGTATGAGTTTGGGTGGCTGACAGTTGCGGGAGGTGAGGAGGGCCCAGGTGACAGTGACAGAAATGGCTAGAGAATGGGGTGGCTAGAGCAGGTTTTGAAAGCTGGCCTGTGGGCCAATCCAGTCCTCCACTTGTTTTTGTAAATAGATTTTTAATGGCATTCAGGCAAGCCCCATTATTCAGAGTTTGTTTGTGGCTGGTTTTGTGCTATATCAGAGTTGAGTAGTGACAGTATAGCCTTGGACACCTAAATATTTACTACCTGACCTGTTACCAGGTTTCGGGGTCCTTGGTTCTTGACTATGGTCATGAAAGAACTCAAAGCCACATCTGGGCAAAGCAAAGCAAAGTTCATTTAGAGACAGTACACCCAGGAAGAGATCCAGCCTGGCAGAGTCCATGGAAAAACAATTAAGAGGAAAGGTAGGGTATTCCTGGCTTAAATGGGGTACAGGAGCTGCTCACTCCATTCTTTTTGGGGTTTACTACACAGATGCTCTTCTTGGTTTATCAGTTCAGGCAGACTGAAGGGGCATGGCCAAAGGGGGAAAGGGCTGCCCAAAAGCAGGTTGAGATACTCACAATCTAATTTTTTTTAAAGTTTTATTTATTTATACAAAAACTGGGGCACAGTTCAGAGGCTTGGGAGGGTGAGAGAATTCACCAGAGACAGAGTGGGGAGCAGAACAGGCAGACGGACCAAAGACAGTGCTGAGGGGAGCAGCGGGCGAGGCAGGCGAGGTCTGCCACGCCATATGGGACTCTCCCTGGCCGGCCGGGAATTGAACCCGCATTGCAGAGGCTGCAGACAGCTTCACAGGGCACTGCTCAACCTACTGCGCCACTGGAGAGTTCCTACAATCTGATTTTTCAGCTTCATTCACAAGGAGCCTCTTCCCTCTGCACACTGTAGTGGTGTGAAAGGCCAGGCTTCCATGTCTTTTGTCAGACCTCCCTCCTGCCTATCAAGTCAAGGTTGCTGTTTGAGAGCCAGCAGCTTGGCAGTCCTGGAAGGCATTCCCACAGGTAATTGAGACACTTACTAAGTAAGACCCTACGTGCCATGCCATGTGTTGCTTTATTTACTAATCCTCAGACCAATCTTACGGAGCAAGCATGACAGTTACCCCCGTGGTAGAGAAGACATGAGGCTTCCCCTGGGCAAGTCACTTACTCGGAAACATAGGGCTGGTGAATGGCGAGACTGCGTGCCATCTGATTCCAAAGCCCACACTCACCTGCTCTTTCGTGCTGCCTGGGACCAGGGGTTCCACGACATGGCGCCTTAAGGAAAGCATGGTTTTAACCTTAGATGTAGTCACTGTGGGCATGTGGAACATTTTGGTGTGTGGAGGGGCAGCTCCAGGCATTGAAACCCTACCTCAGAAAATGGCAGGGGATTTGCAAAAAGAAACGTTCCAATCCCTGGTGGGAAAGTTCCCAACAGCTTCAATTAGAGAACAGTCACAGTTCATTGACGCCTGATGCTCACAGGGGCGGCTTTAGAGCTTTATATGTGAAAAATGAGGAAGGGGCCAAACTTCAGCATCAGGGAAACGATGAAAGATGGAGAAGTATTTCCAAAGTCACGCACACCGAAAGGTCAATTCAACGGGGGGTGGAGAGGGAGCCGGGGAGAAACAAGGAAGCAGCTGAGGAGTATTTGTGGCACCAGGGAGAAGAGGTTGTGATGTCCACTAAAGGAAACCATGGCTATGAATTTCAGAGCATCAAGACCCTGTCAACACAGCTAATCCCCACGGATGTTGGCTGAATAAGCCTTCGGTGACCAAATGAGCACATTGTGGAAACTGTGTCAGCCTCCAGCAGGCCAATTTGTCCTCATATTACATGCTCTACTGGCTCTGGTGCTAGACCCCTGGACCAAGATGCATGTGCAGCACCCCCAACCCGATGCGGGTTGACACGGCATGGTTAATAAGTCAACAGAATTCAGAAGCCACGGCCGGATTAAGAAGGCAGTTTTATTTTGGTGCCTGGGACTTCAAGCAGATTAAATAATCAAAAAGACTGAGCCATCGGGGTCATGTTTGAATGCTACAGCTGTTCACTGAGGTTTGACAAACATTCTTTCTGTGACTCGTCCTCTGAATGGGGACGGCAGAGATGATCTTGGGAAGGCCGATGTGTTAAGAAAGAAGAGGGGGCACAATCAAAAGAGCCTCTTATGGAAAACAATCCCAGCCAGATGGGGACGGAGGAAGGACTGCTTAAATAATTGGTCTCCTGAAAGCAGCGACTGTTTTCTGAATTGAAGAAAAGCACAAGCAGGATTCAGAGAAAGTGAATGAAAAGCTGGGCACCGACCTTGCCATGCCCTCCATTTGCTGCTCTGCGAGTAAGTAAAGGTAGCTGCCGCTTCAGTGCGCAGGCCTGTGGTGATGCCGTCATGAAAGATGAGATGTGATTGTGCGATATATCTCAAAATGGGTATATGTGGGGTCCTATTTTCAAGTTGTTATTCTCAGAAGACTAAACAGATGTAGGAGTGACTCTGGCAGGGGCATTTCTGTCTGTGCCATGTGGGATGCAGGGGTGGGGGTAGGCGCAAATTTACCCAGCCAGGATGGAGATATGCAGTTAGCATATCGCAGGTCATTTTATAGAAACACAGTACTTCAAGCTGGAGCTCATAGATCATTCCCCTTGGGGGTTCGGTAGTGGGAGCAAAGAAAGAATGAACAAACTAGCTAATAGTCTCAGAAAAACAAGTCTTTCATTAATAGATTAGTGGATTCTGTGGAAAATGTATTTTGAGATTTAAGATTTGATTTCCTGCAGCTAATTAATGCTTAAGACACAGTTAAAAGTACAGGGTGTCACCTCATCTCTGATGGTGAGACATTGCGGCTTTTAAAAAAGTCACTTAGGTTGTTTGCAAAATTATAAAAAGGAAAACAGGCTCTGCTCTTACATATTTTGGAAGAGGGAGGGGAATATGATGTTTTCCATCTCTTCAGCTAAATAATCTGAGCAGAATCTCCCTCAGAAGGCTCTCCAACATCTTTCTTATAGTTATAAAGCACTGTTCACAGACGCAGAGAATTCAAGGGACCCAGGAAAACAGGCTCCAGTGCACTTGACAGTCACACTGTAAATTTCCTTAGTTACAGCCCCAAACAAACAAACAAACGCACAAAGAAACTCTTTTAAGAGCTTTCTTTATGACTGAATAACTATCTAGAGTCCGAACTATTATTTGTGTGGCCTTGTGAATTCCTCTTCCAATTTAACAAAATGTCCTTGACAGATGTTTGCCACATTTGGAAATTCAAGTCTCAGGAAAAAAGAAGGGAGTGAGCTAACTACTCTAGAAAAGGGTTCAGCAGTGTGTAAATATAAACTCAGCATCTTCCCTGTGCCCTGCCGGAGGCTCTTGTTGATTCTGGAGACTCTATCCCACATCTCCATAGGGTCAGGGAAGTCTGGGCAGGGATGTTTTTTGCCGCATCATTTGTAACGCAGGGAAACTGCAACAATGCAAATGCCAGCGAGAGAGAGGCTAACCTATCTTGCATGGTCTCCCCTCGGAATATTCTACAGCCCTTCAAAGGAATAAATGGGCTCTCCTCATATCCCTATGGCTACATCAGTTTTGAGTGATTACAGTAGACTGTGAAATAAAACATGCTTATGCTTATATTTAATTACTTTAAAAAAACACTAAGAATAGTATGGTATGTATGCATAAATAGTATGGTATGTATGGTATGTATGCTTAACAGTCATTAAGCAGGTAAGAACCGTGAGAGATTCTGGAAGCAGACTGCCTAAGTTAAAATCATCACTCCACTGCTTATTACCTGTGTGACCTTAGGCAAATGGTTTAGCTTCCCTGTGCCTCAGTTTCCTCACTTTTAAAATGGTGATAATAGAACTAGACTTATAAGGCTATAAGGATTTAATAAAGTAACATGAAGTTTAATTAATATGCCCATTGATTAATATGTATATTAAGTATGTGGCACTTAGATTGGTGTCTGGCTCAAATACATGGTTGTTAGAGTTGTTATTATTGTGTTGATTTTAAAAGGCCTAGAGGGATCTTTCAGTAATGGGACAGGGGAGAAGAGTTTGTGGCAGAAAATGTGACTTGGGTGCTACTCAAAGGAGTGCAACTGTACTAGTAATACCTTGTCTTTCTGAGTTAAAAGAACAAAGAGATGAAAGAGACAACAAACTATGAATGATAAACTTAATTTTGTTATAGGCATGTGGGCATTGAAATTTATTATATTATTAATAGGTCTTTTCTATGTTTCTGAAATCTCTCAAAAAAATAGGAGTAGAGATAATCATCACTCCTGGGACCACTACACCTGTAACGATGGACCTCAATATGCAGGAATGCTTCACACCTGTTCTACCCAACAGGGTAACCACAAGCACCATATAACTATTTAATTTAAAATGAATTAAAATTAGGGGCAAATGAAAATTCAGTTCCTTTGTGCAACTGTCCCATTTCAGGGTCATTGCAGATCCCATTGCAGCTCTTAAACCTAACCCAGAACTCCTTGCATTCCCTGGAAAGTAGAGTTTTCCATTCCCTCCCGCAACGGAAGGAGCTTGATCTGTCATCAAAACAACCTAAGTCACCTTCCCACATCCCTGGGTGAAACCTGGAGCCACACAGAGATGATGGCTACATTAGTGAACAGCAGATACAGGGCATAGAATATTTTCGCCACCACAGAGAGCTCTGTTGGACAGCACTGATCTTAAGCATACTTTAACCCATGTGACTCACTGAACTTAGCATCACACTTCTAAACTTTCAGCCCAGATAATTCTGCCACACCCTACAAAGGGCACATGTCTCCAAAAAGATTTTTTTCACCTTTCTATCTGATATCCTTCAATCTTGTCTTCTACTGAGAAAGCATCTTTTCTAGGGCTTCTGACCATAGTTGGCAGAGTTTGCCTTATTTATTGACACTAGAGATGCACCCAGTTCAGCCGGTTCTACCTAAGATGGTGAATAATGGAAACTCTTCTGGGTTGCAGAGAGAGAGGTTGGCTCCAAATCACAATACCAGTGGACCCAACGGGGAACAAATACAAGCATCGTGTACAGAGTGACTCTTATCCTGATCTCTTCCTGTTTGTCACAGGGGAAATGCTCCTGCTCGCAAGTGGGATTTTCCTGCTCCAGGTGGCGTGTGGCTGCCCAGAGAGATGCCACTGTCACTTGTCGTCCAGGTCTGTGGACTGCAGCCGGCAGGGCCTGGTTGAAATCCCTTCTGACCTGCCTCCTCAGACACAAACGCTGCTCTTACAAGATAACCAGATACACCAACTTCCTGCGTTTGCATTTAGGTCAGTGCCACAGCTCACCGCCTTGAACTTGTACAACAACTCCCTCTCACATCTGGCTCCTGGAGTGTTCCATGGACTTCGGCAGCTGCAGGTCTTAAACCTAACCCAGAACTCTTTGCATTCCCTGGAAAGTAGAGTTTTCCATTCCCTCCCACAATTGAAGGAGCTTGATCTGTCATCAAACAACCTAAGTCACCTTCCCACATCCCTGGGAGGACCCTGGAAGAACCTAACTGTATTTGCAGTTCAGCAAAACCAGCTTCAGCAGCTTGATCGAGCCCTCCTAGAATCCATGCCCAGGGTGAGGCTTTTATTTCTTAAGGACAACCTCTGGAAATGCAATTGCCACTTGCTCGGTCTTAAACTCTGGCTGGAGAAATTTATCTATAAAGGTCAGTAATGTCTATTTGGAAACTGCCATCTGTGTCTTACCAGTCTAGGATGGACTGCATCTGTTCTCTGTATTAGAAGGAATGCTGGGGAGTGTGCAGGGGCCGGGGTAAGCTTTTTCACATTGATGTCATTTCATGGTATGGCAAGAGGCAAGTGAGTCATTTGGGGGTGTTTAAATTCAGGTTTTTAAATTCATCTACAAATATGATTCATAGAGATAACTTCCCGCCTTTTTAATTAACAAAAAACAACAAGTTATCTATAGACCCTTAAGGAGGAGGGGAATTCAATTGCTACCCAATAGCCTCTCAACTTCAAAGTGGCACCAAGTGCCAATTTTCAGTGAGATGGAAGCAGGGCATGGCTATCTCTCCTGGGGACCTTTCCTACTCTTTGTCTGCTTCTATCCTTTTGACAGCTATCCCTGTCTGTTTTAGCAAATACCACTGTCACTGAAATTGGACGCAATATTTCCTCCTCTCTAAAGTCACATGCTATTTCTTTAATCAGGTATCAAAAACAAAGCGAGAGATCCTAGAATCTGAAAAATGAGGGGCCCTGAAAATCACCCTAGGTTCAGTAAACCAGCCCAACAGTGAAATCCAGCCCACCTGCTGGTTTTGTAAATAAATTTTCATTGGAACTTACCCACGTCCATTTATTATGTCTTGTCTGTGGCTGCTTTTTGCTATAAGGGTAAAGTTGAAAAGCTGAAACAGACTGTATGGCAAAGCTTAAAATATTTACTATCTGGTCCTTTACAGAAAAGTTTTCCAACCCTTTCTAACTTAATGCCAGCCACTTATCAATGGGAAACAGAGGCCCAGAGAGGCTTAATGATATATCCAAGGTCATAGAGTAGAAGCACAGACAGGACAGATTGGCTTCTGAATCTTGGGCCTGTTTTCTATTTTCTATATCACAGCACTTCTTTCCTCCTGACTTTCAGGCATCATTCATTCCTTCATTTCTATATTTGAGTGCCACTTATGGTTCTAGGCACTGAGCAAAAATCAGTAACAGAAACAATCCCTGCCATCACAGAGGTTACATTCTGATAGTAGAAACAGATTAAACAAGATAACAACTATTCATTCTCCGATAAAAATTAATGCTAGAAGAAGGGGAGAGGGTGGGGGCAAGGGTCTGCTTTAGAGAGGATGGGCAGGGAAGGGCTTCTCCATGAAAGTGACATGGGTGAGCAGAAAGTGAACAATGAGGAGAGAGAATAGGGGGGAAAGACAGCATGTCAAGGGCCTGACCAGGGAGTAAGATAGGTTTGACCGAGGGACAAAAAAGAGATAAACAAGTGGCCAGAACAGAGAAAGGGAACCAGAGAGCAAGGATAAGGCAACACAAGTACTCGGGGCCAGGTCATGCCAGAACAGGCAGTGCAGGCTGAGATGCTCAAATTTGATTTTAGGTAAGATGGAAATCTCTGGAAGAATTTCAGTCAGGGGAACAAAATAATCAGATTAAAAGGTCACTCTGGTGACTCCAGGGAGAGCAGAACGAAGGCTGCAGGAGCAGGAGAATGAGGGAGAATGTGATTTTAGTCACCTGGGGAGGGGATGCTAGTGGCCCAAACTGGGTGGTGAGAAGTGATCTACTCGGGGCTAATGTGGAACATCAATCTGACAGAAAGTGCTGGTTGGTCGTAGTTGGACATGAAGAAAATAGAGTTATTGAAGGGAAATGCAATTTTGTTTGGTTTTGTAGGAAGAACCAGATAAATGGTGATGCCAATAGCTGATAAGGGGCAGACTGGGTGATGAGGGAAGTGGGTGAATACTTGTGGGAGGTGCAGAAGCCAAGGGTTCAATTCTGGGTGTTTCAGGTGTGAGGTACTCACTATAATCCCAGGGGGCGCTATTGAGTTGGTGGAAGTGTGACTGAACATATAACTCAGGGAGATGTCAGAACTACCAACATGAATTAGGGAGGCAGTAGGACTGGATGGTCTCAGCAATTACATAGAAGGAAGTGGGTCAAAGTACCAGTGAATTCAAATATACAGTATTGAACTCAACAATACAAGAGCAAATAGTATTACCCCCAACCAGCTCATGTTCGAGTTGACCTTCAACTGGAGACATAATATGGCAAGTCTTTCTTACAGAGGTTGCAAGTAAAACTGTTGGCATCTAGAGGTGAGGTAGCAAATGTGTTCCAGACTAAATGGCAAGTGTAAGCCACATCATCACAGAAAGACAGTTTTCATCAAACTAGAACATTTCTTGGGTCTCCCTGATGGCGCAAGGGGTTAAGTCTCAGCACTATCAAGCTATCTGCAGCCACTGCAGCACAAGTTCGATCCCCGGGCAGGGAGCTACCCACATGGCACAGCAGACCTCTCCTGTCTCACTCACTGCTCCCCTCAGCAGTGTATTTCAGTCAGTCTGGTGAATCCTGTCTCTGGTGAATCCTCTCATCCCTCCACCTCTGGCCTGTACCCCAGTTCTTGGATGCATAAATAAAATATTTTTTTTTTAAGGAAAAAAAGAACATTTCTTGACAAAACTAGTTCTCATATGAAGACACTAGAATCAACACAGGGCTGGAGCTTCCTCTTGCTGATGAATGCGCCTCACAGGCTCTCGATGTCACCAGGTGGAAGAGTCAAGTCAGGGAGTTCATAGGGCCCTTCTGATCTCACATCCCCAGACACAGCCCACATGCCCGCCTGGCAGAGCTGGTGTACATAGGCAGTAGTGTTTTTCAGGAGAAAGGTAACACTGGCTTGGGATAACAATTCCTCAGTGTCCCAATGTAACTAGAAAAAACTGATGGATGTGAAATGTGGAGACAATCTACTTGATGTATTGAATAAAGGAAATAAGGGATCTGATATTTGCCAAGACCTAATTTAGAAAAAATCCTTAACATGTGAACTCTAAGGTCACACCAAATGGCAATAAAATGCGTGGGGGATCAAGCAGGTGGTTTTGTGGCCTGAAGTGGTGTTCATTGGTTCCGCTGGCCGACTCAGTCAGGTGGCCTCTGTCTGACCACAGAGGGTGGAGACATTTAGCCTTCCTGTGGGAAAATTGTGCTTTGGTGAGGACCTGATAATGTCTCCTCCACAAAACATGCAATTAATTTGGTAACTACTAGTCCTCTCTCTGTTCATATGTAAACAAATCATCTATGCTAATATCTAAGGGTATTAAACATTTACTCTGCTTAGGCATTGTGCTAAATACTTGACATACTTTATCCAACTGCTCCTCAGGGAAATCTTTTGAGGTGAATTTCATTATTATCCCCTTCTCCCACTTTCCAGATGAGAAAGCAAAGGCACAGAATGGTCAAGTAATTTGCTCAGGGTCACACAGCTCAGTAATGGTGAGACTCAAGATTTGAAATCAATTTCTTCTAAGACAGCAGTTAAGAACAACTACTGGCCAATGGGGAGAAATAAGTGCTGGGCAAGCTGGAGCATCTTGTGTTGTCAGCTTCCATGAAGCCAGAGGGAGTGGGATCCT
Source organism: Talpa europaea (assembly GCF_964194135.1). NCBI lineage: Eukaryota > Metazoa > Chordata > Mammalia > Eulipotyphla > Talpidae > Talpa > Talpa europaea. The sequence goes on from NC_140078.1 coordinate 66,848,708, forward strand.
CAGGCAGTCATCAGCAGATTTGCCTCCCGGGTCATGGCTGCAGAGACTGTGGTAGAGAGGTAGGTGGGAGGTGAATTCTAACTGAGGATGAGGCTGTACTGGAGGCCATGGAGCCAGGCCCCCACCAGGCCCCAGCCTCTAGCCTGTGTATTTCCTTTGCTCTGGGTCCTGAGGCCATGCTTCTCACCCTAATATTAAGCAGCAGGAAGCTTGGGATAGGAGAAAAATGATGCAGCATTTGGGTGAACCAACCCAGTCCGGGTACAAGTAGGCTGATGGAGTTGCCCTTTCCATGGCAGGCAGAATTTCTTCCCCTGGCAGAAGCCTCAGTCTTTGTTGTCTGGGTTGCCTTCTGCTCAAGGCCCCATGCTGCATTTCTGTATTTTTGCCTTAACAACAACCCCACAGGCAGAGATATGAAGTGTTTCCATGAGACAGGGGTCTTTAGTCACAGCACAGCCCACTGTCGACTTGGATTCATCCAGAGCAGCCACACTGTACTTTTGGTCTCACACATCTCAGTAAAGTAGACAAATTCCTCCTTCTGTTTTACTGAGATTCTTGCTTCTGGGGATGTATTAAGAAGCCAGCACCAGGAGGGGCCCAAAGAAACTGTGGAAATAGGTGACTCAGTTTCAACTAGTGGCAGGAAAAGGGTGTGGGTTGAATTGAACCATATCCACTAACCCAGGGGTGCCCTGGGAGACTGCAAAATGGTCCCATTTACTAATAGGGTCATGTAGGCCTTGGTTTAGAAGGCTCAGATAGAATGAATCTGAGACTATTTATAAAATGCTCAAGTGCTATCTTGATATAATTTCATAATTCTATGGTATATACAAAGGATCTCCAATCTAGCTTGGCTAAGAATAGTGCCAGAATCCACAATTGTCTCGGGGGGTGGTGTTTTCGGCAGCAGGGGTTACCTAAGTTACAGGTCATGGGAGTGGGAGGATCTTGTCAAAGGTCTTTATTGAGGATCATGTGTGAACTCCATTGACTTCAGAATGTTCCCAAGAGGAGGACATAGAGGGAGATAGCAAATGTAGGGAATGAAAACTAGGATCAAGGAGGGCTGGTTTGGATTTTGGTGCATCCATCTATTTCTTCTGTGTGTGTGTGTGTGTGTGTGTGTGTGTGTTTCAAGTTTATTTATTTATGCATAGAAGAACTGGGGTACAGGCCAGAGGTCCAGAGGGTGATAGGATTCACCAGAGACAGAGTGGGGAACAGAAAGGGTGGATTAACTGAAATGCATTGCTGAAGGGAGCAGTGGGCGAGACAGGAGAGGTCTGCTGCACCATGTGGGTCACCTCCCTGGCCGGGGATAGAACTCATGCTACAGCAGGTGCAGATAGCTTCATCATGCTGAGACTTAACCCCATGCACCACCAGGGAGGCCCTGACCTGGGAGATTTTGGACAAGAATGACTTATTACAGTGGAGTTGTGAGGACTTATCTAAGAGTTTTGTTAAATGTCAAGTCAGAAGAAAATATGATGCTTGTATGGCAAAACATTTTTTGTTTATTTGCTTGAAGTTAGTGGTCAAACTAAACCAGAACAGATTCTACTATCCCAGAGCTCTTTCTAGAAAAGATTTATTAGGTATTCACTTCCCTCCTGACCCCTCCACCCCAAACAGCAGTCGTCTACATACCTGAAGAAATCAATCACCTTATAGAGAATGGAAACGGGGTCTAATAGCTCATTGGAAAGTTTGGTACTTGAAGTAGTAAATGTTTAGAGGCCTGAGGAGACACATTAATTGTACTTAATCCCACAAACTATAATATCACTTGTCAAATCTTCAGACACACACAACACTCAAAAGACCATTCCACCTCCCCATTTGGCTTCACTGAAGTGTTCGTAGACACATAAGGTTTTTGTAATTAGCACATAACATCGCAACAGTGGACACTTGTTGTTGTTGTTGTGTGTGTGTGTGTTTTTTTTTAGTTTAGTTTAGATTTCCAGTGGGAATCAGGCACAATAGATTTATTGTCTGGTGGGGTTCATTAGGGTTGTGAGTGGCAGGAAAGTTGTTGGCAACAGCACCTCAGGTTGGCCTCCAGTGCCCCGTCTCATCAGCTTTTGCATTGTTTTCCCCCCAGCATTTATAAGGTAAAGGTAACCTGACTTCTAATGAATGCTTGGTCATACATAATTGCCAATTTTGTGTGTGGCATTTTTAGCATTGAGCCAATTTAAAAAATCTAAAATCATAAAATATGGTTGTTAAGTTCTTTGACTCCAGAAAAAAAAAAATAAGGTGCTTTATAAATTCCATCTGCCTGTGTGTTTGCAGGCTGAGGATTTGGGAACTCAGTTGTATCTGGCTCTGTTATCATCTGCTGCTTTTGTCTTTTCAAGGGGGAGTAATGGACGGTGTCATCTGCGTGTCACCAGATTCCTGGACGGGAAAGGACCTCCTTCAAATCCCTCACGAGCTGTACCAGCCCTGCCCTTTTGCTTCCCCAAACCTGGAGTCCTCAGGGGGCCTACAACCAGGCTCCTCCCCCCAGGCTGTCCCAGGGCTCCCTGACAGTCACTCGGAATGTCAGCTCAATCCCAAAGCGAGGCCGGCCAACCTTCGTCACGCTGTGGCCACTGTTGTCATTACGGGGGTCGTGTGTGGGGTCGTGTGTCTAATGATGCTGGCCTCCACCATTTATGGCTGCACCTACGCGGCCCTTACAGCCCAGGGCCACAGAGGACCCCTGGCTCCACCCAGTGAGCCAGCAAAGACAGAAGGGAAAAGGCTATTTGACAGTTCACCAGCCTGAGAGCTTTCATCTAAAATAGGAATAATCATTTCAGGGCAGAAGAGCATGCCCGAGTACAGCTGAAGTTCACTGTCACTGCCTCGTTGTGCTTTCTGCGAGATGAAAAAGAACAAAAACAAAAGATGAGTCTTTAAAAAAATATTCCTGGGAAGAAATTCATGTTGAGACTCTTAAAATACCATAGATGAAATAGAGATACTTGTGCTCTGTGCCTGAGAAGTTATTGCAACTTTTCTATGTGGGGGAAGATGCCATGTCTTTCAGGTACTTTTCTTGAATTAAGTTGCTTTTACAGAGCAACAGAAACTCAAACACACGTGCCAGTCAGCATTCCTGGGAGCTTTATGGTCCACTGGAAAACTGCCCGATTTTGAGTGCCTGGGAAGAGACTGGTGATCTTACCCGTGGGGCACTGAATGCCTCTATAATTCAAATTCATGCTAGATCGGTGATACTTTTAGATGTTGTGTATGTTATATATTTAATGGGAGCGTCTGTTGGTTGGGAATTTCGGAGCTTGCCACAAGAGTCAGATTATATTTAATTTTCTAAATCAGAAAACCATTTGGGGCTTTCTAGGCCACAGAGGAAGAGGAGGGTTCCATGTCTGGATAATGGGACTCAGACCCAGAGTCTGGGGAAGTTTTCTGATGCAAAGGTAAATAACATATAAACAAACACAATGAGGATGGGGAGCCAGAATTCAGGGCAGATACTACCAAAAGGCCATATCCACCAGGCGATTGCAGCCTTCCATTTATAACTCTCACAGCAGGAATGAATTTAGGGTGGGCTGAGAGCGAGATAATGGCTTGTGTGGCTCTGTATCTCCATACATAGTGCACAGAGTCACGGGCCTGTACAGCCACACCCACACATAAACATACTCGGAGCAATCAGTTTACCCACTAATGAAACGCAGCCGTGGCAGGGTGGAAGCCAGCAGCTGTTGACCACCACCCAGATTGTCTACTCAACACTCTGGGATAGGAAGTAAGAAGGAAGCCTGAAGAGAGCAGGAATTACCAAGAGACTCGAGATATGCAGCAGCAGCCATCCTGAACATTATTTAGGCGGTGGTTTGAAAAAATCAGGTGTGGCTTGTTTTACTCTGCAGACACGGTCCTGAAGACTTGCATGCAAAGTGAATTTTTGTAAATTGAATCATCATTTTAATGCAGTAGGGGAGCTTGCTATTTAAAGGAACCTTTCATGGAATCTTTCTATAATGGCAATAATTGGCTCCAGATTTACGCATTTATAAATTTGCATTTTCTCATGCTAGGTTTTCTTAAAGTGGAATCTACCTGCTCTCTCTCATGATGAGCCACCACATATTTAGTCACCTATTAGTATTAAAATCATTTTACAGAGAGGAGTTAAAGAGTTGTTAAAAGCAGTGAATAGCAAATACAGGGCAAGCTGTCTCTCCAGAGGCCTTGACAGACATCGCTAATCAATCCCAGCTCTCCTCCCAGCTGAGCCCCCATGAACCACAGATGCCTTCTTAAGACAGCACTGTAGGCAACCAGAACTAATCAATTGGAATTGGTTCAAAGGATAAAACACATTTGCCATTCAGGGTACTGGCTCTACATTCACTCCTTTAGGCCATGTAAAAACTGGTTGCGATCCTAAATCAGTAGTCCCTTCCCTAACCTGGAATGTGAATGGGAGGTCCAGAAATGCAGGGGTGCTTTGTCTCCCTGTCTGATGTGGCCTGTGCCTTTCCCAGCAGTGGAGACCCAGAGGAACCTACCAGAGCCCATCTTGTAAATACACATACGGAGAACCCCAAATCCCCACAGAGGCCATCTATAGCTGCCACAGCTCTTCTTTACTTGTGTAGGCCTCTGCATTCCCCCCAACCACCCCCATCCCAGGCTAAAGATCTGCCACCTTTTTAGAGCAGCAATTTTGCTACATGATTTTTCTGGGGAAAGAAGCTTAAGCTTTGATGGTAATCCCCCTACCCCAACCTGAATATTAAAATAAAGTTATTTATGCTGAAAAGAAGATTGGAAATTTCACATGCATTTTAAGATCTAAAAGACCCTAGTGAAAGCTGGTTTGTATGGCCTTCATTCCAGGCCCTGGTACCTCCTTTTTAAGATGCCGTATTACTTCAGTGGGCAAGGCTGGTCTCCCATCTAAGGACTGGTTATTTTCTAGGTGAAAAATTCTTTCTTTCCCTTCTCCTGGACTGTGAGTCCTGGCCAAAAAAGCAATGTAAGAGAGGAAATTGAGAAGATCTTTTTATATGTCGTCCCTGTTTCCCCTAACGTTTCCAGAGTTTGCACTGCATACCATGCATGGTGAGAGGTGTTTTCATGAGCATTCGTCATGTCATCCTGGAAACGACCCTGGGAGATAGTTTGAACAGATATTACATAAGCTGGGAATGACTCTGGCCAATAACGCATGCTTCTTCTCACGGCTGTGATTTAAGACTGCAAGTGCACGCTGCTCTGCCAGAGATTTGGTGACACTTCAGGTCAACCCTGACCCCCTGCCCACAGTGATTACATGAGAGAGCTTTCAATACACCGCAGAAAACCCTGAACTTGGCGAGCATCCTCATTCGTCAACACCCATGTCCTATTAGATTTCTAAGTACAGATGATAACTCAGGCAAATGGATTTCTGCTTTATGAGTAGTGTTTAAAGAAATGATTAAAATGATGCATGCATATATTCAGATTCCTATCTTTTGCCTACAGTCACCACAAACAGCAATTGGCAATGAAAATAATTACCCTGAAACATCAACAGCCTCTCAGAACAGAAAAAAATACATAAATCAAATTGTTTAGATGAACAAATGCAGAGTTATCATTTGTTAATACGAGAAATGAAATGTTTTAACTGTAAAAAACATTGCAGATGAAAGACCCAATTTGCAGGGTATTCTGTGAGAACCACAAATTATCTTTCACAACCACTACAGCTCATAAGGGGTAATTTGCAAACGCCTCATAGATTATTTTCAGCTGTTTATTGCTGCTGTCATATTCATAGATTTCCCTATAAAAAATGTCTTTTCCATCATAAGAGCCTGGCTACATTGTGAATAAAATCACGTTTGGTATTGTTTCTGAGAAACCATCTAAAATAATAGTTTTTTCATCATATTTAGTGGAATAGTATGACTGTAAACTGGTGATTTTTGCTTTGCTAGAGGGCAGAAATTCATGGTAGTGGGACCCAACAGATGCTGTAGCTCTCTGAAGTGAGGCATATAAGGGTGTTGGGGTGATGGCGTGAGGAAAAGAGGTTGTGGAGAAAGAAAACTAGTGTTAAACCTGTATCTGAGAAGCTTTTCAAATTAAGGCAAATATCCCTGACCCTTTGGAAAGACTCTTAAGCTTAAGATGATAAAATGCCAATGGTCAGCTGGGGCTTTATTTTTCATAACAAAATCTCAAGTCTGAAAAGTGACTCATGTAATTTCCTCCAGAAGATTCTTGAAAATTAAATCTCATTGCCTGAATTAACCAAGTTAACCCAGAAACAAGAAACTCTTGTCTTAGATCCTAAATGGGGAAGTGGATAAATTTCTAAAATAATTTTTCTGTGACATATTAACATAATTATAAAACAACTGTTAGAAACCTGTAACTTTCTATTGCAAATCAGGAACAGCTATTTCCAGTTTGGCCATGCCCACTGGTGTACCAGCAAATGGTATTCCAACCCTACATGGGCTCACTGGCTTGTGGTTTATATGCACAATATCAGGAGCCATCCTGTTTTTCCTTTTGATGAAAATGATTTATTTTTTAAAGCTCAAATTGGAGTGAGTTCTCAAAGAAACCTCGTCCCATTCAGAGGAGCACTTAATAATGCACCACTCTCCTTTCAGATTCTGAGCTGACTAGTCATATCTCCTTTCCTCCCTAATAACACTGAATAGTCATTTGGACAGAAAGGATGTTATCCAGTTACAAAAGCCTATCAAGAAAACCCAGAAAAAGGGATCTCCCTGGTGGTGCAAGGGGTTAAGACACAGCACTAGAAACCTATCCTCAGCCACTGCAGCACAAGGTCAATCCCCGGTCAGGAAGGTGACCCACATGGTGCAGCAGACCTCTCTTGACTCACCCGCTGCTCCCCTCAGGAGTGTATTTCAGTCAGTCTGCCTATTCTGTTCCCCACTCTGTCTCTGGTGAATCTTTTCACCCCCAACCCCTCTGGCCTGTACCCTAGTTCTTGTATGCATAAATAAATAAATCTTAAAAAAAAAAGAAAACCCAGAATATTGGGAGCTGGGATGAGCCTTGAAGAGCCTTTAGTCTAAGGATAGCTGTACCTACCTACCCACTTTAAACACTGCCTGTAGATCAAAGCAAACTTATCCGCTGAGTCCAGCCTCAAAATCTTTTTAAATCTGTGTTCTAGGTACCTAATACTGATCAGCTGAAACTGGCATTTACATATCCTATATTTTGGGTTTCTAAAGATACTTAACTCCTACAATACCTCCAATTAAGACCTTGCTTTTTTAATTCATTAGAGAGAAGATTCTCATATGATAAGAACAGATATACTTTTTATTGCTAATTCTTTCCAAAAAATGAACACCAGAACACTTATCTAGGGTAAGTAATCAGACTAGCAGCAGCAGCTGGAGGTGGCATCCCCTTACCAACCTGCAATGTCCCACTAAATGGAAGACATCTAGAAGCTAACGTTTGTCTCAGAGCTGTATATATCAATTAGCCTCCCATCTTACGCTGCCCAAGGAGATCTCTAAAATCAACAGTGGGGGACATTCAAGGAGAAGCCATTTACCCTGTTCATTGGTAAATACTCCATATTTTCATAATGATTAAAATTAAGAAAGCAACCTAATATGGAGCACCCAAAAAAGTACTGGAAGAAAAATAAAGCCAATGATGTTCTGATACAGAAAAGATACAGAAAAAAAGATACAGAAAAAACAGGAAAGATTAATTTTAAAACATATCTTGATACAATTTTTAAAGTTTCTGGTTGTATGTGGTGTACATTATACACCCTCACATTCAATACATTATACATCCTCACATTCCAGTAGCAAAATCATATCCTCTGGCTAAGTTCAGTGTTTACGAGGCAAGGAAGTAAACAGTTGCAGTAGGCAGGTGCTTCAAGTGACATGGCAATGAATAAGGACATGGGAAAGTAAATTACTGCAAATCAAAAAATAATGAATCTTCATAGTAAACAAGTAAATACAAGTAGATAAGTAAATAAATGATAAATGAATATAATCTACCATAGTCATCATCACAAACACATAAGACATACTGCAACACACTGAATCAGTGATATAAAACACATACTAGAGAATACTCATTCCCAAATACAAAAGAGGAATAAAGGGAGGAAAACAATATAATATGATAGAAATGGAAAAACAATAGTAAAGAGAACAATAGGATAACGAATTTGCAAATAAATAGATTAGAACACATTAAGCAGAAAGAAAAAATATGAAAATCCATCTTCCCAAGCTAAAGAAAAACCCAAGTTATATAGATCAAGCAAGGCTTACTATTGTAAAACAGAATAATGAAAAAGCATCAAAAGTTAGTCTAGGGTCCTCCCTGGTGGCACAAGGGGTTAAGCACTGCACTATGAAGCAATCCACAGCCACTGCAGCACAAGTTCAATCCCCAGCCAGCCAGGGAGCAACCCACATGGCGAAGCAGACCTCTCCTGTCTCATCTGCCGCTCCCCTCAGCAGTGTGATTCAGTCAGTCTGCCTGTTTTGCTCCCCACTCTGTCTCTGGTAGATCCTCTCACCCCCTGCATCTCTGGCCTGTACCTCAGCTCTTGTATGCATAAATAAATAAATCTTTAAAAAAAAAAGTTAGTCTAGGTTAGTAACTGGCACATACATGTCTCAACCAGTATAAATTAGAGAAAAATAATTAAATGAATCAAATAGCTTCTGGTAAAATTTAAGCAAAAAATTATAATCTAAAAGCAAAGACAACTAAAATATAAGAATAAACCAAAATAAGGTTACAATACTGAGACATGCAGAAGCTCAGCGAGCATGATACCTATGCATTGCTTCTGAAGAAAAATAACTCAAGATTTTTACTTTAATTGATCTGAGGAATGAATTATAAAAAGAAAGAGGGAAGAAAATGTGGAGGAAGAATGTGAGAATTCAAAAATGTGTAATTCATGGCATTAAAGTAGCAGTGTTAAGCACTAAAATCAGTTAAAGCCAGAGCTAAGTCTCAATGGTTTTGTTATTATGGTTACAAACAATGCAAAGTTAATAATTTAGCAAAATTTTCAGCAACTGCTGCATGCCAGGATTTTTTTTTTTAAGAATCAGAAATCAAGGAGAGAACAAAAAACACAAAGTGCATGCACTGTTGAACTTAAAATCTAACAGAGGGAGAAGATAAATGTAAATTACATCAAGAGTGAAGGGCACAGAACGCTGGAAATATAGAGAGGAAGAGGTTCTATTTTAAATATAGTGATCAGGAAAGATTGCTCTGAGAAAATTTTGAACAGACATTAGAGGAAACGATGGGGAAAGTGGTGAAGATATCTGGAGATAGATAGTCCCACAGAGGTGTAACCAGGTACACAGGTCCTGAGACAGGAGTAAACTTGATGTATTGAAAGAACAACAAAAAGGCAGTGTGGCTGCGGTTGACTGGGCCAAATGGGAGTAGAAGGAGGCGAGGTTAGAGGGTAACTAGGAATCAAATCATGTTGGACCTTATAGGTTGTAGCAGGAGGCTTTCACGGTGATTTTCAATGATTCTCACCTCCTAAGATGCATGCTGTATTCAGCTATCTCTCCTTGAAGGTGTGCTGGAGCTAGTGACTTGTTCCTAACAAACAGGATATACAAAAGTGATAGGATAGCATTTCCAAGATTAAGTTACAAAATAGCTCTGGCTAGCATTTTGCTCATCCTCTCTGGCTTATTCTGATGGGGGTCAAATACACTGTGAACTGACCAATGGAGACAGCAAGGAAATATGGGAAGCCTCTAGCCAACAACAAGGAAATGAATCCTCCTAATGAGATGATGAGAGAATGTGAAGCATTTTGTCTCCCTGTCGAGCCTTCAGAAGAGACCACAGCCCTCAAAAGACACTTTAATTGCAGCCTCAACAGAGACTCTGGCCCAGCACCTTCACTGCAGCCTTTGCGGGATGAGCCACAGGACCCAGCTAAACTTCACCCAGATTCCTGACTCCCAGAAACTATAAGATAGTAAATACTGAATATTGGTAGCTTTAGGCAGTTAAGTCTTGGCATAATTTGTTATGCAGCAACAGGGAACTTATACATGAACCATTGTGGGTATTTTGGCTTTAACTCTAAGTAAATTGGGAAGTCAATAGAGAGTTTTGAGTAGAGGACTGACATGCCATTACTTATTTTTTAACATGATCATTGTGGTTCTTATATAGAATAGATTGAGTTTGGAGGTGGTTTAGAGCAGGGAAATTAATTGGAAGAGCACTATAACAATCCCGGGGAGAAGTGATGGTGGGCTGGCCCACTGGGATGCAGTGAGGTAACGAGACGTGGTCAGAATCTGTGCATAATTTGAAAGAAGAACAACACATAGATTGGATGTGGGAGTGGACAGAAAGAGTCAAAAATGACCTCAAGATCCTTATCTGAACAGTTAAGAAAATGATATTTTTGAGATAATTAAGAATTCAAATACTGAGAAGGAAATAGGTAATTAGAAATTGTTATTACTAGGTGTGGTAATGCTATTTTTATATTAAGATGCAGAGAAATCCTATCCTTTGGAGATGTACCCCAAAATGTTTATTAATGAAATAATTTGATGACTATGATCTGATTTAAAGCCACATGGGTGAGGTGGAAATGAATTGGCTTGTTCAAGGGTGCAATGGCTGTGGGTTGATACCTACTGGGGTTGGGTGAAGGATGCATGAATTTTCTTTTTTATTTTCTGGGTATATTCACTTCTATCCATAATAAATTTCAAAAAATAGAATGACTCCAAGTTTGTGGATGAATATCTTCATAACTAACATTACCTAGACTAGCATGACTAGGAAAGTAGAATAGAGAGGGGGGATGTGAGTAAAACCAGAACTTCAGTCTGGAATCCATTGAATTTGATAGGTTTATTTGAGAAGGAGTAGAGACACTGGGTAATCAAGAGCTAGACAAGTTATGAGTGGTCTGGATTGGGAATCACCAACTCACAGATGATATTTAAGCTTTAAGAATGGAGAGAAGGCATAGGAGAGACCACTGAGGCCCTTTATCATTTACATTCAGGGACTGGAATCAGCAAAGACCCAGGCAGGCTAAGCCCTGGGGTAGTAAACTAAGTAAAGGGATATTTCAGGGAGAATCTAATCAACAGGGCCAAGTACCACTGATGCACTCAGAAAAATGAACATCTAAATTTTAATTTTGGATTTGATTATATGGATGCTATTGGTAACCCTGATGAGAAATACTTCCCTGTGGATAAAAATGACTGTAGCGGAATGCAGAGACAATGGAAGAGAAGTGGGAAGGGCATAAAAAATTAACATAACAAATGAAATAATTTAAGAACAAAAATAATTGTGGCTTAAAAACATGACCATATCATAAAAAATCTGGAAGTTGGTGGAAGTCCAGTGAAATGAAAATATATACAATAATCATACACTACATTTCCATTCTGAAAGTTCTTTTTTTTTTAAAGATTTATTTATTTATTTATACAAGCACTGGGTATAGTCAGAAGCGCAGGAGGGTGAGAGAATTCACCAGAGCCAGAGCGGGGAACAGAACAGGCAGACTGACGAGAAATACACTGCTGAGGGGAGCAGCGGATGGCAGGAGAGGTCTGCGCGCCATGTGGGACCCTCGCTGATGGCTGGGGATAGAACCGGCGCTGCAGAGGCTGCAGGCAGCTTTGCAGCCCAGTGCTCAACCACTGTGCCACCAGGGGAGGCCCCATTCTGAAAGTTCTTGTTTAGTTTAAAGACAAGTGTACACCCCTAACCCCTACCCCTACCCCTACATCCACTCCACACTGCCCCCAACCTGAGCCTGGTCACCTGTAATTTGACCTTGAAGTTAGAGTGATATTCAGATACCAATCCTGACATCATGCAGGTCTTCTCAATCAGAAGAGAACCCAGGGGGCTCTTGGTGAGTGAAAACTCTGGGAGGTAGTGGGAATAAAGAACCTTTGATCAGCACTGTCCCTTTCCCACCACGGACTGGTCAAAGCATTTTCCATGGGTGAAAGTCCACCAACTAACTGTCAATATGTTTAAGTTCCTGCTAAAGACTCTGCTCATGCCCATCCCTTTCTTCCCAGGGAGGGGAAACCATGTCAGCTCATTTATCCTCTGGGGGCCTTCACTTAGCATGAGTCATATATATTCTAGTCTTAACTGAGATCAAAATCCCAACAAGGTCACTTGGAGATTTGCCTGGATAAAGGCAGCTAAATAAATCCCCAAATCTCTCATGAGCAATGCTGAAAAAAAAAAAAATCCCAGAAACTGTTTTCCACCAAAGCATGTGAGGGCATTTCCAATGCTCGACCAAGCATTATGTTGATTACAGTGTTCAGAGGTTTATAAACTAGGGGAAGATTAAGCAAATCACTGTCTTGACTGACAATGAGAGCATATATTTTTAGAAAGCTTAGCATCTCTGATTGGGATTTCTGTGTAACCTTATGTACAAAAACATTAGGCACAACTGATGGATAACTCCATATATGCAGGTCTCTGTCTTCTTCTACTCACAAAGTATCTCATTTAAATACCCACTTCATTTTTTTTTTTGAATAAGTGAGAGAAAAAAGTATTTTTTTTAAACAGACAGTGACATATTTTCATCAAAAGCAGGGCTTGGACAAAGTTTTTCTGTAAAGGAATAGTCAGTATATATTTTTGATATTGTTGTCCATATAGTCATTATCCAGCTGCTTGCTTATGCCATTTTAGCAGGAAGAGGCATGCTGTATTCAATAAAACATCACTGACAAAAAGAGGAGATAAGATCTTCTATCTAGACAAGTATCTGATGAGGTAGTTAAATCCAGAATATATAAAGAAATCATATCTCAACAACATGAAGGTTAATAATCTAAATATGAGCAAAAAATCTGAATAGACATTTCTCAAACTAAAATATGCAAGTGGCCAATAAACATATACAAAGAAGTTCAGCATAATTAGTCATTAGGGAAATACAAATTACTTCACACCCCCAGGATAGGTAAAATTAAAACAAAAAAAAGACATCTATAAGTGTTGATGAAGATGTAGAAAAATTAAAACATTGGTGTTGGTAGGATCATAAAATGTTGTAGTCACTTTGGAAAATAGTTTAGCAATTCTTCAGACATGGCGTTAACATATGACCTGACAATGTAACTCGTAGGTCTCTACCCAAAAGAAATGAAAACATCTATCTGCACAAAAACTTGCACATAAGTGTTCACATCACCATTATTAATAGATAAAAAGTGGGTAATACCCAAATGTCTCTTCCCTCAATTGATGAATGAATGAAATGTATATACACACATGGAATATTATTTGGCAATCAAAAAGGTTTTGACACATGCTAAAACATGTTTCCAAGGACAACCTAGGAAACACTGAGCTGAGTGAAAGAGGCTGATCACAGAAGGTCACAAATTGTATGATTTTATTTATCTGCAATATTCAGAATAGAAAGTCCACAAAGACAGAAAGTAGATTAGTGGTTTCCTGAGGAGGAGGGAGTGGAATATCAAGAATATGTGTTTGTGAGTTTGGGGGGGATTTGGGGGAGGACGTTGCAATTGTTCTAAAATGAGATTGTGATGATGGTTGTACAACTCCATCCATATATTAAAGCCCAAGAACCGAATTTTACGACAGAAATGTATCTCAACAAAACTACAAAAATCAAACAAGCAACAGCCTAGAATTGTGGGATGTAGTTTGCCAATTTCTATTCCAAGGCATAGGAGAGTTTCCTTTTTATCATAAAACACGTCAAGATACTATAATGGCATTCCCTATGCAACTTTTCATAGAGAATAGCACATGAGAATAAGCATTGTGCAATGAGTGGTAGTAAGGGTGACACAGTCATTCTTAACAATAATAGCAATAATTTAGCAACAAACCATTATTGAGTGCTTACCTGTAAGCACTGACCAAACACTATTTATTTTCTCATTTAATTCTCCCACCAGGAACCCCTCAAACCCAGACTGTTTCCATTATTGGTTAAATCCTTCCTTTCTGTGGTGATGAACCAAATCTCCATGTTTGAAAATAAGCTATTTGCAATCTGATCTAAGTATCACTCAATCTCACTTTACAAATGTGAAAACTAAAGTCAAGAGTGGGAGGGGGAAGGACCCTGCACTCACTCATAAAGTCTTGGTCTGCCTTGTCTTTAATATCCAAATCCCATTGGGACCCCAAAAAGAGGGGTTTTAACTTGCCCATTCAAAACCTGGAAGACAGGTATGAAAAACTGTTACCCCAAAATGTAGCTGCTGATTTTCAGGTGTAGGATGTGTTGGAACTTATGACAAGGTTTATAAAGAGACAGTGACTCTTGGAAGTGAGTGTCCTGGAGTGTTAGCAAAGAGGATCCAGTTTCTCAAAACTCTGGGCTATTTTTATTCCTGGAGCAATAATCCTCAATGTGCTGCTGTCACAGCTATTGTGGCGTCCAGAGCAGCTGTTCCTCTGGCCAGCTCCAACTCAAATTCTATTGCAGACTTGAAATACGCCATGATTGGTAGCTACAGAAATGGATTCTTTCTATAAAGTTTGCTGTTGTTAATCCTACTGGCTTAGACCTCCTTTCACCCCTGCATTGCACTCATTTGTCATCTTAAAAAACAAGCACCATACACATGAAAAGCCCCACTTCATAGCTGACATTTAAATTTGCCTTGGGTTTCCCACCTTCTCCCCAGCCATCTGCTGTGCCTTTTATTGTTTTTTAAAGATTTATTTATTTATTTATACAAGAATGGTGGGGAACAGGCCAGATCTGCGGGATGGTGAGAGGATTCACCAGAGACAGAGCGGGGAACAGAACAGGCAGACCAACGAAATACACTGCTGAGGGGAGCAGCGGGCAGGACAGGAGAGGTCTGCTGCACTATGTGGGACCCTGGCCGGCCAGCATTGAACCTGCACTGCAGAGGCTGCGGTCAGTTCACAGTGCTGCGCTCAACCGCCTGTGCCACCAGGGGAGGCCCTGCTGTGCCTTTAGATCCTAGTAATATCCCTAAACCTGACACATTCAAGTTTCAGAGTGCCCACCTGGAACATGGACACAAAGGTATGTGGGATCTTGTTTAAAGATTCTATGGGAGGGCCTCCCTGGTGGTGCAGGGGTTAGACCCTGTGCTATCAAGCTATCACCAGCCACAGCAGCACGAGTTCCATCCCTGACCTGGGAGCTGACCCTCACGGTGCAACAGACCTCTCTTGCTTGGCCCGGTGCTCCCCTCAGCAGTGTATTTCAGTAGATCTGCCTGTTCTGCTCCCCACTCTGTCTCTGGTGATTCCT
Source organism: Talpa europaea (assembly GCF_964194135.1). Lineage (NCBI taxonomy): Eukaryota > Metazoa > Chordata > Mammalia > Eulipotyphla > Talpidae > Talpa > Talpa europaea. The sequence continues at coordinate 66,864,045 of NC_140078.1, forward strand.
CTCACCCGCACCCCCCCTACCCGCACCTCTGGCTTACAGCCCAGTTCTTGTATGCATAAATAAATAAATCGTATATATATATATAAAAGATTCTATGGGAATTTCATTCCCGCTGCCAGGAATGCTTTTCCCACAGATCTTTGTTGCATCTCACCATTCAGATTGCTGTTCATGTTTTCTCTTTAAGGAGACTTTCCCTGAGCACCTCTCCCCCAAATTTGGAGAGGCAGCACCCTGACACACAGCCTGGCACACACAAGCAAGTACATGAGGCCACTGCCAACCACACTTCATCTATTGTCTCTAGGGCATTTACCACTGCTAGAGTTTCCCTCTCTCCTCCCTTCATTCTTGCTTTCTTTACTCAGCTCTAACAATGTAGGTTGGTTAGCTGCATTATTCCAGACATTGTAGTGAAATCATAGACTCCAAATATGTGCAATCCCACCAAAGGATTGTTGTTAGCAGAATGTTTGCCTATGACATTTTCACTCAACTCTAATGAAGGGTCTCTATTAAATAGTACACTCATATTAAATCACACACACCTGACAAGCACTAATGGTTAATGATTTTAATCAATCTCTTTCCTTATTAGCTAGTTAAAGTGAGAACTGTATGCTAGTGTCAAACATTCCTGTTCATTATCTTGCTCAGAATTATGCAAATGAGGACCACATCACCTGCATTTTCAAACTTTTACCTGTGAATGGGTCAAATATGGTCTATGTTCCTTCTAAAGGAGTAAATTAAGAGATCAGAGCCTCCCCAAAATTTACTCAAAATCAAGGAATGTTACTCTTATACCAGCAAATTTTTGATATGTAAATCATATGTTAAGAAACTGCTTCTATAAGAAACTGTTGCCTCTAATGTCTATAATCTATTTCTTTCTGCTGCTGGTCAGATTGGCTGTTCTAAGCATCAAGTTAGATGTGTGGACCTCAGAAAAGACATCTGCTGATGCATAGATAACCAGTAAGCCACACTGTCACCATTAGGAGGGGACACTAAATGGTTTTTTAATCCCTTAAAATATTAATATTGGTCTGCATCATATTATTATGGTGTCAAAAGCTATTTTGCTTCTGAGAGTTTCAGAGTTTCACTTAAGTACTACTGTCTGGTCTAAGTACACTTTGAAAGCTTATTAAGTACCTACATATAACAGGTGAAGAGAAAGTCTTTCTTCCTTGAGCAATTTATTTGGCCAATGTCTTTGACAAATTTACTACATGTCAGCCCTTGTACTTTGCATTAGAAATAAAAAGATAATTATGATGGCCTTTCCCTTGGAGAATTTATAATTTATTTAAGAAATAAAACTGGAACATTTTTAGAAGAAATTTTAGTTTCTGGTATGCTATAATTTACATTTTAATGCAAATGCAAATAATTCAGAGTATATTATCTATTATTTTAAAAATCCAGACTCTGAACTCTTAAAAAAAAGTGAGGAGAGGGGCCTCCCTAGTGGTGCAAGGGGTTAAGCACAGCACTGTGAAGCTATCTATAGCCACTACAGCACTAGCTCAATTCCTGGCCAGCCAGGGAGCTACCCACATGGTGCAGCAGACCTCTCCTGTCTTGCCTGCTGCTCCTCTCAGCAGTTATTTCAGTCAGTCCTCCTGTTCTGCTCCCCACTCTGTCTCTGGTGAATCCTCTCACCTTCTGCACCTCTGGCCTGTACCCACTTCTTGTGTGTATAAATAAATAGATAAATATTTTACAAAATAAAAAAAAGTGAGCAAATATATTTTGTATTGTCAGAGGGAGAGTCTAAAAGATGAATAAGGAAATCAGACAAACACTTCAAGGAGGGAAGAACTTCCCTGCATGGTTTCACCTTCTGACTTGTCTCAGTTTCTCCTGCTTATACATTTCTCTTCCCCAGATCATTTCCATCCTATCTATGCTGGTTGGTCTGTAGGAGCTGGTCTCTCCATTGGGAGTAAAGTGGAGAATTAATGCCATGGTGTAGGGTAAGGTAAAAAAGCACCAGGCTTTTCTGCCTTCCCACCATTAGGATTGATGATGGATCCTTGCGGTCCTGAATGCATGCCTGATGGCGGGCACCTGGAATAGGGTGTGGGCATATATAGATGGGATTCACCTGGGCTAAGACTGGGCTTTTAAGGGCGGCGTCACAGGGATGCCAGAACAGAACAAGAGGAATAGCAGAGCAAAAGAGAGAGCAAAATAAAAGCAGACACCACCAGAGGAGGCCGGAGAGCCCAGAAAGAGTGAAGACTTGCTGGGGGCTGGGAGGCCTGCCAGGCTCCTGGCCCCATGGCACCCCTTGGAAAATCCTAAAGGAAGCCTGCAAAAGTCACCAAGGGCTCCAGGACTCCTCCTTTACTCCGTCTGCTCGGGTCATAGATATCCTGCTCTATGCCCTTCCTGCCCTTACACATGGCCTAGATAATTTATGAAACTCAGGTGGATAATAACTAAATAGAGGCAAAACAGGTCTCTACCAGTTCAAGTCAATTTACAGGATTCTCATTGAGAGTCATTGCTGTGTTCCAGATACTGGGTCTCCATTGGGTATGCTGTGGGGTACAAAGATGAAAGAACAAAGTCTTTGACCTATAGGGGCTTCTAGATAATTATTCAGCTTTTCAATTCACTTGCCCTAAATAGCTACTATTTTGTGTATCTCTGGGCAGAGGGAGGGAATACCTAGCACAGGGCCTGGTTATTATTCATGTATATCTAGACTGCTCTGCAAAAGCAGGAACACAGGAACTATGTATTGAATAAATGGATGAATGGCTATGCTACCAACTTGAAGATAAAAATGGGTACTCTTAACTCCTATCATTTTTATACTTCTTCATATCCAAATATTTTCTTGTTTGTTTTCTCTTTGTATCCCCAAACCAACCCAGAGCAAGGTAACACTATATTAGTTAGGCCTTCAGAGACCCAAGCCATATATTTAGCAAGTCACAGAGTGAGTGACAAACCTGTGTGGACCTTAAAGTCCAAGTTCACCTTTCCAACAAGAAAAGTCAAAGGGATTAGGGGCGTGATGCACAGAATATCCCACGGCTTTGGAGAGACTTGGAAGACCAAAAAGACAGTCCTGCCACTTCTTCCCTTGCAGTGGAAAAGCAATTAAGAAAACTCAGCATGCTATTGTCAGCTGGAGATCTGGCAGGTTCTGCAAGAGAAAGGCTGTAAGCAATGTCACAGGCCAGGAAGATGGATGGGCCCGTTTATGCGCTGCAGATGACGTATCAATGGAATCCTGCCCAGTCTGACTGCCCTTTCTTCAAAGATGTCATTGACAGATGAGTATCTAAATGTTTTTGATTTTAAAAAGAAAACAAGAAGAAAGAAACAAAGAGAATAAAACAAAACAAAAAGCAAAACAAGAAACTCTTTCTATCCCAAACAGACACATGGAGCCCATGAACATGAGACCAGCAGGTCAGGTCAGGCCTGGAAGTGGTGCGGGCCTTTCCAAGTAGTCCTGATAATCATTTGCGAGGTTGTACACCTTTCCTTTCAGATATGATTCAATTTAACACAAGGATTTCATTGAAATTCCAAATTACTGCCAATGGCGGCTTCCCATCAGCTACTGGAGACACACAGGTGGGGCAGAAGCCTGCTCACGCCCTCACCCTCACCTCCCGAGTCAAGGATACTCCCTCAGTGAGAAAGGTGGGCTTTCTTTAGATTTATTTATGCATACAAGAACTGGGGTACAGCCAGAGGTGCAGAGGGTGAGAGGATTCACCAGAGACATAGTGGGGAACCAGAGTGGGGAGTAGAATAGGCGGATTGACTGAAATACACTGCTGAGGAGAGTAGCAGGCGCGACAGGAGAGGTCTGCTGTGCCATGTGGGTAGCTCCCTGGGTGGGGATTGAACTCTGCTGTAGTGGCTGCAGATAGCTTCATAGTGCAGGGATTTACCCCTTGTGCCACCAGGGAGGCCCCCAGAAAGGCGGTTTTTAAGAGTGATAAACAACATCTATTTAATTTGAGGAAAACACACAGAAGAAAGTCACTAAGCTAATCACATAGTGACATGTTGAAGAGGACATGTTTTGGACACAGAAAAGTCCTCTTGGGGCTCCCGACTTCAGGATGCTGCTTCCAAGGCAGCTCTCAAAATCAAGCCTGAGAAATATTATTTTATCAGAAATCTACCAAATATACTTTTTAAAAGAAGGTTCATAATCACCAGTTTAAAAGGTAAGAACTAAATACACTTCCTTGATTAATCTTGCTTCTTCATCCTTCTCTGTAGTTATATTTTGAAAATAGGGACCAGTTGATACACACTGAGTAGCGGTGATCAGGAGTATGTCTCCTCCACCCAGCAAGGGTGGGCCAAACCTGCTGTGGGATCTGGCCAGTATGGTAAGTCAAGAGTGAACCAGCAACCATTTGGAAAATTCAGACTTCCCAGACTGCACCCACAGTGCCCGAGCTGAGTCTGCATTTCACCCATGCTTAAAGAGATAATTAGGAAACAAAGCATTTGAAAATATTTTAGCAGAGTTCGCAAACTTGAGGAAAAGTGACTGGGATGGGCACAGTGATCTTAAAAGGACCAACACAGTCATCCTTCATGAGGCCTGAATGAGAAACCTAAGGAAAAGGTTTTAAAAAGAAATTTCAAACAGATGGACAGGCAATTTTGGTCAGAGTATGTCTTTGACAGCTGCCATATGTGGCTCAGCTCCAGGAAGATAAAACACTTCCAAAACTAGCTGGCCAGGTCAACCTGGAGGTAAGCAAGTCTGACCTCCTCTAAGCAAAAATAAATCTTGCTGAGTTATACGATCCTGACTTCTACTTTCCTTAAGGAACATGAGATGCTAAGTGATAAAATTTGAAGACAGCAGCCGTGAATTCTCAGTGTCCTTATCTCCTCGCTGATTAGTTGCAGGTCTGCCTAGTTCACAATGAGCTATAGGTCAGATACATAAGACTGTCTTCCTGCCATACCCAAGAATCCAGGGATAACCAGGGCAACTGTCCCCAAATCTTTCAATCCCTGCTAATATAACTATGATGTATAGGCTAAGTCAGAAATGAAGTGGGGGGAAAGCCACAGTGTATCCTCAGTGAAAACCACTTGAAACATATCTGCTCCACTTGTATTCCTTCCTACAAGCATGCACAGTGTGCAAAGCACAGAAGTTGATGTTCAAAGTCACCAGATAGTACAATTTATGGAAAAGAATGACTCCCAACAGAATGACTCCCTTTGGCAAACCTAGACAATATCAGGATGGAACACGGAAGGCTCATCCATCCATCAACCAACAGGTCCCAAAATTACTTAACAGAATTAGATGATGTGCAATTGCTTAGCCTCTATCTGAAGAATACAAAAACACTAATTCAAAGGGATATTTGTACTTCTATGGTTATCGAAGCAAATTTATAATAGCCAAGTTATGGAAGAAACCAAAGGGCCCAATGAGAGATGGGGGGAAAGAAGATGTAGTATATAGATACAATGGAATATTACTCAGTTACAAAAAAAAGATGAAATCTTGCATCTGTCACAACATGGATAAAACTGGAAGTATGTTACGTAAAATAAGTCAGAAGGAGAAAAACAAATATCAGATCATTTCACTCATATGTGGAATACAAAGAAAAAAACAAAGTTACAGACAAAACTAAATCAAAACAAACCCTTGAAATCTGACTGCCAAATTGAGCCTACCAGAGGCAGAGGGTAGGAGTGAGGGTAAAGGGGGGAGAGGGCCCAATGGACCATGGTGGAGGACCATGGGTGCTTTGGTGGTGGGAGTGGTGTGGTAACATGCATCTGAAGAGGTGTGAATCTGTACCCCTAAATCATAGACAATGTTTTTCATATACAGTGTTGGAAACCAACGTTAACTCAATAAAAATAATACAATGAACAGAATAACAAAAAGAAATAGATGGTGTGGCAGACATGCTTTGAGAGTCCATTTTTGTCAATAGCTGTCCTCAAAGGAGGGCTTTCTGGAGCAGTTTCTGGCCCATATGGCTAAAAACCACGAGGCAAGTCCCTATCAAGCCCCAGATGAACGCCAACAAGCCTAAGAGATGAGATGTGGGAAAAGCCAGAGATGGGTTTTTTGGCAGCTCAAGACTCAGTCATAAAATGCTTTGGCTTTTTCCTGTTCCTGAGCCAATCACTGCACCTATGATGGATCTGAATAATTCTGAGAGGGATCAAGGTGATAGAAATCCTAGGCACTCTAGAGAAGGGCACATTTCAGCTTGTGTGCCTCAAACAAAGCCATTTCCTCGCATGCCCACTGTTATCCTTATGACCAGAAGCGGGAGACGTGTAGCTGTATTTAAATGACCATGCTACCTACTGTCAAGAAATGCCTCCTGCTCATAGCCAGAATTTCTGACTGGTTTGGAGCTCAAGAATAAAGTCTGGGGAAATATTTCTGTGTTCACATTAAACACAACCAGCTGTCAGAGCCTTGGGTTGGAGGAGATGACAGAAAGCTGAAGACAAAGTAGTTTTAAATTTTGTGTCCTTTCGAAGCCTACTTTCTGGGGAATAAATGTGCGACATAGGAGCCGTTGACTGGCTGGATGAGTGGATGCCACACTTACTTCACAGCCATGGACGGGAACCCATCATTTACCTGCCACCACGGGAGACTTCCGTTCGTCCAGGAGCTGGATGGAGGTGCTCGCTGTCACCACATTGCTTTTGTTGACTGTTCCTGAAAGAAAAACAACCATCATGACAAAATGCAGAAAGCCATAGCATGCCTGTGAAGACAGCAATCAGACTGGCCCACGGTCACCAATTCTGCAAGTTGTGCTGGTGCTCAGCTCCCAGCACCCAGATGTGGACTCTTCCATCAGGTTGTGTAGCCAGTGCTCTCAGTGAATGGAATCAAGGCACCAGGTGGCTGCCACCTGCATGGGGGTGGAGGAGGTATCATCCTCGTCCTCACATTGAAATTATTGGTTCACAAAGAAGGACAACGCTATTTTTTTGTTGTTGTCATTTTTGCAGTTTCTAACTTCAGTATTTACTTGTGTCAGTGATCATATTTCTATCGCCCTTGTAAATATTGCAATGGGAGTGGCACAAGGTAGAGCTTTGAAATTACAACGAATTAAGAAATTGAGAACTCCATATTATTGGTTAAAATCTTCCTGGTCTATAAAATTTAAATTTCAGGCTCAGTTTTCTGAACATAACCATTCTAAATTAGGACAGAGCTAGACTGCAGTCTTTATTTCAAACCTTTATTAATGTGGGTGATAATACGGCATGAATAGCAAGAAGTTTTCAATTATTAACAATGCTTCCAATACCCATGGATAAAGAGATTGAGCACAAATTCTCAATTGCTAGCACAGTGCTACCTTACAGAAGGAGTTTGATAAATGTGAGTTGAATAGAAAACAATAGAATTGAGAAGCAAAGAGAAGGCAGCTATGAATTTGAATATACTTAAAATCAAAGCAATTAAAGACTTTCTTCTGGATCAAGCTGAGCAGTAATAAAACTCAGCTTCTTTTCCAATGGGTACAGGTATTCAATACACGGTAGAAAAAATGAGAGCAAGATCCAGTGCAGCATTTGAACTGGGTGATTTTTAACATTTTCCCTGAATCTAAAGGGAACATGACATCTCTTAAGATGTTATGTCACCCATAATTTTACCATGAACAAGGTAAATTTCTTTTTTAACAGAGCAAGCTGACTCAAGGGGTGCTCTCTCTCTCTCTCTCTTTCTCTCTCTTTCTCTCTCTCTCTCTCTCTCACGCACACACACACACACACACACACACACCACTTTTGGTATATTTTGGTGTATACTCTCATCTCCCACAGTTAGCCCTCCTCCCAGTCCAGTTTTAGATACAACCTACTCAGTCACAAAAGGAAAATTTGCTGATTCCAGTCCAGATCTAGAAATTAAGTTATATACTTTTTTAGAGGACTATGAAAATGGAAGTATCATAAGATTGCAAGATAAAAACCACATGATTATTGATAGCTTTGCAGCAGACTGAGAAAGCACCCTGGTATTTTTAGCAATAAAGTGTGATATAAACATAGAAAAGAGACTAGGTCACATGAAAATTTACATTTGAGAGCACACACACACATATGGGCATGAGTACACATAGGCCTTTCAGCAGAGGACAACAAAATCCAAAAATCTCAGATCTGAAAGAAACCCAATTGATAATCTACTCTAAAATTCTACCTACTAAGAAATTTCTATAAAAGCATTTGGTCTTTCCTTAAATGTCTTTATTAATGAAGTACCTTCTTCCTAATAAATCCACTCAACTATTAGACAGTTCTGGCCAACATGTTGTCTACAAATTTCAAAAACACTCTTTCTGAAGGTGTTTTCATTCCTGTGAAAGAGCAAGTGCCAAGACTTGGGGAGGGGGATTTAAGACTAAACACTAAAGGACTTCTGTTAGAACTGACTTAATGATGCTTATAATAGATAAATATACAATGCCTTAACATAAAACATAAACAAACAATGGACTGTCCAGAACAATCCAAGTTTACAGAATTAGGTCTTATTCATTTCTGAGCTTGCTACAATGCACAGTTGTGCAGAACAAGCACAGAAAATGTTGATGTATGAGACCAGAAAGAGTCTAGGACAATTGAAAAATATTTGCAGCTTGTCTTGCTTCTAAAATTGGTTGAAAGAAGACAGAGTCCAGTTCTATTGTGGAGGAAGGTGACCTTAGTTTTTTTTTTTTATAACATAAAACCTTAGCAATGGAAAGATTACTTGGCTACAGGACTTTCATTGGTCACTGCAGTCCTCTGTAAGCAGAGCACAAGTCTATGCAAAGTCTTAATTCTCACACCTGCATGCTGGTTTAAATCAGTTTAGCTTCAATGGGAAATTGTGGGTCTCCAAAAATGATTGGACTGACTGATGTTTCTGGAAAAAGAGATTAGCCTGCATGAACTTCTGTTTAGTAGGGTCATGACAACATTAAACAAAAAATCTACTGAGAAATTTGTGTTCAAGTTCCACACAGTACGAACTATCAGTCCTGCTTCCTGAAATGCTCTTTGCACACTTTGGTTCAGCTAAAGCTTCATTTTACTCAGGGCTTTCACACTAATAGAATAGGCCTTGGCCAGGGCTGGATCAATATTCAGCATTGGTTCTGAAGGCTAAACATGGCTCCCCTCAGCATCCAGGCAGCTCCCCCATTCTCTGCACACATGCCTGAGACAATATGAACAGGTAGACAGACAGACAGCACCCACCTCCAACCAGGGCACCCACCTGTGCTGAATGGGATCGAGTAGACGAAGCTCCCTGGAATCTGCTCAGCAGCTCTTCGGTACCAGAGGGGGAAATGGTCTGCATTGAAAATGTTCTCCTTGTCTCCAGCTTTCAGGAAGTCCCTTGAAATGGAGAAATGGAAAGAAGTAGAAGAGCTTGTAGAATAGCATGTAGAAGAGCATGGAACACCCAGCAAGGAGAAGACAGATGTAGGTGCTTCCCAGCAGCCTTTGTCAGGTAGGAGAGTGCAGGTTTTTGTTGTTGTTGTTGTTGTTGTTTTGTTTTGCATTTAGTTATATATTTTTAAAAATTATTTATATATTTTTTACATCATTGTTCATTTTTTTACAACGTTTGCTTTCTTTTCTCAGGTGTAGTCTCTGTAGAATACTCCCATCAACTCACCCGTGCACCATCACTATAGTCCCTTGTGCTCCTTCCGCCCTTGTTTTGATCCCTCTCCCTCCCCTTCCCCTGAAGAATGTCTCTGATTTATAGATGCCTGTTTATTTTTGTTTTATATATTTTTTATTATTATTTTATTCCCTGATCCCTTGTGTGCTTCCCTCATATTCCTCCTATTAGTGAAAACATCTGATTAGATTGCTGGTTTTTAGAACACCCCTGCCTTTCTCAATGCAGAGGACCTGCAGAGCATTGTGCACCCTGGATTCCCAGAAATGTCTTGTAGGATTCTGGCAACCAAATTCCCAGTGGGTGAAATGACATTTCCTTGTAACTAATGAACCAGTTGTCTTAGTGTCTGAAGAAAGCAACCTTTCCAGAAATCCTATCTAAAGACCAAAGGATATTCAGGAAGATCTGTCTTGCCTTCAGATCCACACCCATGGCCACATATCCTTAGGAGGATCAACTCCTTAAGTAACTGTCACATTTTTTTTAAGAAAAAAATGCAAAGGAGGAAATGTGGGCTTTTCTCCTTTTCCTGCCTCCCTGCCAACTGCCCATAATGCTTCCCTCTTTCTAGAAGGCATTGTGCATTCTCTTCCCCTTCTCTTCCTGTCAAAACCATACTCATTTCAAGGTGAGCTTTGAATATCACCTAGCACAGAGACACCCAGGTGGGCTCTTGTCCTACCTGTGATTCCACAGTATTCTTTCCCTTGGTCTTTCTGCACAGTAGTTCTGTCCCCACCCACAGTGCCCCAAGATCTTTCAGGGAAGGAGGCTTTGTTCACAATTTTGCATCCTTCCACAGAGCCTTAAACATACGGGCATCCCAGTAAGTTCTTGCTGTCTTGACATCTCTGAAAAGTTGAATGCACTCTTTAGCACCGGGGTGCCCCCTTGAGGGACTGCCCAACTATCCACATGCTGCAGAGATCTTGCAGGGATGGAGAGCAGTGGGGGCAGTGTGTGTAGAAGGAAAGGGCACCAGCTGAGCCAGAAAAGGCACTATTTTCAGTCCAGTCTTTCACTATGGGGTTGGGACACAACAGACCATGGAGAGAAAAATCCACATACAAATCTATATTATTTTAACATGGTTGAATTCATATGCTAAGTTATAACTAGTTGGTTAGTAGAAACTACTAGATCTTGCCTCCTAATTTAGGAAAGTATTCTGTAGTTTCAGTATCTGGTCAACCAGTGATTCCTTGATCTCGTCCAATGATGCAGAGCTCACTCCTTTGAGGGGAAGTTGTGTGACTGGAGGCCACTCTCAATGCTCTTAGACACACTGGACTCTGCCTCCCTGAAACTTACAAGAGCATGCCCTAATTCATCTCTCAGGACAGAGACCTTATTTTTCTTGAAATTCCCAGGGCCTGGAGCTCATCAGCCCTCAGAATGTGCTTAATGACCACAGGATAAATCAAATTTCATATCCAGATAAGAACTCCTCAAGTATTAAAGATGATTTTCTATATTTTTCTAAAGAATGATTCTCAAATATTTCAAATTCCCTCATCACTATGAACCCCTTCAATGGAAAGGCTCCACCGTGTCAGCACCCCTATAATATTCTGTGTCAGCACCCCTATAATATTCTGTGCCGCTAGAGCTAAACTTAGTAGACCTCAAATGGGTTGACATTGTGGCTGACATGTTTACTGATCTCACAAACAGGAGGACATTCCTGCAATTATAAAAATGTTTTTAATTGGCAAACATGTTCTGCTCATATTCAGAAACTCAACTGTGGATTCATGAGAGGGACAGAGGTGATACAGAGAGATCCCTGAGCTGTTCACAAATACTGCGGGGGTTCAGGCTCGACAGGACAGACAAACTGTTTCTGCATGGCTGGGTCAGTGGTGATGTTTCCTGATCTGAAAGTGATCAGATTTCATTGAAGTGTGACCTTTCTAAGTATTTTCTTTAGACATGAGGTTCTTCATAAACCTGACTGGGGTGGTTGTGCGAAGAAGCCCCTGAGGCTCAGGGGGACTAAACCTGCCTTCCACATCCACCTGCAGGGTGGGCATGCTGTTTTCACCCATCAGCGCTGGTCCATGAGGCACCTAGAGCCACCAGAAGGAAGGAGGCAGTGGTGCTACAAGGCCCTTGACCCTCTGGGCAGGCGGGACACTAGCCCGGTTGCAAGTGTGAGGTGATCCCCACTTAAGACTGATAGTGACCTTCGGATTTTGGGGATGGTAGGGAGCAGAGCTGGGACTGCAAACATCCAGGCTTGATCTCCCTCTAGCTCTGGTGTTGATGTGAGAGAGTCCAGCTGCTGAGAAATCTTGGGGTTCCCTGCCGACTGCTGAGTACTGACTCAGAAGGAAGCAGAAAGGAGACACCTGATTCTACATAATCCTTCAGAATGTTCTTCAGGAGGAGAGATCCCTCTGGATTATATGAACATCTACTTCTGGCTAACCAGGGCTACTGTGTGTGGTGTGAGACAGGCCTAGGTGACAGGCAGAGGTGGATGACCTTGGGTGAGTAACTTGGGTCAGTCGCTGAGTCTCTGAGTCCCATTTACTCATCTACAAATGAAATAATCTTGCATACAACCAGAATTCCATGACACCATATGCAAAAGGGCTAAGAAAATGGTTTGCACAAGTATATGGGATTCTTAAGGCCAACAGTTATTTTCATTCTCTGTGGTTTAAGTGGAAGTTGTGAGGTGGCTTCCTCTTACTTAGGTCTCAGGGAGAGCGGCAACCGTATGATGGAGGCTGATGTTACTGGATGCTGTGTGTGCTGCTGTTATCCCAGAGGCTGCCCTGAAGGCATAGAATGTATTGCCAATATTAGGGGTGATGCAGGTTACAGAGGGCACAGGTTATACTGACCTACTTGCAAAAGTAGCCAGTAGGGAGAGAAGATGGGGCCTCACGGTAGTCAACTGATGATATAGAAGTTAGCCCTGGGGTAGGGACTTGTACTATTTAATCCTCCCCTAAATACTTTGGAATATGCCTTTTATGCCATATTTATATAAAAAAAAATCTGGAAACTTTCTAGTCCTGGATAATAGAATATATCCAAATAGTTGGGTTTCAACAAATACCATTTGATCAGAGGGAAAAGACCCTAAGACAATATAAGTCAAGGGGTCTATATAGGAATGAACGATAAGTTTCCTGAAGACAATAGAATGATTTCATAATCCAGACATCCAGTAAGTACTCACCCAGGTCACAGTAAAATCATGGAAAACAGAACTACACAATTGTAGGTATCTCTAGGTTACCAAAGTAGGCTTACAGCCACAATTTCTTGAACCTTACAACAAACCAAGGAGACCACCCCTGTTTTCTAGATGCACAGAGTGAAGGTAACAAGTGAGGCCAGTGGGTGGACCCTCCAGAAATCTATACTGTCATCTTCCAAATCTGTCATAATGACCCCAATGTCAGACTAGCAAGGAACCACGTATTTTGTTAATGTTTGTTTTAATCTCCAAACAATACCACCCTCTCTGAGCATTGGATACTCTGACTCTGTTTCCCTTTGCCTGTCTGGATCCTAACAGGAGGCCATGTATATGTCAGCATTTCTAGTCCTTCCTAGGAATTGCCCTCTGGAAGAATAATTGTTTGGGGGTGAGGGCTAAAGACTTGAAAAAAAATCAAGTAACAAATCTAGTTAACTTCACAATTAACAAATTTCAGGTGCCAAAACAAGTCCTTAGATGGAAATTAAAAGCCATTGCACAAAATATTTAAAAATCTACCCATCTGCCATTTACTCATGTTGATTTTATAAGTTGATTTTTGTTGATTTTATCATAGGATGGGTGTCAGGGCCTTGGGTGCTAGGGAGCACCTTCTGGCTGGGTCCCCTGCTGAGTCAACCCCTCTCAAATGGTGTCCATCTTGTGATTTGGTTGTTATTCTCCCCCTAATACCCTGAAGGTCAGGTGTGTGACGTTCAGTGTCAACCTCTAAACTGACTCACACACATACTTGCAAACTTTCCAAATCTAACTCCACTTGTCCCTGGCCTGACAATGCCTCTTGCTTCTGCAAAAACAGGCATGGGTTCAGAAAAGACTTGCCAGGCTCACGTCTACTCTATTAAACACCATTTTGAAGAGCTAAAGCCCGTGTCTCTGAAGACATGGGCCCAGCAGAGGTATAAAGGCCTCTGGATACTGGGCTCAGTGACACTCTGTCCACTGTCCATGCAGGTCTCTTAGGAAGCACAAGGAGACACAGTCAAACCCAAGTACCACCAGGCTGCCCTCCAGGATGGGGGATCTGCAGGCCCTTAGGCTCAGAGCAGAGGCACAGAGATTTATTAAAACCTACACAAACAAATAAACAACAGACATGAAACCCTGATCCTAGGGCAGGCAGGCATTCCTCGGCAGAGCTGCACAACAGCTGAACACCCTGAAGTCGTCTGTCAGGAGAGGAGCCGTTCTCCCTCTGGCTGTTCCCCAGCAGCTGTACCATCTCTCTAGCTCTGAAATGACTCACCAGAGCAGGAGAGGACCCCAGGATGGGGGAGAGAAGCCAAAAGGCATGAAGAACAAAGGCTGTGGAAGGGCCCACAGGCAGGTGAACCACAGGCCAGGGGTTGCAGACGTGGGAGAGAGGTGATAGGACTGAGAGGAGAAGGTCAGTAGAGGGTGGTGGTGATTTCAAGAAATGAAATAAGCTCCCCTTTGGATTTCCCGCTTCAGGAGTTCGCTGGGTCCCTGCAGAGGAACCCTGGTACTTACTGATTGGTGAGCTGCTCAGCCCCAACAAATAAGTTGATCCTCGAGAGGCCAGTGCGAGTGCCGAGGAAGGCAACCTCCACTCCCTTGTCAGAATTCCTGAAACAGAGCAACAGACAACAGGGGGATTCTTCCAGACAGTGAGCGGATAATGGCTTCTGCATTTTAAGACTCAAGGCATGTCTTACAAAACAGCATTTTGAAATCTGAATTTTTTTAATTGACATTTTTATTATGATATAATTGAAACATAACACTAGTTCCATGTGTACAGTATGATTCAATATGTGTCCATATTACAAGATGAATCAAGTCTAGTTAATATGTCACCACAGTTATACTGTCTTTATTGTAATGAGAAATTTTAAGATCTATTCTCTAGCAACATGCAAATATAATATACAATAGAGTGTTATTAACAGCCACCATGCTGTGCATCATATTCCCAGAACTTATTTTATAACTCGAAGTTTGTACCTTTATTTTTCATGAAACCTGAAATTTTAAAAGAAATTATACAGATGTATACATGACCACGGGGAAACGCTCATGCACACACGCACCAACCCAAGAATGCAAACTTATCCCTTACAGAAGGCTTCATGGTGATTCTAGCAAGAAAAACTAAGAGTTCTCTGACAACACAGAGAGCAGAGGAAACAGATGCCCCAATTTCAAACCCACCTTTATCTGAAGGTTCAGGATGCAAGTCAAGGACACTAGTCAGAGAACGGGAATAACTTGGAGGAGAGGAAGAAAATCCTTAGATCCAGCTTTTAGCACTGATGCCAGGAGACCATTAGTGGAGTTGGGCATTAGGGAAAACAAGTCACTGAGCTCCTGTATCCAGGCTGCAGTATCCCAGACAGAGCTGGAATTGTCTATTAAATGCTACTCGCTTTTGAGAGCATCAGCTTCTCACTTCTACTAAAGCACAGGCTTTATCCTCACCACCAATCTTAAAGAGATAGTGTTGTCAAATTGTCCTGCAGGACGTCATGCATAGAAACCTTAAGCATGACCTTAACAAAGAAAAACCCACTTGAACAAATGACTAAAAATCATTTTTATTCAACTTTGAGGGCAAACTTTTTGTTTGAGCACTTTCCTCTATATATTTGCAATGCGTACTTCATAAAGAGACTGGACTTTCCCCATGATTGTGTCATTTTATTCCACAATAAAAATATGAAGAGATAACTGATTCTTAAGTTTGCTTCCATGCCCTGGAAACTAGTAATAATTTGATTTGAAGCATTATCCTTGTCATCTTCAATATAAGATCATTTGGTTATTTGATCTTTGATGGTAGCCAAAATGGCCAATACTGTCTTTAAATATTTAAGGGGCAAATAAAAAACAACACTATGCATTTGTTTCTGTTTGCAGCCTACACTAAATGGAAAGTCAGGCTGTCCAATCAGTTACAGATGTGAACTACAAAGCAAGCTACCATTTTGAAAATTTTTAGCATGTGTTAGGAATGAATCAGCAATCTTTGCACAGCATTTTGAGTTTCATGAGAGCCTAAAAGAAATACTTCCACATCCACAAGAGAATGCAATTCCAGGAAAGGCACTGACTCTTTCCCAACCTCCCAGGGAATAAGATGTATTAGGTAAGCAATCTAGCGATGCCTTCCCGCCCTCTCAAGCACCATGGGAATAGGAACTCTGGAGCTCCAGGTTCATGATTTAAACTGATTACCTTAAGTATCCATTTGGAAGGCTTAAAGTCATTTTAACCTTAAAATGCCTAAAGGAGAACTATGACCATGCCCTGTCCCAAACCTGCACTGCTTTCATCATTTCCTAACCGATATTCATATTGCAAAACTGAGAATGATTTTTGACAGCTCAGCCTCCCTCCCCCACACAATAAGCCCATCATCAGGTCTGGGAGTGGGGTGGGGAGGTGGGGATGGGGTCTTACTTCCAAAGAATGCCACGAGTGTATCTGCTCTCTCTGTGCCCACTGCCACTACCTTGGCCAAAGAGGTAAACCCTGTTGAATGATACAGGAGCTTTTACTATTATCCTTACTCACTATACTCCATTCTCCACATAGTAGGAGACAGACAGGTCTTTTTAAAAATGCAACTATGACAGTATCTTCCTTAGAATCTTTAAATGTCATTCTTAAAACCCTTCAATGATTGTCCAATGTTCTGAGTATAAAGTTCCAAATCCATAACTGAATCACTGGACCACTCTGCAGCCTCATCTCCTGATAGTTTCCATATGACCCTCTATATTTCAACTGTATAGGCCTTCTTTAAATTCCTCAAATACATTAAATACATTGTCCCCTCAGGGCATTTGCGCATGCTGTTTCATCTCCCTTAAATGTACCCCAAACCTCAAACTAGTTCCTGTTCAGGGAAACCTTCCCTGCCTTCTGTCTCCACTCTAGGACTTGTTATAGTCTACATGTCTTTACTTTTCCCTCAAAGCAGTTATCACAGTTCTTAATAATACAACACTCTCTACAAGTACCTTGATGGCAAGGATTATATTCGTTTGAGTTACCTCCACTTTACCAACATCTACGCTAGTTCCTAGCCCATAACATGCAAGCAGTCAATACTTGATAAATGAATGAAAATGAGAACAGGATGAATGACAGATGGAAGACACTATACAAATGGAAAGGTAAAAGAAGAAAGGAACTAATGAAGAATAGGAAAGATGAGATAACTGCAGAAAGTATGATGTGAAGGTATGAGGAATAGGAATGATTTTTCCTTCATCATCTTTGGTAACTTAAAACAGGAGGAAAAATAAATATGAAATAATGATAATAATAATAAACTGCCAAAGCAGTCCTCCCCTGCTCTAGTCTTTGACAACAACTACCATTGCTTGCTCCCCTCCCCTGCTCCCTCCACTTTAAAAATAAAACCACAGGGTTATATCTGACACCCTAATGAAATAGAGCTCTCACTTCCTCATCCTACTCCCGACCTAACCTGGCCCAGATCCCAAGTTCCCTCCAGACTGCGAAGTAGAGGGAGCCAAGGCAGGCCAGGAAGCAAAATGCTCCTTCCGCCTCCCTCTCTGTCGGAAGTGTCACCCTACCTCGGCAGACCAAATTTCATGTAATGTTAAAACTCAAACAAATTATATGTCAAACCCAGGATCTTGCCATCCAAGCCCGAGCCGCTAATCTGCTCTAGCTCTTGTGGTTTGGAGCTTTGGGGGAAATTAAAGAACTTTAACACCAGGCTCCTAAAAACAGTTTAGTTCTTTAAACCATAACCATATTTCGGACGGCTTGTGGGGAAATGGCCATGAAGGGGGACACGTGCAACCACTTACTCAGATTTGTTGAGGGCAAGGCTGGTCCAATATGCCTCAATGGGAGCGCTCACCACGGCATCAAAGAGGACTTCTTGTATCAATTCTTTGTCACCTGGTGGGAGGGACAGATTTGAGAAGGGGGTTCTGGCTGGGCCCCAAGGTGGTTCTGGCTGGGCCCCAACGAGGTGCTCGCCGGGCTCACTTAGCAGGATTTTGAGGCGGCCTTCTCACAGGGTGTGCTGTTTATGTGATAACCTCCCACCAGTCAAAAAGTATGAAGCAGTTCTGATGCCTGAGATGCCAGCAGAGCAGGGAGCCCCCAAGCATCTGGACGGATGATAGGACAACTGAGAGGCGCCGGTGTCTCCTGTTTCAGTTTTCTGCTTTCTCTCCACCCCTAGCTGTTCATGCCATAGGCCTGCATGCCAAATCTGGATTTGAAGACCAGAAGTCACACTCTTTGCAGAGTTTGCTCTTCTCATCCCCATTTCTGTTCTCTACTAAAATCTGCAATTAATTCTTCAGGGGCCTAATCTCAGTCCATTGTAAGAAGGGGAAGAGCCATGGTGACTCAGGAATTCCTGAGACTTTTATTTTGTGATTCTTTCCATTCTAGAGGATGTCTCCTCAAGGACATATCTGTCCCTGTCCAAAGGGACTCTTGGCAGAGCTCCATGGAAGAGGTCAAGGATTCAGGGGCTACCATGAGTCTAGCAGAGGCATCCTGGAGCCCTCTAGTCACCCTGTGGCAGGGCCACTAACTCCACTCCAGCAGGGTAGTCCTCGCTTTGGGGTGGAGAGTAGAGCTTGGTTGTAAAATCAAAAACAACTCATCGTCAGAAATTAATGGCTAAATTGAGATCTAGTTATATAGTTATATGAAGAAATACTATATAGTAATTCAAACAATCAATCCAAATATCAAAAATATGAGTGTAAACAAATCGTAGTATGAGGCACTGATGCATGTACATCATATATCATATATAAATTTTAATATACAAAAAATAAATAAATTTTAATATACAAGATAATGAAAATCGTGGTACTACCATACTGTTTAAGGATGCCTGTATATGTGGTATTAGCAGAAAATGCAAGGGAATAATGAGCAAATATAAGATGGTGAAACTTGGGGGTGGGTTATGGGACTACGCTGGATACTCATAGGCATCAACATTATCTGTAATGTTTTATTTCTTTCAAAGTACCTGAAGCAAATATGGCAAAATTTTAAGACTGGACAAAACTGGATGGTAAATATAAGTGCTCTTTATCTATTATCTGTATACTTTTATTCTTTAAATGTCATCACAAAGTCAAAGAAAATCAAAAAATTATGTTCATATGATAGCCCATCTGATCCTCTTTCTACCAGAGACTATCACAGAAAGTATAGCCATTCTGAAAAGATGCTGCTTAGCAGGATAACCTCCTCACACCTCTCATAAGGCCCCTGTGGTTATCCATGAGCTACCACTATATGTGAGGGACTTTTCACATCACTGAATAAGTGTTGGAGTATGACAGGTGCTATGCTTATTTTTAGTGAATCTCCCCCTACCCAAACGTTCACCACTGGAACAAAGTTGTGCCAGTGTAGGATCTACTCATGAACATGGGGAGCACCAAGCCTGCCGCTGCTCTCTCTCGGCCCCTCTGCACCAGCTATGGGCCATTTCAGGCTCATTAAGCTCTCTCAGGGGGTAACTGGTGGAGGAGAGCAAGCAGAAGAAGGACCACAAGAGACATGTTCACAGTGGAGACCTCACTCTAGAGAGAACCAGGAGATCTACCTCCTGGCTTTGGGTGAAGCAAGTCTCATTTTCAAGTTCTGGTTTCTCATTTGTACAATGAGGAAGCTGGATGAGATATATTTACAGTCCCTCCCAAGTTGTCACATTTTCATCCTCTTCAGGGGTTTGACTAAACAGATCCATAAGGGGACAAATCCAATGCAGAGGGTTAAAGTGGGACGAGGGACTCTGCGTGACTTGAGTAACCTACATTCTCCTGTTCCTACAGGAAGCACATATTTGGCTGGATTTACTGTGACTGGTAGTCTCTGCCAAAGCAAAGCTTCCCTTGAAAACTGAGGCCAACTATGTCTTTGCTCACTTCTCACCACTGCCACATGCACACACAATACATGTTTAAAAGTACACTCACATTGGAGTAGAGGTTCTTTGCCTTTGAGGTAGAGCTTAATAGCTTCTAACTGAGACAGATGCCGGTGTTCTGGATGTAGATCAGTGTTGCAGTAGGACCTAGGAATGTGACATGGCCCAAAACAAGAATGTGTAAATATTTATAGCATCACCATTCTTTGCTTTGAACCAGGACAACTGGGTAAAGACAACATGAAAACAAAGAGGGCAGCATACAAATACCAATGCTGATGAAAGATTTAACTCTTACCATTCGTCTGCCAAGGACACATCGGGATGTTCTAAGTCATGCAGGCCTAGAGGTCAAGGAGAAGGGGTTAATGAGTAAGTCGCCCCTGTGTCAGGTACTGACACACCCTCTCTCCTCCTGTGCTTCAAATATTCCAGGGTAGGGCCATGGGATAGGTGAAGGGTAGACATCAACCCCAAAGGCATCTACCTGGGAGAAGGGACTCTGAACAAAAGAAAAAAATTCTCTTCCCAGGCAGAACTCTTCCCACTTTCACATTGCTCAGCCATCACTGCCACCTCCCCTGCCTGAGTATCCCAGGACAACCTTAACTCCTTGAAGATAAATGATACACCAGTGAGTCTTGGATGAGGCACTTAGCACGATAGTAGAAGCACTGACTTTGGAGCCCCATGCATTCTGAATTGGGAACTGGGCTGGGCCATTTAATACTTGTGTGACAGAAGCACATTTATTTTTCTAAATATCCTTTTCTTCATGCAAAAATAATAATTCCCTAAGGGGTGGGTGGTTGTAAAGGTGAAAATCACCAGTGAGTGGTATGAAATTGCTAATATTCAACTGTTTTTGACCAGAAAAATTTGCTAGTTGTTACAGGAGCTAAGTAAAAACGAATCATCTATATGGAAAGGTAGCCAGGGGATGGGGTATACAGGAAATTGAGACGTTTTCATAGCATACTCCTGACCACCCTAACACTGAGAATTCTTTCCTATGTCTTCTTGTCACTGCATTTCTATGGGCCACCAGCAGATTATACTCCTGAAGGGCAACCTCAAGAACTCCGATGATGCTTATAGCCTGTTTAAGGATATCAGTTTCCCAAATAACCAAGAGTATCTTACTGCACTCAGGACTCCAGGTTTCTCCTCAAATATGAATGTACTAAAAAGGTAATACTAGACCTACCACACAATATACTGGTCTTAGAGGAAGCAAGGAATAAGTTCCATAGAGTATCATCTACAGGATCCAACTGGACATATACCCTAGTTTCCCTTCTCAGGAATGTCTGTTTCGACTCTTTGAGTTCCATTAACTATGGAATGCAGGTAACAATGCCAAACTCACAGACTCCATGAGAAGGTTAAGTGGTACAGTGATTAGTTCCTAGAACAATCCTTCCACCCAATCATCCATTCATCATTCTTTCCTGATTCTCTCCCACCCAATCTTCCTTTTCCTCCATCCCTCTTTCCTTTGCTGCCTCACTCCCTTGTTCCCACCTTCCCTTTCTTCCTTCCATACATTCACTGAGCATCAACCACATTTCACATCAACCATATATTCTCTAAGCCCTGAGAATACAGCAGAGAACAAAATAAAAATCACTGCCCTTGTGGCATTTACTGTCTAGCAGCAAAAAAAGAGATTAAGTAAATAAAATTAATATAGAGAGCATACATAGTTAGTGGTAAGGTCTATTTTAGGAAACCACATAAGTTAATGGTATGGACTATGAAAGAAAGAGAGAATTGAGTAAGGATAGGAGATGCCAAGAGACAGAAAGGACAGAGAGAGTTTTATTGGTAACTACACTCATAAGACAAGGATTCACGGAGAAAGTGACTATTAAGCAAAGACCTGAAGAAGGTGAAAGAGAGTCACATAAATAACTGAGAGAAGAGATGTGGTGGAGGGATACCAAGTACAAAAGCTCTGAGGGGGCATCTTACCTTCCTGAAATATCAAGCTAGTAAAAGTTATGTCTGCTTTTCTAGTTTTAGAAAGGCCTTGATCTGCAACGCCCCCTCTGGCTGTCTTTCAGAGGAACTACACATGAGACACTGAATGGAAGGGGTTTTTTGGTTGCTTCCTCTTTGAATTACTGGGGAACTGAGGAAACTGAATTATTCTCTACTTTCTCACCATTGATTTTGGCCCTCCTCACAAAAATCACATTTACTGACTACTGAAAATGCCGACAATAATGACATTAACTCTTTTACTGAATACTCTCTATCCACAATATATATCAAAGATATAGACAAAGTGTCAATGAAGTTTAAAAGAGGAATGATTTTGGCAGGCAGAACTAGAGCCCATGCCTTCAACCTCAGAAGCCATTCCTCACTCCTGGAGCAAGGCCTACCTGTTCGCCATCTATGTCATGTCTGACGGTGGCAGAACACGTTGCAAATTCCTAGATTCTGGGGGCCGCATGTTATAGAAATGTGGTGGCCATCCCCAAGGAACTCTCTGTCTCCAAGGACAGAGCAGAAGCTTCCTTACGCCATTGCCTGGATGACAAGTCCTTCTGCTAGTCAGCCCATGAGGACACAGCTTTCCTGGGCTGTTACTCAGCAGAGCTGGCAGGACTGTAGGCTCTGCTCTTTACAGCGGCCCAATGCAGAGAGGAAGATGTGACCTCATTTGTGTGGATAACCAGATACTCTCCCCCTTGCTGAGGATTCAGACAAATTTCTTGCATGGTGGTTAAAGTTAGCTCTGAAATTTCTTCTATGCGACCTCTCAGCCTAACAGCTGTGAAACATAGAGGGGGAAGATAGGGGCTAAAGAAATGATTGGAAAGACAATGCCAAAAACTGTCGTGTGAGTGAGGGAGAGTGGGGGGGGGAAGAGAGAGAGAGAGAGAGAGAGAGAGAGAGAGAGAGAGAGAGAGAGTCAGAGACAGAAAGATGGGAGGAGGAGGGGCAGGGGCTGACAAAGAGAATGGACAAGTGAGAGGCAAGTAATCCATTAAAAAATTTCTCTTCTATTGTTCTGACCATGAACTGTTTCTTCTGCTTGACCTGAGATGACTTTGACATAAATTTTCTGGCTTCCTGGGCAGTGATATTCACAGAGCCACACACAGCCCAGAGAGCTGGAAAATTCTGGAAGTTAAAAAACTGATTTTTGGGAACTGCACATTCCATACAGGATCTTGCCTGAGTCACAAGGTTGCCTGTTTTCTCTTGTATGTCTCTGGAAGAGAGACCACAGGATTAGCTCTGTGGTGGGCACTCTGATTCTAGAAGCCCAGCACAATGACACCTCTACTTTCCTCTAATTCCTCAAGATCTCACAATCAATCTGAAGACAAAAACCCACACCTGTGAAATAATGCCAGGAGAGCAGTAAGCCAGAAGACTGTCTGTGGAACTCGTTATCTTAGGGACCACCAACCTCGTTTTTCCTTCCGCCTAGCATCAGAGTAAGCCACTTCTGGTGATACAACTTCTGGAAGTCCACCATCTTCATCACCACCAGCCCTCACCAATTAAAATCTGACTTGCAACTGACCTTCCTGCTCTTGACCATGCTCCCTGGGAACACCCAGAAGGAGTATTGGTCTGGTCCAGCTCCTTCTCTGAGGAGATGCAAAACCTGACACCCAGCTTGGGCAAGGGACTTACTCAAGGCCTCCGGGGCTGGGGAGCCCTGCAGAGGCCAGTTCCACTCTTCCAGTGAGTTTGTAGGTAATGCCAGTGAGCTACTGAGTTGCTGGGAGATGACAAGGACTACAGAGGTGAGACCAAAGTTGTACAGTTTAAAGAGCTATAATAACTGTTATCATTTACTGGGAGTTGACAGGGTGCCGATGACTTATGAAGTCAGACAACCTGGGAATCTCAAGGTGCTTCTCGCTCCTCTGTCCTATGCCAATCATTTACATGATCACATTTCCCTTTGGACCCAGGCTGTCGTGAAACACCAGTGAAATTTGTGGCTCAACAGTACAGAACATTAAAACTTGCATATCTCTGTTCTCACTTTCCCCTGGGGTTTGATTTTTCACACAGATTGTATTTTTCCTGGTACTGATTTTTATAGATGAGAAGAATATAATTGGTTCATGACGGGTTGCCTCAACAACTTTGTGCATTGCAGCAGAATATAAATAAGTGAAATCGTAAGGAAAAGCATCACTAGTTGGGACCATTCTGAACGTGTTGGCAAGTAAGCTGACACGGGGCTGAGTCAAATGCCCGGGGACCATGCAGGGGGTTGGACAGACAAGCAAGTTCTTCATTTAACTCAATGGCTGGTTCCAGGGATTCCTTCTCACACTAAAAGGTTGGATGGGCCAAGGCAGCCTCTTACCTTCATCAATGGTTACATTCCCTCGGAAGAAATATTTCCCATGGCCTCTGGAGAGCGCCACACCTAAACTGTGCAGAGAAACAAAGCAGACCTTGAAATCCATGGCATCGACTGGAATAGACTTGTGGGCTAACTCTTTATTTTCCATTTTCACATTTCCATTTCATATTCTGTAAACAATTTTTCCAACAGTTTACTTTCAAAACCCCACTGATTATAGCTGGTGTTGGTTTTGCTTAGGTTCAATCAGCTGCTTCAAAGTAATTTTTGATTGGAAGTGCCAGAAGCAATTGGCTGCTCTTGTGTGTTTTTAAAGGGTGTAGCAAACTGCTCGCCCTTCTAGCAAGCCTCCTCTTTGACACCCTGCTAAAGGCCATGTGCTCTGCTTGCACTACCATCTTCTTGTCCTACATTCAGCCAGAGATGGGTCTTTTCCACCTGTAGAGTTTGGGACTTGGGAAAATGAATCCCTTCTCCAGAGCAAAAGGCAATCTTTCATTCCCACTGTTCCCAAGAGTGCACTGAGGGCTTCATCCTCCCACTGGCGAGATTTAGGCATCTTTCTATTTTTGCCTAAGGTAAGAGACTGTGTTTTCACAGTCTGTTCTGAAAACACAGTCTCTTCATTTGGCAAACCTACTTAGCAGCCATGGGTTTCCTCAATTGCTCTGGTTCCAAATGAAATCCACCCATGACCCCTGGAGGCAGGTGATAACAGAGCTACAATTTATCTCTCAGATCAATCTATAGTTGGTCAGTTCTTTCACTCCTTAGCTCTATGAGGCACTAGCCCCAGTGAAATAATTTTTAACATAGGGTGTTTTTTTGTTTTATTTTTTTTGTATTTTTCATAGTAAGTTAAAAGCAGAGGGAGACATTAGAAGGCCACATACACATCTGAAAGCAGGCAAGAAGGCAAAGCCATAGTTCAGGACTGATACAAAGAGAAATAACAGGATTCAAAGGTACACAAGCACAGAGGACAGTTCAGAAAAATTAAAACGGAAGCACAACATGTATGGATGGAGATGCTACCTCCGAGTTTGAAGGATTTTTTTGGTTTTGGTTTTTGGGTTTTTTTGGTCATGGAAATAAAAGGTGAAATGGAACTCACTAGGCTGCAAGTTAGATGGTTAAGGACCCTGGTAACCCTCTGAACTCGTCTCTCCACCCTTAGTTGGAACCCCCAAAGCTTATTTGCTTGATAATGAGATGCAAAGCCATGACAAACTGTGTGAGTTCTCCTAGGTGAGCCTGAACCATCTTCCCCCTTCTGGAAAACAGAAACAAAAGCAGCCTGGGAAAAGCCTCCTCCTCACTCTTTCCAGCCTTTCGGCAGGGTGCTTGGTTATCTTCACATGATGAGCTCTGAGAGTCAGCAGGTTTTGTACAAACACAACTGATGGTCTGATGGAATGTCCATGTATTATGGTCAGCTCTACCTGAAAGGAGTACCCTTGATGTCTGTATAATAGTAGTCATTTGTCATCACCAAAACCCGTTTCTAGATTGAAAAAAAAAAGTCATAGAGAAAAGAAAACATGGTTAGTCTGCTAGGTGAAGGTTCCAGAAATAAATAAAAATAAATGGACACACTATGATCAGGTTAACAGTACTACATGAATCTTGTTTGAGATAAGTAAAGACAAGAGAAAAATGATCTCAGCGAAAGATATTTATTCCAGATAGAGCTTTCAAAGCTAATTTTTCACAGTGGTTT
Organism: Talpa europaea; assembly: GCF_964194135.1. Taxonomy (NCBI): domain Eukaryota; kingdom Metazoa; phylum Chordata; class Mammalia; order Eulipotyphla; family Talpidae; genus Talpa; species Talpa europaea. Next base: position 66,889,949 of record NC_140078.1, read on the forward strand.
GTTTTAAATTAAGCGGCAAGAATGTTTGAGAAAAATGTACCCCTTTGTCCACTGTCTTCTTCACCTCCATGGAGAACTTCCCAGTCTTTCGATTCACCATGGCGTTTCTTAACTGAAATGACATAAGAAAAGGGGTGTCACTTCTTCCCTGGGTTACCGTGTCATCTGGGCACCTTGCATCCCACAGCCTGGGCACATTCAGTGCTGGCAAAAAGCTGAGGGATGACAGGCGGGTCTTTCTCCCCTCGAAGTTTGGTGCTTTTCCGGGAAGTCTGTCTGTTGTGCTCAGTCCCCTAAAACACAGCTTCTCAGGAATGAGCTTCCAGACTGTTGTGCAAGGGGAGAGAGGCTAGCAACACTGAATAAATGACTTTCAACTTCAAAGTGGGGTGCTGGTGTAACCGCCCGCGCAACAGCCATGACAGAAAACCCCCGTGCGATGTTGATGAACCCCGAGTCAGAAAAGGAACCCCCAGCAGCTTGCAACAGCACTCCAGAAGCGAGACATTTCCAAGCACTAGTTTCCTTTCCCAAGTTACAACATCGGTTTCTCACAGAGGAATCATTTTTCAAAACATAATCAAGTTAAAGATGCTCTCCTATACAGTAGTTTTTTGTTTTGTTTTGTTGGTTATTATTGTTTTTTAAAGGCCAATCATTTGGAAGACAGAGATTAACTTCTCATAACATGATTCATCTTCAAACGCTCTCTGAGAATTCCGGGCCAATGAACGGCCTCACTGATGCTGACAGGCAGTGGACAGGGCGACCTTGTGTCTGATTTTCCCAGGTCCCATCAAGGAACAGTGAGCCCCCCTCCCTTCCCCACCCCCGGCTGACCTCCTCTAATTAAGAGTGGCCCTTCCAGGAGTTCAGAGAAGGACAGCAGACGCAGTGATGAAAGATGTGCCGTTGTGGGCACCGACGGGAGATGACGGGAAGGCCATTTAATGGAGTAGGAGCAAATGCTGATTTGCCACAGCCTGTCAGGAAAGGCTTGTGTTTTTTTTTTTTTGCTTCTTTTCTTTTTCTTTTTCTTTTTTTTTTTTTTAAAAAATCCTTTCCCCTCTTTTCTCCTTTGAGGAGCTTGAATAAGATCTGGCGATAGAAAACTGCAATGCTTGCAAGCAACCTAAATTTGATTCGGGGCTGTCTAGATTTGGGTTCACATTCCCATCTTTTGTGAGAGAGAGTAAAAGCATAATTTTTAGCTGGAGGCATGTATAAAATAAAACATATATTTTACTCTAGATATTTTTTAACAACACATAATGGGCATTTCTGGAAATATTTTCCCATTTTAACTTTTGTGGTTTTGGATGGGGAGAGCTGGTCCTAATTAAGTCTACTTTCTAACTTTTAAGAACGGCTCGATTTATCTTTAACGTGGTTTTCATTTTTCCTCTTTCTGGTGCCTGCCTAAAGCCATTTGGGACCTTCCCCTCTCACATTCCCCAGGCAAGTCAGAGATTAGGTAAGTCTCTCCACGCCTGTGTGCCACCCCACCCCCAGCTCCCAGTAGCAAGAACAATGGACTTTGGGGCCTAGGACAGTCCTAGGCCAAGGTCACTGATGCTTTCTTGAGGCAAATGTTTTTGACAGTTATTCAGTCTTCCTTTTCTCTTCAACGACGTGAAATAGGTAACACTGCATGAACACCAACTCATGAGGCAGGATAGCACTGTAATTAAAGAAATGGATGTGGCCAGGACTTTATGATCTTAAACTAATCACTTGCCCCCTGTGCCTCAGTTTCCTTTTCTGAAAAGGGGGACTGATGACAGTGCCCATCTCATAGAGTTGGGGTAACGGAATACATGAGTTATAACTTAGAAGAGTACCTCGTATCTCCTAAGTGTTCCATAAATATTTGATGTCATCATCACCACCATCATCATCATTTTCATTATCATCCTCCTCACTTTCCTTTAATGTCAGATCCCTTTCAGTAGCTCAAATCAGGATTCAACCTCGAGTTCGCTTGACAGAGATGGCCATATTCTAAACCAGTTTTTGAAACTTGTTTTGACTGATTGTGAGTTGCATAAAAATTACATCTTACTATGATGATGCCCTTTGGTAGATCCTATTTTAATGGATTTTATTGCTCTTAATTGCTGTTCATGAACAAACAAAATGAATTTTGTAACCTTCCCTGACCTGACCTGACCCAATTCCCTGGTTTTTAAAAAACGGCTGCTCTTAACCACCTGTGAATGGGCACAGAGCGAAAAAGAGACAGCCCAAGGTACAGAGGGTATGCAGGATATCAAGGCTCAAGTTTAACTGATGACACAGAGCACTGTCCTGTGATCTCTCCATGGCTCAATTTCTTCATCTTTCATTGATTCCGCCAAAGGTGTTCCTGAGTGAGGACTCCCAGGCCCCAGAGAGCCTGTCAGGTGCTGTATAAACTGTGCAGACCAGATTCTTATGAAGCTCAGACAACACTTACATATACTGTTTATTGAGCTCTTCCAACACTCCAGACATGGGCTTTATAACCCTCAAAATCATCTTATAAAGTACCATTATTTTTCCTGTTTTATAAATGGGGAAACCGAGGCACAGCATTAAAAAACTTGCTCAAGGTCACATAGATCCTCTGCCCTTTAGCCCATTTTATCACCTCAGCTTCTCAAATTAGAAGAGAGCATTTAAACACATTCAAAGCATTAATATAAAAATGTATAGCACTGATATAAACATAATGTATTATTATTTCTGGATTTTTTTTTAAATCAAAGAAATCATTTAAAAAATTGACCATGTAACAGCCTGAAGTTTTCATTTCCCAGATCTCACAAATATGAAGTACTCTGGTCTGGGGCTGATGGGAGAAGGGGGTTTTCTGTCCTATTGTCAGAGTAGGGCCTGGGACTTGGGGCTTTTTCAATAGACTGCCTGGAAAGAATAGAGCATTTTGAGGCTGGAACAGTTTAGAAATATCACTTGTCCACCTGAGGAGACTGAGGCTTGAGAAAGGGAATGACTTGCCCCAAATCCTGTAATAAGTCAGTGTTACCAGCAGTTACTCAAAGCAGAGGAGAGAGTGGTGGGAGGAACCACCCTATTGCTCCCAGCCAGGGCCGGAAGGGGCCACCAACAGTGCTTCTCAGTGCTGTCCACGTACACCTTGAACTGGCCACTGCCTGGATTTTAACATTGGGCAACTGGGCAAACAATGATGGCCTGGCAGAGGACAACTTCCAACACATTTTGGTGTGTTCATATCTTAGAATATTATGTAGTCATTGAAAAATCACAGATGACTTTTTACATCTAAGTATAAGATGTTCAATTTATTTTTTCCTATCAGATATCATATATTTGCAAATACAATGATGCAATGGACATTAAAGAAGGACTTTACTTTCACCACAATGTAGTTGATAAAACAAGTTCAAATATCTTCAAGTTGAAGATGGGCATGTGGTGAAGATGAACAGGCTCCTTGGTCTCCCTGAAGGTCCCTCCTCCCCAGAAATCTGCACTTCCAAGTAAAATTGCTTCACCAGAGGCCCTGTGAATTCTTCCTCCTGTCTGCACCCTGAAGCTGAAACAGTGAACTGGCCAGACAAAGCACCCCTTTATTAACAACCACATTACAGTTGGCGGCCACACTTTCTGTTCCGCCAAGAGCCTGCAGCTAGCTCCTCCTCCCGTGTTACAGCTCACTAAGGAAGCTTCCCCCCGAGACTCATTGATCACCTTAAATTTTGTGTATAATTATATAATGATAGTTTGTCCTCCTAATGGTGGTTTGCATTATCTACATCAGAAAACAAGCCTCACCTTTCCCGGTGCACAAACAGCCTGCACTTGCAGGGCCCTAATGATATGCAATCTTGGCCAGGCCAACAATTAAAGGGGACAGAGAAGCAGTGAATAAACAAGTCTATGATTCCCAAGCAAGCATTCAACCAGAATGTGAACTATGCCTCTCTCTCTCTCTCTCTCTCTCTCTCTCTCAACTTTGGTGGGTAGTGCTTGGTGTTTTAGGGACACAGGCTTAAGCAGGAGCCACAGTGACTCTGGAGTGGGTGTAGGAAACAAATTACATGCCTGAAGTCATATGCCCCAGGAGAAGAGGTTTATAGGACTTTGGGAAGAAAGGAGTCAGAGGCAGCTTTCCATCCAGGCCATCCCAGGTAAGAAGAAAGTGAGTTCACTGAGGGCAGCAGAAAAAGGGTACAGGTCACAACAGAAGGGCTTCAGCTGGACTTGAGGCAGAATCTGATGGAATATTAGCCACCTCACCGTGTGGCAAGCATTTGATTATTGGCCATATGTGAGGCACTTTCCATCTTCTTTGCGCCCCTCAGGAGAGGATAACACCTACATTGTGGGGCACTGAGAGAGTCTTCAAAGACTTTTGGACTCAGGGGCTCTTTCTAAGACATACCAAAATGATGGAGAACTGTGGAGTCAGGTTTGGACTGTGATAGAAATTCCCTGCCTCAGTTTCCTCATCTGTAAAGTGAGGATGGCAGTAACAACTACTCTGTAGGATTGTTGTGAGAAAAATACCATCCATCCATAGAGCATTTTGTTAATGCTAATATAACTTAATGTAACTTCTATTAGCATTTTTTTTGTTTGTACAAATAATTGATTATTGTGGAAAGTTTGGGAATAAAACCACCCTTAACTCCTTCAACCCTCTCTAGGAATTGATAACCCAAGAATATACACTATTTTCCTCTAAGAGGTGATGATTAGAAGATCACCTCCTAAGAGGTGATGATTCAGGCAGTGCTGTGCGTGCCTTTTGGTCCCTTCCTGGCTCATGGGTTCTCATAGCCCTGTCCTGCTGTTGACATAATGCCTAAAGCATCCTGCAGTCAGAAGGCCCATTCATCTAAATGGTTCCTAATTTCTCTCATTTTTCTTAGTTTAATTTTAGCTAGTCTATTTTGCATGTGTTTTACTAGTACATGCAGCCTCATGTCTTTTTTTTTTTTTTTTTTGGAAACACACAGGACCTGTTATGGATATAGTCCTAAAACTCAGAAGTCTGGCTACTGAAAGATGTTCTCTCCAAAGAAGTTCTCTCCAGCAGGGCAGACGTGTGCTGCTTGTCTCAGTGACTTCTGCTTGTGCTGCATTTACTAGGTCTTGACCTAAAGGCTGCCCTCTGCTACCTTCCTGAAAACCCCACAATGGGCACATGGGCATGTGGGATCTTATGTAGACTCCTCAAAGATGCTCTGTATAGATTCCAGAATTATCCAATCAATGAGATTCAAATCCCTAGTAGAGAAAGTGATGTGAATGTTCACAATCAAAAGTATTAATTATGAAGGAATTCATTTTTTCAAAGATATCAAGGCTCCCAAGGTGGTAGGACAAAAGACCCAACTCAAAGACGCAACCAGAGACCAGTTTGTATAGAAGCAGAGCATTGCATGTGTTGGAGATGCGGGTATTCGGAAGGTGGACATCCAGAAACCAGTAACGTAAATAGGACAGAGGTGAAGAACATATGTGCAGGGCTGGGGATTTGATGTGCTGTCCCTCCGATGAGAAAAAATGAGGCAAGGGAATAAAAGGCATTTTCCAAACCATCATTAGTGAAAGGAGATATTGGCTCACTGCAGATTAACGGAGGCCCAGGTGATGATTAGAGTGAGCTGAGAAATAAATCCCTTCAAGTAACACACGAAAGAGAAGCGAGTGTCAACTCAGCATTAACTAGCCGAGGGCGTGCTTCCGGACCGTGGGACTCTGAAGTCAGAAGGGACATAATCAAGTTTGCCTTCCATATTAATTAAAGTGGAAATGATGAAGGGGTGGAGAACCATGTTGACAACAAGGTTGAACTCTTCTGGGAAAGAAAACAAAAGGGCCAGTAAAGTCAAAATAAAGTAACAGATTAAGTGAAAATTGAAGTAAAGCAAAAAACCATGGAATGCATCTCTCGAAGATTCATGAGATAATTTAGCAACTGTTAAGTCTATGGGACATTCATTAATGAGAAGGTTGCCTGAGGATTGATGGTGATGAGAATAATACTAATAAGAGCCAGCACTCACTGAATGCTCACCATATCCAAACAATGCAAGCATTTTTTATCTTTCAATAGATTAACATGATTAATATTCACAATACCCCACGAGGTTGGTACTATTAACATCACACTCACTATATTGGGGAAGAAAAAGAACAAAAAACAAAACTGAAGTGCAGAGAGGATAACTGCTTGCCTGAGAAACCACCAGTCGGCAAATAATAGAGGTGGGATCTGAATCCAGTCAGTCTGAGGGCTGAGCTGCGTGTCTCACAGCCGCATAGCCCACTTCCTGGGGTGAGCAGGTTGAAAAGGGGGCTACGTGTGTTGGCTACATCACAATGAAGAAAATTTGCTGTGAATCCTGAAGACAATGCTTAAAGAACAAGATGTAAAACACTACAGGTGATTGAACTGACACAATTTTAAGCCATTGGCATGTCAGCAAAGAGTGGGGGTAACTTTATCAAACATAAAGTTATTTGTTTGAACTTGGGTTTTATTTATTTATTCATTTTTTCTAAAGAATTATTTATTTATGTACACAAGAACTGGGGTGCAGACCAGAGGTGTAGGGGGTGAGAGGATTTACTAGAGAGAGTGGGGAGCAGAACAGGCAGATCCCCTGAAATACACTGCTCAGGGGAGCAGCGGGTGAGACAGGAGAGGTCTGCTGCACCCTGTGGATCACCTCCCTGGCCTGCTGGGGATTGAACTCATGCTGCAGTGGCTGGCAATAGCCTGATAGCACTGGTCTTTAACCCCTGTGCCACCAGGGAGGCCCTGAACTTGGGTTTTAAAAGACAGGACAGATGAAGAAGGAAATAGGTTAAATTTCTAAAACAGATATGACTTTTGTATTTTATAGGCAAGGAAGAAATGCCTAAAGAGATTTATGCTAGCTGAGACATCCAGGGAGCAGAGGATGTAAAGCAAGAAAAAGCCACAGCAAGAGGACTGTGATACGGGCCATATTTCTGGAAGCATAGAACCAGGCTGAGGATTTCAAATGGTTCCCCTCAACATCCCTTAGGAAAGTAGGACAGTGAGGGATGGAAACAATGCTGACTCAACCGAGGGACTTAAGAAAGGCCTTCAGACAAATCAGGAGGCTGCGGGCAGAGAAATGCGGACTTGGCACAAAGAAACCAGAGAAAAAGTGAAGAGGCAGGATCCAGATGGGAACACCTGGGAAGTTACGATTTAATTAAGGACAGTCCGCCTGGATTCACACAAAGGCAGCCGTGTCTAACAAATCTGATTTATTGAGGAAGTAACAAGAAGACTGACGGGGTTAAATTGTGGGCATAAGGAAAGCTTTTGATACAGTACCAAAGGCTGAATCTGTGTGGGAAATAAGCATGTGAGCTATTGCAGTGTGGCCAGAGAGGAGAAAAAGGCTGGGGCGGCACCAAGCTGGAGGAAAGTGGGTCTGCAAAGCTTGGGGCTGCTCTCTGAAGCTTGTGCTGTCCTGACAGGTAGATCTGGCTGTCCAGAGGATGGCCTGCAAGTGCTCCCGATGAGCATCAGGCAGAGTTTTCTGCTCCTGTCTGGGCTCTCAAGGGCTGAGGTGCCATCAACTGCACTGAGGAGTCTAGACTGATCTGCTGCCGCAAGGACCAGAGCCCACCAGGGGGTGGTTTCAGCAGACCTCACAGGGCACATGGGTGATGGGCTTGTCCAACCAGGGGGAGAGCTATAAGATGCCAAATGTGGTAAAGAGACCCATGGTCTCCATGTCCCCCTGGTGACCAGGTGTCCCTCTGGCGGGATTCTCAGCCTGCTCCTAGCCCAGTCTTCAGACATGGGCCCAGGGCAGCTCCCGCTTCAGCAAACAACAAATCACTTACCACATCATCTCGGTCTTCCCACTCCACCTCGGAGAGGTCAACGCTACTGTAGTTAGGTTTCCTTCTCTTCTTTCCTTCTTCATACTAGCGGGGGAGAAGGAAAGAACAAGAAAATGGTTCCATGAGATCATCCAGGACAATCCTTTATCCTCTCAAATTCTGCTTCATGATGGAGACCGTGCGTGGATGGACAGATATCGGTGAGAATTCCAGCAGGCAGGCATTCCTAGAAGTTTTAATGGTTTTAAAGTCAAGGCCAGATGCCTGCAAACATTTTCTCCGAGCTGGGAAATGTACTGTCAACTCATTGCCTGATGTGAATTTACCTAATGGACTCCTTAGTTCTCTATAGGCCAGGTGCTATGCAAATCTCGTGCCTTCCTTGCATGGTATTTGTGTAGTGGCAGAGAACCTTCTCCTCTACTCCAAAGCTCTAGAGTCTCACTGTTCCCTGACCCAGGAAAGGGTTTCTTAAACTGGTTCACCAAGAACCCAGTCATATCCCATCCTCTCTGTTTAACAGCTCTCTCCACATCACCTCCTGCTCGAACCTAGCTCGTTCTCCTTGGCTAGGAAACAAAAGCACTGAGCTCCACAGTTGGCTTCAACCTCCTGGTAACATGTTGCAGGCACAGAGCCTTTTCCTTGTTATCCCACTGGCCACCACAGAAGCGAGCAGTGCGCGGCTTCTTTACCTGGAGTAGATGTGGGCGCTGGGAATCACTGCCAGATTTAGTGGCCATTAGGGCCTCTCTCTGGAAAAGCTGATGAGTGCATTAATAACCGGGGAAGTGGTTTTAGTTTTTCCCCCTAAATCACTGGTGTTAGTCAGTCAGATAAATTGCCTACTATTTTATCTACCGGACGTTCATGTGTCTGGACTTTCATGTCTCGGGCCTTTAAATGTTGGTTGTTGGGGTGTTTATAATGTAGGAAAGTCTGCCCTCTACTGCAGGCTAAGCATATGCAACCCCCTTTAAAGTTCTAAGATATGACATGGTTAACAGGACTTTGAGAAAATATGTATGTGTGCATAGTTTTATTTTATTTTTTTCCTTTGGTCTCTATAAAACAGTTATCTTTTGATTTAACTGCTCAGACTCTGATATACTATATCGCCCTAAGTGCCATAAGACCCTAAACCGCAGGTTACCATTTTGGACCCTGTACGGCTGCTCTGGAGACAGGTGCTGAAGGCACACTGGTGATTCCCTGATCACCACCAGGGAATCAAACAGGTCTAAACAGGCTTCCCTGGAGTCCAGGGGACAGAGGCCACACAAGGCAGATCTCCATTTGTGGCAGACCAAACGGACCAAGTGATCTTCCTGCCCTCTTCTCTCCTCTTCAGCTGCTCTCAGGAACTTGCAGACACTCAGAGGCTGCTGGCCTCTCACAGGCGCTGGGCTTGACCACCTTGGTCAACAGTTTCTCTCAGGTTTCCAAATAACACTCATTCACGGTCAGTTTGACGATATCAGATCCACTCCAGATGAAGAGGAAGGGAAGTGTTTCCCCCAGAAGCTGCTCTAAATGATAGCAGATCCGCAGTTGGATGCTATTATGGAAAGTGCCTGCGTGCATGGGTGCTCCGGCCCTCAAGAGAACCAGGCTGGTGCTGAGCATGCAGCACAGGAACCAGGTCAGTGGGACTGTCACCCAGGTCTCACAGAGAGAAGGTGTAATGAGGGAGGGGTGCACAATGCTAAGACTTGGGTTGGGCCCCTGAGAAGATAGACTCAGATATTCTTGGGGACTTATTACCTGTGCCAATGTTCCCCCAAGTCCCATTTTATTTTTTTTTTTTAAGATTTATTCATTTATTTATACAAGTACTGGGTACAGTCAGAAGAGCAGGAGGGTGAGAGAATTCACCAGAGCCAGAGCAGGGAGCAGAGCAGGCAGAAGGACCGAAGTACACTGCTGAGGGGAGCAGTGGGCGGCAGGAGAGGTCTGCGCGCCATGTGGGACCCTCCGCCGGTGGCTGGGGAGCAGCCGGGGATCGAACCAGCGCTGCAGAGGCTGCAGAGGCTGCAGAGGCTGCGGGCTGCGCTCAACCGCTGCGCCACTGGGGAGGCCCCCAAGTCCCATTTTAGTAAGTATCATTGCAGGGACACTCACCCCAGAACTTTATGCAGCTTCTGACCTTAATAGGCAGAACTTTCCAAATTTCTCAGGTAACCTAATGCTAGGCCTAAACCATTTTCAGGGGGGCAGGGGAGTTCTTTCTTTAGCCACTTCAAACAGCTTCTTTATTCATTTTTCAACATACATTTATCAGACACCTTGTAAGTGCAAGCTACCAAGTCTAAAGTCAATTAAACAATACTTCATTCTTTTCCAAGTACTTGCTTGCAGTTTATTGCTCTTACTTCTGCTCCATAAGATGAATTTATTGCCCCTCATGTGCATAGGAAAATGGACCCTAAACATTTAAATAACAAAATAAATAAAATCATAGAGCCAGTGTGGGGGAGGACACCCCCACCTATTACAAATCTCCGACCAAACTTTCATATCTAAGCCTCATGCTATGCCAATCACTGTAAGGACTAAAGTGACCCCATGGTCCAGGGCACCTTCATCCTCAGGAAATGTGCCCACCTATATTGGTTAGAAAAAGAGAACACAGTGGTCCCCTCACTTACTGGGCTTGTGACCTTGAGGAAGGCACTCAGCTGCTCCAAGCTCCCTTTTCTCTGCTGCAAAATGTGAAAAATCACTGTACGTTCACAGCAAAGGTCAGTTGAGGGGATTAATTACATAAGTATGTAAAATGGTAAGCATCAGATGGCAGGTACAGAATAAGCCCTCAATATGCAGCTAGTATGACTCCTGAAAGGTGTGACCTTGGTGAAGACATAGGTTTCTCATATATAGTTGGTAATATCTCATTTCCTTGAAATGAAGGAGACCCATTCAGTAACTTTTCAGGTCACTGTGCTATAGATCATGGGCAGGCAGGAGATGTTTGTTAAAGATAATTCTTCTGGTGGTATCTCATACACACACAGTTCTGTCCTTAATACCAAGTTGGGACTCAAGATTCTCCTGGCAGAAAGATTCATGCATGTGCTAAAGAGTCAAAGTCCTTTTAGATGGCATCTGGTGAAAGTGGGACCCACAGTGATCTAAAGAATCACTATTTAACATTCCTGGATGTATTTCTTCATTAAAAGAATAATAACTCCTTGAGAAATGCATTGGATTTTTGGTATTCAAGATACTTGATGTGATCAGAAAGTGAGGCAAAGAACATTTCTCAGTGAACTGGACAATGAGCCACCACATTCCATATCACAGCATGTTCCTATAATTTAATTTTATTGAAAGAAACAATCAGGGCTGGGATCCTGCCTTGGAAACTCTGCTTACGGAATGTCCCTCTACAATGCCTGCTTTACCAGATATGTAAAACAGGTCTAAAAACTTCCCATCCGGTCTTTGTTCATGGGTGAACTCCTTTAGATCATGCAATAATATGGCAGCGTGATTGATTTGGGTGAGAAAAGGAAAAGTCAGCAGGCTGTTGCATAGATGAAACAGGTTAAGGGAGGTAATAAACTCCACATGAAGATGCTAAATCTACCCTCATCTTTTCTCCCATTAAGAAAGGTTAGAGTTCAGACCTTCATTAGGAAGACACCTGCTCACCATTCCTCACATTGCAAGATAGTCGTTTTGGTTTTCTTTCTACAGGGAAGCCCAGGGACCCCACGCTCAGCAAAGAGAGTCCTAGTGAGGGCCAGACCATCTCTAGCTCAGAGTGGGCAGATGACCTGGTCCCGTGAAGGAGGGCCCTCTCTCCAGGACAAAGAGACTGGCTCAGGATTGGGGCCATAACTCATGTCACTCAAATGAGACTCCGTCTGGATGCTTTTCCAGATTTAGCTGGAAAAGGAGGGCGCTCCATCCACTGGTGTTGCTAAGGTGGTAGCATGTGAATTTGAGCTTCTCAGGCCATCTCTCCCACTACTGCAGAGAGCCTTCCTGAGAATGAAACCAGCAGAGAGCAGAGAACAGCTATGAAAGAGGGCCTGAAAACATGCTGTGCTCACCTTCCTCAAGCTATGCCTGAGGCAATTATACTCCTGGACACTGCATGGACCAATGCCTTCCCTTCACATTATCCCCCTGCCTTTTCCAAGATTGTTTTAAAGCTGACTTGGGTTTCAGGCATAAGCAGTCAAAGCGTCCCAGTGTGTACAGATCTAGTGCTTTCATTTTTTTTTCCTTTTAAATGAACTACTTCCAACATATAGTTTGAGTGACGTGTTCACAAATGTTGGAGTTTGAATTATGATTTAGGAATATGTGCTTTGCAAAACACCTCATTGCTAATCCAGACTGATGACTGCATGCTGGTCTCCTGTACCTGCCATCCCAGCGAGGACAAACGTGAGGCCACAGTGTAAAAGAATGACAGGAAAAGAACTAAAATCTCGCATCTCAGACTCCTAGGTCAGATTTCCCCTCTCCCGTGGGATTCGGCCTGGGACAAACCCCAGGTCCCCCATCCCTCTCCCTCTTCCCCTACGTGAGGATCTCGTTACTGGGCTGAGGCATCGTATATGGCATTTGTTAGTGTATCTATAATCTGTAACTTCCTTTGAAAATGTGATTAACGAATTGCAAACGGTTTCCAAAGGTTTATAAACAGATACTTTAAGAGCCACAGGTAGGTTTGTAGTTTTTGGTGCCTGTTTTATGAAAAAAATATGTGCGGGAGAATTTAATAAGGAAAGATATTCTGTGCTATGAAATACTTTGAGGTGGAGTTTCAAATAAAGGCCAGATGTGAACACACAAACCAGCCTGTGGCCTAGGAGGATGGGACAAGGAGGGCACCCATCTGAGGAGCAAGCTGGACCCAAGCAGGGGCATGCCGCAACTGCCAGAACCTTCCAGCCATGCATAATTGTCTACACCTAAGTGCTCTTTTGTGTTGTGCTCACAGACCAACTTTGGAAACCTATGGATGGGCTGAAGTAACGGCCATGTTCACACTGGTTTGGAAAAACCCAAAACGGCTTCTCTTTTTCTGTGTTCTTTTGGAAACACAGAAGATTTCCAGAGAAAATCAGCTACATGCACCCAGGCAGCCTCTGTGAAGCATATTTTGTGTGTGCTAATGACTGATAAATTCTGTGCCATTCCAAGCTGCCAACAGGAAGGAAGGACATGGGGGTAGGAGGCCTACAAATAGGAAGGAAGAAACCTTGCCCAAAGCTAATGCCATCTGGAGAGGGGCGTGGCCAAAGCTGGGAGCCAGCCATTGTCTGGGCAGATGTTCCTCTCCTGAAGCAGCCAGACGCTCAGCTTCACCTTCCCTTCACCTTCTCTTCACCTTCACTGCCTCCTCCAAGGCCCTGCATCTCCTCTTGTCTCAGAGGTTAAAGTGGCAGTTTTGGCAGAAGGAAAGGTGGCAAGTCTGCTCCCCTCCACATGCAAGAGAGCAAGATGCTAATTGTGGGTTTACAAGGCTCCTTTCAAGTTAGACAAGAGCAGGATGCTTGATGGCCTTGGGGCAATGGGTAGACATCACAAGGTATGACCAGGAAAATCCAGGGGACCATTGACTGATGTACATTGTGTCCTGGGACTGATCACTGGAACACCATATTAATAAGATTGACGCCATGGGTGGGGGTCAGTATATCATCGGACTCACCCTCTCTAAAGCTCTATATCCATATTCAGTTTGACCTGCCCTTTTCTCTGTCAATAAAAAGGCCAGGATCTTGTTCTTGAGCCACAAAGAGCATCCTACAGCCTGCTGCATGACTCCTGTTTCTTTTCTTTATCACTGCATGTTGCCAACACAATAGCTAATACCCTCTGTGCACTTCATTCATTTCCTTCTTCCTTCATTTATTCCCTACTGCCTCATTTGTTGACCCTCACATGCAAAATACTGTTGGACACTGAATATTTATCAGGCCCCTGAGTTAGGCCCAGGTAGGCTGGGGGGAAGCGTGGAGAAACTATCAGAGAAGGATAATCTCCAGCCCTCCAGGCACAGTCACAATTCACCATCAGGCCTGTTGGGAGAGTGGCTAAAAGCCAGGGATCCAGAGTAGGCCTAAGATTCTGATCAAGTCTCCTCCTAGGGTTAGTGCAGTTTGCTGAGCCCCATGATGATCTCTATAAGAAGAAGGTACTGGCCTTCAGCTCACAGGGCAGGGGTAACAAGCAAAGGGTATATATATATAACTAGGGTTGCACCGAGAGCATGGCCTGACTTGAATTGGCTCGTGAGCATGCCCGTTTGGCCTGCTCTCATAGTTGCTCATACCTCTGCTGCTGACTTAGGAGAAGCGGCAGCCTCGCCCCACTCATACCCAGAGAGGATACTCACAGGATAGAAGGCTCTGAAGAGTACTGCTTGGTTTGGTGGCCACTTCTCAAGGTCAAACATGAGGGGCCACAAACAAGGATGTGGCCCCATGGCCTGGGAAAGGCCTATGACAAAGCAGCCATAGTCTCTTCCCCTAGAATTTGCAAGTCAAGGTCTCCAATGATCACATCACACACAAGGGGCTTCGGGGGAGGTGGCCCCAAGGTAAAGATGTTCCCCATCTTGTGTCAGCCACCCCCTCCTGACTACAGTGCAAACAGTTTGAGTGTTTGCTGGTTTTGTTCCCCCCTCATTATCCATGTAATAATGACTCATTGTAGAAAATTTGGAAAATAATAAAAAGTACCAAAAATAAAAGTAAACACTAGCAGCATGCTGGGACTGCCACCCGAATCCTGCTATCTTTCCCAAAGGGAAGGACTTTGAAGCAGTCACTGTTTTGAGTTTTCTAAGTTCATTGTTTCTCCAACAAGGAATTTATAAAATGTAGCAACCAATCTGTTCTGCTTTCCAAGTGACTGCCTTTAGCTAAAAAAAAGAAAAAAAAAAAAGCACAAATGTTTTCTGCTGGCCAGCTTCCCTCACCTTCTATCACTCTTCATGACGAGCAAGCACTGTACAGATCTTGCTTGATTCTCACAGGTATCACAACTCCAAGGGAGGGATAATGGCTCAGGAGCTGGAAAGTACAGAGCCCCAGGATGCAGCCATTGGTGACTTATGAATACACAGTGGACTCAAGAGTTGAACTCATGGCTGCCTGGTGTCTGATCCACTGCTCTTCACCACCCTCTGTCCTGCCTCCCTTGAGGAAGCCTCCTCTGTAACTCAGGCCCTCAGCCCAGAAGCCACTACTATGGGACAGCACGTAGCAGGCATATTAATGGGGACAGATCCACTTTGGAAGCCAAATTCCACCAGCCATTCATGGCTATTAACATCTGACTCATCTGGGCTGCCCTGGAACTCACCTTGCCAGCCAAGGATGTGGGAATCAGTCTTGGACTAAGGACAACTGCAGTGTGCCTCACCAGTACAGGGAGCTAGTGTCCCTCCTCAGGCCCTGGAGACAATCCTTTCTTTATACAATGCCCAAGAACCAATATCCTACCCTGGGCCTTAGAGAAGTCTGGTAGCACCTGACGATATCATTGTAGCAAGGAATTCCATCAAAACCCTGCCATCCCCTTTGGGTATGTGACCCCGCAGGAGCCCAGACTTTTCTAGATAAGATACATGATGGGATGACATTGACATTATGCCAAGAGAGGAATTCCAATGAGTCTGTATTTGGAAATGAAATTCATCAAGTTCAAGGGAAGATGAGAAGCCCAGAGACACGGAAGGAACAGGGCCACAAGGGTGTGTCAGAAAGCAGCCGGAAGGAGGGAGAGAGGCAACAGGGCATGTCCAGACGACAAGTCTTTTGCTTTTTCTAAAAGGTACTGTGCTTGTATTAATTAATGTTTTTAAGTGTCTCAGAGATGAAAAGTTGTACGTGCTCTCTTTAGTATGATTACAAAATCCTTTTGATCGCTGTAAAAATAAAACAGCTTTGGTATTTAAAAAAAAAAAAAACAACAATTAACAGGCCTCTTTGAAAACTCGAATGACCTTTATCTTAATCAGTGTCCCAAGTCATCATGAGTCACGCGCTGTGTGTGGGGAGGAGGTGGCCCAGCCTCACCACCAGGCTTTGTAGGTCAAACTCAGCTTACTGCACCGCAGATGGATTGAAATTCCCATTTTCAAAAAAACAGTCTGTCTTGTAGTACCAATCTAGTCATGAAATGACAATGTACTGAATGTTTGGGGTGGCAGCAAAGGGATAGGAAGAGGGGGCTCTGGTGGTAGGGAGCAGAGTGGAACTCCAGGCTGCTGACCCAGGGAAATGGGAGGTTCAAAGAAAAGCCCATTGCTCAGCAGAGAGGAAAGACGTGAATAGAGGTTACAGGCAAAATATGGGCCACATGGATAGTTGGGGGGGGGCAGGAGGGGCGGACTGTTTCACTGATCAATTACAACACTTAGAGACAAACCCCTCAGTAAGGTGTCCTGGGCAAATTTAGTGCAAGACAGCCCTCAGAAGGAATTTCAAGGGAGTATAGTTTAACAGTGGAGCATTTGACTACAGAAGGAATTTCGTTTCAAGTCAAGTTGCACTGGGTGCTTGAGAATAGATATGTGCATATTCCAAAGCCAATTTCACATAAAGGCTTCCCATCCACTGAGTCATTAGGAGACAGCATCGAGAGTCAAGGGAGGGCCTGCAGAGTTGGGCCTGCAGAGTTGGAGAGTACATTCTGTGACCTTAGATAAGTAACTTTATTTTTTGCATTTGCAGAACTTTATTGGCATTATTCCTTTGAGCAGTTAACTACATCGGAAGGCCCTGGGCTATTTGGAACTGGTCAGATTGAATGTGGGGTACAATTAGGTACCACAAATTGGCTTCAGTTCTGGAACTGCAAAGACAATGAATTTCCTCCTGCTCTGGTGAGATCGGAAACTGAGTCAACCAGTCCGGGGACAGAGGGGTGAAACTTCCAGTGATGCCTCAGCTAACATTCACAGCCAGTGAGCTCTCTGCTGTTCACCTGGGTCAGAAATGTGGGTGCATCACTGTCAGTCACTCACTGGGCAAGGATGCACAAGCTCTGTGATCAAGACAGAGAGACCTTTCAACCGCAAGATTTTTGAGCTAAATGACACAAAGGGCAGGAAGCTCACAATGAATTGGCAAGTGAAGTAAATAAAGAGATGCAGAAAAAAAGGGGAAAGAATCCTTCCTTCCAAGGCAGCTGCTGCCACCCTTGACTCTGGTTGATGCCTGTTAGTGTTTCAGCCTCCGATTCCTTGACCTTCTGAATGCATCTGTGAGTATGCACACGAGTGTGCAGTTTTAGTTAGGTAGATATTTCACAGGACAGCTTTATTTTGTTTCTTTTTCTGCTAAATTTTTAAAAGATATTTGTGAAAGTAAAGATGAAGGGACCCATCTTTGTGGCTAGGTCTTTCATCAAATTTCTCTGATCTTTCCAGATAGAGTACCTCTCCCTTCCTTGGTCTGCACCTCCCTGGGGACACAGGGCTTTAAAGCAAACACATATATGTGATCCTCTTTCCAACCCATCTGCCCAATGGGTTCATGACATAGCAAAATACTTAGTTTTCAATTCTACTAATATATCTAGTAAAATGTTTCTGGATGCATGCTGGTCTGACACGTCCCAAGAGACTGCTGATGTCACCCAGGATTCATAGGAAAACCAAAAGTCCACTGGGAGGCTGACTGAGTCCTCTGGGTTTTATATTTGTTTGTGATCATGGAGACGTGGGCAGGGGTTGGAACAGGCCAAAATAATTGGAAAGAGAGGCCAGTGGGCCAGCAAAGCAACTATAGCTCATCAGACAATCACTGCTATTTTTTCTAGCTTGTATTTCTTGAAATTGAATCACATTCTCTATCCTTTTGCCACCAACTTGGTTGGTGGTCACATTCCCTCTTCCTTTGATGGCATCAAGTGCCTCCTGCCTGAACTCTAACCCTGCAATCCATTCTCCAGGGCCCAGCAAGGGGGAAGTCTCCTGAAACCCAAATAAAATCATATTACTGCTTGTCCTGGAATCCTTGTGCCTGCTGATGCCTGATAGGATGATGCCAACATTCCAGAATGTCTCAAGTCACCACCACTCTGCCTCTCCTCACTGCCTCCCTCCCTCCTGCTAATCACCATACTCCCAGCTAGACTGAGCAGGCTGCTAAAAAGGCCGCTGTCATTCTTGTCTTTGAGCCTCTCTTAGTACACACCAGCCCATATGTTTCCAACACTCTTCACTCCAAATCAGAGACAAGTGGCAACCTAGGACTTGAAGCTTCTCTGTGTTGACCATTCCAAGGCCAGTGCAAGTTCTTCCCATAGCTCCCCAACTTCTGGTAGAGCTCTATTTCCACACTCATCATACTCTACTGAAAATTAGTTGCTTGCTTGCCTGTCTCCTCCACTAGGTTTCAAGCATCTTTGGGAAAGAAACTATTTCTAGTTCAGCATGGAATCTAGCCTCAGAGAGAGCCCTGCCCCATGGAGAGTATGCACTGATGAGCTTCTTGTAGATGGACCTGAGATGTGTCCTGGGGAGACACAGGAAGAGGTGACTGCTTGGTGACTGGTCATCACCAACCAGGCCCTGGAATTCCACTGATCAGAGTTTTGCTGCAGACTGGCTTTCAAAGGAATCTTCCCATTAAATATAGATGGAAGTGCCATTTGGATTTGAGCCTGATGAGCATGAGCTTCATTTAAGGGGCATCCAACCCACATTAATATCAAACCTGTTGCAGACTGGGAATCAGATCCATGCCTTTAGCCCTCTCAGTCACTCCCAAATGATCTTCCTGGAATAAAGCTTAGAAATTTACAAATTCCAAAGGAGACTTTCTGGCAATTGGAAGAATTAGAATATTTCAGTTGATTCTAATACCTGGGATAGATTTCTTAAACCCCTATCATTTCTTCATTGCGCAGTGGTAACAAAACTGTGATAGCACTCAACTTCTGAATGTTCTGATAAACCCTCCATCTGATTTTCCTCCTCTTTCATGTTTATCCTTCCCATCCCCAAGATATTAAGCTTACTTCATTGGGCAATCTCTTCTATTTAGGCTCATTTCTGCCAAGTAGGGCCCCTGTCTCAAGTTAAATTTGCCTTGGCTGGCCCTCAGCAGATGAGTCCTCAGGTTTTTTATTTAATTTGGAGAGTAAGTGTGTGTGTGTGTGTGTGTGTGCATGTGCGCACATGTGCACATGTGTGTTCCTTTTAGATGATGGTCTAGATTTGGGGCTTATGTAGTGAGGCCTCAGCTCTGCCTGGGGTAAATTCTGTGTGCCTTTTACCTATTGTTTTGCAGTCATTAAGTTCAATGGAAGAAGCCATTGTGATGATGGCAATGTCCCCTTGACTTGCTTCTCAGGCGATCTCTGCCCTTGTGGGGAGAGACAGGCATGGAAAGCGTCGGATTCTGGACATGACCCAAGAGCGAGAGCTCCAAATGGAGGCTGGCAGAGCAGCCTGTCACTTGGGATTTCTGGCCCTGCCAGTGGGTATAGGGATGCATTCAACTCCGTGACACCCTTAGCTACAAGGTAAAAAAAAAAAAAAAAACCACACCAACCTTCACAATCCTATCAGGCCACCTATCGGAGTCCCGTGGGGTCTTTGGGGCAAAGGCAGGGGTAGACCTGGTCCCAAGGAGATGGGGAAGGCTGAGAATTTGCAGCAAAAGCCCTGCCTGGTTTAGTCAAACTGTGTTTTTGCCTCAATATTCCTAGTGTATTCGTGTTTCCCTTTGCCTGCAGACATCCACAGAGAATGTAGAACTGATACCTGGGAGGTATGTTCAGAAATATATGTGCCTGTCACAGAGTTATGACAGTCCAGTGAACACACAGTGTTTGGGCTCACTCCTCAGTGAAGTTCAATGGTCAGTTGGGGGTGTGGTGGGGATTAAATTATTGTGCCAAAAAGCCCATGGTCTCAACTTTTTTATTTGCATTCTTTGGGTCTTATCATTTAGGATTATGTAAAAATGACAGCTGCTTATAATTATTTGGAGGTTTGAGCTGCAATAATTAAAAACATCTGCCTTTATCTTACCGCTACCAGACTTAACCCGCGAGGTTGGGTCTACTGAACTTCAAAGAGGGAAGCAAGAAATAAAAGAAAACTCCACACATTACTAACAAATTTCTAGTGATTCATTTAAATGTATAACCAGTTATTCCAACAGCCTTCAAACCTTTAATTATCTTTTAAATATATATAATTTGGGACTGCTAATTAGATAGCAATTTAATGCTCTCATGGGGATTCAGATGCACTGTCTTTCTAAAATGTAAACTCCAGGAGGAATAATCGCTGGCATTCAAATGATTGAATTCTTCAGTTATTCAAATGAGTGTGGGCATTTACACTGTTGGGATCATCTGAATATTCTGCTGTCAGCCCCAGCTGTAGGTTTTCCAGGGCCCTTCCATAGAGGGAGAGGAAAGATAGGTTTCTCCCTGTTGGAGCCCAGCAGTCTCCCTCTCTGGAGAGAAACAAGCTGGGGCTCCAGGGGAGCCTGACATCACTCAAGCAGCTCAGTCAAGTCTCCTCTTGGATGCAGATGGCTCTGTTTTCCTATTTTAAGGAGGATCAAACTTTCCTGGAATTTACAGTTATGAAAGCTTTAGTGCTGGCTTCCCGGGCATTCTCCATGCCGGTCTGCCTGCTATTGTCTGGGCAGTTAACATTTTAATTAATAACTCTCTCCCCCCAACAGCCTGCCCCAGATGTGGGAGGTGAGGGTTTCACTCTGCCTTGAGCTTCTACTTCCTGTGTATTTCTACCCCCGTTGAGATGGTCCCTTAAATTATATAAAGATGTGCATCACATGGAGAAAAGCAATTGATCAATTAGATGACATTGGGCAATGATAGAAGCCAGCTCTCCCATATCAGCCTCAAATAAGGCTAGGGTTTGCATTCCTGAGCCTGGGCTAGTAGCTAGCAGCTGAGGCTCATTTCCCCCACGGAGGGGGAAGGAGGTGCAGACAAATCTATAGGAATTTTTAAGAGATCATTATTCAACACATTGCATGTAATTACATTTTGATGAGCTTTTTATTGCTAATTCATCATCCAAGATGGGGCACTCTAGATATGAAATTAATCTAGTAAAACAAAGGTCAGAGTGTGTCCAGTGAAAAGAAAAGCTTTGTCCTCCTCAAATCCTTTTGCCAAACAGTAAAGCAGCATAGAATCCCACCTCGAAAACCTTAAAGTGTCTACCTTCGGATTATTAAAACATAAATCCCACAACCCCTGGTACTTCTGAGTGTCCATGTGAATTCTCCAAGCAGGCTGATGTGCTGGGAATATACATGCCAGAGCTGAGGTAGAATGGAAAATGTGCCTGGTGCCCTCATGTTACTGCCAAAGTCTATGTGGGTGAGCACAGGCCTGCATTTGAAGCTCTAGTCTAGAGCAAATCCATTTTTGCAGAGAATGATCAGTCTTCTAGTGTCTTAACTTGAGTTCTTTCTATAGCAGACCCTGAGACCAGGATTCAAGAGCACAGCTGTTACTTAGGCTAGGTTCCCAGGAAATACTCTAGGCACATGGCAAAGCGACGCAGAGGGACACGGGCGGTCAATACAAGGTGCATTATCAAGGATGTCAGCAGTGTGGGTGCCTAGAGCTGAATCCCGCTGGGGGGTTTTGGGTGCCATGTGAAGCATCCACCTGAGAGACATTCCATCTTTGAGGTGGACATGCTCACCAGTCTTTGGTGGAGGGATGCTGATTCCCTGGCACATCTGCCTGCTGCCCACCTGAGAGGAGTGAATGCCAGCTCCAGGGAGGTCTTCACTGGATGCTGACAGCTGCAAGGCAGGCTGGCAAGTGTGGAAATGGCGAGGGCTGAGGGGACAGGGGCTGTACATCAGTAGCAAGTGCTCCACTCAGCAAGTTCCCTCACAGGAATCTATCAGCAGGACCTCGTCCTTCAGAAGTCTATCCTATGTAGACCCACAGATTCCAGTCACAACTCAGTGAACACCCCCACACATCAGGATTTTTGCAGCTACTGTTCCTCAGGCTGAACGAGCTGCCACCACAATCTCTGCTTAGCCATTTCTTCTCCCTTCTTCAGGGCTCAGCTTAAAATGTCGTCCCTAAGAAAGGTTCATCCTGACAACCAGGAAAGGTGCCTCTCCCTACATTTTTGCTTTCTCAGATCCTGGTTCCCTTCAGAGAGCTTATCCTAAATGCAGAATGTGTTTTATTCATGTGTTTATTTATCAGCTTTAAAAGACCCATCCTCTCCATGAGATTGCAAAGACCAAATGAAGGGGGAATTACGTCTGTGTTGCTTTACCACTAGATCCCCATCACCTAATAGAGCGCCTGGCACATGAGACGCTTCCAATAAAAACATGCCAGATGAGGGAAGGGACAGTGGGAGGGAGGAATTGCCAGAGGGAGGGAAGGAAGAGGGAAGGAGGGGAGAGGGTTCCAGCAGCACAAGAATGAACAGTTAGACATGCAGGTGTCCAAAGGCCCCTTTGCTGCTCCCACCCATGCTGGACTGCATCACACGCTCACCGGCTGCAAACCGGTTCTCTGCAGCCTTCTCCGGTCATCCCTTCCTCAGTTAGATCCTTTTATAAATTCTACACTGTCTTAGGATTTCTCCCTGGGCTAAATAATATTCTGTGGCAATGGAGGAAAAATTTCCCATAGGTGCATCCCCTCTCCCCACTTATCATTTCATCTCCTCTGCTAGGTATCTTGCCAGGCCATGGACTTAGAAGGATGCAGAAAACTCAATTGGATGAATGTCTGCAGGTTGCTTGCAGAGTAGTGAGATGCAGATGTGTCAAGATATTTCTACAGTGCAGTGGGGAGCCCCAACTAACAGGCCCGTATGGGGTTTGAGAGAGAACCTTGAAACGTGGGGTAACAGACCAAGCTCCCTGAGAGTAGGACCAGACCCACACCCAGCAGTGGTTCACAGACTTGGGATTTCATGGCTGTGTCGGTGATGGCTCTGACTGGAAGTAGTAGATACCAATTCTTAATCACTTGAACAAACGGGGACTTTATTGGAAGGGTAGTTTCAATTCCAATAACAATGTCAAATTAATAATTGACAGGAATGAATGACTAGGTAAAGGAACCGGTAGAGGGTCTTTCACTTTTCTTAACCTCTCTGTGTATCCTTCCCTCTTCCCTTTTCTTTTCCTTTCTCCCTTCCTTCCTTGGTGCCTCAGCCCCTCCTTCCTTCTTTCCTGTCTTCTGAGCAGAGTGAGGACTTCGAGAAAACAAACCTTCCCTCTACTCTCACCTCTGTATAGTCAGAGCCCCAGCAGGAAGCACAGGGCACAGTGGAGCTGGCTAATTAAGGAGGGGTTAATAAAGAGGCTATTGTAAAGGTGTGGGTGGGGGTAAGAACTGGAAGTGGGGGGACCTCTTCTACCACTTGGCATGAAGGGACCACAAAGGAAACAGCAGCTCCAGGAGGCCAGAAAGAGGGAGGCTAAAGTGCGATGGGGTGCCCCCAGTCCTGAGGACTCTGGCAGGACACAGGCTGGACCCCTCCTCTCTCCACTTCTTGTGGGAGTCCCCCAGTAGCCAAACTCCGCCTACAGCGAGAACAAAGGAGATACCTTTGTGTCCATACTGAAATGTGGGGGCAGAGAGCAGAGGACAAGGAAACGGGAGGAGCTGGGGGGGCCAACATTCATTATGTGAAAGAACCTTTTAATAGGACTTCAGAATAAAGGGAAGTTCTTTCCATTAAACAGGTTTAATTTTATGAAAAAATGGCAATGTCCTCAGTCATCTTTATTTCCACCGGAAAATTGAACTAAATTTACTGAATGACACAGTCCTGGGCCCAGGCATCCGTTTAAACCTCTCTGAGGTAAGCACAGGAGGCAGCATGCGTGGGGACTGACAGTGCTCCCAGGGTGCTCAGAGCACAGCCTGGTCCAGGGAGGGGCTGCGCTGTCACTGCTAGTCACCCACCAGCTGAGCCCCATCTATTTCCCCTGTCCAAGCACACACCCAGTCCCAGATCTTGGGGACCAAGTGGCTGTGGAGGTCTTGAGGTCCACACAACAGTAAAGTAGCTCCAACCCAGCAGGAGTCCGGGCATCCCAGTAACCAGGCTCATCCCCAAGCTCTGGGAGCATCAGCGCTTGGCTCAGGGCTGTAATGCAGCCATTCAAGTGCCCAGACCCCAGCCGTGCAGACGGGGCCCTCAACAATTTCATCAAGAGGAAAACATGCAAGTCTCTTGTTTCTCTTTAGCCAAATGATGTATTTCAAAAAGAACAGGCTCGCTACGTGGGGGTCACACAGCCTTGTTTATTTTTTCTCAGAGAACACACTCCTCTGAGCAGATACACTTACTAAACACCCATTAATTCTTTCTTTTAAACTAAACGGGACGGATCACACCAGGCTGTGTCGGAGCCGCCCGAGCTCCGTGTAGAGACCCCGGCGCGGCCGCCCTCGCCGGGACCAGCGCTCGGCGGTGCCCGGGCGCCACCTACTGGACACTCTCCTTCAGTTCATCAGCGCGGGAGAGGGAGGGCGAGGAGCTGGCTGAGGGATTCAGGCCTCATGAAAGATGCTAGTTTCCCACCTCATACACCCTGACAGGCTGGAGCCAGCAGAAGGCATCGTTCTGAGGCCAGAGAGAAAAGCAGGGCCTCGTCCAACCTGAGACTAGTAGTTCTGGGGAGCGTGTGAGGTCCCTGCTGAGTGGGAAGAAATGTTCCCCTCAGTGGACTGGGGAGGCAGTTGGTGTGCGCATCACCTCCTCTGGGAAGCCCTCCTGTTTCTCAGAGCGCACGTCTTTAAGAAAAGCAGATGCTTCATCTGTGAGCCCATAATTCCTCTTGGCCCCTCTGACTGTCCAGGAACCCTCACTTTGTACAATACCCTGTGGCTGGAGACATCCATCTACCTGCTTCCATCTCTGATGCAGTGCTTTACCCAAGGGCATCTGCAGAGTATTTGCAGACAGGCATGAGGGTAGAAGGAGGATGGAAAGAAAGAGGGACTGACCAATCACATGGGTTCAATTCCTGCCTCTGATGCAACAAGGACTCTATAGATGTTCATTGAGGGAAGGAGTGGTGTGGGTCATTTACTGAGAAAAAAAAAAAAAATTGGTGCCCGATCAGGCCATCATCAGCATCATTCAAGCAGTGTCAAAATCAATCAACAAATAAATATTGAGTCCCCTGTTTGTGCTGTAGCAGAGTCCTAGCAATTTACCGGGATGGTAGGGGAGACGGGAACACAGCCACTTCCCAAGTGATCAATGATCCAAGGAGACTAAGGCAGGAGGCGTGAGGAGGGGGAGTATGACACCTTCTCATGGGGAGCAGGGACAGCTCTCTGCAGGGGTGATATCTAGAGGAGACATAGAGGAAGGCACCAAGCCAGTCACAGGTGTGACTGGAACAAGATTCCAGGCAGAGGGACGTGCAGGCAGGATGGTAGGGAACAGGAAGGAGCTTGGTCTGAGGATGGTCGAAGTCCTGAGCATGCTGGAGCACTATGAGCAGCCACACAAGCTCAGGCAAGTCTGGGAGGTCCAGCCAAAGTTGGCCAGGAACTGGGTGTTACTCTAAGTGCCAAGGGAAGCCATGCCACCTGACTGACGTCTCCTCTGATGGCTGAGTGAATAGCTCTGGAGAGGAAGGCATGGGGGTGGAAAAACTGGTACCCACAAAGGAGCTAAAAAGGGACTGATGTCATCCAGGTCAGGTGGCCGTGACCAGGTGGGAGTGGCAGGAAGCGATGCCAGGGGTTGGGGGCACATTTTGAAGCTTGATCCAACGACAGTGGATGGCAGGCAGGAGATCCAGGAAAACCACTGGTGGATGGCACACCCACGCCTGTTGAACTGAAATGAACCCTTAGCATTTACATTGAGTAGGCGTGGATAGGAAGAAGACATGAAGGAACATGAATTGAGGTGTTCCATTCTAAGCTTTATTAAAAGAAGAAATCATTAACTACGTGGGATGAAGCCAGTCCTCACGTATCTGAGGATGTGCATAATGACAGCGAGAGGCATCTGAACTTCCCATTAGAATTAGCCACTGAATCTGCTTACAGGGCCCGTTACTTGGACAAAGTCAGCTGGACTTAGACAAGCTCCTGCATTTTAAGCTCCTCTAGAAACTGGTGTTTGCTATGTAGTCTCTACTTTGGTTTGAATACATATTTAGCTATGTCCATAGGGATGGTCACCTAGCTGCATACGAGAGGACTGTGATATAAGAACATTTACATTAATTAGCATGTTCATGTGTCAACCTGTGTAAGCAATGACTCCTCTAAGACCCATGCCGTGCAATGGCTAACGACGTGGAACTGAACGGACCTGCCTGGGTGTCTACAAAACAGCGTATCCGCATTCAGAGTGGGGCAGCACAGTCCAGGAGGGACACAACTGGAGGTCAGGCTGTGGATGGCCAGTGGCTGAAGCAATAACCCTGAACTCGAGGTAGAAGGAAGGTTCTTTAACAGGTAAAGAAGATGACACCGTTATCTGCAGAACTGGGCTGGTGAGTGTAACCTGAGTCCTAGAGAGCGGCAGATATGGCTTGGGTGTTTGAAATTTCTAAGTAGGTAACTTGACAGCTCAGGCTCCCCTGATGTGGCTGATGAGTCCCACCCACAGACCCGAACCTACCAGCTGGCTTAGGTGTCTTCGTGATTTAGCAGTGAACCCACGTGACTGAAATAGCCAGAGCTCTACGGCCAAACCAGGGATCCCATTTGCCCTGCCCATCAACTCAACGTGTCATAACTCTGCACCACTCCCTACTGCTATTTGCAGACAGGAGAGGGCACAGCCCGGGAAGGCGCTGCCCAGGCCACAGACGGAGCAGGCCACCCACCACTCCCACCCGGGATGCAGGCTCCGGATGGAACAGGGACAGGTGATGGGGTTTAAGGAAAGAGGAGGTGCTACCGACCTCTTGAGGGGTCCCACAATTCTGGCCGTACTTAGACCATGCTGTCCCACATGGTGGCCTCAACTATGCATGGCCCTCGGGCACCTGAAACATGGCTGATCCGAAGTCAGATGTGTCAGGAATATCAAGTACATACCAGCTTTCCATGATGAGTATGAAAAGAATAGAAACTACATTATTTCTTATCGATTACATGTTGAAACAATGTGATATATTTGGATATATTGGTTAAATAAAATATATTTTTAAACTTAATTTCACCTTTTTTTTTTACTTTTTTAGATGTGGCTACAACAGAATTTTAAATTACACAGGCAGCTCATGCTTGTGGATTGCATTATATTCTTACTGGACAGCTCTAGTCTAGACACAGACTAACTATAATCGTCCAACGATGATCCTGTTATTCATCTCTGTGGCTGCAGAGACCAGTTCTTTCTCCAGCACCCCCACCCTTCAGCCACTCCGCCTCCTATCCTGAAGGGCCTACAGGCAGCGTGAATGTACCGCAGGCAAATGAGCCTGCTTAGGGCTCCTGGTTCTGGCACTTTCTAGTCACCTTACCACCTCATTACTTGGTGGCTCGGCTTCCATTTGTAACAGGGGGATGTTTACCTTCCCACAGAGAAGCCTGGCTCCTCTGCCTGGCACTCACAATTATCCAGACCCCAATTCCAGGCTTCCTTCTAGATGCATTTTCCACCCAGGGCTAACCTCTCACACACACCTCCCTTGAACCTTGGGTCTTTCCAACTTTAAGCTCCTCCATCCTAAGTGTGGTATTAAATTAGTTAATAATTGAAAGCTCTAACATGTAAAATACTTAGAACAGTGCCTGTCACATAAAAGGAATCAAAAGACATTTTAAAAATATCAAGACCTACAAAAATGCTCTCACCTACAAGCGTCTACAGCTACTTAGCCACCCTAAGTATAAAATCTTATCCATCCTCATCGATTTTGAGTTCTTTGGAACAGGGTACATCTCTGCAGCCATGCTGAGCAATGTGCTGAGGCTGAGAACATAGTAGACAGAGGATTCCAGCAAACGCTAAAAGAATAAAGAAGGTTTCTTTCTGCCATTCCCACTTCCATCCTCTCTGCCACTGCCCAGTGTCCTGCCACTGGCAAATTTTCCTCCAGAATAGAAACCCTCCAACATGCTTCCCCATCTCTTGGACTTGCAGACACAGAGCAAACAGCCTTTGGCAGATGCCAAAGCAGACTTCGTGGAAACAAACGAGTCCTAGGTTTTGCCAGCCCCAGGCTCCTCTGAAGAGCCCCACCATTTGCTGTGGTGCTGGAAGGCAGCCTTCTTTGTGTTCTCTTGGTGGTTTGACTGGTTCCACATTTCAGGCCTCTTTGGGGAAGGAAATTAACATCGATGTCCCTTTCTTTTAAACAGAGGGCCAGATGAATCACCAGAGTCTCAACAAAAATCAGATCATGCTAAAGGTGGCACATTCCTAGTCCCACACCCCTCAGTGTCCCTGCTGGGCAAAAGAAAAAAAGATCAACTCAGGATTCTACATATTAAGAAAGATCCATAAAGCTGTCAAAGATATGGGAGAAATAAAATGCCAGAAAACATAGCTAGCCAGTAACTATGAAATATTTTTAACTCGAATGTTAAAGAGTGGTAAAGAACAAGGAAAAAAAAAATCCAGATGTCTAAGAACTACTCAAAATACATTCCTCCAGGCCTAAGTTGAATCTTTCTTGCTGTGCTGGTACCCTACTCCCCACTCAGAGAATATACACGGGCCCACCCTTGAGGTTCTCCCCCAGTCCACTGGCTAGGAGCTATATCAGCTGCCCCATCCAACACAGGACCCAGCACACCAGGCACCTGATAAATATTTGTTGCATCAACATCAGATCAGTCTAGCAGAAGTCACAAGCTGTTGGCAAGGGTAGAAAGGCTTGGAGACACTAAGGAGAGCCCTTTTATCAACAGAAAAGTATTACTTTAGCCGTTTTGCCAATTAAACCAAAGCAAGTCTACTGAGTAAGTTTCTTATATCTGAGCTGTTTTTGGAGATACTTCCTGATTCACACCCAAATCATACAAGATTAAAGAAAATACTGGATAAAATCAAGCCAAACATTAAGTTCGAGGGCAAGATTTTATTGGACAAATTAGAAAAATATTGGTATTGTGCTTCAGAGAAACCCACTTCTTTCCTCTGGCTGCAGGAGCAGAAAGACCTCAGTGGCAGATGGAGAGAGAATGAGTTATTTTAAGTGAGCTTGCTCCATTCTCTTGCGCTGGCCACAACCCCACTCACACCCACTGTGTTAATCTGGCAGGCTTGGCCAGAATGGAGGGAAATGTCCCATTTATAATAAGGATTCGGTTATATGCCTGGGCGAGGGAGAAAGCAAGTCAGGCCTTAGTGGGATTCCCTGCCTGAGCAAGCCCCGGAAGTTGCTGGTAGCCAGCTGTTCCTCACCATACACGAGGGTTCTGCCTAGGGTGCATTTATTTCTAGTAAGAGCATCAGGTTCCAGGGGAAGCTCACAGCCTCCTCCTCCAGAAGAACCCAAATGAGGGGGCCTCCCTGGTGGCACAAGGGTTTAAGTCTCAGCACTATGAAGCTGTGCACAGCCACCGCAGCATGAGTTCGATCCCTGGCCAGGGAGCTACCCACATGGCACAGCAGACCTCTCCTGAACTCGCACCCTGCTCCCCTCAGCAGTGCATTTCAGTCAGTCTGCCTGTTTGGCACCCCACTCTATCTCTGGTGAATCCTCTCACCACCCCCCCACACCTCTGGCCTACACCCCTTGTATGCATAAATCAATAAAAATAAATCTTAAAAAAAAAAAAAACAAGAAAGTGAAAAATTAAAACAGCACTCTGGAGGATCCCTATATTCATTTCTCTCCTGAGCCCCTAATATGTGCAGGGTGGACTGGCATTGAGGTGGAAGGAGAAAAAGAGCAGAAACAGATGAACAAAACAGAGATGAACAATTACTTGTCCATGCTGGAGCCAGGCTATTCCATCCATGCAGGCTGCTGCTTAACTATGGCTCTTCTAGTATTATTCCTATTGCTACATAAAAAGAAAAAGGAAAACACCAAAACTTTGGTTTCCTCGCATGGTAGTTAGTGTTCATAGGAAATCTCATAGTAAAGTAGCCGTCTACCTGTTTTGTAGACTGGAGTTGGTAAAAAAAAAAAATGACAATTTGTGTTTGTGTGTGTGCGTGCGTGCACACATGATGACCCTGCTCCATGCTTATCATAATAATCTGATCCAATGGAACAATCAAAAAATGTTCTTTATATTGCCCCACCCATCTACCACCACCATGTCCACCCTGTCTTTACAGCAGTGAAGCACCGATCAACAGGGCTAAGACAACACAAATAGGGTGCAGACATTTCCATCACTGTCCCCAAGGTGTGCTCAGGCCTGCGTTGTCTCACAAGGCTCTCTGCCAGCATTATTCCCTTTACTATGACAACTTGGCTGTGGTAGAGACATGTGGTTGGGACAGGATTACAGGATATTCAGCATGAGCATCTCTGTGTGAGTTACTCAGTCACACAGCAGGGATAAGGCAGCACTGGAATGCAAGGGCAACCTGTGACGTTCATTTCCTTCACTTCACTGCTGTCTTTTGCCCGGGGGGGAAATGCAAAACTCAAGGTAGATCAACCTCCCTGTGTCAATCACATTTAGATGGCTTAGCATCATTCCAAGTTTCTTCTAAATACCTTATGACCTCAGGGACATGGACAGATAAACATAATAGGTGGCCCATTGTCCTGGTCATTCCTTATGTTTTTTTCATGAATTGATTGCAAATGGTTCATAAGATTTGGGTTCTCACAAGTGCAAGGTGGGGCCTTTTTTTTGCGTCATCCCATTTATGGGAACTTGACTTTGGCTTCCACGTTTGGTAAAACCAGACAGTGTTTCAACAGTGAGAAAACAAACATGATTTGTTATTTGTGAATGTTTG
Source organism: Talpa europaea (assembly GCF_964194135.1). Lineage (NCBI taxonomy): Eukaryota > Metazoa > Chordata > Mammalia > Eulipotyphla > Talpidae > Talpa > Talpa europaea. Next base: position 66,920,685 of record NC_140078.1, read on the forward strand.
CACTATCAGGAGATGATCCGTGTTGATTGGGTTACTCTGCTTTTCTAAGAGTCTTTCATCTGTGTTCTCAGTGGCTACGGCTCTGGAAAGTACATCAAATGGACTCTTTGTAAACAGATCATTTTCTGCATGGCCAAGAGATAGAAAAGACCAGAAAGACATTGTGCATTGACTCTGCAAATGGGAGCTATAGTCAGAATGCATCAGAGAGAGGAAAGACACCTTGTGGCTTCTAACATCTGGTTTTACTTCTTTCCATTTTTAAAGCTGATAAATAGGAAGTTAATTCTTCCACTGGCAGAAGATCCAGGTTTGGTTGTTTCATTGACTCTATCTCTTTCCAGCTTGGAATAGCTAGGCACCAGGAGCCCACACTCAGCCACACCAAACATGTAGCTCCTACCATCCCAGAGAGAACCCTCACTGGGCAGCTTGGAGGTGGGTAATGTGCTAGGCTTTTTAGACTTAACTGTTTTTAGACTTAAATGTCCTTAAAATTTAGTAGTTTTTTAATCATATTTTTCAATAATTCTGAGTTATATTTGGAAATAGCTAACCAGTTAACTCAATCCTTTTCTGATTAAAAAAAAAAAAAAGATTGTTGAAATCAAGTATCACCGAAAGTCCCAACCATAAGCATGCATATGGGAACCACATGATGTGGCTATGACTCCATTAATACCAGGGTGATTAGAGCAAAGTTGGATGATGATGGAGCTAGAACATGAACCTTCTAAACAATGATTCAAGTGGAAGCAAACTAGCCCCACAATGCTTTGCCAATAAACATTTGCATAGCAGGCACTGATGCTATTTTCTAATTTTGATAAAATATAAAAATATGTGTGGAGTGGATGAGCATATGTGACTGTATGTCTGGCTGTGTGTATATTACTAAAGGAAAAGACTTATATTTTCTTAACTTTCAAAAGTAGTGCTTTTTATCTTATTCTCTACTTTTCTATCTTCCCAAAATTAGCTAAACACACACAAATCCAAAGGTATGTCCTTTTTCAAAACACTGCAAGTAGCTCAGGGAGAGCAAGCCCACTGTCACTGTCCCTCGAGTCCACAGGGGATACTGTCAATAAACCAGGGCTTCCCAGCTGCCCTCCAGAACCTTCAACACAGCGCTCCTGCCAGCCTTCCGAAAGGGATCAGGGTTGGCAATACCATGGCCATCTTGGATCTGGCCGAACCCTACTCACTTTAGAGAGAAGGAAAAAATGCTGAAAGAAATCTATCTGTCAGGTCAGCAAATAAAGCTTAGGCAGGAAGAGGAGTAATGGAGAAAATCTCAACTGTTTCATTAAACAAAAAAAGAAAAAGGTACTGTGGAATAGCTTCAAGGCAGGAGGCATAGGGCTTAGGCAATGTAATTGAGGACAAATCCTATTATAATGAATTTCCAGAGATTTTTGGTCTAATTTGTTGAATCAAATATAACTTGCGATAACTGAGTCTCAGGTTGGAGTGTAAGAGACCATTTGTTCTGTAAAGGTACCCATTATGATGGATTTCAAGCTGTCTAGAATTAAAATATCCATGTGTTATCTGTGTGAAATAAGTAATATCTATCACATGTAAATACATATGTAACATGATAGTAAGCATGTTTATCCTTATTATTATTAGCATTATTATTTACTATGTGAGAAAAGAGTAGTTACAAACTATTGAAATAACTTTGAGGAGACAATACCATGAGCTTTTAAAGTGAAAACTGCATATCACAACAGAACTAAAGAAAACCTATTAAAATCATAAAAGGAGAAACACAGAAATAAGTATTTCTCTTACCAGCGGTCTGAGCTCTGGGTGCGTCAGGATATAGCCATTATTTGTGATTGCAAAGGCATAACCGTGAATCCCTAACTGTAAGAAGAAGTAAGAAAGAAACCTTCATTAGCTTGTTCCCTGGTGAATTCACAAAGCATAAAGCAGCCCGACATTTAGTAATTTACAGCTTAAACTTGGCATTCATAACCCTTATCAGCACAATATTTCATTAAAATGAATGCAAGGCGCTGATCCTTGACATTTGGTAGAAATGAAGACCTGTCACCGGATAAGCTCAGCAAATAGCACAATTTAAAATGTCACATCCTCATGTTGGCATCCAAGGGCCTTCTTTTGATTTATTTAAAACAAAAACAATTACTTTTTTTATTTTTTTAAAGAAAGAAAGTAGCTGAAGTTCCTGCAAAGACTCTAAGACCAAGTGAACAAACTTTTATCGACCTGGTGTCTTCTCTCTCCTGCTATAAGGAGAGAGCAGGCGTCTCAGTCTGATTCCCAACTAGAATTCCTATATCCCACACCTACAGGGCCATCTCAAGCAGGCATCTCCTAGGTAGTCATTTTCCATAATTCTTCAAGGATAAAAGTGTCCCCACCAGGCCATATAGGAGCCTGGAGCCTGCCAACCCCTTTTATATCCTTTCGTCTTTATATTGTGAGACTGCCAAGCTTTTACACGCATGCTTCCATCCACACAAAGCCTGGGTGATTTTCTATGCAGAGCCTCACTTAATTTATGTTTTCAGACTAAATGGGACTATGGGAAATAGTTTGAGAGCAATGAAATGTTTTATTAGCTTTAAAAAGTATGTAATCAAATTTAACACTGCACTTATTTAAATAATAATCCCGGCTTTTGGACAATATTTCTATTACACAGTTGACTGCACCCATTGGCTACAATAAATTTACCTACAAATCATTCATGTATTAAAATGGCCTCTGGCATAAAACCCATACTGATCTCTCTCTGAAGAAAGAAAATGTAACCCACTTTTGCCAGAGAAGTGAAAGGAGAGAAGAAAAAAAGCTCATTTTTTTCCCGAGGAGTTATTTCATAGTTCTGAGCCCTCGTTGTAACTTTTCTTTAAAAATTTGCTGCCGCTTACATTCTTGAATATGATACTATTAAATGATCCAGACAACAGAGTTTACAAACCAGGAATGACCCTGTCTGCTTGTTAGCTTAACGTCAAGGTGATGTGAAATTAACTTCAGAGAATTTAACACCGGCAATTAAAAGTTTCCCTTGCATTACATAAAGCAAATATGCATGCGGTCGTCAAGGGCAACAGACATTTTCTCCTGCAGTTACCGTGCACAGCAAGTCTTAATAAGATTCTACTTGACTCTAATGATAAAAGTATATTTCATTATGCTCTGAAAGATAAACCAGAGATTTCCTATCCTTTGAGATGTATATTGTCTCTTTCATCTCGTCTCTTGGAAAAATGTCAGACACAGTCAACACTGCATTAATTACCATTATTATGTCCCAGCTTAACACAGAGCGGAGGGGTCAAAAAGGACTCAGAGAGTTTGACTTTTTCCTTTAAAGGCAAAAGTGGTATTCGATTGGAAATTCCAACTCAAAATGAGACCAAAGAGACGATATTTTACAGTCCGCTCATCTATTCAGTTCCTTCTGAAGTACATGCTTCGGTTTCAGTTCTTGGTTTGCTGGTAGAAAGTGATATTCAAAGTGATATTCAAAGAAGGTAGAACTCCTTGCACAAGCTCTCTTAATGACCGCTACTTTTCTTGCATAACATTTATCAAAATAATAATCAATTCTGTGTGAGGTTGATTATAAGTAATCAAGACATCAGTCAAGGCCTTTGATTATTGAATGTCTGTCTCCCCACCAGATCATAAGTCCTGTGAGGGCCAAGACTGCACCATGTGTTTAAAAATATATGGAGGGGGTGGATGGAATAAAGAGGGGGAGGGAAAGAAGAGGAAAATGAGGAAGCAGACGGACAAAAATAAAAAAGGAAGAAAGAAACTGAATGAGCTTAGATCCTACATCGCTAAGCCAAAGGCTGGCTTCCTTTCCTGGAATGCAGAGGCCAAGCTGACCTGCCCAGCTCAAAACCCCCCAAGCACTGCTAACTGCCATCTCTGCTTCCATATTGCTCATTCATCCCTCACAATCTAGTCTACTTATGCCTGACTCCACACCCACCAAGGGGCCACCAGAACTCGTTTCTCTACAGTTGCCCATGGTCTCTGAATTGCCAACCCTACAGAAAATTTTCTCTTGTTCTCCTGTTTTATTAGTTGACTGCCCTTTCTCCTTGACACTGTTCCCTCAGCTTTCAGGCCCTATTTTCCAGAGCATCCTCATCCCCCACCCACCCAGCCACCCTAGTTTTTATCTCCATTGCTCTCCTCATCCCCAATAATCTTCCACAACCATCTGGATGCTGTTGATCTCGAGACCAGGCTCCAGCCTTCACCTGTTCCCTCCATGGTATATCCAAGTGTTCAACTCTGTCAGTCAACACTACCTGGATACCTTCTGGCCATCTCATTCCCACCCAGGCCAAGCTGGCACTCTTTCCCTTCATGCTGATCATCACCACACCCACAGAACTCATGAGATTTCTTTCTCTTTCATCCCCACCTACTCCATCAAAATCATCACAATTTTTCTTCCGGAAAGTACTCATATTCAACTCTGAATCCCCAGGAAGTCATCCTCCAGATTTACCAGAGCCCAAGGCAAGTGGCCCTGTTGCTCCCCTTTGTAAAATTCACCCAAGACCACTGTACCTGTAGGATGGGATCCTTGGGCCTGTCCATTAGGTCTTCCTGGGGTCTGTTCCCTACCTAAGTACCCAGCCCTGCCTCCTTCCATCCACTGTCTTTCAGGGCATGTGGCTGCAACAACAGCCCCCCCTGCAGTTTTCTGTCCCACTCAGAGCACCACCCCTCTCCATCTTCCCCTAGTTAATTCTCGCCCATGCTCTCAGATCAGCCTGACCGCCTTCTGTAAAATGTCTCTCCCCACACTCCCCTTTGCTCCCTCCTTTCCACATTATGTTTCCATAAAACTCTGAGTATTTTCCTATTATTACTTTTACCCTAACACATGAAAATGCTACACTTACTTTCGTGCCTCTTAGTCCTAGTTGGCTCTCCTTCCTTCCTCTGCTTTGTTCTAGATGAGTTACTACCTCTCTCATCAGAATGAGGCCCTGGTTGGAAAAGAGCCATCTCCCCAATTTTTGACTTCCATAGTCCCTGGCAAAATGTCTGGTAAATGGCAGGTGTCTGGCTATGGTGCACATGTACTTAAGACATTTGCCACTTTAATCAAATATTATGCAGTTCATTTCTAAAGCTGAAGCTAAAATAAAGACTAAAAATGAGCCAAAAAGAAGGAACTGATTTGCTATGGCAGCCATATAGACAGTCCTTCTCAAAACTGTACCTGTAAAAGTTTTCCTGATCTTCAGCAATTATCTGCTTAAAATTGTCCTAGGACTACAGTATAGGAAAATAACATCAGCATGTTTTGTCGGTTGGTTGGTGGAATATGGAGGCATATGGACCTAACCTAGTGTAGATGTAAAAAGAGAAAGTCTGAACAAATCTCAGAACATATTCTGTGGGTGAATCTCTCTGAAAACTGAAAGCTTATATATAACATGACAATGTCCAACATTTGGTTTTGGCCACAAATTTATATACTGATGAAATCTCTAATTTTCATTTTAACCAAAATAGAACCAGTCTTCTTGTCCATTCTAATGTGCAGTCCTGTGGAGTAATAGAGAACAGATCAGACACAGGCCTTCCAGCACTTGGCCTGCCAACGGCCCTAGTCCTGAACTTGCTGAACATGCTCTCCTGGAGCCTGGAGCTTCATGGGCCAAGCGCCTGGCGAAGGAGGAGCTTGTATTCCAAGCAGAGACTTTAAGCTAACGAAGTGAACCCAATTATAAAATGGCCCATTATGTTAACAGAGGCTGTGGTGTCTGGAAATTATTGCTGGGGTGTCTGGAATTCTTAATAAAAATTATAAAAAGTCTGATCACTTGTGGGAAAAGCTATGGTGCTGAGGAAAAAGAAAGAATTCTATCTTTTGGAAAACCCCAAGAGCCAACAGCTGACTCATCTTTTACAAGGTGTTAATCAGGAAGGAAAGGGGTGACCTGCACTTTGCTCCCTGAGCTCTCCTGTCCTGCACAGAGAGGGTTCGGTCATGGCTGACCCTGGCTGGGGAGCACACCTTTGACCAGGGCTCCTTGTGGGAAATAGGAGGGACATCGTAGATGAATGTATTCCCACTCTGACCCTTGGGAATGTGAAAAATAAAAGTTTCTGTATTTCAGAACCTGCTAGCTAACTTTCTGTAGCTGCATTTTTTCTATTGCCTCATCACACTTTGTTTTGGCAGGCTTTCATAACTGGCTGAGTTATGTTGAGAAAGTCAGATCAACTAAAAATGGGGCCAAGTGGTACCCTCTTTCTGGAAATGCCATAAGGTTTTAGTGGGAATAATATATAAAGTAATTTATTGTATCTATTAATATTCTTTTGAATATCATTTCAGCCATCACTATTATTATTGTCATTTTTGTTCCTAATGGTATCAAAATTATATAGACTAAAATCATGGCTTTCCAATTGGCAAGACATTTAAACTTTTTGTGCCTCAGTATCTTCAGCCATAAGTAAGGTGAAGAGCCATGTATGCCTAGTCAGTGAGATAATGCTATTAAGAGTTTGGCACATGTCTGGCAGAAGAAACTTTGAGAAAGACCGAAGTTGTCACCAAAAAAAATTATATTATATTCACACTTTCTTGATTTATGGGCACATATCAAGTAGTGACCTTGCACTTGGGTTCTTTGTATACGTGTTAGCATTTTCTGACATCAAATAAGAGACCTAAGAATTACTTGGAAACATTCTATAAAGGTAGAGTGCTCTTCTTTAAATAGTAGCAGGTAAATCTGGACACCTAGGTCTGGGAATTTCAGTAACAATAAAGTCCACCATCTTTAGAAGCCCAAAGTCATCCCTGAATTCCCTCCCCCACTTAATTTTCAGTCTCTGGGGCTCTACAGTTTCCACATTCAAATACATGGGTTTGGACCAACCAGATGTCCTATCATACATCTGGAAACTTAACTCCCACTGCAAAAGCCTTCATAGATGAAGCTGGTTATCAGGGCCACAGTGTGGTAGTATGAGAAGGGATCTTTGTCATCTCAATAAACCCAAGCAGGATAGTTCTTTTGCTTAAGTGGCCATCTTTTATGAAACTGGACACCTGATTTTAGCTTAGAGATTCATTTCCTCTTTTGATGAAAGAAGTTTTCTAATTTGATCAGCTAAATGATATTAGCATTGTGCAAAAAGTTTCCCCTGGAGAGGGGGAGCAGGTGCTGAGGGCTGGATTGGGGTTCTAGGAAGAACCAAACACTCAAAGGACTCTGAGAGGCCTGGGCCAAAAGGTGGGGTACAGTATGGGCTTATGGATGGCTTAAGATGCTTCTGTTCAAGGCAGAGGAGAGCCCCACGAGAAAAGGCACCCACTGCCCCAGATTGAATTGTCCCTTTTGCTCCTCACTCCCCAGACCACCATCATTTTCCCATGGATCATTTTGCTTTCTGAGGAAAAATGGAGAATATAACAAGATGATTTCTGGTGGCATGTGAGTTTGCCATTAAACTTACTACCCAGAACCACTAGTGAGAGTGAATCCTTTTTAAAATTCCTTTCATCCAGGCCTCCCCTGGTGGCGCAGTGGTTGAGCGTTGGGTTGCGAAGATGCCCGCAGCCTCTGCAATGCCAGTTTGATCCCCTGCTGCCGGCGAGGCTCCCACATGGCATGCAGACCTCTCCTGCTGTGCCTGCTGCTCCCCTCAGCGGTGTATTTTGTCAGTCTGTCTGTTCTGCTCCTGGCTCTGGCTCTGGTGAATTCTCTCACCCTCCCGTGCTTCTGACTGTACCCAGTGCTTGTATAAATAAATAAATCTTTAAAATAAAATAAAATTCCTTCCATCCTTCCAGTTATATAAAAAAGAAAGGTTCCTTTAGTATATCTTTAACACTTGCATATAATCCTACTTAAAAAAAGAGAATAGACCTCAAGTTCAGAACCTTAGATTATCAACAAATCACTCAATGTTATTATTTCATTTGCATGACTTTTAAAATAATTCTCTTCTATAATGGTAAATAACTTGCTTTTCTTTTTAAGTGGTAATTGGCATTTCCTATTAAAGCTGATGTAGGTAGAGGGAGTTCTGAATTCATTAACAAAAGGAAGAGTCAGCAAATAATGGCACAGGCGGCATATGAACAGGGCAACAAGTCATGAAGCTCATGTGAACGGCTGAGATCTGTTTTGTGCATGTGGGTCTAGGAATCACAGATCACTGCTTCCTACTGTGTGGCCCTGAGCTCTGCAAAGATAAGCCCTGACAACCGAGCTTCCTGACGAGTAGGATACGTGCACATCACTGCATTTATCTGCGGGGATCTGGCAATATGATGTGGGGTCAGGTACCATGTACATTGCTCAGGACTTGGCAAGCATTATCTGTTAATATCATACCATGGGGCACCCTGTCTTGAACCACAAGAGGGTGCTTTCTTAAACAACAGTTTCTTGCATCTCTCATTTTGCATCCAACCATCTGAGAGGTGAGCTGACTACTTTGGCTGCAGCTTCTGTTAACTGACTTGTTTGGACAAGTCCGCTACAATGGAGGTGACTGGCTGATCCACTCCCTTGCTCTTATCCCAACACTCTGTCAAAATGTGGGCAAGCACTATCACAAGTGCTTGTTATCAAATTAAGCATCCTGCCTAATGCAAATGACCTCATATCATAAGACTTTTCCCCAGGTCTTTCAAAATTCTTGGAAAATCCTATTTTTAAAGGTGGCAGAGGACTATGTAGTGACCTAGTCAATTACTCAAGGAACTCATCACTCTGTTGGGCTTTCTAGGTTACGGCAGGTTCAGTGGACATGAAGCCTACAGGTGGTTGAGTCTGGGATGGGAAAGGTATCAACAGCTTGAAGCAAGGAGCACCCCAGATGGAAGAGGGCTGTGGGGGCCCAGAGGCCACAGTCACACCAGTTCCCTTGACCACTGTGCTACCATTGTTCCCAGTTAAGGATGATGGCCAAAGCTTTACCAAGGTTACTAGCAGATTTGGTTGTTTTTACCACTGGACAGAAGAGGAACTAAAGGACTTAAGGAGTAAGAATAGACCCAGCTCCTCAACCCTGGAGCAGGGACCCAGGTGTATCTGCCTTGAGAGCTAAGCTCTGGCTGCTGCCTTACTGCTGAAGCCCAGGAAGGCCCACGGCCGCTCACAACTGTGGGGACTGAGGTTCAGTGTGTCAGGGCAGGTGGTGGCTAGAAAGCCATCCATCTCAGATTTGTGGCCCATAGGAGCTGATCTCTCTCCAGGTAGTGACAGAGATGGGCCTCATCAACCTACAGTGGCCCTGAAATGGGATGGGAAGCTGGTCTGCTTGGTGCTGGGGGACACGGGGACAGGGTGCTGTCAGCCTCGTGCAGTCAGGGAAACCTGCTGACCCATGTACTCCTCTTAGGACCCAAGTGGGAAGGTGGGTGGGGGCTGCTACCTCCCGCCCCTTCCATACTTCCAGCTCCCACAGTGAGAAGTTTGAGTCTGTTCCCCCTGGCTGTAGTGGGCTTGAGGGGACTCTCTTCTCCCCAACTATTCATTTGCTTTACTGTGGAGCCCCCACTAGAAGATGGGCGAAAGTTCTCTGCAAGGGGTTCAAGGACAACCTGAGGTGTCTTTTTAAAGGATGACTCTGGCACAGCACCCCCACCCACCCCCAGCCGGCTAACTGCATGTGCCAAAAAATAGAATGATCCCATCTGAACCTACCATTTCACTTGGGATCATGCAGGTGGGGGTGAGACAAGGTAATTAAGGAAAACATGAGCCAATTTAAATAAAAATGCTGCTCGGTGCCTGTGCAGGGGGTACAAGAGGAGGCAATGCACACTGGGGTGACCAGCGAGAACCAGTGCTTGGACAGCACTGCTCTGAGGGGACTCGAGTGGGAAACCTGCCCTCAGTGGAAAGCTGCCTACTGTTGTGTCTCTTGCTCTGGTTTCATAAAATGCTTAATTTAATTACACAACACACCTCAAAGAGTCAGAGAATGTAAATACCAATAATGTCATCCCCACAGAAGTCAGAATGGCTCCTGCCCCCACGTCAACTGTATGACCACTTGTGCCCCTGCCACACCCCTAGCTGGTGGTGTATGGAGTGTGTCAGCTTCAGCCTGTGCCCATCTTGTGCCCACTGGTCCCAGGCAGGGCAGATCCTGTCCATACAACACTGGAAGTGGTGCAGAGCGCAGGTGCTTGTTCTCAAGGAGAAGGGGCTAGACCCGGCCCAGGGTGGCAGGGTGATCGCCCACGAGAGTCCCTCTGTCCCAAACAAAGGAGAACTAAATAAATGGAGGCAGAGGTGCCAGCGATAGGACTGGGAGCACAGGACAAGCTAGAAAAAGCACAGCTCCTCTCCTGGGGCAGGGCTGGCCTCACCTGCAGAGCTGGCATTTCCACCTCCCTCTCGGGGTCCCAGCCATCAAGTGCTCCTTTTCCTGGGCCCACCTGACAGTGCCCCATAGGCTGTTCTAAACTCCCAAAGCAGTGACCTATCAAAACCTGCTCTATCTTCTTTGTTCCAAAGTTTCCCACTCTACCCTCTGAAATGCAACCTGAGTTTAAAACAATTTTACAATTCTCTTAGTGCCATAACATTAGGAGAGGCATATTAATTTACACCCCATCACCTCTGGAATCAGAATCCATTTTCTTTGTGCTGCATTGAGATCCTGGTAAGTATTAGATTTTAGAGTCTTCAGACAGAGACAGAGGTGCGTAAGAACTGGCTTAGAAGACCATCAGAGACATTAGGCTTACAGAGACTGCAGAGACTGTGAGGACATTCATGGACCCAACAAACCAGGGAAAGCACAGGCAGGTACACTCAGGGGATACTAGGGGATGACTGTTCTACCAAATAAAAAGTCCTTCAGAAAAGAAGAGAAGAACACCTGTGCTGCGGATGTTCCTCATTGTCACAGTGGGTTGTAAAATTATCTTGGGATATTTGAACTTTGACTATTAATTAAGTGATGCATTACCTTGTATTTGGGGATTGTCTTCAGAAGTTCTTTCACGGGGACATCTGTGCCAACCACACCCAGAAGAATGCCCTTCGATCTCTGTTGAGAACAAGCATTAAACAAGAATAGCGCATTTGGTAGAAGAAATAGAACCTGGTGAGTAGTCACACATCATGGACCATCGTCTAGAGGTTTCTCCAAATGGAAAAATTCCCAAGAAGGACCCTCTTCTAGCCTCACACTCACCCCAAAATACTGCTAGCTCAGAAGGTAGTCAGGTTAAACATTATCTACTACCCTCTGCAACACGCTCCTACAACAGCACCTTAGAAAACCATTTCTCTTGCCTAAAAACCAAAAATTAATGTGAGAAAGCACAAAAGTTTCAGCAGCTAAGGACTGTGATCATTAATCAGTTTGTCTTATGGAAGCTTTCCATAGGAATGAGTTAGCATGTTAACTACTGTCTCAATTTACACTGCCATCTGGTGCCCAGGAGAGAGACATGAAATAGCCAGAGAAAGATGTCATAATCCTAACACTTTTAGCAGCAAGTTGGGACCAAAGAATAAGGTGAAGAAATAGGCCTCCGGGGTCTGAGTTTCCACTGTAAGTGTAATATGCTGAAACTTTCTGTTATCAGAAAGATCTTCCAGAAGAAAATACAAAGTCAAGTGTACCCAGAACCTCAGGCTGTGATCTTATTTGGAAATAGGGTGTCTGCAGATATAATTAAAGATACCTGGGGAAATCATCCTGGGTTTAAGATGGGTCCTATAACCAAATGTCTGTTGTCTTTATAAGAGGAGGGGAGGCCAGAGAGACACAGGAAAAGAAAGCCATGTGGAGATGGAGGCAGAGGTTGGGGTTATGCTGCCACCAACCAAGGAACATTTGGGGTCACAGGAGAGGCAGGGAAGGATCTTTCTTAGAACCTTGTGTGATAGTAGGTCCTGCTCACACCTTGATTTTGGGCTTTCCAGCCGCTAGAATTATGAGAATAAATTTCTGGTTTGTTAAGCCACTCTATTCGTGGCACTTTGCTATCATAGACCTGGGAAAGTAATTCAAGGCTGGTCACTGCAACTCAAAGAGAGGTCAATAGGATTCATTGTTTCTAAAGTTTTCCTTTCTCTGGTCATTTAACACTTAAATTTTGGAAAAGTGCTGAATACTGTAAAAATGATGCCTGCTTGATTCTTCGCATCTATGTTTGATTTCATGATTCTGAACAGCAGGATTAAAAGTAAAGGAAAATCACATACTTTCTATCTTTTAGATAGATAGACGATAGATAGATGAGTGGGTGGGAGGAGGGATGGATAGATGGATGGATGGACAGATGGATGGGTGGACAAATGCACAGACAGATAGACAGGCAGATAGATAGATGGATAAACAGATACAACAGATGAATGCCACCAAGCTTGTGTCAGAGTGGGTCTGAAAAAAGAACCCCTCTAGCATAAAGCAGGAAGCACAGTCACTGTACTCACAGTTTCGTTCTGCTTACTAAACACCGGCATGGCCACTGTGGTCATCAGGACGGGGCCCTGATCATCCGTAAGCTGTATGGAGAGAGAAAAAACAGTTACTTGAGAATAGCCTGGAAAGCACAGTACCACAGGCCATTGCCTTGGACAGCTCCTTCTTTCTGACCAGGAGAGACTAGGAACGGGCCCATGCTCATTCATGCCAACCTGTTAGCCCAGGAGGGAGGGCAACGCTCCCCTACACTGGTGTGCAATTGAGGATTCCAGCCCCCAGGTGAGTCACCATCAGCCAGGCTAGGGGATCTGTTAACTACATTTAGTCATTTTGGTTCAAATAATTCCTTGTGGATCTTAGTGGTTTTTTTTTTCCTTGTTATTGTTGTTTATCACCACAGATTGTTTTTACTATTTTATTTTGCAGACCTTTATATTTAATGTGTGCAATAGTAATACTTATCCTTAATCTGAAAATTGAGGCTAAGCACGCAGGACAGTACAGGTTTTATGAGTTGCCTCTGCTGGAAATGATGGAATCTGGAAGAATTTGTTCTCTGCCAGGTAGCTGAGTAACAGTCCTTTTGGACCTTTACAGATCTCTAAATGCCAGGCCCAGAGGGAAGACAAGCAAACAAACAAAACTTGATGATCTGACCCCTAAGATCACTGCTAAGAAGCAAAACATTTCTCCTGAAAGACCAAGACCTTGAAAGGCTTCTGTAACCCTCTGAATAGCAGAGAAATGCATTGAAACCACCAATGCATTGAAGCATCACACTTGCTTTTCACAAAAAGATAGACACAAAGCCCTACACTTGTCCCAATAACAAAAGTGAAGACAGAGGCTTGGGACAGAGTAGGTTTTGGGTTGAGACAAACCTGCTTCTAATTTTCAGCCTTGATTCTTTATTAACTGCACTCACTAAGCTTCCACGTCTTCATGTGAAATAATGCCAATTATTCCCAGCATTGCTTCCATGAAGATAAAAGGGGGAACTGCCCAGGAGGGCACCTGGCATATGGGAGTCTTGAAGGATGCTATTTCCTTTGCCTGCCTTCAAGGTAACATGACTAATAAGTAGCAGAGTCCAAAGTAAGAGCCAGGCATGTGGCACTGCTGCTAGGTACCAAAATTGGCAAGGTTGGTCCAGTGGGAGACAGGTAGTTTTTTTGCAGCCTAGTCAAGCCTCAAATGATGTGCTCTGTGAATGAGAGCCCATTATTTCTAATTCAGAATGTTTTCTGATGTTAAAGGACTTCTTTGTCACTTTATTATTTTAAATGTTTACATTAGTAATTAGAAAACTGTTTCCTGAGTATTTCTACCATTTGAATTTGAAAACTAAGGCACCAGCTGTTGAAGACTGGACATGGTTCAAAGGACCCGCCTTTGAACAGGAGAACCCAGCTGGGATGGGATAGGTTGTAGAAGATGACTCATTTACTCAGCTTTCCAGGAAATAGGAATGTAAACCTTCCAAGTTCTCTGCCTAGACTAGGCACTGCAGCTGTATGGTTAGTTGCATAGCCAACTGAGTGGTAAGGGAGAGATGATGCCAGCTAATTCTAGACAAAAGGTGCAAGGCTTGGAGCTTGTTCCAAGTCCCAGCTTGTTTTAGGGACAAACCTTGAGAAGGGCAAGTTCTATGGAACTTTAGATCCATAGAAAAATCAGGTGTTGTTCCCCCAATCTTATTGGGTAGCTAAGTGTTTAGCTAACCCTAAAAGCTAAGTGTTTGAAGCCTTCATGGACTGGCTGATCTGGCGAGTAAGGGTCACCCATCAGATTCAGGCCCCTTCCGCCAATCTTGTTCTTCCAGAAGATGCTTCAAGTTGTAGGGTCTCGCTGCTTGGTATGTGGTGCACAAGACAGTGGTCCTAGAGCACCTGAGTGCACTAGAAAAGCATGATCCCAAATCCTATCCAAAGCTCTTTGAATCTGAATCTTTATTTTAATAATTAGCATACATATTAAAATTTGAGATGCTTGTAACAGGGCAATCCTTTCCATCCCCATCAATAGTCAAGACAGCTACAGAGAAGTTCACAGGTGTTGGGCAAAAATCCCAAAATGGTTGGTGGGGCCCATGTTTTTGTTAGATTTGTAGTGTATCAAGATAGGGCTATAATCCCCGCTGACAAGCTAGATGAGGCAAGAATCTTAAGGTCCCTCAAAGAGGGAATTTATGGCATGATGGTTACAAATTTGGCGAGGTCATGGTGCCCAGTTGATCAAAGTGTCTAGATGTTCCTGTGAAAGTATGTTTTAGATGTGATTAACATTTATATCAGTAGATTTTGATAAAGCCAATTATCCTCCGTAATATGGGTGGGCCTCATCCAATTAGTTGAAGACCATAAGAGAAAAACCAGATACCTTAAGGAAGAAAGAATTCTGTTCCCAGACTGCCTTTAGAATCAAAACTGCAGTATCACCTCTTTCTGGAATTCCAATTTGCCAACCTACAGACATTTCAGCCCCCATAATCATATAGGGCAATTCTTAAAAGGAAATCTCTATCTTCGTGTGTGTATATGTGTGTGTATACACACATATAGAGATGTATATGAGCACACACAAATATAATGCAAGTATACATATGTGTGTATAAATATATAGCTAGATAATAGCTCGATAATAGCTAGATGAGAGATAGACAGATACATACATACATACATACACACACACATAAATACATACATATCCTATACATTTTGGGTGTTAGAATAAGTAAACAAAAGTGCTTTATCATAACATCAATAACCAAGTAATATTAACTATAAGATGTTGTTGACAGTTACTGTGCCATGAACTAAGTCAACCAGTAGGTAACAACTTAAGGAAACATGGTTCCAACATCTTGCTTAGAATATTGACAGTAGACGATAGCCACCACGGCCATGCACGGTCATTTCAAAGCAAGAATCAACCCATGGAAAATATCTCTTAGAATGGGGTATCTTCCCATATTCTGACTCCTTTATTAATCCTTAATGCTGCAAAGAAACCACATTTGAGTTGATCTACAATCCTGGGCAACTTCCACTTTGCAACTCAAATCAAAATTTCAAGCAATGCCAGCAAGTATCATGGATGAAATCAAAACATACCATTGACAATAATGAGAAATGAAGCTTTTTTCCTGCAACAGTAAAAATCAGTTATAAATCACTGGTAATTGCCCTGGCACAGACACAAGATCATGGGAAACTAACTTCAAAATATTAAGCCAGAATATAGTATCAACTTTACTGAGGGGCTAATTCTAAATGTAATTACTACATCATTACTTACAAAAAAGTCCCCATAATATTGCAATTGTATTGAAACCACTCATTTGTAACCAGCCCCAGGTAAACAAAGGAAATGCTGAGAGCTTGGCCAGTACTATGCACTCACAAACTCCTCTCCTAGGGGATGCTGGCCCAGATTTGGAACAGTTTAGACAGAATCTTGACCTGTAGCCTTCCCAATGCAAATCAGCTTATCAGTATGGCCACAGGGCTGGCAGGACTCTGAAAAGACCACTCGCACAACGTTAAGTCGCTCTTCTGCACCCACCAATTCCATCTCTCCTAGTCTCTAGAGGTCTGCGTTCTGTGACTCTTAAATATTTCATGGAGAAGGAACATCAATTTGAAAGTTAATTTGCACTATAAGCACTTTATGATTTAAAGGCATTCTGTACTCCTGCCAATGGCAAATTTTTTTTCCAGACCACCAAGTTATGCTGCCATCCATAGTCAGACACCCTCTGTCCCCCCACACTAGGGGGTCCCTGATTTTCTGTGACCCCCTAACCTGTAGTGTCTGCAGAAGCCAGGGTGCTGCTTATAATTCATATGTGTGGCTTCCAAGAAAAATGCAGACATAGAGTCAACATTAATTTTCCAAAGGGTAGGAGTATGTGTGTGTGTGGGGGGGGTGGGGTCACTATGGTCCATCTGGGCAAAATCCCATTAAGTGAAGTCCAAGTGAGAATCCTACAATGAACTACCATTCAATTACACTTGTCCAGACTTCGAACAGGGTGCTGAAATACTTGGTGTGGGGTTCTGTTGTATAATAAGTGTATATTATTCCATATTCTTCATTTCCTATGCTACATAATGGAGAGCATTCTGGTATCAAAGGAAATGATGAATAATAATACCAAACATCTGGTTTATAAAACAGAAACTTGCTCAACAGATTGACTGCTTCCTGTCAGCTTCCCAAGTTAATCATGCATGTGGGCTCATATGAATATGCATTTGGATTCATGTGTGAGACGCATGCAGTGATGCCAGGCCTCTACTCCTCCTAACCCTTGATTAGTTTCCCATCAATGACACAGCTCTAAAGTATGGCCCTACATAGGAGAACAGCACCAGACTGTGACCTATCAATTCTGCTCCATTCTTATTATTCTTAACCACTGAGTTCCTTGAAAAGAGTTCCTTGAGCACCAACTGTGTGCCCTGCTCCACATCATGGGCTGGGAGGACAACTCAGAATAGGACATGGGTCTTACCCCCAAAGAACCCCAAGTCCATCAGAAGAAACAAAAAAAAGCTAAAGAACCCAAGGGACAAGAGTGGTGGGGTAGGCACGTACTATCTTCCTCAGAACTAGCCTGAACTAAAATAAAAACTTCCAGACTTACTGATATCTGTCAGGATTTATTGGACAGATTCAGATTTCTGAAAACCAGGCTAACACATCTAGAACAAGTTCTCTGTTTATAGTAATTTCATCCATTTAGTATACACTTTATGATATTTATAAATATAATCTGGGGTGGGGGAAGCCTTTGCAAAAATTGCCCAGCACTTTTCTATTTCTTTTTTGGTAAATACCATTATCTTCCTATAGAGAAATCCTCTTTACCCCTTAGACCCACATGGTTCTCTTGGAAGCTAACCTTTCCCATCCTGAACATGTGATTGGGCATCTAACCCAGGCTGAATCATCCACAGATCCTCACACACCAAACACACACCACACACACATACTCCACATGACACACATACCCCACACACCACACACACACCACATGACACACCTACCCCACACACACATACCATACCACAGCACACAGACACCACACAACACATATACCATATTCACATAGCACATACATATACATCACAAACACCACACACACCCTGCCCAGGACACACTGATTGATTTATTAATTAAGCACATGATTCAAGATGAGCTACCTGGGGATTTTTCTTTTTCTACCTGGAGCAAATGGGAGAAAAGTCTACTCTTTTTTGTGCAGTTATTGTGATGTAAGCCTGACAGCCACGACCCCATTCCACAGAGAAGTGACTGAACAAGTAAAGTCAAACCAGAGAGAAGAGATCTGTGTGTATAAATCTGAATGTGTATATGTGTGTGTGTGGGGGGGGAGAAGGTGAGACAGAGCAGTGAGAAAGAGGGATGGTAAGGGAAGACAGCAGTCCTTTAATGCTGTCACCCCTAACGTCAACCTCACTTTTATTACTGGGTTACAGAGGCAGTAAGTTGTCCTTCTTGGTCAAATGCGTATGTGTTGGATTTGGGACTCTTGGTAGAGCCCTACCTTCTATAGGTGCTATAATTGTTGTTATAAATAATATAGCTCTAGATCTTACTGAGGGTCCCAAGTGCCAGGTACACCCCACACAGAGGGAAACATTTTTGAGGCCAGAGAGACCAAAGGGAAAATCATACTGCAAATGCCCAAACATCCAATGGCAATAAACAGTAATTTGGAAAAATGATGACACGTTATAACAAACCGACTGTCATTAGGACTTTATGTAAAACCTTCATAATAAATAGAAATTTGGTGGCTTTGGAATAAAAGACTGAGCAAGAAGTCACAGAACCAGAAGCTGCTTTGGGTTGTACTGGGACAGAAATGCAGCAACCTGCAGGGAGAATTGAGGCTACTAGAGGGGAAGGAAGCTTGGGGGTGGGAACAACAGGGAGAAGGGGCCCAGTGTTCTACGGTAAAGAACTGTGGATTCTTTGGTGGTGGGAGTGGTGTGATGACATGCATCTGGGGCACTGTGAATCTATTTCCCTGAATCACGTACAGTTTTTTAATCATAAACAGTGTTATAACATTATCTGAATAAAAAAATAGGTAGTATTTAAAAAGGAAACTGCAGGGAAAGAAGACAGGAAGGAAATAGGTTGCAGGCATTCCAAGAGCCCCAGGAAGCTCCTTTGGATTGGGAACAACTGTGATTTCAGTGCTTCCTGCACAGCCTCCACCTCTGGATGACATCTGCTGCTGTGCCATCTTCCCACCGCCATTCAGAGGAGGTCTCCAGGACCAGTGACAGGACCCTCTATTTCTCTGACAGCTGGATGATGCTGGTGGAGGAGGGAGTACCAAACCCCAGAGAAAGGAGGCCTGGTCCTGAGGAGGCATTTTGGCCAGCTAAGGGCAGCATGCTTGGCGGGCCATTCGGGGGCTGCCAGGTGTTTTTCAGCAGAGCCTCCTGCCAGATCTGCTCAGCCCTGGAGGCTTGGGCTCAAAGAGAAGGTTGTACAAAAATGGGGAACTCAGCTTGGGAAGGGATTGGCTTTGAGCCATAAACAAAGGCCAACTCATTAACTCTCCTCAAATATCATATTCCTTCTCTACTTTGCTCTTCTTATGTTTCTACGTTTTTCTTTTCTTATTAAAGTTGATCAACATATTGACTGTGTTAATAAAGAATACCATATAAATGCATAACATAATACATAAATATTATGTATGTGCATAATTTATGAGTACGCAGCCATGTTTCAGCTGTATCTTGTTCCAACACTTAGGATGAGCATTAACTTGTACCTCACGAAAAGACACTGCCACCATCTAGTGGCAGTCAGCATTAATTACAGGCACAAGGTCCTGGGAGATATGCCATTTCCAGAATATAGACCCTACTGTGGTGGAGAATTACGGGTACTCTCGTGGTACCATGTGAAACTGTACCCCTAAAACATATACAGAGCTGTAAATCAATGTTACCTCAATAAAAAATAATTCGGCTTAAAAAGATTACATTTTCCCCATTAATCAATGTTACATCAATAAAAAATACTCAATTTAAAAAAAAAAAATTACTTTTTTCTCCCAGCTCCCTTGAAATGCAACATTTTCCTCTTTGCATGGGTAAATTTTGTCCAGCATGTGTCTGATAGAGCAACTATATTATAACTGGGTGTTTGTATGGTTTTCAACAGATTTCAATAAAATTAACTACTTAAAAACAAATAAAACATTAAATAAAATGTACTTACATTTCAAATTCCCACCCAGTCCAAGAAAAGACAGTCTGTATCAACTATTAGTTTTGTCAATAACCTTTACTTTGGTAGGAGAGGACTAAACTAAGAGGTGGAGAAACACAACTGTATATATCTTTAAATACCAGATGACATATTTTTCAAAAGAGAACTATTGAATCTTTTAGGTGTGTAGGATCTGAGAATGTGATGGGGGAGTTCAAGAAAGGAGAGGTTCTTTCATACCTGCTTTCTCAAATGCAACACAAACAGAAAGGAAATCAACTCCATGGAGTTCTCTACTTTCTCCATGAGTTAAAGTTTACCAAAAACTTGGGACTTTCCCAAAGCCACATTCTTGGGTGGCATATAATGAGCAGCAGTGGGAACCAAATGGGAGAAGATGGCAACTTTGAACTCTAATTTCCCTTCTCCATAGCAAAGGGAGGACTGAATAGGAGAAAGTCATCAGAATAGGGCCTCCCCGGTGGTGCAGTGGTTGAGCGCTGGGTTGTGAATCTGCCCCCAGCCTCTGCAGAGCTGGTTCGATTCCTGGCTGCTCCCGGCCACCGGAGGAGGGTCCCACATGGTGCGCAGACCCCTCCTGCCGCCCGCTGCTCCCCTCAGCAGTGTACTTCATCAGTCTGCATGTTCTGCTCCCCGCTCTGGTGAATTCTCTCACCCTCCCGCGCTTCTGACTGTACCCAGTGCATGTATAAATAAATAAATAAATATATTTTTTAAAAGTCATCAGAATAACATTATACAAATTAGTTGATGAGGACACCAGGGAGACCAACAGAGAAACATAGAACTGGAAGAGATGACAGGAGGAGAGTATGTGGCTATGTAGAGATCCTCCACAGGAAAAGAAATCCCCTGGATCTTCCCTCCTATTCCCATACCGAAAATGTCCTGAGTACCTACTGCTGCCTACTTCTCCTCCCTCAACCACCCCATCCACCATCAAAACATCCCTTAACTTTAGTACCAGGTAGAAGTATCAGCGAATGAATCTAGTTAATATTCTAGATGATCTGTCTTCACTTATGTACTGGGTATATGGAAACACACCCTCCTGTGGAGATACACTCTTCAGAGGAAAACAGATAAAACTGAAACCTGGAAACTGAATGCTACTGGTGAATTTTATACCTGAAAGGGAAGCACCGTATCAACACTGTCTACTTGGCTGATGTTAACATTATCTTACTCTGGCTATGAGTTTTACTCATATTATTTAGATTTCCACAGTTGTTATTAATAATCACAAAAATTGCCAGTTTTAAATGAGAGGCTTTACAAACTTATGCATATTTTAAAAATCCCTTTACTCAATAACCTAAGAAATCCTTTTTAAATGAGAATGGACTGAAATGGCTTGTTTCAGTGACAGGTACTCAGCCTCTAAAAGATTCTTATATTACCCTTGGTTCTGTGTATATGGGTATGTTGGTCTTAGATTAAGTGTTTTCTTTCTAATTTGTCTCATTTCTGTAAGACTGAAATTTTTAACATTAAGAACACCCCCATTAACCACCCAATAGCACAGGCTTGCAATGAATATAAATTTCTATAAATAAGTATCCTATTTTTTAAGTCCCTTTTTACATAAAAATGAAAATCACCCTTTAAACTCATCATGGTCACAATTTGACATAAAAATGTTATCAGAAAAAAAGTTTTTATATTCTGAGTTAAACATATTGTATTTGATTGTCAGTATTTTGTATGTACTTCATAGCAGAGATTTTTTTAAAGCAGGCATTATTATTCTTATTGGCAGAGACTTTTTTTCAATGAAAGCAAAATGAATTATCTGTCTTTTATAGTACTATTCAGATGCACTGCTTTCCTTTTAAAATCAGACAAATTAAGAACACCAACCACTGTTTAGATTCCCATTTTGTACTGGCATTTTTCAACATTATGCAAGAGGCCTGACCCCTAAATAATGAAAGCCATTAACAAAGTAACAGAGGAGAATAATAAGAAGAAATAAATAAGTAAAACCTTCAAGTAATATGTCCTCTTGCTTTGCATTTGATTGTCATGGAAAAGTATAATCATTCCATCCTAGAGAATATTACACAAAGAACATTTTGCTTTTAGCCAAGACATTTCTTGTTAGTGCCTTACTTTTTCTTGTATCTGAGATCCTGAAATCTTTGGGATTTGCTGTATTTTAAGTTGTTTAAATGCAAAAGTAAATAAATGTCCCTGCTTGAACTTTCATCTCATCTTGCATGAACTAATTGTTATATTTTAGTTTCAGTATCTTTAATAGCTTGAAGGCAATTTTGTGAAGATAATGATGGATAATGTTGGAACATCTGTATGAGAATCTCAAAAAATGATCTTCTTCTAATAATGTTGCTGTTTTTCAGAAAAAAATTTTATGTTGTTTCCCTTTCTCCCCAATGTCCCTATGAAAAGTCATCAAACAGGAAATATGTTTTATGAGTAAACATCTAGAGAGAGAGGAAGCTATCTTTGACCTGACTGACACACACATACACACACACACACACACACACACAGAGACATGCATGCACGCACACAGACACATGCAGCCATGGCAAGAGAATATTGTAGACTAACATATCTGAAAGCTGTCTTAAAACTTCTTTCTTTGTTGATTAGGGTAAATCTGCTTATTTCAAAAATGCTCCAAAATAATGACAATGAGAATTATCATGGGGCATTGGATTTTGGCCAATATTCCTAATGAGCTATGACACATAACTGACCCCCCATTGCAACTTCACATTTATATTTTCACAAACGTGGTTTAGACACCTCCCAAATAGATGCTTGAAAACACAGCTAACTGTTGGAGCTTCAGGGCCCTAGGAGAAAATTTTCCCCTTGTTTAAAGACCCCCTGAAACGCTGCTTCCTCCATAAAACCTTCCCTAATGAAGTGGAAATGGGAACCAGATGTTCTCAAACTTCACTACAAAGATAATCATATTTACTCTACAACCTAAGATACCATCTAGGACTAAAATTGTGCAAACTGTTAATACAGCAAAGTCACAGAGCACTGGGGCTAGATGAAAAGCTGGGAATTCTGTAGAGTCTGTGAACTCCAAGGGCAGAAGCTGGGAATAATTCCTCCCTTTATCCATAGCATTTAGCATAGAGCCTAGGAC
Source organism: Talpa europaea (assembly GCF_964194135.1). NCBI lineage: Eukaryota > Metazoa > Chordata > Mammalia > Eulipotyphla > Talpidae > Talpa > Talpa europaea. The sequence goes on from NC_140078.1 coordinate 66,943,534, forward strand.
ATAAGAAACACTCAGCAAATGATCCCTGAATGAATTTATTCCAATCCTGTCCTTTTATTTATTTTATAAATGAGACCCAGAAAAGAAAAAGTCACAGAAAATTGGTACTAGAATCTGGACAAGATTCTGGGGTTCATGCTGCCCCTTTTACGTTTGTAGCCCAACTTATCATGACTCCTTCCCTTCATCTCCCATGTGTTATGCCCACACCAGTGTGGTCAGGATGAGGCTGTAAAGAGGGTGTAAGGAGTTGGCCCTACATGCTGTTGCTGATGATGAGGGCAGAAGGTTCTTGGTGCTGAGCTAAAGGTAAAGAAGGTAAAGAAAAAGAACTTTTTAAATACAACTTAGTTAAATACTATGACTTCTTGGAAAGCAGCACAGAGAGGAGACATGAGCTACAGAAGCAAACAGACCTGGGTTAACATCTAAGAGAAAGTTTCCGAAATGGACTGAGTCATTTCTATTTATTCATCTTCCCACTCATCTATCCTTTCTTCGATATATCCATATATATAGTATATATATATATATATATATATCCATTCAATCATCTACCAACCCATATCTGTTTTCCAACACAGCTCACTGTTATCAAACTGTACTTAAATATTTTACATCTATATAGCTTTGAATTTAACCTCCACACAGACCAAGTGAAGGGTCTATGGCCATCTTACAGGTGCAGAAATTGAGGAGAAAGGAGCAAAGTATCTTTTTCTCTGGTCACAGAAGGCCACAGGGTGGTCTGGTGCTAGAGTTCCTGTCCTTGCCTCACTTTGTCCTATTTTTTTGAGGCCTGATCAATTTGCCTCTTGTTTTTAGGCACAAAGATGACTGTCATGATTTGCTTTAAAGAGCTAGGGGTGCAGGGAGTCCCCTGGTGGTGCAGGTGGTTGAAGGCCACGCTGTGAAGCTGTCCACAGCCTCTGCAGCGCTGGTTCGATTCTGGCCGGCCAGCAAGGGTCCCATATGGCACTGCAGACCTCTCCTGTCTCGCCCGCTGCTCCCTTCAGCAGTGTATTTCGGTCCACCTGCCTGTTCTGTTCCCCACTCTGTCTCTGGTGCATCCTCTCGCCCTCCTGCGCCTCTGGCCTGTACCCCCATTCTTGTGTAAATGAATAAATAAATCTTTAAAAAAATTTAAAAAAAAAGAGCTAGGGGTGCAACAAAAGAAGCAACTAAGCAATTCATCCTTAAAAATTGCAATACCCCCCAGAATTTTTGGGGAAACTAAGTAGAATTATAGAAGGAATACACCTAATACAGTTTCTGGCACATCCTACAAGTACAACTGATTTCATAAGGACCATTCTAGGTTAGGGAGAGAAGTTCATAAACATCTTTGTAACCTACCACTACTCTACATATTTGAACTTCATGCATCTCTATACTTAAGTTTCATAAACAGAATAGAAAAAGAATTCTACTTGATCCCATGTTAGAACATCATGGCTTTAGGAAGCAGGTGGAGGAAGGGGTAATTGTAATTGTAAATATTATAGGAGGTTGGGAAGGGTGCATATTGGGGGGGAAATTGTTAGGGGTGAGGGGGCCACTGAAGAAGGGACAGATACTTCAGAAGCACCCAGATTCCAAGTCATCTAATGTGTCCCAGGCTTGGACTAAACATGGACAAGTCCAATCCAAGCACTCAGGGCTCATGATTCAGCAAGTGGTTCGATTTCGTGAGTCATTTCTGGAAAAAGAAAATCCATACCATGGCATTAGTCCTTTGCCTGACATTTTTCTACCTCATGAAACTAGGTTGGGTTTTCCAAAACCCTTCCAGTTAATTTGAAGGAATAAACATCTAACTTTCTGTTTTTGAACTTCTTAGTAGTGGTGCTGTGCATGATTGCACAATTGCTCCAGTTTACCCCAAAGGGTCATTTCAGTCGAATCCTTTGGCATGAGATGGCTGCAAGCTCACACAGCACTGCCCCTCTAGTTCTCATGGAACTTGGCTACATTTGGGTTTGTAATGAATATATCTCCATTAATTGGAGGTCTGGCCACTGAGTAACATGACTGGAAAAAGGATCAGGCAGCTGAACTATGACCAGACCAACAAATATGTGACATTAGTAAGAAAAACTAAAGGCAATTGCTTCATGAAAATGACCAATTTTCCAATTTTAATGTGGAGAAACAACAAAAGTACGCAAATTCTGTCAATGAAAATTAGGATTGTTTGTATTGAAATATTATGCCCAAAAATAAGTAGGGAAAGGAAAAGCTGTCCCAATGAGGATACAGTAAATATATGTTTTCCCTCTTGAGTAACTCATGGGATTTATCTCCTAAATCTACCTCACAGGAATTCCCTTCCTGTGAGGACCTATGAAATGAGATGAAAATCACTGGTGGTGACTGAACATTGGTTTGATGCAGTTTTGACTTAGGTTTTTATTTTGACAGAGATTTGGTTTTCAAGTCACCCATTGCTTGTATTGATTTTGATTAGCCCTGTGTTGGAATGGCATCTTCCTACTGTATTGCCTCTCTCTTCCGCTCTCCTCTCAACGAGTGGGAACACAGTAATGCAAACAGACTGTGTGGATTTCTAATGCAAATTTCTAATTCTTACTTCATTAAGGTAGTTCATGTTTGTCTTTTACATGATTTTTTCTAGAGTCTTGACTAATAACATGTAGATTTACATAATGCCTTTTTGGGGAAACAGATCTAGTGCGCCTAGTGATAGATACAGAGGCGCTAACTATGTCAATAAATATATGAGATCTCAAAATGGCGATTCAACTCGTTGAGTTCAAGTTCGAGTTGGTCACTGAAAATGATCTGTGGAATTGTATCTTGGGGCAACAAGTCAGAACTTTAGGTTCCTGTGCTGTCCTCTTCAGACTGCTCTTAGGCTTAACATGGGTGACACTGACATTAATGCAATGATATCCCAATCCACTGGGATTTTTTTTTTTTTTTTAAGAAGTACTTGCTCTTTTTTTCTTAGGAGAGATTGTGTGAATCTGGTATTAATTCTTTAAAAAATCATAGAATTCTCCAATGAAAGAATCTAACTTTGAAGGGTATTTTTATTTTATTTTTTTAATTTTTATTTATTTTTTATTTAAATTTTATTTTTATATTCCCCATACAATTACAACCCCCTTATTTTTACCCCAAGCCCTCCTTTCCCCACCCCCACCCCTAACCCCCATAGGGTGTCTCTTGTTCATAGTTATTTGTTGATTTTGATATATTTTCTTTCTTATAGTTATTCTTTTTCCTGGTCCCTTATTTAAGTTTTCTAGATTCCTGCTATGAGTGAGACCATCCGGTATTTTTCTTTTTCTTTATGGCTTATTTCGCTGAGCATGATTCTTTCCAGCAACATCCATGTTGCTGCAAATTGCATGTGTTTATCTTTTTTGAATGCTGAGTAATATTCCATGGTGTATATGTACCACATCTTCTTGATCCAGTCATCTATTTTGGGCATTTGGGCTGTTTCCAAAGCTTAGCTATCGTAAATAGTGCTGCTATAAACATAGGGGTGCAGGTGCTCTTTGGAATTGATGTTTCTGTGTCCTTTGGGTAAATACCTAGGAGTGGAAACGCTGGATCATATGGAAGCTCTTGTTTAGTAGGTCAAGAAATCTCCACACAGCTCTCCACAGTGGTTGGACCAGTTTGCACTCCCACCAACAGTGCAGGAGAGTTCCTTTTTCTCTACAACCTTGCCAACATTTGTTGTTGCTAGTTTTTTTTAATTTGTGCCATTCTCACTGGGATAAGATGGTATCTCATTGTAGTTTTGATTTGCATTTCCCTGATTACAAGTGATGTTGAACATTTTTTTCATATGCCTGTTGGCCATTTGCATTTCCTCTTCAGAGAAGTTTCTTTTTAGCTCTTTACAGACACATCACCCAAAGCAGTGATAGTGAAGGCAAAGATCAACAGCTGGGACTACATCAAATTAAAGAGCTTCTGCACAGCAAAAGAGACAATAACAAAAACAAAGAGAAACTCCACTGACTGGGAGAAAATTTTTGCACACAACACTAATGATAAAGGACTAATCACAAAAATCTACAAAGAGCTGATGAAACTCAACAAAAACAAAGAAAATAATCCAGTCAAAAAATGGCCACTGGGATTTTTGAATGAACTTTTCTGAATCCCCAGGCTTCCTTCCCATCTAAAAGGAAGAATGGTACGTATTTATTTCTTTAGGGATATAAGAACAATTAGGATAAAAACAATTTTTTTAAATTTTGTTGTTTTTATTCAGATGTTTGATTTTCAAAAGAAAAGGTAATTTTATTTTTGTGATGTTATGATTAGAGTATATTGTTATAACACTTCAAGAGAGTTATAATTCATAGCTGTGCTCGATTTTTTAATTACACAGCTAAAAACATTCACATACCTTAAAAAAAAAATTTGGAGGAAGACTGAATTCCCAAAACACTAAATTAATTAAGTCTAAGACCAAAAAAACTAAGCTAATACTGAGCTATTAGAGATTTTTAGTATCAATTCTTGGATTTGACTTACAAATATATAGTCCTTTCCAACTATTTTTTTTTTTGGAAGAATTCCTGATAACATCAGTGTTTCAAAACCACTTCTACTTTATTTATATCAAACTCATGTCTAGTAAACCAGGGACAATGTCACCAGCATTATCAGTATTATCATTGCCTCTGACAGTCACACCTCGAGCCAGGAATTCAGTGTGGAGGGGAACTGGCAAGTGGACTATTCATCCCACTGTGGCAGTAAGAAAATCAGGGATTGGGGTGAAGGTGCCCCTGGCCCAAGGTTACAAGGGTAAGTGCATGGAACTGGGCCTCAACTCTTCCTCCAACCCACACTGAACTTGGTCTTCAGAATGAATGAGCTTTCCAGTTTGCCAAGAGGCTGGAATAGTTCCATCTGTCCCACAGGCAAGCTTTGAAGGTTTGGGGTGTGTAGTCACAACACTCTCCACATATCAACTTGGGCCAATGTCACTCTCATCACCTCCATTTTTCCCACTTATAAGCCAAGGTAGTGCTTTCTTCAAATTACTCTTGCATTGAGGTATGAGTAGCAGGGGCAAAACTTCCATTGGGGGAGTGAAGGAGGGGGTGTTGGTGACTCCCCCAATTTAACCACACATTTATCACTTTATGGATTCCTAAGACTCAAATCAATGTCACTCTAGGTATCTAACATGAACAGTGCCTTTCGCTAAAGATCAAAATGGATCCCTCTTTCTTGCAGGAAATAAAGATTATTGATAAACAGAGATACTTTTTAGATTTGTCATATGCAAGACACCCCATCATTAATAAACCACCACCCTTTTGATTAGAGCTGCCTGTATCCAGAACTAATGCAATTATAAATTTTTATAACTGAGCTTATGTTTCACATTTTTTATGTATTTATTTCTGGAGAGATCTGGGTTCAGCAAATAATTGTTAGGTTAAGCCTTATTTAACTAAGTTAATGTATTCATAAGTAAATTTGGTTCATTTGTATTTTATTTTATTTTATTATTTTTTTTTTAATTTTTTTTTTTTTTAATAGAGGCATGTTTTTTCTTTCTTTCTTTCTTTCTTTGTTTGTTTTGTGTGTTTATACATGCACTGGGTACAGTCAGAAGCGCAGGAGGGTGAGAGAATTCACCAGAGCCAGAGCGGGAGGCAGAGCAGGCAGAAGGACCGAAGTACACTGCTGAGGGGAGCAGCGGGCGGCAGGAGAGGTCTGCGCGCCATGCGGGACCCTCCTCCGGTGGCTGGGGAGCAGCTGAGGATCGAACTGGTGCCGCAGAGGCCGCGGGCAGCTTCGCAACCCAGAGCTCAACCGCTGCGCCACCGGGGAGGCCCCTCATTTGTATTTTAAATATAATAAATCACTTATAAAAATAATGTATGCTCATTGTACATGATATGAAAAGGACAGAAATATATTAAGAATAAAGCAAATCAACTATTTTTTATTACCACTAGGGGATTTCACTATTAAACATGTCTATGCCTTTCTTTCCAATGTTGCTTTTTATATCTGCTTGTCTGTTGACACACACACACCCACTAACCCTCCCACACACATACATAGTAGTAGCATAATGTACATAAAATGCTATATTCTGATTTAAAAAAATAAGAAAAATAGTTTTACATTATTAAATCTCCCAAATTAATAAGCTCCTAATTCAACCATACCAACCAACCAATTTTCGTTTGGTATCCTAATAATCTGTCCTTTGGATCTTCAGTAACTTTTTGCAACAATTTTCCTATTGCTGGGTATTTTGACTCTTATTTTCTTCACATTGCAAGTCACTGGCCAATTTAGGCCAGATTCCCCAAAAGAGGATTAATGGGGCATAGCATGCAAATTCTCGATATGTACAAGGAATGTTTTCTTCAAAGCTTTTATCAATTTTCATGCTTAAAAGTGTAAAAGGTAAAAAAAGCAAAAACCTTTCTTTTTGTCATAGTGCCTTGAATCCCTGTTGTCACCCTGCTTTGTGTCCTCATTATAAAATGGCATATAAGTACAATAGCTCACATATATATGAAAATGGGGTAAAGTCTGAATATTTTTCCATATGCACAAGTAGACACACATTTTGAAGTTCTTTAATATTAACAGATTATTTCTTTTAAATAAGAAATGCAAACAGTATCCAATTTCCAGAGCCTCATTTTCCCCACCTGGGGGGCCCTCACCCACATAGGACATCAGCTGAAGCCCCTGTGCACAGCTCTGCTGGTCAGGAGGACATGTCCTCTGAATTTGACAGTCTTGTATTCATCTTTTAATGGTCTTGTGAAAATAAGCAAGAGACATCTCATTTCATTGAAGTTGGGAGACCAGTAGAGCGTTCTCACGCACAAGCTGGTGCACACTATAGAATCCAGTGGGAAGAGAAGCATCTTGCATCCCTGGCAGGGAGTGAGGCTGCTTTGCTGCCCCAGCACAGGGAGGAGGGAGGGCCTCTCTGCCCAGTAAGGGTTCAACCAAAGAGAGGATGCCATGGCACAGCAAATGAAAAGTCACTATGGGGCCTCCCTGGTGGCACAGGGGTTAAAGACAGCATTATCAATCTATCGCCAGCCACTGTAGCAGTAGTGGGATCCTTGGCCTGGGAGCCAACCCACATGGTGCAGCAGACCTCTCCTGCCTCACACACTGCTTCCCTCAACAGTGTATTTCAGTATATTTGCCTTTTCTGGTCCCCATTCTCTCTGGTGAATTCTCTCACCCCCACACCTCTGGCCTGTACCTCAGTTCTTATATGCATACATAAATCTTTAAAAAAAAAAATAGAAAGAAAAGTCACTATGTTTCCACCCCTCAGTGTCCTCCAGTGCAGTCCTCATCTGTAGCAGCCCCTCTCAACTTCATTAAAGAATATTTTTCTCTTTTGTTGTGGGAAGAGTGCACTTAAGACAGCATGTTCCAAATTGCTTTTTGTTTGCCATTTCTCAATAAACCCATTTTGCTGGTGAAATAATTGACTGCTTATTTGTTTGAGGTCAACAGTTTCTAATACTGAGTCAGACAGGGCCATGGGAAAGGGGTTGGCCAGGACTCACATGGGTATGAAACTTGCAAAGTCCCCCTCTTTCCTCAGCTTGTCTGGACTGCCACAGATAAACACTCATAAAGAACTACAGGGGAGAGAGACCAAAATATTTGGTTCTGTGATCATCATTAGGTTTGAGTAATAAGCTGTAACTCAGATTTCCACAGAATCCATCACACTGGCCTTGAAGTGATGGGACATACTCTGGGTTCTATTTCCCAGGCCTTATTCACAAAATAGATGTACTAATTTAAGCTATCACCCACTGTGCTGCCACCATCTTTCAGATTCTAAATATAGTCAGTCTTAACAGTCTCCACTGGGGAATCCATATAAAAGATGCCTATATACGTTCCTATAAAACAATAAATGATGAGCAGGAAAACAGGGTTATCAAAACAAGATATAATAGTTTACATGCAAAGCAAGTAAAGGTAAAAGCAAATGAATCATAAACCAGAACCAAAGGTAAATAGTTACCACCTCTCAGTCCTGCATTTCACTTGCATTGATTTAGCTGGTTCTATAACTGTAATGAAACACTAAAATCACTAGACCTACAGTTCTATGAAAACAGCGATTTTGAAAACTTTCAATTTTCTGTTTTCAATGACAGTTAAATCAACATTTTTGAAATATAAAAGTTAAATGAGGCAAAGAATGATAAATGATGCCCTACAATTGCTAAAATCTGATTACCCAGAGATAAGAGCAGGCCAAACTCTACTTAACACAAATTTGTCCCTAAAGAACAAGACAAATGAGAGAAAGAAGGAAGGAAAGAAAAACTGACTTTAGATAAAGAAATATTTCCAATTATTCCTCCTAAATATAGGATATGCAAGGAAACAAAGAAAATGCAAATGGACCAGGACCCATTTACACTTGGGGGGTGGAAATTAATGAAATGGCTCCATTTGAGAAAAACAACAAAAAATTGACCTCCATTTAAGAAGTTAATTTATGCACTCCTGAGTCTTCATACAAGTTAAGCAGCACAGAATATCACAGCAGGCGTAGAACAACAGATCTTGAACCCTGCTGTGTTTGTTCAAGAAGGCAAGTTAAGCTATTCCTAACAGAAAACAAAACATGGGGTCGGGCTATTAAACAGGATTGTTTGGCCATACTGTGCAGCCCTGAATGCACCAAGTGCTGTTCCAAACAGGATTAGAGATGTGGTTTTCTTTAACTATGGTTTTGAGAAAAATGCTTATGCCTGCTCCGAATTCTCAAGCTGATATTAACTAATATAGTGCCAGGCAAGACATAGAACACCCCCAGGACCCTCAAGAGAGGGTCTACGACAAACTCTGAAGTCCCATGAAAGCAGCACAAAATGAAGAGAAAGGGATACAGGTGTGTGCAAAGTTAACTATATAAATAGTCCAATTTGGAATTCACCAAAGAGTATTTTTGCCTTTAAGTATTCAAGGCCCCACTTGACAGTGATTAAAGGAGCCACACAATGAACAACTGATATTTAGTTCCTATAGACAGAAGCTACTTAAATGAACATGGAACTTGAGAAAAGGACATGTTTTGCCATGTATGGCAATTGAATATACATTTGCAAAGACTTTGGATAATTCTGCCATGTTACTATAGAATGGGATCTTTCAGTTTTTTTTTTTTTTGTAGAAGTTAAAAAGTTACATGAAAGGAGTAAAAGCAAACCTTTCTCACACGTGGATCTCTCTTCACTGTTAAATTCAATGATAATCAAATGACTAGAGCAATTGGCTCGATTTCCACCCAAAAGAACAGGTTTGTGATGACTTAAAGGCATCAGACCTGGGTTGCTACATGGTTTTGAACCAAGACTTCAGGACACTGCTTATGTATGTAGTAAAAATATTTAATATTGGTCAGGTGTATAACCAGTTAGTACTATTCCAAAAATCTATCAAGGGCTGGAACTTATAGAGTCTAAAAATTATCCTAAAAGTGCATAAAGATCACAGGAAAAAACATTTTTTTTTTTTTTTGCAAAGCATCATTCTATTAGAGTCATAAAGGGCTGAAAGTTTTGGAAGACCCTCAAAACATTAAAATCCTGAAAACCATAACTTATAGACAACAATCATTAATAACTGCTACACATAAGAGGGACAACCAAATGGGACATTTCTAGTTGTAGATCAGCCAAGAGATTAAAATAAGCATGTTTGCAGAGATATAAGTATTTAAAATATTTATAGAGAAAACCGTTGCAGATGATACAAAGAGAGATTCCAACAAAAACACAACACAAATGCAGACACCATATGGTCCAATATATGCACTCATGACCTCATATGAAAAGCAGGCCAAAAACATAGCAGCTGGAAATGCCTCCCTTTTACCCCTAGAACAACAAACTCTTGGGTTTGGGTTTCGAGGGGGCTCATTACAATCGGGTCCATGAATGGATGAAATCTATAGGTAATGTCAAAGACTTTAGGAAGAAATTTCTCAAAAACAGTCGTTTCAAAAGCATCTGCTTTGCAGGGGTTTCGACCCAATCTCCATTTCTTTGTGGTTCCATGTAGATGGAGAGGATGCAGCATGGAACATACAGAGTTTCTAGTGAAAAAGGAGGAGAACCACAGAACTCTGGGCTCTTTTGTCATCTCCTGATTATTCATTAGGCTTGAGTCAGAACCACAAAACTCCACAGAGGTCCCGGTCATCACAACACATCCAACCACTCTCCTGAGTTGTACTATAGCATCAGGCCCCAAGCCAAGCAAATAGTAATAGGAAATCTGAATTTTGTGAGTGTGCAGGCTGTCAGGCTCTGTTCTAGCAAAGAAAGAGAATTCAGTCTTGTGACAAAATTGAAAAGTTAGTCTCTCATCCTTATTAAACAAGATCCCTTAGGTTTAAAGAGGTTAATTAAGTTGCTGTTCATTACAAAGATATGAAGACTGGAATGGAACCCAACCCATTCCTTTGCTGACTAAACAGAAAGAACATATATTTGAGGGGAATTGATACTTCTAAGAACCATGACCTATTAGCAAAGGCCTCCTTGGTAACATTGGGAGGGGAAGGAAAAGAGCATGAGGGGCAGGGACACTCATGCATCACCAGCTGAGACCACCAGTCCTGAGGGAGGACTTTCATTTTTCCGGGGGCCACTCTTCAACTCCCCTAATCTTCAGTCAGATACCTCCATGGACCTAAATTGCCCAGAAATTACCTTAAGAGTTCCGAGACCAGTTCATGCAGAGCTCTCAGTATTTTTTAAGGCAAGTATCTTTCTCTACTTTCCTAGAAAGAAGGCAATTCCCAGCCATGGTGAGGAATGGGAAGCAGCTCTATTCCTTGATATATGGGGCTGCAGAACAAGTCCCCAGATGATCCAACATCACTGGAGTATCTTCCTCCTTTCTGAAATTTCCATGATCACAATCATGTGCTTTACTTTGCAGGGCATGGAATGTGAGTCATATATGATGACAGAAGGAAAGAGTGCAATGAGCTAAGTGCTATTGAAGAATCATATGGCCCGGCAACATTTGTTCTTACCATATTCTGTATTGGTTTCTTTTGAACTTTATTTTAAAGTCTTATGAATGATGGCACCTCACATTCATGAGGAATCTTCTACAACAGATTGCTTTTGTACATGGATCAGTGGAAATTTGATAAATAAATTCCATTAAGTTGAGGCTGGTCCAATTTTAAGCACTGAATTTGTTAAGTCTCCTCACATAAAAATTTCAAATGTGGGCAATTAAGAAAGCATGATCTATCAAAGATGCTGAGGCTTCCAGATAATCTAGAATTCTGACCATGTATTTACCCTGGAAGCTGTTGATCTACTCAAATACTTTAACTTTTAATGAAGTGTTCAATCCTTTTGTGGTGGCACTGAAGTGTAATCAAACATTACCACAAGCCAAGTCACACACCAGCATGTCTTGCCTTGTTTAAATATCTCAAATATATATGAGTAATTGTGTAATGATTTCTAGGCCTCTGGTTGCCCATATGGTCTGAACAGACTGTCTTTTGTAGAGCAGTTGTGCTAGCTCTGTCAATGAGAAGGAACCAAATCATCTCTCTCCAAACTGCAGAGCTCAGGAGTTACTACTTAAATTTTAGGTAAGTACTTACACTACCTAAGTAATTTTAGGTAGTGCCCCACCTCAACTCTAAACCTGAAACCAACCCACATCTTGCCCCTGGAAATGGCTGTTTCTTTTGGAAATCTTGCTATGTTTATGAAAAACACAAGAACAATGCAGCAGGCATCATGTGACATGTTTTCTGCCATGACTGTCCTGTGGATACAGGACATGCCACGGGGACGACACAGCAAAGCCAGCACTACAATCACATGGACTGTTTCTGGACAGAGAACATTATAGGTGGTGGAACCAAATCATCTCTGACAGGTAATGAGGACCAGTGAAAGGGTCTGGCCATTGTCAAGAACTCTACTTTAATGTTCTCCAGGTGCTATGGGCAATAAAACAAGCAAAGAAGCTGTTGATTTTGCAATTAATGAAACCCAAGGGTAGTTTACAGAGATTTCACTGAATTACCCAGAATCTAACTGTGGTCACGGGGTGTTATAACTATTCATATTATCACTCTCCCTAGGGAAGTATTCCAAGGAAGACCTGGAATGCTGTGTTTGAAGGAATATTCCAAACTTAGTCATGACCTATTATTTGAGAATGCTTAACAAAATTTTTGGCTGTAAATTCACCCCTGAACCACAATAAGGTTCTTTGGTGGGTCTAAGTTGGCAAGAGGAATGTGTGCAGGTGAGGTTGTTGGTCTGCCTGCTCCTGCCCAACTTCAAGCTTCTGAAATTGTAAGAGGAAAACCATTTCACTGGTCATGAACAGTGCTGAATGCACAAGACCATGGAGACATGCAAGACTTGTGAGTTCTGGGGATGACTGGAATGTGATGGAAAAAAGTTTACCTTTTGTGCCTGAGGGAGCTGAAAAATAAGGGGTGGGGAGGAGAAAAAAAAGCAATCATTATATAAGAAGTTAAGATTAACTGTAAAACTTCATTCAACTGTTGTTGGCAAATAGAACAAAATGGGAAGAAAAGAGGAAAATAAAAGTATAGCCAAATCATTTCCCAAAATAAAGTCACAGTGCTGATAATTCAACCTGCTCTCTGAATCTGCAATATCAACAGAGAAGTCATAAATTTGACAGCATGTGTTTTAGGAATCACCATGCCCAGTACATTTGCTAACCCTCCTGCAAGCTGCATGTGAGTTTCTTCTGTCCAGAGGCCCAAAGTACACACTCACACAACAACAATTCCCTGCTGGAGGAGGGCTGTCTGGAGATATTTGGAGCTCTAAAAACTGGAGGGACTAGAGGGAGCTAGATCTATTGGCCTTTAATGGACAGAGAACAGGGATGCTGCTAAACATCCCACAAGACAGGACAATTCCCGCCACCAAGAATATCCGGCCCGTGTGTAATCACGCCAAAGTTGAGAAACTCTGCTATAAAAATAAGACCATTAGTATCATGGTCTGTTTGTGAAGTCAGGTTTTCTTGCTTTCTAGCACATTTGCTGTTTTTTTTATTGGTGGTTAAAGAAACGTGCTCAAGGATTTGTACATTTGAACGAAAGCTGATAGTCTAAAAACAACAAAAAGGCAATCAGTCAATCCATAAAATAAGACATAATAGCTTTCCCAATGGCACAGGAAAGAAATTGAAATTATTTGAGTGTATAGAGGGAAAAAATGAACATTTACAAGACATATTTGTCTATTTTTCTACATTGCGACTATTAGGCTGGAGTTTAATGACACAGTGTTTGTGACTGCCATTATAAGATGGAATGTTCTGAACAGCATTTTTCTAATCTGGAATGGGATCAGTATTATCCACCTATTAAATAGCACATTTAAGCATTATATCGTTTTCATGATTTACTTTTCATCATAAAGACTAACATTTATTGAGTTTGAACTTGTCACCAAGCATTCTGCTCAGCCCTTGATTTGAATTAACTTACTAAATCACAGCAACTCAACACTAGATACCCTTATTATCCCTAGTCCATCAATAGATGAAAAATAAATGTTACATAGAGGTTAAATAATTATTCAATGTCCCACAGGTAACAAATTGTCAAGCTAGGTTACCTCACTTTAGAATGCATAAATTTAACTCAACTTATGCCTTAATAAAGGCCACAAACACTTGGAAATTGTGGGTGTAGTCTCTCTAGACTTTATAACACTGGAAGTTGTGAAAGGTGCAATACAATTAAGGAATTCCTAGGGTCTCATTTGAATCATCTTTTATATACATATATATATATATATATATATATATATATATATATATATATATATATAGTTTTACCCTGGGAAGAATATTCTTTCTTCATATGCACTAAGATCAGGGTTTTCTTGACTCTGTCCTCTGGCCCTGTCTCTGTGGATGGAGCCCAGAAAAGAGTGGAAGGGAGAAACCCAAATCAACCATATGACTTGAATCTCAGAGATTTCTCCAGAATGTTCTGGAGAATGTCCATAAAGTGAATACCCCACCTGTCTAACACTCATTTTTCAAGCACTTTTATCCTGAAAGGTCTCCCAATTAAAGACAGGAACACAGAGTACTTTTCTGATTCTTTCCTCCTAATAATGGTGGCCTCTATTGAAAAAGGAAACTCATGAGTTCCTCCAGTTCTTCTCAAGAGTTCAGGAAAAAAAATATCGAGATGAGAAATTGAGCCTAAAATGAGGAATCACTTAAGGAAAAGTCTCTTAAATATTAAACATCTTTTCACACAATGGAAAAGAAACCTTGGAGACATGAACATTAATGAAATGATAAATGTATGTTTCCTTAAGAAAGCATTTGTGTTGAATCACAGCTTATGTCGTATGAAAATGCACAGGGGGCCATGAGAATTACAAATGTTTGATGAACTGTAAAATAAATACCAAAGTTAAGTCCTGCACAAACTGCTGGACTTGACAGGCCTCTTTGAAAGGAGTGCTGCTCTTTCTCGAAGTTTTATCTTGGTGGAGCAGGAAACACCTCTTTTTGACTCACCCATTTAAGCACAGAAGAAGAAATCTTGGGAAGCAAAATGAGAGACTAGGTCTTTGTGGTGATGTCTTCAGTTTAAGACTGCCCTCAAACTCTCCACAAAACATATATTTTCCTCAAGAAATAACTCATGGGAACAAAGAGCAACTTTCCTATCGGAGCTTTTAAATAACACAAATTACAGCTTGCAATGCCCTAAACAGGTTGGACCTCTGAGGAGGAGCCTCAAAATAGAACATAACAAATTTAGATGGAATTATTGGCAGACACAGAGGATGCTGCTTTGGGAGTAGTCTAGCTGGGCAACACACTGTTCACCCTACATTCACAAATGGTGTGTAGAACCCTAAATAGCAAGCCAAAGTGGCTGGACAATGGCCCAGCTGGTCACTAGGTCCACCCTGGCCTTTGACTGGAGGCTTCAGACACATGCCTTCCAGTCTTTAACCAGGAAGCTTGTCTATAAAGAGGGAAGATGAACAGAGGGCTGGGAATGAGCTAGATCTTGGATGACCAACAGGTTTTGTTTCGTGAGCCGAGTCTGAATGATTAGTAATGGCTGTCTAGAGGGCTGTGTTCAGAATGATTCTGAAGTTTTGTCTGACTTTCATTGCAAAGAATGTTGTAACCAATTAGTAATGTCTGCCTGTGGGCTAAAAAATAAGGAATGACAAACCATATTCCTGGAAATGATGATCCCTAAAGATTTTATTACCCTTTTTCTTTATAGTTCGGAGTGTATCCATGATTTCTACATTGTTTATTTCTTTAATGTCTTACTGCTTCTAGGTCACAAACTCCATGAGGGCAGGAGTGTGTCTGCCCTGGATGTGTCTATGTGAAGTCCTCTAAGCTGTGTTGTGACTGCTGCTCTCCTTGTTAAAGAAGACAACGGATTACTAGAGTATACCGAGGATGGATACAGGGAAAGATAATTGGGGTAACTATATTGAAATGCCACCTGCATACACATCATGTTGATAACCCAAGCTGATGGTTTTCAAAAGAAAAAGAAATTTCTCTGCCAAGAGAACAGATAGGAAACTCTCCTGTTCCCAGTGACTGGCACAGGCTTCTGTACATGTGCAGACTTCCTCGTGGCATAAAACCAGCCCAGAAACTTCCTGTTATCATACAGCCCAAGGTGAAGCAACTTCTCTTTCTCAAAGACTGTCTTCTTCAAAGCCACCTTGTCAGGGATTGTTAGTCAGACTGCCCCTCCCAGTCTTTGCACTTAATACATGAGGGTCAGTCTCACACTTAATACATGAGGGTCTACCTATGCAGCTTCGACTTCCCTCCTGGCCCAGCATCCCAGAGCGTATGACTCTGTATCAAAGTAAATACATCCTGCAGCCACTTTTGGAAAAGGAGTGGAAGAGAGAGAAGAGACCAGAAGAGATAAGATGGGGAGGGAAGGGAGGGAGAGGAGAAAAGAGGAGAGGAGAGGAGAGGAGAGAGTAAAGAAAGAATGCAAGTAGGCTGGGAGGAAGGAAGGAAGGAGGGAGAAGTGTGGCTTGCCCAGTTCTAGGGAAAAGCTGGGTGTGGGATGCATTCATTCACATTCAAACATAGAAAGACTGAGACTGTGTCAATCAAGAGAGAATGAAAGTGATGAAGATGAAGCAACAATAAGAACAGACCGTTACTGTACTGAACTCTCCCAGTGAACGGGCCCATGGCTAAGCACATTACCATCTTGAGCAATTTAGTCCCTACAGTGGACTTCTGGGTTAGATATTATCTCATAATCCATTCACAGATGAGGATATAGATAATTAGAATAGCCTAGTGTCTTGCCAGGTCATCCATCCATGAAACTCTTTGAGTTGAGGGTCAAAGTCAAGTCTCTGCAGCTCCACCTCTATTTTAACCATCAGGATCAAGATCTGCTTCTAATGAAGATCAAGGATCCCAGCACCAGCTCAAGTTCCTGAAGCACTGGAGACTTCTTAGGCCATTCTTTGTAAGCACCTACATATGAAAGGGGGGATTCTGGTACCACCACCACCCCCCACAGGTAAGTCTGGATGGAGGACAGAATCTAGTCTGCCATGCTTCTCAGTGAGTGGCATGTGATGGATGGTAAAACATGGATAGTTACCACACCCTCTCCTGTCACAGTCCTGGAAGTCTCCTTCATACCCTCACTTAGCAAACACCTACTTAGCAAACACTTACTACATTCCCTCCTCACTTAGCAAACACCTACTTCTCTGGTCACTTGTGAACATCTCAGAGAAGCTCTGTGTGCCACCCTGACATCTCCAGCCATAAACCCTCATCACATGCCCTCACAATATCAGATGCCTCCTACTCACTGAACAGCTACTGTCAGTTGTAGTAACTGCCATTCTGCCCTATTTGGTTATAGAAATCCAACTTTTAGCCAGAATCAACCAAATGACTGTATTAGAACTAGATGTGGCTAAATGACTCACTTATCACCAATGAGATATACACGAATAAGGCTTTTCCAGACAGTGTCCTTGAAAGGACTCTCTGCACCCAGCCGCCAGGAAGGTAGATGTGATGGTTGGAGTTCTGGCAGTCATTCTGAGGTTATTTTAAGGATAAAGACCACACACTAGGATAGTAAGGACAGCAGTGATGATAGGCAATCACAATAGATATGTCACGCTACCTGTCACCATCCTGCATGTTTTACCTATAAGAACTTGTTAAAAATGCACAACTTTATTAAGTAAATTGTGCAGAGGATGACCAATTTGGCAGAGGATGACCACAAAGTAAAATAGCTAGAGCACAGCAAAGAGAAGTTGATAGAGGACAGTGAGAAGATGATGGAGGGCTGGATCAAGGTGCAGGTGAGGACGTGGCAAGCAGTGGTCTGACCCTAGATCAATTGGTGGATAAGCTGAAAATAGGAGAGGAGAGAGACTAGAGTGCATCCTGACTCAGGTACATGCAAAAATGGAGCAGCCACTTACTGAGAAGACTTGAGAGAAATTTATTTGAGGGAGGAAAAAACAGTTTAGCTTTGTCTAAAGTTGGCAGTTTCAGGATGTCTCTTAGGCTTGAAGGAAAGGACTAGGGCAGGCAGCTTGGTCACTGTCTGCATGTAGGCGAGTCTCCTAGGGAGCGCGTGCAGGTGGGAACACTTGTGTGCAGGGACTGAGTCACTGGGTGTTCCACCGTGAGAGGTCTGCATGATGAGGTGAGGCCTGCAAAAGAGCTGTGAGGAGTCACAGGTGAGGCAGGAGAAAATCCGGGCATGCTTTGAGCCCTGATGCTAAATACAGGTGTTTCGGAGAGGGGCGAGAGAGCGAGAGAGCATGAGAGAGAGAGACCCCACATCTAGAGGTAGGGAGCGTTCTGTTTTCACTTTCTTCCCTTTCTTCCTTCCTATCTTACAGTTCCAGGCAGAGCGTAAAGGTGACTGTGGGGATATTCCATTGCTCTCGCTCAACACAGTTCCAAAGCTGAGTGGACTCCTTTTCAAAAATAAAACTCCAATTAAAGATCTATTGATCAAAACAACACATTTCACTATGAAATATGTAAAGACCAAATGGGAGACAAAGTATTTTCCTGCCAACAGTGTAAAACACAAAAAGCCTGGTCTACATATGTTTATTCCATTTGTAAAACTGGCCCTTTGCCTCAGGCCTT
This sequence comes from Talpa europaea, assembly GCF_964194135.1. Lineage (NCBI taxonomy): Eukaryota > Metazoa > Chordata > Mammalia > Eulipotyphla > Talpidae > Talpa > Talpa europaea. Next base: position 66,961,753 of record NC_140078.1, read on the forward strand.
ATGAATGAGTGATAAATCCCTGCTTGCTGCAAAGATTGCTTGTGTTCTTTTTTTCTTCTTGTGCATGTTTGCATTTATAATCCTCCATTCTTCTTCATTAAGCAATGTGGACAAAGATCCCAATTCCTCTATATATCAGAGGAGGTTCTGTTAATTGGCTCAAGCTCCAAATAATTGGGGGTATAGGTTCCATCCTACGACCATCTACTTCTGCCACCCCATGCCAAGTCACCATTGCTGTTCATCCATCTTCTCAGTTTTACCTCTCTCCAGTTTCTTCTCTGTACTGCATCCAGAACAATCTAAAAGTGTAAGTCTAGTGCTTTGCCAGTCCTGTTGTCCAAGTCCATCTTGCTCAAAGGCTCCATGTGGTTATTTGCTCTGAATGACTGCTGTTCTGTTCCCCACCATGTCAGTCCCATGACCACCCACCCAACCCTGCCGCCTAGATTTCTACCCATCTGCCAGACATCAGCTATGCTAGTACTTTCTCCTAAAGGAGTCCCCACCTCACGCCCATGTGTCTTTCTATGACATCATATCATTATTCCTAGCTTAGCATTTCTTGTATTCTGTAATCTTTTTGTATACTTTTTTTGGTTTCCTTTCCACATAAGAACTCAAGATCTATCAGAGTCATATTATCTTATTGTTTTATCACAGAAAGAAAGGGAGGAAGGAAGGGAAAAATAATTGAGGAAGGAAGGAAGGAGAGAGGAAAAAGGAAAGAGGGAAAAAAGGAGAAAGCAATGTAGATAGAAGAGGGCCTCCCCTGGTGGAGCAGGCGGTTGAGCACTGCACTGTGAAGCTGTCCGCAGCCTCTGCAGCGCTGGTTCGATCCCAGACGGCTGGCGAGGGTCCCACATGGTGCGGCAGACCTCTCCTGTCTTGCCCGCTGCTCCCCTCAGCAGTGTATTTCGTCAGTCTGCCTGTTCTGTTCCCCGCTCTGTTTCTAGTGAATCCTCTCACCCTCCCACGAATCTGGCCTGTATCCCAGCTCTTGTATAAATAAATAAATAAATCTCTAAAAAAAGAAATGTAGATGGAAGAAAAGGAGGAAGGAAAGAAAGCAGGGATGAAGGGGTGTAGGAAGGAGGGAGGACTCACAGTTTAGTAGACCAAGTTTCAAATTCCACCTCTACCACTTACTAGTCAGGAGGACTTGGGCAACAACATATCATCTCTGAGCTTTTGATTTCTCATCTGTAAGCTTATAGTCAGTAACTATGTCATGGGATTAATGTGAGGATTGAATAGGATAAATATAAGCTGAGTCCCTACAAAAGAAGGGACTGCTTTATCATGGCTGTTATGCTTATCCCTTGACCTTGAAATGCCCAGAGATTTCGGGGCTGGCCCTACCCTGACAGTGTGAGAGAAGCTGGTAGAAGTACTTACCTAAATAACCAAAAATTACATCCCTTTCCCTTTACCACACTATCCTCTTTCTCTCTCAATTAGACTTTGAGAGGACACACTGCTGGACACAGATCATCACAAGGGGCCTGGCAGCACCGGCACCATGGAAGGCAGGGCAGTGAGAGGGTAGAACTCAGTGGTGTCTTTTGAGCCCCACCTCCACTCATGGGACTTAGCTTCTAGAGACTTCTGATTTAATAGAAGCCATGAGAACATTCTGAGTGAGCTGAGGTTTTCTCATTTCTCTTATAGATACTTGCAGCTGGCATCTCTACACATATACCAAGACTGCTTCTGATTCGATTTTACTTGTACAAATCAAGGGATTCATCAAAATATTTCTGTTTGCTCAGTTTGCTTCCAGCTGGATGCTCTAAGCTGCTGGTTTCAAATACTCAGGAGGAATTTTCACAAAAAGTTGTAATGCCATGTGTGAAATTTCCTTATTAACACACAGGGCTCATGTCTCCTCCTGCTCTGACTTTCACTCTACTCCCCAACCCCCAACCCCTGTTACACCATATTCCTTCTTCTGCTCCTTAGATGTGGGCAACCTGTGGCTCATTCTACAGCCCCCTATTGAGGGACCTCCCTTAACATGCCTCATGGCTTCACCAACACCTTGTCATGGTGGTGGTGATAAAGGAGAAAGGGAAAAGTGGTAGAAACAGATAACCCCATAGAAGAAAAGCAGGGCCAAAATATCTATGTTTATATCTATCAATATAACATATATATATATATATATATATACAGACACACACATAACTGACCTTTCTACTTTAAAATTATTCAAGTCCCCATTGCATTTTTTTATTCATAATCTGTAAGTCCTTCAAATTGTTGGGAGAACTCATGGGGAAGATGGTATCTATGTATTCCAAGTTTTCTTGCTTTGATAAGTTCGTATGTTTCCTTGCCTAAATACATATAACTTAACAATGGTTTCTCAACATCTAGTTTGGGGGACAGGTGAAACTTCAAGTTATTTTTCCAACATGAAGTTTAAAAGCAAGAAAAAATATGGACAGAAAGACCCTTCCTCATAGCACACATACCCTTTAAAGCGTTTCTTTTTAAAAGATCACCCAAGTAGTGCATATTCCTTGAAGGAAATAAGATATCAAAGACAGGCAAAAGAAGACATTCAAAGCCACCAAGAATAACAAAGGATAACATCCTTTGTTGAGCTTTAACATCATATTAAATGACTATTTGAATGCATAATAAATCACTCATTGAATTCCTTGTTGTCATTCCATCTAGGCTGTATTCACCTTGTCACTAACATGAATGACACTGCAATAAACATCCCTGTATTAGAATTGTCACACACATTCTCAACTTTTTAAGACAAATTATATTGGTCTAAGGACTTACATATTTTGGTACATATACTCTCAGAAATGCTGTCCTAATTTACACAATGACTAGAATTCTCTCTTTCAATGGTCATTTAACCACTTCCAAGCCAACACTCTGTACAGTCATATTTAAAAATTTTCTAGTAATTTTAAAATACAGATTCTGTGGATAAGTTTGTTTCTGTGATCCAAATAATTTAAAGGCAGGCAGAATATTCAACTTCAAAATTTCTGAATGACCAAAGAGTTCACTCACTCTGTTGCAAGTCTCCAGAGGATACTGCACGGCCCACTGAAAACTAGCACCCGGGTTATTAAGTAGAAAAGAAGTGGACTGATAACTAAAAGTCAGATTTTTCAAACTTAACATAGGATGAAAAAATCTGCTGTTTTTATTGCTGCAGTAGAGCCCTGTCTAGATGAAAGGTAAAGCTGCATAAATTATTCACTTGATGGCAGACATTTTTTTGGTACACTGGAAAATGTGGATTATTAATGGGCAGACCAGAACAATTCTCACATTACATATAGCTAAGAGTATCGGCTGGGGGAAAGCCCCAGACATTTTGCTTGTTATAATGTTCTGAAAATTCTCACAATAAGAAGTCATTTCTCAACAGGCTTGAACTCTGCATTGTATTGGAAAAATAAGTTTCCAATTAAAATTGTCATTCTTCAGCCTTATGTTGGGTGGTCATCCTGCTGAAAAATCATATCTGGAGTTCTGGCAATGTGGGGGAGCCCAAGGTCCTGCCAGTTCCCTGTGAGAACAGGGTTGGTGGAATCAAAAAGAAAATTTGGCAAAGTCTAGATAAAACTACCACCATGATACATTTGTTTTTCCTGCTTGAGAAACCACATTGGTCCACATGGCAGTCCAGGGATCAGTGTAGATTAAGGAGGATCTGATAGGGAAGGAAGCTCTTTTCTGCAAGATTCATTCTGGAAATATCTGAACAGGATGCAAACCCACTCAGACCTTCTCCTGAACTCCCATCCTACCAGTGTCACTTTTCAACATTGTGACTGCTTCCAGTTGGATGCTCTAAGCTGCTGGTTTTAATTAAAACTTAATTTGCAAAAATGTTTCATAATTTATGTATGTCATGTAATTCCTCTGAGACTATCAACTTGGAGCCAACTCAGGGCCATATAAGGAGACAATGAGTGGAGAAGTTTGGGGGAGGAAAGGGATGTCAGAAGAGAAGTACCAACAGGGGCGCCACAGAGGGAGGGACTGATACTTCCTTTCAGCCCCCCATCACCTGGATCTGCAGCTGTCTGGGAGAGACATGGGCCTTGATGTCTAAAACCAGGGAGCCCGTATGGTATGTCACATACTTAGAGAACCAGAAGGGTCAGCAATGAGCAGAATGGTCCTTAAAGTAGGCTTTACCAAGGGAGACAGTGAGTCAAAGGACTTGAAACCCTCCGAAATAGATGAATGAGTTCCCACTCTCTCCACAAAAGGATACATAAAAATATCTCAGAGGAAAACTAATAAAAACTCAAGAGTTTGCAATGAAACCATTACTTCACTCAACAGATGTCTCCAAGAGAGAAGTCACAGGGATCTGCCAAACTGTTGAACCACAAAGAAATCTGTGTAGCAACTTAACTAGAAATACTGAGCTTCTAAGAAAGATGACTAGAAAGAACCTCCCCTGAATACACATTCTTTGCTAATTGTAAAGTGAATGAATCTTCTGTTTGCAGTAGAAAGAGTATATAGACAATATCTGTCATAGAAAGGGGGCAGAAATGAAGGTAAACATGTGCTCTGTTCACTCACAAAGGATGAGCCACCATGTAAGTATCTGATTTTTAGTAGTAAACCTGGCTTGGTAATCTACATATCTCACAAAGCTTCTTTCTCTCTCATCTCACCTCTACCTCTATCTCTTACTGGTAAGTCAATGGTTCAATTTGAGCCTTCCATTTCCTGCCTCCAATGAAAAAGGTAATTAATTATCATATAAGAGACTATGTAGCTCTTTCATCCACCAAGCCTGACGGTCATAGAAGTGAATACATTAGAAAGACAGTCAAGGGGAGAGGTATGAGCTGTGGGTGGCAGATAATTCTCTATGTTCTCAATTAGGGAAACTTTGAGGAGATACTTAGCTCTGTGATTCTAGTCTGGGGAAATGTCTATACTTCTAGTCTATAAGAAGTTCTTCTCTACAAAAAATATATGAGCATTTTCTTTTCTTACATATTGTTTTTACTGTGGCCCATCAGTGAATATATTTTATGTTCACCTACACAAAAATAGTACTAAAGTCATGTACATGTTGAATCATATTAGTTCTCTTTATGCTTCTAAGAATTTCTTAAGTCAAGACTAGATCTTATTTATTACCAATAATAATTAGCACATGTTGCATACTTAATCAAATGTAGACCACAGTTTCTGAATACATCCCCATAAAAAATTTTCATGACAAACCCAGAGGTCAAATACAATCTACATTCTAAAGATGGGAAAACTGAGACTGACTTTAAACCCTGGTTTTTGACCCAACAGGATAAACAAGCTAAGTAATCCAATTGGTCCCACAAACTTAGAATAATTTATCAATGGGTAATGAATGAAATACAAGTAAAAATAAAAAAGTTTTCTTGACAGTAGAGTAGAAGAGAACTTTGTCTTCCACTTAAGCCTGCTGACACAATGACTACCAAATGATTTCAGATTCAGTTAGTCTTATCTAGAAAGACGGGGGTCTATTAATATGCTGAGACTGCTGATCTCTCAAAACTACACTTTATTCCCTACCTCCCAAATCTAGCGTTTGGCAATCCTTAAGCACATTTTGCCAAACACATGTTCCTATAATTTTGAAGTTCATATGTACTTACAGTGGAATATTTCTTATGGTCTTGATTACTTTATGGTTAAATCATAAAACAGAATAGCTTATCAAATATCTTTATTTCCTAGTGATTTTTTTGGTCATTTTACAGGACATTTTTTCTTAGTCAAGAAACTCAGATCTTATCAGACACATGAGTCCAAATCTCAAAGAGGCCAATATGCTTCTGAAGTTCACATTTAGGAGGTAGAGGAACTGAGCTGCAAAATGCTGCCATTTACATTGAATATATAACTTAAGTATTATGGTCAAGGACTAAAGCAAATAAGACTTGAAAAAAAGGATCCTATCACACAATGACATTGACTTAGTATATCACTATATTTAAATGAAATTATCTCAATGCCACATGCAAACATAGCTGAGAATTTACAAATTCCAACCTGTCATAAAAGAATTGTTTCTAGGGCCTTCCTGGTGGCGCAGAGGTTGAGTGCTATTCTGCAAAGCTGCCCACAGCCTCTGCAGCGCCAGTTCAATCCCTGGCCACTGGCAAGGGTCCCACATGGTGCGCAGACCTCTCCTGTCATGCCCGCTGCTCCCCTCAGCAGTGTACCTCGGTCCTTCTGCCTGTTCTGCTCCCTGCTCTGGCTCTGGTGAATTCTCTCACCCTCCCATGCTTCTGACTGTACCCACTGCTTGTATAAACAAATAAATAAATCTTTTAAAGAAAATAATTCCAGCATTTAAAAAAAAAAAAGAATTGTTTCTAAAATCTGGGATTTTCATCAGCAGACTCATAAAGATTGTGCCTAGAATTATAACTAAACTAATCTTACAGTGATAGAGATACCATACCACCTAACTTAAAAATGAAGTATTAAAGAAGCAAAATGATCCATAAGTAAACTGATTGCAGAACAGAATTCAATGTTCTTTAAAGGTTGATAGCAATATACAGATACTCAACATAATGCTCATGACCACATCATCTTGTCCATCTAATGAAAAAATTACTAGATATAGAAACAGAAAACTGTGACTCATATGAGGGGAAATACTCAATCAGTAGAAATATACCCAGAAATGATGTAATTGGCAAACATGACTTAAAGTCAGCTATTACAAACATAATCAAGGCGTTAAGAAAAATAGATGTATTATAAAGGGAGAAATACAAACTAGAAACAAAGTCAAAAGTAATAACCCCCCCCCAATTATGAAAAATAGAGCACTTAAATTTTTTTTAAAAAGTAACTGGATGGGTTCAACAGCAGAATAGACATTGCAGAAGAAAAGATTAGTATATCTGAAGACATGGAAGTTGTAACCAAAACACAGTAAGAGAGGAAAAAAGAAGGATGAAAAAGTAATTCAGTAACCAGGAAAACAGTAAACAGATAAAAATATGTACAACTAAATTATAGGGCTGTATGGGATTGTGTGGGGGAAAAACAGAAAAAATAAATAATGGCTAAATACCTCAAATCTGATGAAATGTATAAACAAGATGCTTAACAAACCTCAAGCAAGGCAGACAGACACATACACACATACACACACAAAAAAAAAAACACTAAAGCAGTTTATAAAAAAAAAGTACTAAAAACCAGTCATAACAACAAAATCTTTAAGCAAGCAACAAAAAAGGCATATATGTGTAGGGAATCAAAAGTAAGAATCATCAGTGAATTCTTATCAAGCAATGTAAGTCAGATGATAATAGAACAACTGCTTTAAAATACTTCAGGAAAAAAAAAAAGTAAACTTAGAATTCTATAGCCAGTGAATGGTGTGTTCTCCAACTAAGTCATGACTGTGCTGTTCTATCTACTGCATCAGCAATTTGCCAAACTGAGAAAACCACTAATCTTCAGTTGTACAACTCAATAATTTAATGCAGCTTCAAGATAATCGGTAGTACCTCCTAACATGTTTGGTTATCAATGTTGTTCATTTTCTTTCTTTTCTAAGCTGCATGGCTATTTTCATGCAAATTTGGGAAGTCTATATTATATATCAAAATTTCACTAAATAGATTTTTAAAAATCACTTTGATATGCTAGATGCTACCGGTGAAATCAGTTGTCACAGGTTAGGCTGTCCAGAGGCAGATGCTGAGATGGAGCATGGCATACAGGATATCTACTGGGAATCAACACTTACGGAGAGAAGAAGAGAAAGCAGAATTGGACAAAAGAGAAAGTTAAATCAGTATGCATGCACAGCAAAGTGTCAGCTAACCCAGCAAGAAGTTTTATAGCATATATCGTCCAGCACAGTTAAAATGTGCAACATTGATGATATTTTCGCCATTTCCTCATCCAGTCCTTTGGATGGATACACCTCAGCAGGAAGAGGCAAATTCATGAGGAGCTAAAAGCTGGAGGCTGACTACTGATAACTGGGACCCACTTCTGCTTCCCAGAGTAATCTGGGCAGTGTGTCTCCGTGTCCATCATGTATATGCCTTGTGCCACTAGGAGCCATTGCTTCCTATCAGCTTGGGAAGTGACTCTCTCAAGATTTTTGGAGGATGTGTCTTTTAGAACACTTAGAAGAAGATGGTAACTGCATAAATTATAGCCCCTGCCCCACCACTAGTCTCAGCGCTATACCTGGTACTCATTCTCATTCATTTCCACATTTCACTTTTCTAAATACATGTTTTTCTTCAGAGCAATTCAAAGGAAAAAAAAAAAAGAATTCTATAGCCAGTGAAAATATACCTTCAAAAGAAAGTGAAATCAAACCATTTCAAACATTTTTTGTTTGAGACCAAAAAAAAAAAAAAAAAAAAGCCCTCTGAGAGGGCACTGTCAACAGAGTTACACTTTAGAAAAATTAAAGGAAATTCTTCAGACTGAAGGAAAAGGATTTCAGATGGAAGCTTTAATCTATACAAAACAATAAATAGCATCAAAAATGGAAAATATGTGTGTTGAAAAAAGATTTTTTCCTCACTTTTTAATTACTATTTTAAGCAAAATAAAAACAATGTATTGCACAAGGTTTAAAACATATGAAAGAACAAAACATAATAATAGCACATAGGATGGAAGGGGGCATGGCAGCATATTATTTTAAGTTACTTCCATTATAATGAAGGCAGACTACTAGACATTAAAGATGCAAGTTAACATTATAGCAACTGTTCAAAAGATACAGCTATGCAGTACAACTATTAGGCAACAGTGGAGATAAAATGGAATTTGAAACATCCAATCAAAAAGGAAGTCAAAAAAGAAGAAAAATGCATATATCTATTCATAATGATATGGTAGAGTCAAATAAGAAGAGAAACAGATTAGACAGTTATTTATAACAACATGGTGACTTGAAACTGAACAACATAATTACATTTAATGTATATGGAATGTACAATTAAAAAGTAGAGATTGTTAGAAAATATATAATAAACAAAAATAGATGCAGTTTAGAGATAAAAGAATGGAAAACATATTCCAAAAAATAATAGTCATAAGAAAGTTGGGCAGTCCTGATACAGTAGGTCCTGGCATAGTCCAGCATGTCATAGAGAAGGGCCCACAAGCAGCCCTGATGTGGGGGCTCCAGCAGAGCCAATGGCAGGGTCTGGTACTCAGTGTCTGAGGCTCTTCGAGAAGTGAACCGTAAGAGAACTGGTTGTAAAAATAGTCCTGTAGATAAGAGTGGAACTTGATTATTCCTTGGACAATGGAGAGCAATGCAGACTTCAATAGGATTTACACTTAAGAGATTCATATATCGTCAATAAGGAGGTGAGTGGAAAGAGGAAACTGGGGGCTGTGGTCTACAGCAGGGACACCAGTGGCAGGGCTGCTCAGGTGCCCTGGAGGTGAGGGAGCAGAAGTTGTGTGGTGGCACACACCCTTGAAGTAGGGGAAAAACGGATAGAGGAGCTTGGGTGCTCTACAGGACTGGGGCCTTGGTAAAGACAATAGCAGAGCAGACATCCTCATCTGTATTCCCCATTCCCATGCATTAGGACTGGTGCTTGCCTCATTAGGTGCACTGAAAGCACACAGAATGACAAGACTCTGATCCTGAATGCCTGAGAGGGGGGATATTGGAAGTGCCACAACCCATGCTAACTCATTCACATCAACATCTGGACCCCTTCAAGGTACTCCCTACCCTGCAGATTCAGCAACTACAAAACAGATTTGAGTACATACAGAAGTTAGCAAAAGCCAAATGTTCATTCATTCATTCATTTATTCACATATACATTCATTCATACATAGATATATACCAAATAAAATCACAGCACCACATGAGGGAAGAAGGAAATAGTATAAACTCCTAGATTATTGTTAAAGATATTAATAATAACGATAAAATAGGGAGACTTCAAGAAGCAAACTGGGCAGTCAAAAAATATAACGTGGAAATATAGGACCACAAGAAAGTATGATGTCACAAAGTGAGAACAATTCTCCAGAATTCAAACACAAAAAGATGGAATTTAAATCTCCCTATCAGTTAGAGAGCTCAGATTGGTATGACAAAGAAACTCAACGAAATAAAAGTAAACTCAGAAAGACAAGTCAAAGTAATATAAAAGAACTCAACATAGCTAAAGAAAGAGAAACAACAAATTTTGAAAAACAAATTAATGAGCTCAAGAGAAAAAAAAAAAAAAACACCCAGAAAGTAGAAATTGAAGCTTTAAATAAGAAAATAAAAATCCAGAAGTTAATGAACTCAATAAATGAGACCAAGAACGCTAGAGTAATCTATGGAAGTAGAAAAGGTTAAAAGGAAGGTCAGGGCCTCCCCTGGTGGCACAGGCAGTTGAGTGCAGCACTGTGAAGCTGTCTGCAGTCTCTGCAGTGCTGGTTCCATCCCAGCCAGCCAGTGAGGGTCCCACATGGTGCAGCAGACCTCTCCTGTTGTGCCCGCTGCTCCCCTCAGCAGTGTATTTCATCAGTCTGCCTGTTCTGTTCCCTGCTTTGTCTCTGATGAATCCTCTCACCCTCCTTCACTTTTGGCCTGTACCCTGGTTCTTGTGTAGAAGAACAAATAAATCTTTAAAAAAAAAAAAGAAAAGGGAGATCAAATCAGTGACCCTGAAGATAGCAATGCACAAAGGACCCAAGTGAAAGAGAGAGATAAAAGAGGTAAAGAAAATGAAGAAGCAATTTGAGAACTATCTGGCACCATTAAGGAAGCCAACATAAGAATAATGAGTATCCCAGAAGGAGAAGGTTAGATGACAGAGTTTTTTCAAGAAAATAATAAAGGAAAACTTCCCACAGGATTTAAATATACAAGTCCATGAAGCTAAAATAACCCCTAATTACCTAAATGCAGTGAGACCTATAGACAGAGGCCAAAATGAGGACTTTATAAAAGGAGGCCAAAACATAAAGTAGTAAAACTAGCAAAAATAATGCATAATGCATCTAAGAAGGAGCTAATATTGAAATTTACAAAAAAACTTGCACGACACAACAAAAAGTAAACAAATAACCCAAACAAAAAGTGGCAGAACTAAATTGACACTTCTCCAAAGATGATATACAAATGGCCAATAAGTGCATTAAAACATGTTTATCATTAGTTATTATCAACATAATGCAAATTAAAACCACAAAGAAATACCATCTCATTACCATGAGAATGACCCATATCAAAAGCAACAGAAACAACCAATGTTGGCAAAGATGGAAAGAAAAAGGAACCTTCATGCACTCTTGGTAACATAGACAGGTCCAGGCCCTATGAAAAACAACATGGCGGTCCCTCAAAATATTTAAAAATAGATATATCATAAGAGCCAGCTATTCCACTCCTTGGTATTTAGCCAAACAACAGAAAAACAATTCAAAGGGATATATGCACCCTGATGTTCACTGCAGGACTATTTACAATAACCAATTCATGGAGACAACCTAAATGTCCAAGAACAGATGAGTGGTTAAAGAAGATGTGTGTGTGTGTGTGTGTGTGTGTATGTATGTATATATATGGATATCTCATCATATATATATTTACACACGTACATGCACTGTATATGTGTATATATATACACACACTATTGACTGCTAGATTTAAGAAATCAATTAAAAATAATAAAACTGTGTTTTATTGACAATAATAAAACACAGTTGTAACAATAATAATAAAACACAGTGACAATAATAAAACACAGTTATAACATAACTATGTTATGTGACAAGACTAGATAAAGTGTGGAAGATATGATCCAGAGAGTAATCTAGACCTCCTTGTGAAAGCACTGGCAAATAAATTTAGAAAATTAAAAAAGAAAAAAAAGAAGATGTGGTATATATGTACAATGGAATACTACTCAGCTAGAATAAGAGATGTGTGTGTGGTGTGGTAACATATCTGAAGAGGTATGAACCTATTCCTTAAATCATATATTATTGTAAACCAATATCACCTCACTAATATATATAATATATATATACAAATAATAAATATAATCTATATAACAAAAACCTAAGGAGTAAAAAAGTTGAGATGAATATTAATATTAAACAAATTTGACTTTAGGATAAGAAATATTGCAGAGATAAAAATATTTCATGATATTAAAATGGTAACTCATCAAGCAGACAAAATCAATGCTCCTAATAGTGGCAAAATGTGTAATTTCAAAAAATTGTGGGATCAAGAAATGAAAAAGAAAAATTTAGAATTTTCTTTAATTATTTAAAGTTCTTTCTCAGTAATTGATAAAAATAGATAGGAAATCAGTAAGTATATGAAAGAGTTTGACACCACCAACAACTAATTTCATTTAATTGAAATCTCTAGAACCATATATTCAATGACTGCAGTATGCACATTCTTTTCAAATACAAATAAAATATTCAGCAAGAAACTCCACATCCTGGGTCATAAAACAATTCAATGAAGAAAATTATTGAAATCATAGGCTATATTATCTGAATATAAAGAATAAAATTGTAAATCAGTAACACTAATGTATTTGTAAAATCTGCAGATGTTTGGAAAATTACACACTGCTAAATAGCCCACGAGTCATAAAATCCCCAATTCATAAGTGACATTTTGAAGGTAACGACAACTGAGAACATAAGGTATCAAGGTAGTGAGATGTGGCTAAAGTAGTTCTTAGAAACACATTGTTTAAAATGCTTTCAATAGAAAAGGAGAAAAATTTAATATCAATGGTCATAGTTTATCTTGAGCTAGAAAAACAACCAAATTAAATATAATACATAGAAAATAAAAAGTGAAATAAGAACAAAATTCAATGCAACAAAAAAAGGACAAATAAAAGTGTAAATTGGTGAAACCAAAGCTGGCTCTTCGAAAATATCAATAAAATCAAAACCATGTGGTTAGATTGATCACAAATTGCCTACATTAGAAATGAGAAAGCAAGCAGACCTATAGATTCCAAATACACTGAAAGGATAAGAGAATATTATAATTAATTCATAGCAATAAATTCAGCAACTTAAATTAAATGGACATATTCTTACAAACACAAATGAACAAAACTGTTATATAACATATAAAATCTAAATAGACCTACAGCTGCAAAAGGAAACAAAACTGCAATTAAAAAATTCCCTAAAGCATGCTCCGGGTCCAAATGGTTTCACTAATGAATCCTAACAAACATTTAAGAAAAAACATAGCAATCTTATATACACTTTTTCATAAGATAAAGATGGACATACTCTCTCAACTCATTTCATTAGATGAACACTACCAAAACATGAGAAATTACAGAAAAAATCAAACTGCAGTTCGATATTATTTGTGTACAAAGAAACAAAAATCCATCATAAGAGAATAGCAAACATAACTCAGAAATACATAAAAAGAAAAGAATACCATGACCAAAAAGTGTTGATCATGGGAGCATAAGATTTTTACAATGTCTTTTAATTGGTATTAATTTACTACATAGGGAAGGCTGCACTTTCCAATATAGGCCATAACACTATATCCCAGGCCATGCTCTACTTACAATGCAATGTTGACACTCCTATAAATTATCGAGGTCTACGTCCTGATCTCCTTGAAACTGGGAAGGCCTTTGTGATCACCTTGATCTCTAGGATATGGGGTAAACTGTATCATGTGACTTCCAGGGATAGATTACAAATAGGTCATGCATTTCTGCCTTGCTGTGGAAACCCATTCACCAGGTTGGGTGGAAGTTTGAAGTAGGCATGCAGGGTGACCACATGAAAGACAATGCAGGTTGGCCAGTGTATGTGGCCTGATAGCCCACCTGGGGTCCAAGTTAACAGAACTAATACTTGGCATGTGAATCAAGTTTTCTCCAGGAGATACTCGTCCCCAGAAATTAAGTCATAGCTAGGTCCCTGCCTGTCTCAGAGGAGAGGTTAGCCATTCTTCACAGCTAACATCCCCAACATGTCCACATTGCTGCCACAGCATTTGTGAGCATCTAAAAATGGCTGCCTCACACCATTATGTTTTGGGGTGTTCGTGAGACAGCATAATAACTGAAGGTGGACATCAGGATCTCTGTTTTATAAATGAGGATGCTGTACCTCATGAGAGTAATATGACCAAGTTAGTATAGATGGTGAGTGGTAGAGCGGGGTATTGACCCAGCTTTCTCTGCAAAAATCACAACACAACACTGACCTAAAAGAAAGGGGTGCTGAGTGTAGTTGCACCCCATTCACTAGGGTTCTAGCTCAGGGCTATAAGAAGCTTTTGTTTCAACATCACTAAGATTATGATCTGGCCCCCTAACTGCTTCTCTCAGGAAGACACTTAGGTCAGGATTTGGTATGCCTGGGTCATGCAGCCAAAACCACCTTACTATTAAACCTTCAGTAAAGATATATCTCCAATGTCCACATTTGCAAAGCTTGAGTAGCTCAATCAGTCATGAATTCTGGGCATTTATACAAAAGTTGGTTGAAACATGAGCTTTAGGAACTCTTGCCAAACAGCTGCAAGGAGCACAGGAAGCAGAGGAATAAAACCTGTTACAGACTTGGCTCCTACCTCAGTGCAGTACAGGAGATATCAGGGGTGACCCAACAGCTATGTATGATAGCAGGAAAAAAATGACTGATTCATTTCCTTCCAAGAAAGATGACAGAACTCAGGATGGTTGAGATAGGCTGGCATTTTCTAATTTTTGTCTTCTCCTCTATTCCCTGCTCCCATTAACCCTTCTTCCCTTTATGCAAAAAATCAGTTTATTCCCTACAGGGCTTCAAGTGCTCTATTACCAGGTTTGGACAGAATCTTCACTGATGCAAAAGTAACCAGATTTGCTGGCACTCATAGGCCCTTAGATCTAGAAGGAAGCAGGAGAAAATAGCTGTCTTTTGCCTGAACATAATTGGGCCCTTTAGGCAACAGCACTTTGATTTGCCAGTGGGGCAAAACCTATCCCCTGCTCTCAGGCCTTCTGGTTAGCCTAGGGCTGACTTCATCCTCTCCCAAATCAAGGGTAGATTTGTAGACCTGCCTGGCCAATCAGAATGCTCCATCCTGTTGATCACTGTGTTTATATCAGGCGGAGATTAGTGCAGGGCTGAACCCATGGGAGTCAGGACCAGGCTTTAGCACCTGGAGCTGCTGGTGGCTGTCTTGCTACTACAACAGAAGAAGGGCCTCAGTTGAGAATAAAGCCATACAGAAGAAAACAGAACCAAGCAAGACATGGCAAGTGGGAGACTCCTTATGGCATTTGACACCTGGATGTCACCTGAGAGATTTATACTATGACACTTCAGCTTTATGAATCAAGTTTCTCCTTAATCACACAAGTCAGGCTAAGTTACATTTCTATCACAGCCAAAGAGACTGGATTCACTAATATTTTTTTTGCAATTATTTATACCAGAGGTTCACGAACTCTGCTCTTATGGAGCCCCAAAATTCTGTATATGGAGTGATAGCAGTCCCCTGACCCCATTTGAATCAGAATGGCTCTCTTTTTGTACATATGATAGATGTTATGATTTCATTTGAATAAAAAAGTTTTGCTAAGTAAGAAGAAGAAAGGAAAGAAAGGGAGTTAGTTATTCAGTTCAGCTGCCTTGAGAGGTCCAGACACCCAAGTGGCTTTCACAAAGCCAGCTTGTGACATTACACCCAGTCCCTGTGGCTCCATCCAGTACACTGTTTTGCCCTAATGCCTATGTCAGCTTTAGATCCTGCTTCTGGAATGGAAGCAGGGCTGTGGTTTCCAGGCACTTGATGCAACATGCCAGGAGGTCCAACCAGAGTCTCTGGATCCGGTACCTGCACACTCTCCAGTGTGACGCTGCACAGACGACCCGATCTGGGCAAACCCGGTGTCCACTTGTCGGAGTGTCTTGTGGACCATGGGTGTTTCAGGACGTGACCAGTAAGAAAAGACAATGCTAAAAACATGGCAGGATTCATTGAAGCGCTTCTTTAACCACAGCGCCACCTAGAGAAGCGGCAGGCAGGCGCAATGTCTTCATATTTTTAAAGCTCTCAGTCTGAGGGAGCTTTGCTTACTTAAAACCATCTTCTTTGACTCAAGCTGTGCTCCTGTGAAAGTCCTGCCTGTTTGCCAGGGAACAAACTCATTTCTGTGCCCAGAGTCTGTCAGAGTAAGAAGAACGTCTTTTCAGTAATCTAAAATAGTGGCTTGGTTTTTGAAAAAGCTTTTGAAATCTACCATCTTTCAATTTTTTTTTTTTAAAAGCAAAATCTGGTCACTTTTGAGACAAGTTAATTAAGTCCCATCTGTCTCAATGTGGCTGCCCTCTATTTTGAAGTGGAAAAAAAACAGAGAATCCAAACTGACAATAATGTCCTTTTAATTGAATAAACCAACAGTTTTCTCATTTTAATGAGCATAAACTGTTTACAGAAAAGATTTTATTTAAATTACCCAGAGTGATTACTTTAAATGCACAGTTTGGTTAAAAGCTACAGTCATAAATAATTAATTTTTCTTTTTAAAAGAATTATGCAAATATAAGCCATGAGGCTAAAAATGGAAAATGTCTAATCATATGTGAATTGAGCTTGCATTTCTCTTCCTTGCTACATCGTCCTCATGTGTCTGTCTTTGCACCTGCTCGGAATACAAACAATGCCTGACCTTACTTATCGTGGTCTAGAGCGGTTCTTACACAGCCTGTGCATTCTTTATATTCCTACTGAACACTAAGTGAGAATAAAAAGCGGGTGACAGCAGCCATAGGGCATGTCCCAAGTAGTGCCGTGTACATGTTGAACGTAAGCAGATTCTCGGTGGAGGCGGAAAACAATCAATTCATGGAGACACGTTTCCCCAGCATATCTCTTGTGCAGGTGTTCTGCTGAGTAAGCAGAGTTCAGAGGAATAAACCCCTCCGTGAGGAACTTCATGGACTATCTCTAACAGAAAGCTAAAGCAAAATAGGCATTGGAGACAGATAGCAAAATCAACAAGCGCCCTTATGCGATGACTGGCTGACAGCACCCTGGACGCCAGCATTCTGACCTTCAGGTTGAGGTTTGCAAGTAAGAAAAACTTGTGATATTACAATCCCTTTCACCTGGCCTGGCACCGCCGAGAAGAGGCACCCCTGCTATAACCCCTTCTAGAGGGCAGGCTACTGCCACAGGACACACAGTCGTGTCAGTTCAACATGGCAGTGGAAGCTGGAAGGCCTGAGTGACAGTGGTGTGAAGGATGAGCTCTAAGTGCAGAGAGACCACTACCCGAGCCGCTTCCATCCTCGTCTGCAGGAGGGGAAGTACCGAGGCTTTCGATAAGAACAAGACACAAGACAGGTATGGGTCCTGAAGGGCAGGCGCTGAAGGGGACAAAGTGAAACTTGTGAATGTCATTATCAGGCATAAGGAATTTCTTGCTCCTAGAAATTAAGAGCATAGAATTTCATTTGGCCATTAGCTGTGCTGACCAGTGGATTCCACAGGACATCAGAGACCCTCCCCCCACCCCGCCGCCATCAAGCCTTATTTCTTTACACCCAGAGTTCACCACACACTTACTTCACCAGCATGGTCCCTATGAACATACATGGTTGTATCCCCTGAGCTAGGAGGTAAATCTGGACATCAAGTTGTTGACAGATAGTGGCAGTAGGCATCCCTGCTCGGCACCACAGAACCAGGGCATGAAAGGGAGACAGCAGGTCCCTGAGGAAGACACGATGACAGTTACCCCACAACAGCTCAGTGGGCAGCTCTGTCATTCTCCCCCTTTCATAGATCAGGAAACTAGAAGTGCAGAGGGTTAAGCCAAGAGTTCCAGTGACAGAGAAGGACTTCAAAATCCAGGCCCTCTGGCTCCAGGGCCTGGGCCCTTAACCAGCATACACACCCCTGCTATCTTCTGAAGGTGAAACAATTACTTTATCAGGAAGGGAAGAGAAAAGATTTTTCATCATAATAAGTTTGTTTGACTTTCCAGGAAAACATCACATTGCAATTCTTCAGGAGACGAAGGAGGTGAGTCTTAAAAGGCAGTGGCCTAGGTGCTCAGATCTGGCAGCCTGTGTGCCCTCACTCACTCCCCTTGGCCTCGGAAACCCTCCAGCCCAGCTCATGACTCAAACTGGCCTCACTGATTGCAGCCATAATCCATTTTTGGTTTAAAGGAGTTTCAGAGAAAGCTCTAACAGCTCACATAGCTAGAACTAAATAACAGTTTAATGAGTAATGAGTAAATGAATCAGGCACAGATTAAATTTCCATCCAAATAATCACAGGTTTCTCAATTAAAGGTGGGAGAAAGGATGCTTGGCAAAACAGTCTGATTTTTGGCTACAGACACAGATATTCCCAGGCTTACTAAATATGGTAGCCACACAGATCTGGGGATACTTGGCTTTGGATATGTTTACAAACCTTTTGAGAACTAAGCATAGAATGATAACTTCACAGCATCAGGACTCTCTACTTGGTTATAAATGAGTTCCAGTATCACACCATTCAAGGTCATGTAGAGAGCAGTCATTAGTGCTCACATTGTTAGGGGGAAAGGATGTCCTGAGCTAATCCCATACAGGCTTTGTGGACTCCACCCCCACTCCAGACTAAAGCCATCAGGACATTGGGAAAGACAAATCCCATCACCACCAAAGGGAGGGTGGCTGGGACCGGGTGTGGAGTTAAGCAGCCAGGTTGGTTATAAAAACCAAACACATGGGCCTTGGGGGCTCGCTGTTGCTCGCCTCCTGGCTACACGGCTCCTGGCTTGCGGCCAGCTCTCAGAGCACCATTTTGGGATTCCTAATCAGCGGATCGGGTAGGACTCATTTAAAACTTTGTCTCCCACTTTTCTCCCTGAGCTGTACATTTCCTCATTTCCCCTTCCCTTGTAAATAAACCTTTATTAACCTTTCGCGTGTGCCTGCAGTAGAGCATTGATAAGTCCTTTTAAGCGCGCGAGTGAGGACCCACAGTCAGGCACCCCGTTTTGTATCGGGGTTGCTCTACAACAACATCACTCACTGGCTTATTTTAAAACGTTTTATATTCTACTGCAAAAAGGACAGTCGCCGTTTTAAACAAATACCTGTAATGGAAATTTGGGGATGTTATTCAACCTTTTGATGTCTCAATTTTATCAGCTGCAAGGAGAGATAACAATAGTACTTATTTTGTAAAACTATTAAATATATACACCTAATAATATATTTACTTTTATGTTTATAAATAATACTCATGTTACATTTCTTAGAGTTGATCTGAAATATAGTTATGTGTCTAGCTCTTTGAGCTGTACTAGGCCAATAGTGAGCATTCAGGGCCTCCCTGGTGGTGCAAGGGGTTAAGCACAGTGCTGTGAAGCTGTCTACAGCCTCTGCAGCACAAATTCTATCCTCTGCCAGCCAGGGAGCAGCCCACATGGCACAGCAGACCTCTCCTGTCTCACCTGCTGCTCCCCTCAGCAGTGTATTTCAATCTGCCTGTTCTGCTCTCCACTCTGTCTCTGGTGAATCCTCTCCTCCCCCTTCACCCCCCGTACCTCTGGCCTGTACTCCAGTTTTTATATGCATAAATAAATATTTAAAAAAAATAGTGAGCATTCAGCAAATGTGGCTGCAATTATTATTATTATTATTATTTTTCAGTTGCTCAGCAGTTCATGCTGCATGGACTCAGAGAGTAGTATGATTTTTTTTTCCACTCCACAAAGCTTATTAAGTAAATCATGCATACAGAGAATTGACAGAGAAGTATATTAGAATTAAATATCTGAGAGTACTTGCTAGGGACAAATTCAGACCCTTAGTTATTACTGAAGGGGAGCAAAATCTGCCACCCCAAATGTCTTTTTTGGCAAAAGGTTTATTTTATAGGAGAGGTCTGAAGACTGGGTGGAAGTTGCTATTGATATTTATCTGTAAACATCTCCTCGAAGGATTTCTTCCAAGAAGACCTAATTTCCTTATCTCTTTTCATTTGGGAAGGCAGAACTTAAATCTGTATTACTTTATTTTTCTCAATAAACTGTCTAACTGAATTTCTCTTTTCATCTCCCAAGCTCCCCTGTCTCAGCTAAGCTATTAAAGATGGTGTCTAAAGTCACTGTGGGTAAGTTATTCAGTCATACTGGATCTCACTCATCAGGTGCTATTATTAAACTTTTTGGCTTTTTCTCTTATCAATCTGCTTGATGCTTGATTTGAATTTATCCAATCTAGAAGTTCCCAGAGAGGTACAGGATGATTTTCTTTGCACCCCAACAGCTATCATAGCATGAATATTTTTCATACACATAGCATAACCACCTTAACTTTGCACTACATATTACAGTTCATGGAAAGCTAAAGTGATTTATGTAAGGGCCTATGGCCAATGAAGGACAGAGCAATGACTTGAACTTCACTTTTCACACCCCAAGGTCTGGGATTCTTCTCCTAATGTCCATTCAGTTGTCAAAAGTCTCAGAAATTCCATGGTGTGGTAAGCAGTCATTGATAGCACAGTGTTAAGAGAAGCAAAGGTGAGAGTCATAGTATCCTAACTTTCCCCTTTGTTCTTATCGAGGGATTTTCAAATTATTTTTTGAGACATCTCTGACTGGATCCTCCAACTGACTCCTCCAGTGCTTACTAGGGGAAGACAGTCTCTACAGAGAAGTATCAGGAGAGTTAAGGGTACTAAGGTATCCAGGTACCCTCAGAGAATGCTCCCCTACACTTAAACACTAAATACTTGAGTGGCTGGTGGAAATTTCCTGAACAATCAGTCAAGCAAAGTCTGTATCATTGGTCTGTGTTTCTATTTTTATTCTAATTTCATATTCTTTTAATTACTATGGTGGTATTTTTTGAAATTTGACAATGTGATACCCCTTCATTTTTGTCAAATTTGCTTTGGCTATTCATGGTCTTTTGTGATTCTATATAAAGTTTAATAATGTTTGCTCTATTTTTTTTTAAGAAGTCCATTGGGATTTTGATAGGGATTGCAGTAAATCTATAAATTGGGTAAAATGGACATACTATGTTAAGTCTACTAATCTATGAGCATGGGATATTTTCCCATTTTCCTATGTCTTCTCTAGTCAAGATTCTTGAGAAAATGAAAAACTCATGGTGATTTAGATTTTTTTTCAGAATCTTAATTGTACTCTAAGCTAATTGATGACAGGAGCTTGGAAGATTTCATGAAGCAATGCATTTGGGCTGATTATTTGGTTTAATCCAGGAGATTCAGATAATATTATTAACTTGTTACCCATAACTAACTAAAATGAGCTACTTTAAAATCCACCTGCTCTGAAACTCAAGGCAATTGTCATTAAATGTGTTGTGAGTTTTGTATATTCACTCAAATATGTATATGCAGGAAACATGCACCTGAAGAGAAAAGCCCTGAAACATGTGGGAGTGATAAAATTTGGTTGTTTTCATTTTCCTTTATGTTAACTGAAATTAATGAATAAAAATCACAGCATTCTTTCAAATAACAATGGCTTCCATATCCATCTCCATATAGGAAAACATGAAAATCTAATATAATAAAAGATAACAAGTTTAAGTCATATAGTCATGAATTCATCTACTCAACCACACAAAGAACATTCATGTGAGCACTGGGTATGCAGGCCATATGCAAAGACAAATAAGACCCAGGTTCTATGAGGTGTCACTGTATGAGTTCCCAGTTTCAATATCCCATATGCAAAATCACTTGTGTTTTTTTAACCATGCAAGGATCAGACAGAAGTGAAATTGCAGTCTGTTTTATCTGATACAAGTATAGCTGTTCCTGCCTTCTTCTTTGGTCCATTTGCTTGTAGGATTGTTTTCCATCCTTTAACTTTGAGTCTATTTTTATCTTTTGTAGTTAAATATGTTTCCTAGAGACAGCAAAAGGTTGGGTTTTGTTTCTTAATCCAGCCTGTGACTCGGTGTCTTTTCATTGAAGAGTTTAGTCCATTTACATTTAGAGTTAATATTGATATGTTAGCATTGGTATGTTAGTTAATATTGATATGGTAGTATTTGCCATTGTGATTGTCTTTCCTCTGATTTTATTTATTTATTCCTTTAATAACTTTTTTTGGGGGGCCTTCTTTGGTTGTTATTCATCTCTCTGTTGGTTCTGGCTTTAGGACTCCTTGTAGTATTTTTTGGAGTGGGGGTTTAGTTATAAAGGAATTAACTGATTATCTGCTGAGTTATAATTGAATGATAAATGTATTCATAAATTTTTGAGTTTTAAACCTATCACAATGAATAATATAGTTCCTTGCTAATAATTTATCCACTAGATATCTAGTAAGCATCAGCTGTGGGTCAAGGGAGAATAGTAGACATAAGACTTGCTTACTACTGTGAGCTGGAATTCCACAAAGTGCAGAGAAATGAAAGAAAACTAAGATAACCACAGTTTAGAACTGGAACATGAAGCTCCAGCAGGACAGGGTCCCAAGAAGAGGCAGTACTTAAAGATATTTGAAAAATGAATGAGTGTTAGGCAGATAGATTCAAGAATACAAGATTCCCCCAAGGGAAGACTACTTTACTTGAAGGGAATAAAAGTATGCCACCCATAACATGCCACTTTGACATAAAGATTGTTTTGAGCTGAGAAATAGCAGACAAAGTAAAAGCTCTCTACCTTCTTCCTCTCTGCCTAAGAGCTGGGATAAAGTTCCCTTTGTGAAAGTGTGCCACCTTCCTCTCTCAAATCCAGAAGAACAAAATGATTCTTGATCATGAGAGACACTCTTACCACCCTGAAGAAGGCAGGAAATTAAGTCTGAATAACAAATTTTACTAAAATAAGGTAAAATAACCCTTATCTTCCATTAATTTCCCCCATATGTTTGTGTTTTCACAATTTATCACCCCTAGACACCCAAACCTTTTCCTTTGTCTTGTCATATCTCCACAAATTTATCACTTTTTGTAAAGACTATAAAGAAGTCCCCTTCACCTCTTCTTTCCTGAGATATAACTGCCTCTTTCAGCCTTTCTTTATAAACTTGTCTCTTGTTAGTCTGTCTTTGCCAGTTCAATTTTCAGGGCCCCTGCTATTGAACTTAAGAGAACCTAAGAGTTCTCTTCCTTCCCAGTGTACCATTAATTTACCCATCCTAAGTGTCTCAGTGTAAGGAGTTTCTCCCATGTATAAAGGAGGCATGTATGTTATTATCCAACTTTTTAAAAATCAGTCTGACTGATGCCTGTTTATTTTATTTTATTTTTTTAAAAGACTAATTTATTTATTTATACAAGCACTGGGTACAGTCAGAAGTGCGGGAGGGTGAGAGAATTCACCAGAGCCAGAGTGGGGAACAGAACAAGCAGACGGACGAAATACACTGCTGAGGGGAGCAGCGGGTGCGGCAGGAGAGGTCTGCGCACCATTTGGGACCCTCGCCAGCGCTGCAGAGGCTGTGGGCAGCTTTGCAGCCCAGCACTCAACCACTGCACCACCAGGGAGGCCCCTATTATTTTATTTTATATAATTCTTACATCATTTATCATTTTTGCATAATGTATGCATTTTCATTTTGGTTATATTCCCCATACAATTCTCACCCCCTTTCTCTGACTCTAATCCTTCTTCTCTTCCCTCCGTCCCCCACTGTAGTATGTCTCTGGTCTATAGTTGCTCGTTAATTTTGATTTTTTCTTTCTTATAGTTATTCTTTTTTCTGGTCCTTTATTTAGGTTTTCTAGATTCCTGCTATGAGTGAGACCATCCAGTATTTTTCCTTTTCTTTCTGGCTTATTTTGCTGAGCATGATCCCTTCCAACTCCATCCAAAAAGATAAACTCATGTTTGATTTTTTGTGTTGATACCAACCAAATCTGGTTGACTTACAGCAACTGGATTATAGCTCCAATGTCTTAGCAGTTGTGTTATGGCTTTTGCTTTACAGCTTCAGTGTTGCATGGGAAGTATCACAGCTCAATACCATAGGAAATGTTTATTTTGGGCTACATGATTGCAGTCTCCGGAATACAGACTCAAGGAGCACTTAAAGTGAATGGCCCAGAAGCTCTGAGAGGGGCTCATATAGGTAAAAGGGGTGGGGTCAGGTCTGCTCTATGCAAATGAGCTTTTCAGTGAGTGCAGTTTTGATTAGTGGAAAGTTTGCTGGGCAGTGATTGATCCAACCCTGAGCATGGCTGCCAGCATAGTTTCATTTTGTTTTTTGACGATGGATGTGTCTGCACATATCCCAACATGCCTGGGTACCTAGTCATGCCTTGGCACTCAACAGTCTCCCAGCTCTGTTTGTTTGTTATCCAGACTTGGATGGCTCTATGTTTGTTTGTTTTTTCCTTTGTTTCTTTGGCTTATCTTTTGCCAGTACAGAAGAACCAAGGAGCATGAGATGATTTCCTCTGTGCACCAACAAAACTTTACATTTGGCAATGATTGGGCACCAGAAGCAGTGAAAGTTCAGCTTTGAAATGCCTGATGATGTAACTGCTTCCTCTCTGTCCCCCTCTAATGCAATCAGTGAGCAAAGATTCAGATGAGAGGCGAAGAATCTGAGACAAACCAACACTCAGCAACAGGGCTAGTTGGAAAGCCTCTCCTAAGATCTGAGCCACGGATGGATGAAAGTGCTTAGCTTTCTCAAGACTCAAGGTTCAAACACCCCCTTAGGGCTTACCTTCAGGACACCTTGGCATGTTGATCAATTATCTTTCCATGTGAGAGATACATGATGCAAAATTTAAAGCTTCCTTTGGGTCACCAAAGCTTTGAGGAACATAATTTAGGAGGTCAGGCTCCAGTTTCTTCACAGCTCAAAAAGGCATCATTAGTTGTACAAAAATCAGCAGATGGCAATAAAAATCAGGCTAGTGAGAGAGTGAGAAGGACATTTCTAATACTGTATCAGGCATTTTGAAGACTTTGACACTCTCCAAAGCAGTCTGTTGGGTTTGATCCTCATCAGAACACAGGCATAAGTCGGGCTCTTGCCAAGTATACACTAGAGAGCACAGGCCTCTCACCCAGGCAGGCAACATGAGGTTGAATCTCATTTGTTCCTCTAATTATTCCATCTCCTTGGGCATATTCCTTAAATCTGCTCAGCCTCAGCAGCTTCCTCATCTGGAAAATGGAGATAATAGGACCTACCTAACAGAGGTGCACAGGCACTTAGCACAGGTTTGGGGTGCATTTTAGCTGCTTCATCCTGGTGATTATATTCCAATTATTCTTACTTCACTGCTCACATGAGGCTGTCCTGCTGCACTGTCAAGTAGGATGTGTATAGAAGACAACTTTTTCTCCTTCCCTTCTATGTTCTTTGACTAGTCTAATCATTTCATTGACGCGAGACCAATTAGTGGCAGACTAACAAATTTTGTACTTACAGGAACCCCAAAAATATATGACCCAAAGACAGGCACGCATTTGAGACTTACATAACACCCTGAGCCAAGCAGCAGTGGGTAGGGAGGAAGATAATTCACAGGAAGACTAAAAGAACAAATATTTAGTAAACAAAAGTTTCCAACCCACAAAGAGAAGTCTTTCCAATATAAAAAGTTCTCTCTGGTAATATGTCTCTTCCTGTTACTGGTTCCCTATCTAGAATTTGTTTAAGCAGTAAGGGAGAGGTAAGAAGCTTTTCCAGAGTCTGCTGGGTCTTGATTTCCTTGAGTTCAAAATTACTTACATGCCAAAATAGTGTGTTTTAGGACAGTATTTTCTGCTTCCCCTGGGATGTTCTGAACACCACCATTTATTTTCCTCCCCCCCCCCCATTCATTTTCATAGCTCAGACTTGCCTCCCAAGCTTCTCAGTTTTCACGTGCAGGATGTAGCATAAGATGAGGAACATGGTAGATGCTGGCACTGTAATGACTTCTTACTTAGCTGTTTCTAAATGATACAGCTGTAAAGACATTTATAACAACTTGGGGCAAAGGCATGAGTAGACTATTCTTTCACTTTCTCAGTTCCAAGCACGGAATGGAGCTTTCAGACCAGACAAGATGGACAGCTCCCCAGAGGAGGGTATATGGCTATGGAAAGTGAAGGCAACTCCAGGAGGCTTTTCTACTGGGAAGGAAAATACAAGCACAGGTCCATTCTTCTCCTTGTCTTTTGAAGGGTGTCAGAATTTGGAAAATCCAAAATAAATAGAATGGAGAATTGATTCTCAACACTTTATGTATGAAACACTAAGTAACAATAAGTAATAATGTTATTTTGAGTTTCTAGATAATATTGATTAGCATTTATGGAGGATTATGTGTCTGGCAAGGTGTTAAGCAACCATAAATTTCTTTTTTTTAATTTAAATTTTATTTTTTATATTCCCCATACAATTACAACCCCCTTATTTTGACCCCAAGCCCTCCTTTCCCTGCCCCCCGTCCCCCACCCCCCATAGAGTGTCTCTGGTTCATAGTTGTTTGTTGATTTTGATATTTTCTTTCTTATAGTTATTCTTTTTCCTGGTCCCTTATTTAAGTTTTCTAGATTCCTGCTATGAGTGAGACCATCCGGTATTTTTCTTTTTCTTTCTGGCTTATTTCACTGAGCATGATCCCTTCCAGCTCCATCCATGTTGCTGCAAATTGCATGTGTTTATCTTTTTTGAATGCTGATTTATATTCCATGGTGTATATGTACCACATCTTCTTGATCCAGTCATCTGTTTTTGGGCATTTGGGATGTTTCCAAAGCTTAGCTATTGTAAATAGTGCTGCTATAAACATAGGGGTGCAGGTGCTCTTTGGAATTGATGTTTCTGTGTCCTTTGGGTAAATACCTAGGAGGGGAATTGCTGGATCATATGGAAGTTCTATGTTTAGTAGGTCCAGAAATCTCCACACAGCTCTCCATAGTGGTTGGACCAGTTTGCATTCCCACCAACAGTGCAGAAGAGTTCCTTTTTCTCCACAACCTCGCCAACATTTGTTGCTAGTTTGTTTAATATGTGCCATTCTCACTGGTGTGAGATGGTATCTCATGGTAGTTTTGATTTGCATTTCCCTGATGACAAGTGATGTTGAACATTTTTTCATATGCCTGTTGGCCATTTGCATTTCCTCTTCAGAGAAGTTTCTTTTTAGCTCTTCTGCCCATTTTTTGACTGGATTATTTTCTTTGATTTTGTTGAGTCTCATCAGCTCTTTGTAGATTTTTGTGATCAGTCCTTTATCATTAGTGCAACCATAAATTTCTATCTTATTAAATATTCACAACTCTACGAGATCAGCACTATTATTATTCCCATTCCACAAAGAAGAAAACTTGATTGCATATAACATTGTTATATGGCATGTAATTTACTCCAGAATATTTCAGCATAGATGTTGTAATGTTGTAATGTAAATGTGTATGCTAATTTAATCTACATTTTAGAGATAATCAATTGCTCTAATCAGGAATATATATTCTGGTGCATACTTAAGCAAAAGATAGTATGTATTACAGCTATTTATCTCAGACCAATACCAGAGGTTTTATCAATTACCATAAAGGACATCAAAAATGACTTTTTTTGGTAAATTTGATGTGATCTCTCTATATATGTGTGTTCAGTAGATTGCAAAGGCCTGCCTTGAACCCAATGAGGATTTGGGGTGTTTAGAAGCTTCTATAGGAATAGTGCCCCAGATCTGATTGTTAAACAATCTTGCCTTCAGCTGCTGACTCAGGCTTCTGAAGTCACCTGACTAACTGACTAAGGTTAACTAACCTTCTATAACCATTCATTCTGAATCAAGGTGCCATCAGGACAGCTACAAGGACAGAAAGCTGGGACTTCCTTGAGTATTCTTAGTACTTGGTTCTTGTGCATGTTGCTAACAAATGTTTGAATGGGTGGTAGAATTTGTCTGAGACTTGTTTTCACCACAGCCTGGTAATAAATAAGATTGTGAAGGAGAGGATTTGTAGTCCTAGCTGCTAAATGTTGGAGGCTACTGATAGCAACCAATCATAATAACTGATTTTAAATGACCTAATTGTCTTGGCTTGTTCACTGCAAAGACCAAATTGTATTTCCTAAAAATGAAAGCTATATGCTCAGCTTAGGACTCATAGTAGGTGCCCAAGAAATACTTAGCTGTATAAACACCATAGGATCAGATATCCCAAGGTTGACAAACATCTGAAAATTATTTTCCATAGCTGTTAAATAAGAGTGGCATCACTTCCAACATTGCAGTGAGCAGGCTATACACTTTTCCAAGTCCATCTTTGTATGGACTCACCTCAGCTTAATGTATCCTCAGTAGACTACATAATTGTGCACCTGGTTCCAAAAGCGCCCCTAGAACAACAATGGCCTAACAACAGCCCTTTCTGTTGGCTGATGAATACAGAGCTCTGAGGTCCACACACCGTGGGTGCTGCCCATTCAGTCCTAAGTTGGATGATCGTCTCAAGAGAAATGGGGAATTGACAGACTTGATCTAGATTCCATGAAGTCTGGGGAAATCAACAGACCTTAAAAAAATGCACCATTCTGCCAATGTAGCAAAGGGTTGCTGTGAATCTATGCATTGTGGCCAAGACACAGCCCTCAATGCATTTCTGCATTCCCAGCCACCAATTTTCTTTTCCAAGTTTTTCTTGTTTGCATTCAGTTGTACTTGGTTGAAAATCTGTTCTTAATAATATTAATAGTTAAAATTAAGATTATTTTAACCTTTAAATAACTTATGTTTAACAAAACCACAGTATTTTCTAAGTAAAAAGAGCCACACATTATAATAACAAAATAAAGAGAGTCAGTAATCTCACTTTAAAAGGAGAGGTTTTTCAACACAATACAGTTTTGTTACATATGAATTGTCATGCAGTGATCAATATTCCTTAACTTGAGAATTCCATGCTTTTATATAACAGAAAACTAAATAAGAAGCAGATTGTCAAGTGTTATGATGGCAAACAGCTGCCAAAAAATCTATGATTCTTTCCCTGCTCATTCCCATAGTATTCTGTTGCAAAAGTTATATTGAAGCACTAATTCATTAAGGATTTCTTAGCATCTTCTTCAGAAAAGACACGACCATCCTGTCATATCAGACTTTCTGGGAATTTTTCTTTCCAGTCTGGCCCAGAGTAATTAAGTTGGCCTGAAGAAGGACAGTAATTAGAAGCAGACAGCATTTATATTTTGATGGCGAGCTGAGCACTAATGCTAAAGAAGCTCCATGGACCTGAATATTTTTCCTGACCTCTCCCAATATCAAGTTTCTTTGGAGTCCACCTAAATTATGATGATGCCCTACCAAAAAAATTGCATTCCACTCTTCATCCATAAACCATATCTTTAGCAAGAAAACCACTGTTAGGAACTTTTCCATCAGACCTAAGTAATGTAGTGTAAACAATGTGCCTTAAGCAATCAACCCTTTTCACAACATATTGCTTTTAACAACATATGTAGAAAGGGAACACTGCAGAAATCTGGTTCATCCCCAAAAGTTCTCTGTTTGTTCCATCTAAAATCAGTGAGTGCCACTGAGTAGATCAAGTTGGCATTCACAAAAACCAGTTGCTTCAGAGTTGAACTTAACCATTCAGTTAGATTTTCAAAAGGATAGACATTGCTTTTCTGTTACTATATTCTAAATTCTATCTTGCTACTGCTATCCACTTGCAGCAAATATGCTTTGTTATTTCTTTCCTAACCCTTGGCATTTTACTGGACCTGAAAAGAGAAGTATAGTGGAGAGTGGGAGAAACAAACTCTAGCGAGTAAAAAGATACTGGTGGTGCCACAAAGAACAGCTACTTAGCCCATCGAAGTGAACACTGAGAGTGTGGTATTAGGTGTTTGTGCCTTTTGAGTATCTCCAGGAGGTACTAGGTCGTAGGGCTACAACACAGACTTTGACTCATTATTGGAAATTATTATTGGAAAGACGAACACACAAAAAAGAATTTTTTAAAATGGGGAAAAAATCAAAGCACTTAATTGAAATAATTATAAATGAACATAACATCTATAAAGGAAATTAATAGGGACTGAAATGGAAATATAATCAGACAGAATTGTGACAGTGCCAAAACTTTGAAAAATGTTCTCACATTTTAACATTGGGCAGATTCTGCAGGATTGTGTAATTGTGTGAAAGTACCATCCATTTTTACCTTAATGATGACATAATTGAAATGAATCCACCTTTGCCCTTATCCCAGTTTCTCAAGACACGCACACAAATTCAGACCACTTAGATGAAGGCGACAAATGCTTCATAGGGTTGGTGGTGTTGGGTGCCTGAGTGAATTTCAGTCTCATGGCAAAGATGAATCCGCTAATCATACAAAGATGGACTTGGAAAAGTGTATAGCCTGCTCACTGCAATGTTGGAAGTGATGCCACTCTTATTTAACAGCTATGGAAAATAATTTTCAGATGTTTGTCAACCTTGGGATATCTGATCCTATGGTGTTTATACAGCTAAGTATTTCTTGGGCACCTACTATGTGCCCAATCTTCTGCTGAGGATTTCTCAGTGAACCATTTCCATCACTCTCCTCAAGAGTTTACAGTTCATTGGTATGAAAAATAAATATGGACTTTTCAATATAGAACAAGAAGTTTGTCAATGGCACTAAATGCTTTGGAAGCATATAATGAGGGCCTCATTCCAAAAAAAGGGATGTATCTATGGAGGGCAGGGTGGGACACAGTGATGCAAATGAGCATGAAGGATAAGCCAGGGGCTTCCAGGAAGGAAGGGAGGAAGAGACTGCTTTTTGCAGAGAGAACATGTATAATCATTAGGTCTGAGAGAACACCAGGGTTGGTCTGGAGACTCAATTTGTGAGCAGGGTAAGGCTGGATGGTAACACTGAATGTGGAAAGGCAATATTGAAAAAGAAGACTGAGAAGCTAACAAGAGTCAGATCAGCAAGTGATTCAAATGCTTAGAATTTAGGTTCCCTTTGAATTTAGGAGGGTTATGAGGCAGTGGCAACCCTACTTAGTTAGATCGTCTTAAGATCCTCTACCTTATTGTTTGAACAAAAACAGACATACAGACCAATGGAATCGAATAGAAAATCCAGAAATAAACCCACAGATTTATGGTCAACTAATCTTTGACAAAGGAGCAAAGACTATGCATTGGAGCAAAGAAAGTTTGTTCAATAAATGGTGCTGGGAAAACTGGGTCGCTACATGCAAAAGAATGAAGCTTGAGCACTACCTCACACCATACACAAAAATCAACTCAAAATGGATTAAAGAACTAGACATAAGACCTGAAACCATAAAATATATAGAAGGAAATATAGGCGAAACACTACGTGATTTGCACATCAAAGATATCTTTACAGACACATCACCCAAAGCAGTGATAGTGAAGGCAAAGATAAACAGCTGGGACTACATCAAATTAAAGAGCTTCTGCACAGCAAAAGAGACAATAACAAAAACAAAGAGAAACCCCACCAACTGGGAGAACATTTTTGCACCCAACACTAATGATAAAGGACTGATCACAAAAATCTGCAAAGAGCTGATGAGACTCAACAACAACAAAGAAAATAATCCAGTCAAAAAATGGGCAGAAGAGCTAAAAAGAAACTTCTCTGAAGAGGAAATGCAAATGGCCAACAGGCATATGAAAAAATGTTCAACATCACTTGTCATCAGGGAAATGCAATTCAAAATTACCATGAGATACCATCTTACACCAGTGAGAATGGCACATATTAAAAAAACTAGCAACAACAAATGTTGGCGAGGGTGTGGAGAAAAAGGAACTCTTCTGCACTGTTGGTGGGAGTGCAAACTGGTCCAACCACTATGGAGAGCTGTGTGGAGATTTCTGGACCTACTAAACATAGAGCTTCCATATGATCAAGCGATTCCACTCCTAGGTATTTACCCAAAGGACACAGAAACATCAATTCCAAAGAACACCTGCACCCCTATGTTTATAGCAGCACTGTTTACAATAGCTAAGCTTTGGAAACAACCCAAATGCCCGAAAATAGATGACTGGATCAAGAAGATGTGGTACATATATACCATGGAATATTACTCAGCATTCAAAAAAGATAAACACATGCAATTTGCAGCAACATGGATGGCGCTGGAAGGGATCATGCTCAGCGAAATAAGCCAGAAAGAAAAAGAAAAATACCGGATGGTCTCACTCATAGCAGGAATCTAGAAAACTTAAATAAGGGACCAGGAAAATGAATAAATATAAGAAAGTGAAAATCAAAATCAACAAAAAACTATGAACCAGAGACACTTTTAGGGGGGCGGGGGCGGGAGGGGAGGGATTGGGGTCAGAATGGGGGGGGGCTGCAATTGTATGGGGAATATAAAAATAAAATTTATTATTAAAAAAAAAAGAATTTAGGAGGGTTATGAGGCAGTGGCAACCCTACTTACTTAGATCGTCTTAAGATCCTCTACCTTATTGTTTGACAATTAAAATAGTTCAGCCTTTTGTGGAGGACTTTCAAGCTGTGCATTGAAATGTTTTTCAGAGGCATTTGTTCTTATGATAGTCCTGCCCCTTTCAGATGTGAGGACAGTCCTGGCCCTTTTCACCTGGAATACCAGAGATCTACTGATGAACGAGTAATGCATCTGAATCCTTCACACAGCAACAATGTTCCTTACTAGTGGACTAAGTGAGAGAGAAACAGATGGAGGGATGAGTATTCTGCTCTTGCTTCATCTGAAGCCACCCTTAATTTGATCAATTCAGAAGAGAAATCAATTACAAGAGTGTTTAATAGTTGTTTCCACCAACTGGCAAAGATATTGATGTTCCAGGTTTCTTGATTAAACATAACAGAAATTGATTTGAAAACATGTTCCTTTTGCTGAAATAAACTACTGTCTTTACTTTTCTTTGTTCAGAACAAGAGAGAAATTTCCCTGAGGAAGAGACACTAAGTATCATGCTTCGTCTCGACATATAATGGTGTGTGCACCAACAGGAGAATAAGGCTGAAGGATACCCCGGTCATGTCATCATGAGGAGATATAAAAGGCCACAAAGGCAATGATCTTTTAATGGCAAAAGAGGGGTTCACCAACATTTCTTAATAAATGCAGTTTAAGAGGTCAAGAGTCAGGTGAGATATTCTAATCTATGGTATCTTTGAAATATGGCCTCATTTATATTTGGCACATCAATCTTTATGGAATAAGAGTAAAAGAATTAAATACTTTACATGGAGAAAATTTCTGTGTACAGCAAGCGAAGAGAAACTGGCAGCTGATATCAAACCACAGGCTGGTTCTTTGGGATTATTTTAATTGTTCTTCATGCTGGTAATAAGAGGAATGTGTTCATTTTAGTTTAAACCATGTTAAAGCATGAGAATCAGTTCTGAGAATCTAAGCTGCCCAAATATCTGGGCCGTGAAGGGGAAAAAAGCAGTACAGATTTGGTTGTGGTGGCCAAAATACCTCTTTCAGTTCTCATAAGGCACAAGGCAGCGGGGTTCCTACCACCCACGTAGCAGGAAGGTGGATGGTTATAAAACAGTCAAAGATATGGGAGGCAGGGAGAAAACTGGGGGATAACTTATTGAGACAGTTGGGACTAAAAGGAAGCTATGAGTGTGGGGCTCAGAGAATATGAAAGAAGACATACTCCTGATATTAGTATTAGTGGCAAATTGTAGATACAGCTTACAAAAACCTTAGATAGAAAGACAGAGTACTAGAAACTACAAATCTTTCAGACTACAGTCATTTCCTCATTTCCTCCATAGCTCTTTCTTAAAATATCTGCTATACACAGTTCTGCTGATGTGTTTCTATCACATAACCTGCATCACATGACACTTCCCAGTCACAGCTGACTGGATAAGGGGTAGACATTTTACCTTGATGGAACCAAGGGCTAGAATACGTCACAGATTTTGCTCAGAACTGAACTCAGATACACAAAGACTGAGACTGAGTCCATCTCTGCTGGATTATTTGTACTGGGACATCATGTAAAGTAGGACTTGGAGGAGATTAGATTTTACCCATGAATAAGGAAGCCAAGAGAACTGCTCTGCAGAGAATATGAAAAATACAGCAGACACTTGAAGAAAAATACACAAGCAAGAAGCTGTGTGGCTCCCTGAAGAAATTAAAAAGAGAGCTCTTGATGGTGTTTGACTTTTTTGATGGTTCTTGTCAATACTAAGGCTGTCCCTGTCTCCATCCAGTAAATTTGCCCCAATGTGAATGGGTTCTCTGCCGAGTGCCAATGTTCTCTAAGAGGTGATACAAGTACATATCTCTCTGCAGCAATGAAGAGAAACACGTACAAGCACTGTACAATATTAATATTATTATAATAACCTTTCTTATTTTGCTTTCTAATACAACCACAGACACAACCTCTCAGTTACTCCACACAATCTTTCCAACTGGACCCTAATCCAAGACCTTGTTGTGAACCTAGAAGTACAGCAGATAATCCACAGCAGGGAACCACACTTTGCCATTTTCCAAGATTGATTCAACAATACTCAGAATACCCCCTTGGCTCTTCAGTGCCAAGGAAGAGCAAAAGAAGTGCTTTAGAGACTCCCTCACTGTTCCATACCCCCATCCCTCAGTTTCTGCAGAGTAGGTCTGCTTCTATATGTTTTATGTATTAAAGGGATGTGAAAATGTTTGACCAGATAAGGGGCTCCATTGGCTAAAATCATGGTACTATAATGAATACCACAGTGATGGATCCACTTTCTTAGACATGGGGTAGTTTTGAGTTCTACAAACAAGTTATATTCATGACTCTATTTCTTCTCTTTTCTCTCAGTGTCAGTCTCCTTAGGGTCTGATTTCTTTCCCACTCTGTAAGATTTAGGCCATCAATTAGAAGCTCCATCTCACCTCTCATTATGGAATTGTGAGCCAAATGGACTTGATACAGATGCTGGAAGAAAAAGGGAGAAATTAAAGACTATAAAAGCAATGAAAGATAGTTGATAGTATAGGCCACCACCCTGTGGAGAGAATGTGCCTGGGAATCAAGTCAAAAAGATGCAAGGAACAAGTTGACATACCATGGAATTAACCCCTAAATCTACTCATGCCTCAAAAGAGAACTATATAAATATCCTGATTTCAAGATTCAACACATTTCTTTTTTCACCTTTGCTACATTGAGTTGGATGCCTACATTGAGTTCACCTGCAAAGACTGCTAAATAATCTATCCTGCTAAACACTTATTCAGGCTTAATAGTCTTATCCATTTCTATAAGGCCTCTACTTCTAGAAGTGGTTATCCTTTTATTGTAGACAATTGACAGTCATTATATCATAATAGCAGAAATGACAATAAATCTAAAGATCTAAAAAAAAACACGTGAAATCTATTTCTTTTTTCCATTTTAGCTCTAGGCTTTTCTATCTGTTCACAGTCATCTATATAAGGTATTAGAACATCTTTGCTAAAGATGATCATTTTATACTGTTGGTTCATAGTTTTATAACACCAACTGAAAGGGGGTGGGAGAACAAGGTTAAGCCTGCTGGGGGAGGTGGGGAAGGACTAATTAATAGAGAAATCTAGGTTCAAATGGGAGAAGAAAATATTTGGATGAATATAAATGGTGCCAGAAATCAAGAATTTACTCATTTTTAACATCACCCTCTTCTGACAAAAAAAAAAAAAAATTATAATAGTAATCTGTTTCAATGGAAATAAAGTACTGTAATATTTATAGTCTGTGCCAGAGTTATAATGACTGCAGGGCCAGAAGTGAAGTGTCACAGCATGCTCCACATGTTTTTAACACGGTTTCTAAAGGCTCTGGAGGCTATTAAATTTAATGAACCCATCTGCTATGAAATAGAGGTCCCAACATAATCAGTTTCCTTCATGCCATGTAATGCAGATGGCATTCTCTGTTCCACAACCCAGCAGGATGGTTTATGTTTCTCTTTACGTGTCTTTTTGTTTTGACGATTTGAACTTCTTTGATATGCAGCGGTGTCTTGGGAAAATACTGTAAATTCAGTTTCCAAGCCCCAACAACTTCTTTATGATGGCTTCAACCCCCTGAGTAATTGCTTCTAGGCAGTAAGATGCTCTAGCTTAAAGCAATCACCCAAACGACGCTGAAATGGCCTAGGTGCCATTCCTAGATAGGAAACTGAAACAAATGTGCAATTTATCAAATGCAAAGCATTTTTTTCCAAGTTGGACTTAGTGGGGGGTGAGAGGGAAGGATACACGTCCAATTTGCAAATGCAACTAAATTGGTTTGAAAGTTTCTACAAATTGCATACTGAATTTCATTACTAGCAAAGGGGAGGGGCAGGAGGGCTTGGTAATGAATTCTCATTATTTTAAATGGTCACATTCCCACTGTTTCTAAAAGATTTCTTTGCTTCCCTTCTGCGTGTCACTGTGGTCTGTGCAAACTCCCCTGGAGGGTTGATAAGGGATGCTGAGGCTTCCTCAGTTTAATACAGGTTCTACCCCTCACAGCAAGTTGGCATTTGCAAGCGGATTAAGACCCAACTGGAAAGCACAAGTCATTTGCTTACAAAATGGAACAAATTCCATTGTTAATGACTTTCTTTTGCTCTGCACCTAAGAGATAATGACTATGCCCCACTTGTATTCAGATGAGAAGCTCATGAAATTCAGAATACTGGTGTTTGCTGTTTTGTCGATTAATACATGAGATCTTATTAGATTAAACATAATTAATGTTGTTAACATTAATTCATTTATTTGGGCTTCACCAGGAAAGGAAATTGAATAGAACATCCAGGCAGGAAACAGAATATTTAATTAGAATGGTAGTAAAGAGAGGGAGAATGGCCCCCAGCAGGAAAGTTCTGTCAGTCTCAATTCTTGATCAGGCTTGGTTAAATGTAATCCTTGACTCTTATGTGCAAGAATCCAAACTCAGCTTCTGTTCACAAGCTTTTATCTTGAGCTTGTCAGACCCAGAACTGTATGAGTCAATATGTAATTAATAAAAGGTGAAAATACCATATTTGTGGGTCATTTTAAGCCACTCTTTAAGTATTAAATTAACTACATGATTCTGTTTCTGCAAGATTTTTAGCCATAATAACAGATGAGTCAAGCAAACAGAAATATCTTTTACCTTAACCACCCAGATAATAAAGGAGAAAAAAGACTTATGAGGGGCCTCCCTGGTGGTCTAGAGGTTAAGTCTCAGCACTATCACCTCCACATCTTGAATTTGATCCCAGCCAGGGAGCTAACCCAAATAGCACACCAGACCTCTCCTATCTTGCCTGCTGCTCCCCTCAGCAGTGTATTTCAGTAGATCTGACTGTTCTGCTACCCACTCTGTCTCTGGTGACTCCTCTCACTCTCCACACCACTGGCCTATGCCCCAGCTTTTCTATGAAAAAATAAATAAAATTTTTAGAAGAAAGAAAAAGGACTTATGAGAGCATATTAAGCAAACTTGTAGGATCAAGTGTTCAAAAATACTAGATAATCAACAAACACCTACTTAATATCTGGTTAAAATGACATAAATAAGCAGTGTCACAAATCTAGTGATTCCTAGAGGAACAAAAAACACTTTTCAAGTATAATGCCACAAAGAGAATCAGGCTCCTTGAGAAGTGAGTGGCAAGGAGATATGTTATGATGAAGGGCAAGTAAGGCTGTGCTGGGACTCCTGACAGACAGTTTGCAAGAGGAGGCAATCACTGCATTTCCTTCTGAACCTCTATTTCTTTTAGATCACAGCACTTGGACAGAGATTGTTGAAGCAGGCAGGATTCTAAATGGTCCTTGAGATTTCTGACTCCACAATACATACCTCTTACATCAAAAAAAGAATAGAATACACAGAAATTAAGTTTAATAAGGTAAGGACTCATACATTAAAAACTAGAAGACTCCACTAAAGGATATAAATAAAACATAAAGATATTCCATGTTTGTGGATGGGGAGAATTAATATAGTCAAAATGATTATTCTACCAAAGCAATATGTGTGCATGTATACATATGTATGTGTGTGTGTGTGTGTGTATTTAAACTTTCAATGATATTCTTCAAGGAAATAGAACAAAAATTATTAAAATTTATATGGAACCAAAAAAGACCCTGAATAGTTAAAGCAATTCTGAGAGGAAAAAAAAAGAAAAATGTAGGTATTATTCTGCCTGATTTTAAACTATACTATAAAGCAAAAGTAATTTAAACAATATAGCATTAGAACAAAAATAAATATATGGATCAATGGAATAGAATTGAAAATCCAGAAATAAATTTACCCATGTGGCAACACATAATT
This sequence comes from Talpa europaea, assembly GCF_964194135.1. NCBI lineage: Eukaryota > Metazoa > Chordata > Mammalia > Eulipotyphla > Talpidae > Talpa > Talpa europaea. The sequence goes on from NC_140078.1 coordinate 67,000,021, forward strand.
TATGATAATGATGTCTTAGTCATACAATGGAGAAAGAAGAGTTTCTTTAATAAATGCTTCTGGGGTAACTGGACAGACACATGTAAAGGAATGAAGTTGGATCACTCTCTAATTCCATGCACAGAAATAAATCCAAAATGTATTTAGTGGTTAGAAACAAAAGCTGCAACAGTAAAATACATAGCATAAAACATCAATGATATCAATGATTAAGATAATTTTAGAGACTCAACCGCTATGAAAAAGGAAATAAATCAAAAACAAACAATTGGGATTATCTCAAATTAAAAGACTTTTATATAGCAAATAAAACATAAAAGCAAATTTAAAAGACAACCTACTGAATAACAGAAAATAATCATATATTATACAACTGACAAGGGATTAAAATCCAAGATATTAAAAAAAAAAAGTGTTCAATTTAAGAACAACAAAGCCCAGACAACCAACTTAATAAGTTTGCAGCAGATCTGATTAGACTGTTTACCAAACAGAATACCAGCGGATATATGAAAAAAATGTTCAACATCACTTAATGAGGGATATGCAAATCAAAACTACAATGAGATCATCCCATACCTGTGAGAATGGGAGGTATCAAAAAACACCCCAACAATAAATTGTTGGAGAATGAGGAACCCTAGTACATTGGTGGGAATGTAGACTGGTTCAGCCATTGTGGAAAGTGATCTGTACTCACCTTAAAGAATTAAAAATGGAAATACCATGTGACCCAGCAATCCCATTTTGGGGCATTTATCTGAAGAATATGAAACCATCAACTCAAAAAAATTACACATTTCATAACATGTATTGCAGCATTATTTACAATAGCTGGGACATGGAAGCAAGCAAAGAGTTCACTGATAGAGGACTGGATTAAGAATATGTGGAATGCCACATACAACAGAAAACCACTAAGCTATATGGAAAGATGAATTTCACTATTTACAGCAAAATGAAAGAAATTCAAGGAAATAAGGTGTAGAAAATCAAGTCAGAAAGATAAGGACAAATATTGGATATTTACATATACATGAGAAAAACAAGAACTCACATTATTTGACAAAGCAAAATAATTACAAACTTCGGGACACTCATAAACAAAAGGAGGTTCCTGATGTTAAAAGGGAGGAGGGAGGGAGAAAAAATCAAAGGGGTATAAGGGATGGTGATGGGGAAAAATTATCAGCAATTGAAAATGACTCAGATATTACAAACTTAAAAAATGATAAGTAGTTTGTAATTTAAGAAATCTGGATTTATAAATAAATATAAATAAATAAATATAAATATTCTTTTTTTTCTCTATGAGTGAAACAGCAAATTGACATAAAGAAAGCTCTGAGGATTTTTAAAAAATCAACTTTGAGAATAATGGATATAAAATGAGGATCTTGATCAGTTTTCAGAGATAGAGGAATAGGGTCCAGTATCCCAATGTTTTAATCCAATGAGCTGACATGTAACAAAGAATTGAGATGGAAAGGCACAAAAGCTAATATTATATGACATCCCTTCAGTCTGAAAGATCTTATATTTGAAAATCTAGGCGAATACTGGTTAGCTCTAGTAGTTGATAAGTAAAGTTCACCTAATCAAATAATGAGTATTAGCAATTAATGAGGAGGAAAAGATTAATGAGGAAAGACCACCTGATGGAGAAAAGGATTGAAATATAAGTAGTAAAAGGGAGGTGATGTTCATCAGACTGAGTAGAAGGCAGAACAGATATTCATCTAGTGGGCTAGTGATGCTGAATTCTAAATTCTGGCTCTTCTAATTCAAATTCAATACCCTTAGCTTGTAGTAGCTAAGGTAGATTATAAATATGTTTAAATATCAAAAAATTCCAGAGCTGCCAACTGCACCAAGCCATCAGGATATTAAAACCAGGTCACCAGACCCAGTACCCAGAGCTCCTGGTTTTATGCTCTTTCACTGTTGCATGCTGGGACAATGCTGCTAGGGACTGTCCTGGAGATGGCAAGACAGTCAAGAGCTCACAACCGTTGACATCCCTGCCCCCTTCATCTTCTGGGTGGTTGCAAAGTTGGTGGGCTCATCTTAGGATTTAGACTCTGCAGATGACTTCAGCATATGAATCCTATTTTGACCCCGTATAAATGACAGGAGGCTTTTGTCCTTGCCCTGGCATAGTGAAGGGCCAGATGAGGAGTTTGAAGTGACTACTGCTTGCTGGCCAGAGAGCAGCAGCTGCTGCTTCTCCTCCCCCAGCAGGTCTATGGAAAAGGAAGATAGGAATCCCTGTTGTCTTCATGACACAAAGATGAGAAGGAAACTTCAGAACATTCTACTAGGGCACTCATCAGGGTTATTTGCAAAGATACAACAGAAGTCTGGAAAGCACAGAGACCATGCTGAGCTACAATTTTAGGAACAACCACATTCTAGAGATTTAGTTGTGAACTTTAAAGGATTCTTGAAGAGGTAGAATAAATGAGCTCTGTCATCTTGGCATATCATTGGCATGAGTAAGTGGCAATAATGTGCCACTTAAAGCATTATTTTATTTTGAGATAAGTGAGGATGATTATGGCATAGAATATAAATTTTATGTAAATGTTTAAGATGAAGCACAAGACTTCAAAGATATTTCCTTTGCCTTTGCATATCCAGAGTGGCTCCACATAATCTATTTTGCATCTGCTGTCAAGACTTCTTTAGTGGACAGTTCTCCCTGTCTCTTAACTGGCCCCATCCATAACCACACACACACATACACAAACACACACACATACATATGTCATTAGCAAATCTAGAACAATTAATTTAAGCAATTAACTGATTTAAAGCAAAATATTGCATATGTGCAAATACATTAATGCGTTACATTACTGCTTTATGCTCTTCCTTGTCATGTGACCCCAGTCAGAGCTCTGCATAAGGTGATGTGTCCTCTGAAGGCACACAAGAGCTCTTGCTTCTTATGGTGACCCTTTGCTCAAGATTTTGTCTGGATTCTCCCACCATATAGATAATATCTTTTCCCTCTCACAACTAGTGTGAAACTGTTATAGGACAGGGAGAGGGGCAGCCCAAACCCCGCAAACCTGTCTATTCTAAGTGGGTTCTGCCATCCGCCGCATCAACACAAAACATAGGAGACTTTAATGGGAAGGAACTTTAATAAAACTAGGAAACAATACAGGTAAGGCAAAGAGTCTAGTTTCTAAGTGAAGCACCCAAAGTTACCCGTCCCCTCGTGGGTAAAACTCCATCCATATGGGATCGGCCCAGAGCAAGGCCCCAAAGCCTGCCACAAGTCTAAAGCATCTTCCAGTGGGGACCCACAGAAAAGAGTCAGAAACAACCAGACAAGCCCGGAAGGAAAAGAGCAAAATCAACATCAAGATAAAAGCTGCCATGGTCACCTCTCCACGGGTCTCACCCACATCTGTGTCACCCAGTCCACGACCAAAAGACAAGCACAGTTTCTTTACGTGTCTCTAGGCTCCATGCGCCTCCTCCAGGTCTCCTGGCTCCATCCTGCTTCCTTCCTCAGTCTCTTCTGCCGCTTCTTCTCTTCCTGCTCAGCTCCACCCTCCCTTGGGTGGGGCAGGGCACCTCCCCCTTTCCTGGGGACCACCCTGTTACAAAACCTCTGAGGAAGTATTTTGAGACCATGAAAACACCCTGCTCACTATCAAAATTGTCCCCTAGATTTACATCCATCGACCTTTGCTGGAACCAGACTCAACTAACATGGTTGCAAAGTGGTGACCGTCCAGCTCTACTACTCCCTCGGTAATTACCAGCAACAATTGCACTGAGTATGCCTTCCTATCCTTCTAGTTACCTATCTAGTTCATTTTTTTGGGGTTTGTTCAGTAAGGACACATGGGTTTTTGTTTGATTCAGACTATAATCCCTTGCAGGCCTTTTTTTAACTTTAATGCTCAAATTATCCCAAAGTTGGTCAGTGACTAGCACAATCCTTCACACAAATCCCTATGTCCTTTTGATATGACTTGCTGTTGTTTTGAGAACTTCTTAAGTTTTGAGGTCAAAATATTCTAATCATTTTTTGTTTGCATGGGCCTACCTTCCCCATCCCAGCCCTGGAACTAGCTATTTTTTCTAAGGAGAATTTGTTCCTTTTAGCGGGGAATAGCTTTTAGAAGCTAGGGTCTGGATTCCATATGTGCTCATTGATATGGGAATGCCGTTGTTTCTAGACCTTTTCAATAGACAGAGTTGGGGTTTCATTCTGATATAATTGTTGGGACCCAAAGGATACCATTCCCAATAACCCTCAAGGTTCTCCTCGGGCTAGACAAGTAATCAAAACAGCACCAAGAGGGGTTAGCAAAGGAAAAACAATCAGCTTAATAACATTGTTGTAAATGCTCAAGTTATTGGAGCAGAGCAGGGATAGTTGTCCCACCTATGGGGACAATAAGGAGAGAGGAGGAGACTTTGTATGACAGATAAGGGGGGTTATGACAGATAAGGGTGACCAAGTCCTTACTATCAGAGAAAGATAAGATTCTTAGCTAGAGAGAACATGTTTACAGAACAACCAACAACTGGATCAGACCCCCAGGCTACATTCTTTTTGGTATCTCTTCTTTAATTAGGGAAGGGCAAAGGACTTAGGCAAGGACAGAAGCTTCTCTTAGCCTCCAGGGCCCACCCTGCTCTTAACACCAAACAATCTGCATTCTTTAAGTATCAGTAATAGATATCCCAAAATTCTCAGGACCTTGATTGACCTCTAGTTCCCATCCAAGGTGACAAAAGGCCTACTCTGGCATATTGAGAAAAGTTGATCTGACCCCAATTCCATTGCTTCAATCCAGTTCCATCCCACAGGTGCTTGCCTGTGCTTGCCTGTCCTCGCCCTTTTAAACATTTGCTCAGTCTACCATGCTCATAAAATAGATTCAGAATTGCCATGCTCACATTACTTCCTGTTGCTAGAGGAGCAGTGAGGAGCAACCTCCCAGCCAGTGGGTGGCGCTCACAGTCAAAGGCAAGAGGGGGAGCATTCCAGACTCGGGACTCCATCCCCTGACTTGCTGAACAGAGGCTGCTGGGAACTACGGGTGGACTGGCACCCTCAGGTGGGCCTGAGAAGAGTGAACAAAAGTGGGCTGCCCTCCTGGTTTGACTTCTGCTTGCACCCTGGTCTCTGCTCAGTTGCCACTATCTGCTGGTGGGACAGAGGGTATCCCACTTCATACTGGCCAATTAACTCTCTTCTCTTTTTTGGTGTCCCCTGTTCTCACTCCCAGTATATATCATCTTAGGTCTTGCCTTCTATTCTTAAGTGGTCAGCTAAGGACTCACCAACTGGGTCATCCCTTTTTCCCTGGGTTTGCCCTGTAGCAAGATGGTTTTAGCAAACCATGTTTAGAATTTATTTGCAGTTCTGTCCCCCTCTTCTAGAATGAAGGTAGTCAAATTGTTAGGGGGAAAGGATGTCCTGAGATAATCTCATACAGGCTTTGTGGACTCCACCCCCACTCCAGACTAAAGCCATCAGGACATTGGGAAAGACAAATCCCATTACCACCAAGGGAAGGGTGGCTGGGACCTGAGGGTGGAGTTGGGCAGCCAGGTTGGATATAAAAACCAAACACGTGGGCCTTGCTCCCTCTCTGGCTCGCGATCGCTCGCCCCCTGGCTTCACCGCTCCTGGCTGGCGGCCAACTCTGAGAGCGCCATTTTGGGATTCCTGATCAGCGGATCGGGTAGGACTCATTTAAAACTTTGTCTCCCACTTTTCTCCCAGAGCTGTACATTTCCTCATTTCCCTTTCCCTTGTAAATAAACCTTTTATTAACCTTTCACGTGTGCCTGCAGTAGAGCATTGATAAGTCCTTTTAAGCGCGCGGGTGAGGACTCACAGTCAGGCACCCCGTTTTGTATCGGGGTTGCTCTACAACAAAAGTACCATGTTTAAATTTAATATTCTGTATTACTACTATGTTCAAAATTTAAATTACTCAAAAGTTACTGTTTATTCCTCTCTATAATTTTCCATTCATTTGAAAAGCAGTTGGATTCATTTGATTCTGTTTGCATTCAAAATTAGTTTTTCCCCATACTTATGACTTTAATTTTGAAAACAGAGAACATTAACATGATTTCAAAAGTCAATGCAAAAAGGTATATACTCAGAGATGCCCTTTCCTGCCACTACCCTACTCCTCTGCACTCCCTCCCACTTCTTGTAGGTACTCAGTTCTACTGGTATCTGCTTTATCCTTCCTGTGCTTCCTTTTATAAAAATAAGCACATGTCTTATTCCCTCCCATTTCTTACACAAAAGGCTGCTGACTATAGATACTCTTACATTTAGTTCATTTTACTTAGCAATATACCCTGGAAACCATTTCAATAGAATCATCCTTGTTCCTGTTTTTAGCATTAAAACTCCATTATGTGTATGAACAATAGTTCGTCCAATCCTCCTCTTATATTTAGGTCTTTAGGTAAATTTCAATATTTTTAAATTATAACAGAAGTCCTCCTCATCTCAGTTTCATTTTCTGCAGTTTGTTACCTGAGATGAACTGTGGTTGAAAAATATTACATGCCATAAGATTTATGAGAGAAAGAAAGGGAGAGTGAAATACCACATTCACATATTTATTACATCATACTGTTATGATAGCTCTATTTTATTATGAGTTATTGTTATTAATCTCTTATTATTCTTAATACTATGCTTTATTGATTCATAAATTAAGCTTCATCATAGGCATATATATATGTATAGGAAAAAAATACAGTGTATATAAGGTTTGGTACCATTTGTGGTTTCAGGTATCCACTGGCTGTGTTGGAACATATCCCCCAGACTAAGGGGGAGCTAGTCCACTAACAATTATGCAATGAACGAACTTGTGTATATATTTTTGTATTGCTGGAGTTAATCGTCACGATTAATTCCTATGAATGGGATTGCTGGTCAAAGGGTACATGCAATTTCCTTCTATAGAGAGTGCCCCATTCTGTTTTCCCACAAACACTACAGAGTGTCCCTCTTCCCACAGTCTCACCAACAGAGTGTGCTGATAAGTGTAAGTTTTCCTGATAGGGAGAAATGGCAGCTCGCTATAATTTAATTTGCATTTTCTTACTAAGTGAAGTTGTATATATTCATATGTTCAAAAGTCATTTGCATTGTTATTTCCTAAATGCCTGCTCATGTCTTTTGCTCATTTCTTACAGGAATTTTGTTGTTTCCCCCTCAGTTTTTAATATTAGGATTATTAGTTCTTTGTGTGTGTTATATCTATGTTGCAAATACTTTCTCCCATTTTACCATTCGCCGTTGACTTTGCTTACAGTGATTTCTACTTACAAATGTGGGTTTTTATTTTGTCTCATTTATTTTTATGTAATCAAATTTATTTATCTTTCTTTTTAACCCTTCTGGATTTTGGAAACAGTTTAGAAGGACCTTCCCTGAATCCAGGTCACATAATTCCCCCAGGTTTTGTTCTAATGTTTATATGCTTTCATTTTTTTTAGTTTAAATCTCTTATTCTCTTGGATTTCCTTCCTGGGGATGATCTGAAGAATAGAACTAATTTTATCTTTTTCCAAATGATTATCCAGTTCTCATAAAAGCACTTATTACAAGTCCAAGCTAGTCCTAAAAATCTGAGATGCCACCTTGATAGGCTAAATCTCCATACATAGTCAGATTTATTTATTTGTTTGTTTGTTTGTTTGTTTGTTTGTTTATTTATTTATTTATTTATTGGGAGGGGGCTTCTATTCTGATCAATTTAGGTGTTGGTACCATAATGTTTAAATTATAGAGACCCACATTTTTTTATATCAGGTGACAAATAAAATGACTGATCAAACTGGCTGTTTAGGGATGCATAAAACCACTGTGTGCCTTGATGGCCTCAGTCCTGTCTGGCCACATGCCTCCTTATGCTACTTTGCCTGTCCTCCCTGGCCATGTGTCAGGAGCAGAGAGGAGGCCACCGAAGCTGCCTCTGCTGTTTTTAGTGTGGTGCCGACACAAAAGGGGCAGCTTAGTTATTTGGTTTTCATGACTCAAAAATAAACTGGGACCAGCCTCTTAAAATGTTAAAAGCCCAGGGTCTCCCTGGTAACCTGAGTGGGGTTGCAGTGTAACACTGTCATAGTGATGCAGGGTGATTTCTTCTGGGGAAGGAGTACCCTTCCTGATCAGTTCATGTTTCCACAGTCCCTCTGAGCTCTTTCAGGACCAAGCAGGGCAGGCAGCCATGGTTCCCCTAAGATGCCTTTCCGCACAGCCTGTCCCTGCCCTGCATCTGCCTGCAGCTGCCAGCAGTGCTGCAGGGTAGGGAAGCAAAGCCGCCCACAGCAGCCACGGAGATCACTCCGGAGGACAGCTGTGTCTAGGTTCCAGTGATTAATGTGATGTTAATCCCAACAAAAACCATGGGCAAGAGGCCCTGAGAGAACATTTACAATCAATAAATGAAAAACACCACTCCCATCAGACTCATTATCACTATGAAAAATCACCCTGAAATTGCACAAGAAACCCAGCGATGGAGCCATTACTTGATGATTGGCAAAGTCCCTCCTTTTGAGCTAATTCAGCATTAGAATCTGTTGCTTGGATTTCAGCTTTAGAATGAGCCCATGGCCAGACTTCAGCAACACTCCCCTGCCTCTAAAAGCACCTCCGAAGCACATTCTCACTTCTCACAGGAAGACGATGCAGCTGCGGCCCCTCCGTTGGCTCCAGTTAACTATCAGAGGTGAACATAGCACTTTCCCAGGTCAAGACTGATTGATGGACAGGACTGGGCCTCCTGATGGCGAGGAAGACTCTAACCTGCCTCAGATTGTTACTACACTGACAGAATTTGTACACATGGCAAGAAAGAAAAGTAACTGGAGAAGAAATGTGCAAAAAGTGAGTTTTCTGTGCTAGGAAACCAAAGCAAATTGTACAACCAAAAAACGTCATTGAGACCCATAATTGATGAGCATGGATACAACTGCTGTCTCCAGGAATGGACACAAGAAAACTCAAACATCACAGGAGCAGGGGAGACCTTCAGCACCACCTGGACCCCTAAGGACTCACCGTGCTGTCAATGTAAGCTTCCGTCCACACTACATCATGCTCCTGGTCAATGACTTTGGGCCGGCTGAGTACATGGAGGTATTCCATGACGTTCTCCTGCACGTCGGCCAAGGTGGAGATCTGGGTGAAAAACCCTGCAAAACCCGAGAGAGAACTGAGTTTAAAGGCAGGCCAACCAGCAACAAAGTACACAGACATGGCCTCTAGCTAATTTCTTTCTTTTGTAAAATTTATTTTATTTTATTTTAGTCTCCTTGTCCCTTTCCTTCCCTCTTCTCTCAATCTCGGGGCCTTTGGGATGTTTATTAATAGCCACTATTTTTTGAAAGTGTTTTACCTTATTGAATTGTATGCTGTGTAAATGTCTAGTATTTGTTTATATCATTCAGACTTAACTGCTGCACATAATTCAAATTCCCTCCATTTTGCTGAAAATGGCTATATTTCATCTTTTCATATGTGTATAGAATACTCCATGGTATATATGCCACACCTTCTTGGTCCATGCGTCTGTTGATGGACATTTGGCTGCTTCCACGTTCCAGCTACTGTAACTGCTGCTGCTATGAACACTGTGGCAAATACAGGGGGTTTTGTTGTTGTTTCATATTCTGCAGCCAGATGCCCAAGAGTGGGATTGCTGGGTTGTATGGTATTTCCATTTCTAGTTTTTTAAGGTAAATCCAGATTGCATTCCATAATGGCTGCAACAGTACATTCCCACCAACAGTGTAATAGGCTTCCTTTTTCTCTTCTTTCTAAAACATTTAAACATCTCATGAGTACCATTATTCACTTTGTGAATAATGTGTTTATATTAGAAAATATAGTCAAGCAAAAGGAATAAAATTGAGATCAACCATAAACCCACCTCCCAGTGGAAACCCCTGTTAGTCCTTTAGTGAATGTCTTCCCAGACTTAAGGGAGTCCTTTTTATAACTTGTGTTTTGTACTTTAGTGAACTGTTTTCTAACCAGAAGACTATAAGCCACAAAACTTAAAAGTCACCATATTTTTTATAACTATAAAATAATAATTATGATCAATTCAGGGGTGCTTAATAAAGTCACACAATTTGTTTGATGCTTAATAATCTTTGTCTCATTTATTCTTAGCAGCATGATGGAATGTGGATTACTGTGCCTGCTTTGAAGATAAAATGACTGAGGCAGACTGAACATATGTGTTTGGTATGAAGCTGCAAATACTGAAGATCAACCCAGGCTTGAGTCTCTTGCTCTGCCTTTTCCTTCTGCAGAATTTTGTGTTTTGTGTGTTGGAGACTGAAACTCTAGCTCCTATGCTCAGGTGGTTACCGGACCAGCCTTCTGAATATGCTAGGTAGGCATGGGTCCTAAGCAATTGAAACTGTTCTAAACATGCTATCATCTTGTAGGTGGGGATGCCATTTTGATCTTGAGTTCAGGGCACCACTATTTCTTCTTCAGCTTGGGGTCCTTTGGCACTGCCATGAGACAGAAGATGTCAGAAGGAAAAGGACGAAGAGTCAGGTCTCCATCCTTGAGAGGGGATCTTTCACTCAAATATTTATGGAGGTGTTTCATGGTACCTAGCACTGGAGAATCAGGGATTAACAAGATAAGCAGGACTTCTGCCCTCCTAGGCCTGAGAGGGCTGAACAAACAGACAGTTCAAAAATAGTACAATCAATATTACTCTAAAGCACACAGCAGACACAGTGAATCAATCAGCTACCCCAAGGAAGGGTCAGTGTAGCTGAACCCTGAAGGATGAGCACCTGTTAGCCAGAGGAAGAGGGGTTAAAGAGTGGGTCTAGCAAAGAAACCAGTGTAAGTAAAGGGCCAAGGTCACAGTCAGGTGCTTTCTAGAAAGTACAAGTAGCCCAAAATGGCTAGAATAATAAATTTGAAGAAAGAGTAGACTTAGGGAGTTAAAAGATCAGAGAAATGAGCAGGGGGACTGTCATATAGGACACTGGAAGGAGTTTCAATTGTATTTTTTTTTAAGATTTTATTTATTTATTTATACAAGCACTGGGTACAGTCAGAAGTGCAGGAGGGTGAGAGAATTCACCAGAGCCAGAGCTGGGAACAGAACAGGCAGACTGACGAAATGCACTGCTGAGGATAGCAGCGGGTATGGCAGGAGAGGTCTGTCACACCATGTGGGACCCTCGCCAGCGGCCGGGTACTGAACTGGTGCTGCAGAGGCTGGGGGCAGCTTTGCAGCCCAGTGCTCAACTGCTGCACCACCAGGGGAGGCCCTCGATTGTATCTTAAAGGCAGGTAGTCAAGGAAGGATTTTAAGCAGGGGAATGGACACAGATTCATGTTTCCTCTAAATAAGGACCTTTATAGCTAAGCTCATGCCAACTCCTACTTGCCAAACAAATCAAGAGGGTGTGTGTGCCTCTGAAGCCAGATATGTCACAGCACTTGCTATAGTGTTTATAGAATCTTTAGAGTCTAAAACAGGGCTCTGGGTAAGGAAACACCAGCCCTTCTGTTGTCCAGAAAGGGCTGGGACCCTCCCACGGCATTTGCAAACAAAGGCCAGCTGGTTTGAATTTGGTGTGCCAAACCCAAACCAGGTTGGGACCATGTGGCTTCTGGCTTCCTGATGACAGCTCTGCACAGTGCTAATTAACATGCATTGTCACTCCTGCCCACCCCACCCATCCCACGGGAAGTAGGGCTCCAGAGGCCTAGGCTGTGTCTGTTCTAGCTTGAGAGTCTAGAGCACAGTCCCTGAGCACCTAGGGATTCCCTCCGAGGAGCCAGCTGGGACACTGCTCGTGCAGCCTCCCAGCTGACCCTTCTTGGAGGCATGGTGGGAAAGACAAAGTTTACAGAGCGTTGCTGGATGAAAGGGAACTCCCAGCTACCATCTCTCCATGCACAGTGTTGCAAACCAGAGTTTGAATAAAAAAGAAAATGGTTCATCTCTTCTCTAGCAGGTAAATCTTAGAGTTGGAGGAAGGATCTTAGACACATGTTCCACAAACTAAGAGAAGTTGCCACGTTGATAAGAGGAGGAGAGATGTCGATGGTTCTGGACCATCCATCAGGACACACGGGTGAGCAGTTCGAATTTAGAATAATCCCTACTTTGGGTTTTTGTGCCAAAAGTACAGATAAGACAGCGTCTCCTAGCAGGATACTTCTTTTTTCTAGGTTGTCTGTATTTTCATTCTAATCCGCAAAGCCAACAGTAAAAATCCATGATTTGAGTTTTCCAAAATAAAGCCAAGAGAAGAAAGGGGGTGAATCTAAGGTGGATGGGAGAGACAGATCATTAGACTAGAGAGGGAGTGGGAAGGAAAAACAATCTCACATTTGGATGGGGAGTGAGCTGAGAAACCATCCTCACTTCTTGGCCTTGCTTATCATTGTCAGAGTTCTGAAAAGTTACAAAAAGCTGGCTTCTCCCCAGAGCTACAGACATAGAGCCAACTCTACACCTGACACCTCCACAGGGATGACTAACAGGATTTGCAGACTGAACTTGTCCAAAGCCAATTCCTGATTTCCCTCGCCAAACCCATCCTTTCCCGGTGGGTCTTCCACATCTCAGCAAATGGCGCCACTGCCCAATTAGGCCAAAAACATAAAAATTACCCTTGATATCTGTCATTTCCTCACTCCACCCTACAGCTAATCCACCAGCATGTTCTTCTGGCCTTACTTCTAAGATATATCTAAACTCCACTTCCCATCTCCCCTACTCTTATCCTGATCTAAGACTCGTTCTCTCTCCCCTAGCACTAGCCTCTCCCCAAGCCCCCTTTTATCTAGGCTCCTCACAGCAGTCAGAGAAATCAACTAAAAGCATAAAGCAGATTTCCTCCCAACTTAAAACCCTAAAATGGCTTCAATTTAGAGTTAGAATAATCTCTCTGACCCCCAAGACCTTCCCTCAGTTGGCTCCTTGCCTAACAGGACAACCTCATCCCTTTCTGCTCCCTCACCCTCACCCCTTGTTATGGCTCACTGGCTCTTTGCTTCCCCCCACACACCAGGCTTACCATTCTGCCCTGGGCCTTTGCACTTGCTGTACCCTCTGCTTGGCATACCTTCTGACCAGCTATTTCCTGGCTGGCCCCTTTTTGTCACTTGGGGGTCAGCTGTCTAAACTCATTTTCTCTCACTTCCCCTGGCCCTCACTTTCTTTAGAAGATCCATCCAGGGCTGAATTCTGACTTGCTGACTTATTATGTTGTTGTTTTTTCATAGAATGTTGCAAAATGCTGGTCCTCATCTTGTCTGGAACCAGAACCAGGCTGATAGATCTGTGGGAGTTGCTAGTAGTGCAGGGACAGTCATGGGCTTGCTGTGACTCACTTGCCTGTCTGCACCAGGATGCCATGACAGCCCAACTCATGTGCTCGTGATATAGGGAGGGGACAGAAACACAGAGTTCACTCACATGTTCCAGATCAATTTAAATTCAGGTTCATTTGATACTAAAAACCTTTGCCCTTAACCTTTGAAGTCACTGTCTCTTTCCATATTGGTAAAGGGCAGGCCTGGCTCCTCTAAAAACATGGTACCTTCAAGGAGAGCACCCCTGATGGACGGTTGGTGTCTCTGTGGCTGGGAAAGGTTGAGGATGGGGTAGAGAAATATATGCTTGTCCCCAGAGTTTTCTGGCAAATGCTTAATAATCAGCACAAAGGTCTGCTTACAACCCAAGATGTGGTTCTAATTTATATTTGAATATATAGACCAGGAATGCACATGTATGAAAGGTAAGAAAAGCTGAAGTTATGAAGATAATATTAATAATGTACACTGCAAAGCTTAATGCACATTGATCATCCAACTGCAACCCATGAAAGCTTAAAACTTTTCTGAAAGTCTTTTTTGTTTTTAAATGTTTTCGTATAAGTTTTAGTTAACAAATGTACCTTTTGATGGATAACAGGAAGTCACTGCCGACTGGACTCTGGCTGTTAACCATAGCTGCTTCCCTTGTGTTCCCTCTGCATTCTCTGAATTGGCCACTTTCCTTTCTACCCACTCCCTCCTCTTTTAATTTCTTTTAAATTCTAGCTCTTGAATGTTTATTGTCTTCTTTAATGTGCCTCTTTGGACTTCATATATCATGTAAGAAAACAATCAGTAATCATTCAGTAATTACCAGGGAGTAATTAATGCTGAAATTAGCCACCTATTATAAATGGTTGGCTCATTTTTCTATATAACATCAATTTATTTACCTTATTCCCTTGCAGAGCCTTCTGTAAACTCCATGTTACAACTACTCAGGCCAATAAGCCATGTGAGCTCGCGCTTTGTATTTCTGAATTTTACCACCTTTACTCAGCTATTCTTTAAGAGCCCCTTGTCTGAAAGGTACCTTTGCATGAGATGCCCACCAGCATGTCATTAGTGCCCAGCTTTGCAACTGCTCCTCAGTAGGAGACCCTGGTAATCTCCCTCACAAGGGAAAATTCTAATTGCATCTTTTTTTGAAAAAAAATTTACTTATTTATACATACAAGAATTGGGGTATAGGCCAGAGGTATGGGGGATGAGAGGATTCACCAGAGACAGAGTGGGGAACCACAGTGGGGAGCAAAACAGGCAGACTGACTGAAATACACTGCTGAGGGGAGCAGCGGGCAGGACAGGAGAGTCTGCTGCACCATGTGGGTTAGCTCCCTGGCCAGGGATTGAACTCATGCTGCAGTGGCTGAGGATAGCTTCATAGTGTGTGACTTAACCCCTTGTGCAACAAGGGAGGCCCTCATTGCATCTTTGATGTGATGGGCCCTGCTCCCTATTAGTGTTTTCAAAGACCTTTTATTCCTCTTAAATAAGACAAGCTGGAAACAAATCCAGTGTTCAGATTTTTATATTCTCAGGGAAATGAGGTAGGCAGTGAACTTGACAGTGTGATCTGGTTTCCCTTCCAAAGTTCTTGGGTGACCCTGGCTATATTCAGGATCATCTTCCTCTCCCAACTTATTTCTATAGAATAACAATTTATGAACCATTTTCTACCTCCACATCTCCCTAGACCTTCACAGAAAACAGCAAGAGATCTATTGTGCCCTGACAACTAAAACATACACCTCCAATGAGTGGAAAGAACTGACCCTGGAAAGACCACGAGGTAGCTTGGAGGTCTTGGGGTATATATGGCCACCTGGAGAATGGGGCCTTCCAGTAAAAAGCTGCTGCAATCAGTGGGACCTCAGATTTAGGAAAGAGCCTTTTCTTCTGTGAATAACATATTTTTTAATTTCAAATTTCATGTTAGAAAAAAATAACTGAAAGGCTCACCCTGTGGAGCTGAGAATGCTGGCTTGTTTCAACTCTTATCACTCTGTCCCTTCTCCCATCCCCCACTTTGCCTTTCTCCTCTCAGAGTGCTAATGTTCCTACTGTGGAGCTATCCACAGCCTCTACAGCACGAGTTCAATCCCCGGCCAGCCAGGGAGCAACCCACATGGCTCGGCAGTCCTCTCCTGTCTCCCCCGCTGCTCCCCTCAGCAGTGTACTTTGGTCAATCTGCCTGTTGTGTTTCCCGCTCTGTCTCCGGTGAATCCTCTTACCCCCCACACCTTGGGCCTGTGCTCCAGCTCTTATATGCAAAAATAAATCTTAAAAAAAATTAAAAATAAATAAATAAATAAAATAAGCTTGTAGAAACAGCGTAGAATGGTAGTAGCTGGGCACTGGATGTGGGGAAATTGAGAGATATTGGTGAAAGGGCATGTAAAAAAACGACACAGAATCTGAATAACTGCTAATTTTTGCTCTTTTCCACCCACTCAGATGTAGCAAACAAAACTTAATTGATACCTTTCTCTAACCCCACCTGCAACCATTCTGGCCTCATAAATTTGAAGCTATCTTTCAGGGGACATGACACTTGGAAAGGGACAGTGAAGTTAAACTTTTTTCAAGGAAAAAAGGCTGTGGGTATGAACTTCCAAGGACGATGCAGGCCACCAGCTCTCTTCCAAATAGGGAGAGAATGACCATTAACACATCAAAAAGAGACAAGCTGAGCAGACAACCAAGAGAGACTCATGTGGCATTTCCATTCAACCTAATGATGACTGATCGGTTGAGAACCCAAACACGGAGACCCTTCTTTATTTGCACAGCTGGAAAACACTCCATTCACCATGAGCTCCGAAGGAGAATCAAGCAATGCTTATTTAAAAATCTCAGCACACTGAACATTAGAGAAGGTCACTGTGGCTTTATGTAATATCTGGGCTCGTGGGCCCCTCTTTTCAGCTTTCCCATTCACTTGTTTATCCAATAGTGTGAACACAGAACTTTAAATTCCACCAGCCATTCTACAGTGGCAATGATTGTTTTAATGTACTTAAAATGGTTTGCTGCTTTGCCTCATTAGGGCTGGTTCCCTCAAGATAGGACCTAGTTAAGCATAAAATGAAACAAACCAATAAACTCCAGGCCTCTCTGGATTTTGCCAGTAGATTGGAGGAGACAGAGAACTCCTGCATGGAATATGGATATCCCCAAACATCCATTTCCAGGGGTCAGCATCTGAGGTCCACTGATGGGAACTGCCTCCATGGTGACCAGACTTCCATGCTAGGAGTGCTGCACCCCGATGGCAGGTCTTCGACCACTGACCTGGGGTTGCCTCACTGTCCCAGACAACTGCTCCTTCTCAGGGGGATCTGGTCAGCCAGCCAAATGACTTCTTCATGGGCTCCCCTGGGCTTTCCCTGGGTCTGTTCTGGTCCCCAAATGCTAATGCTTCATTTCACTGAGGAACTTGGTTTAGTCAGGTTGAAAGTATGTAAAAGGGGGGCCCCTCTGGACCTCATGTCACTTGAGATGAAAAATGTTTTGCTCCCGCTATACCCTAACAATCTGAGACTATAAACAATGATTTAATAAATGACCATAAGAATACTTGCTCCCCGTCATGACATGGTCGAAAACCCCATAACTGACGCAACATGAAGCCAATGTTTACATGGGCACAGATGACTGGAACCTAACATTTTCATGGCAACTGCTACTTTGAAGAGTGGCAAAACATGACATTTTATTCCCAAGGCTCTTTAGAAGGGAAGCAGAATGAGGAAGGTGAAACTTTTGTGAGGTATTGACTCTGGCAGGGAAGGAAACAACTGGATTTGGAAGGATAGCAATGAGAATCACTGTGGAATCTGATGGCCTGGCCAGCTAAGCAGCTACTATTACCTCCTTGGATTTTCCAAGTTGCTATACTCAGAACTTATAAATCTAAAGGGCTGTATTCTATAGCCAGGCCCTGAAATACTCTGAGTTCTCTAAATTGTCTTTAAAAGGATGCCTCAAAGATTCTTATAAACAATGACTAAAACTAAATTATGGTGTAATATTAGTTGATTAAGACAAGACTTCAATTTGAGTAATTTTCATCAGCTGGACACAGACAGTGGTGAAAACAATAAGCCATGACTAAATGCACACTGGCTGATGGGAAGAGCTACAATCTAATGTGGCAGGAATAACAGCAAAATTTTTAAAAATTAAAAAATAGAAAAGAAACTTTTTTAACAAGACCACAGGATAAAGGAAAAAGTGGGGAAAGTAGAGTTCACTCAGGATTTTCAAATGTCAACAAAATTGCAAAACTTATTTCAAGAAAGGCTTCTTTATGTGGAGCAAACCAGGATCCACGCAACTTCCATCTCTTGCCTAAGTTCCTCCTATATTTCCTCTTGAAATGAAGCCAAGTGCATTGCAGAGACAATCAGAATTACTGATACTTTTAGTGAGGCGAGCCAGCCAACAGACTAAAATAATTGTAGAATGTGTTCTTTCAGAGCTTCAAGGGAATGTTAAGATCCCTTCATACAGCTCACCATTATTTAGATGTGGAAAACTGAGACTGGTTT
The DNA here is from genome assembly GCF_964194135.1 of Talpa europaea. Taxonomy (NCBI): domain Eukaryota; kingdom Metazoa; phylum Chordata; class Mammalia; order Eulipotyphla; family Talpidae; genus Talpa; species Talpa europaea. Next base: position 67,017,958 of record NC_140078.1, read on the forward strand.
GAATGATTGTTCCAAGCAGAAGCAGATAATTAAAGACAATGTCAGGCGAAGGGAAAGATGGACAGAGGACCCATCCTTTGAGAACTTTCCACACCTATCCACCCACACACATGCTAAGCCCTAGTGGCACACACATCTACTCAAACCCAATCCAGCAGGCTGAGCATCATGGAGGGTGGAGGGGGAGAGATACTCGAAGTCAGAATTTAGAGTTGCTGATCAGTCTCCTTTCCAATATCATGCCATGCCCACAGTGTGTTGTGGATAGATGGGTGTGCAGCCTGGGACCTGCTTCTGGCTGTGGACAAGCCATAGTAAAGACAGTGTCTACAGAGGAGAAGAATTCCATGGATTGTAGGAAGAGACCAAGAAGGAAAAGAAAAACAAAACATACCTTCCTAGTTCCTCATGGAATGGGAGCTTCCTGTCTCCTCTGGGTTCTGAGTCACTCCCCTTCCACCAAAACAATCCTCTTTCTAATTTCAGGGAACAACTTTGGTTGCTTGAAACTAAAATTACTTTATCTTAAATCACTAAAACTGGAGCTGAGGCCTACAAATCCCTCACTTAGTCCCCTTACTTCCACTGATGTGCAAACTAAGACTTTTATGAAGGATAGCTCAGAGATGATAGAAAAGTAAGTTGCTAAAACCTATCAAAACTAGTTGACTGTGCAACAAGACCTCCTTTACCAGCATTTATAGTCAATTTACTCATTCTTCATGACTAAAGGTACACGCATGCTGAGTAAAATCTGAGCTATGCCAGAGTACCCAGGATGAAGTCAGGGTCCAATACTGTTCTCAAGCTGTGGGTCACCTCAATGGGGAGATAAGACAGGTCCACACATCAATATAACACCAGAAAAAATTATGGGACTGGGCCTCCCCGGTGGTGCAGCAGTTGAGCACTGGGTTGCGAAGCTGCCCGCAGCCTCTGCAGCACCGGTTCAATCCCTGGCTGCTCCCCGGCCACCAGAGGAGGGTCCCACATGGCGCGCAAACCTCTCCTGCCACCCGCTGCTCCCCTCAGCAGTGTACTTCGGTCCTTCTGCCTGCTCTGCTCCCTGCTCTGGCTCTGGTGAATTCTCACCCTCTCGCGCTTCTGACTGTACCCAGTGCTTGTATAAATAAATAAATAAATCTTTAAAAAAATAATAATAAAATCATACCTTTAAAAAAAAAAAAGGGACATTTATGTGCCCAGCACTGTCAGCTGTACTTGCACAGTCCCATTTCATACAACATCTGCATGGGCAGAATCATCATCACCTCTGCTCTGACTCAGGACCAGACAGAATTGGTAATCTGCAGAGATGGTTGGTGGATGGTGGAGGTTGGCTTTGAACTCAAAGAACCTAGATTCTACCATCTATCTTCCTTCCATGTTTTGCCTTATTGGTTGTGTAGAACATGAAATTGAGTTCTTCATCAACTGGAAAGCCCAATTATACCCTTCCCTGTGCCTTCTGCAAAGCACTGTCTCTGATGCCCAACAGGGAGTTATTACTCAATTCTACTGTGAATATAGAACAGCCAACAATTATTGAGCACTTACTATGTCCCAGCACTAAACTACCCTGAATATAAACCACTTTATTAATCCTTACATTTAATAGGAGTCAGTGGAAGCACTATTACCACCATCCCCATTTTGAAGATCTGAATATAGAGGCAGTCTAAAGTGAATTAAATCAGTTATGTAGGCTAAGTTATGCTATGAGGACACATTAAACCAGAAATCTCAGTGACCAGACCCAAAGGTTTGTTTACCATGCATACTCTACACCCAGCATAAGTTGGCAGTTGCAGAGGCAGGGTGAGTGGGGTGATATCAGTTTCATGTGGTCACTCAGGAGCCCAAGCTAATGGATACAGTTCCATTTCATGATGATTCTGAAACATACATCTTCGGAGTTCTTAAGAATAGGAGAAGAAAATATGGTCGCCGCTGCGCCAGTCTTTAAACACTTTAGCCAAGAAAAGATCCAGTTTAGTTTTGTTCACAGCCAGAATCAGTCTTGAGGCCCTACCTATGACCAAAGCCTGGGGGTAGCAAGTGAGCCCATGGATATCTGGGGCACAGCAAATGGCTCAGCCTCTGTCATTCTCCTCTGGGTGCTAAGTCATTCTCCTCCAGGTATTAACTTCTCCACTAAATTAGATCTTCAAAATTGATAAATGCATTTGGGAAAAGCTGGTACAAGTTTACAATAATCAGCTAGAGACATCAAGCATACCTTAGACTCACAGCCTTCTTTCCTGACTATCCTGATGTCTCTACACCCAAAGGGAAGGTATTCAGAGGGGACCACAAAGCAGAGCACCTACCTTTGTTGGCACATGCCATCCACTTGAGATTGTCTGCAAAAGCAGCCTCTCGTCCAATGAGGTATGTGAAGATTCGAACCTGAGAGGAAGACGAACACAGGGGTCAGTGGGGTTCACTTTTCACCGTCTTACACAGACCCTGTGCGTGGCTCACACACATGTGGTTTACCTCTTTAATGCTCCATGCTTCCCATCTGTAGGAACATATTTAAGACATTTGAAGTACAGTCAGCTAGAAATATTCAGAACTGGGGCCTTTGATCTTTTAAGCCATATGGCATTGGTGGTGGTTGTTTTTGGTGTGTAGCTCTTACAGAGGAGAATAACTTGAAATGAGAGATGGGCGGCTTCACAGGCCTGGCTTTGCTTTACACATATGGACAAGCATGAACCAGATCTGGACCAAACCCTCGACCATCTTCCTCATCTACACAGGAAACACAAAGTATGCTCTTCTTGGGAATAGAAATACTACCAAAGGACCTTCAACATTTCCCCCCAATGGTGAGGACAGGCCACAGGTGCTCTCTTGCCATCTGTGGTGTCTGGAGTGATTTTAGGAAGCAGGTAACTGGGACAAGAGGCACAGCCTGGAGCTGTGTGATGGGGACACTCTCTATGCTTCCTCAACTTTTGGCTCCTGAAGAGCAGAGGACACATGCAAAACCCGAGTCTCTTTTTTTCTATTAGTTTCCCAACTCTCTCTCGTGACACCAGGATTCTTTGAATTAAAGCACAACTCACATCTCAAACTAGTCCTTGGGGTTAGATGGAAAAAAGTTAAGGAATTAAAAGGGTTAAAACCCTTTCATTCAAATTTAAAATGGTATGTGGGTAACACAGCATAGGCTAAACAGAACTCTGCTGGAGGGTCAACTATAGTCTTTGGCCACCTCATGACCGAGTCAAAGGAAGACGTGGTATTAAGTGAATGATGTGTGACATGTGGCACCAAAGGCTTCACCAGCTGGTGTTCCCTCAGCTCATCCAGACTGGGCCAGGCACCCTGCTGCTCCTTCAGCGGTTTTATTACAATTGTTGTTAACTACTGTCGTGTGTGGGTACATCTGTGGTCTCCACTAACCCATCTACTAGACAAGGGGAGAAATGGGTCTCCTTCCCTGACTGTATACTGATGGAGCAGAGGACTCAGAATGCTACAACTCAACATCTGAATGGATAAAAATACATGAATGCTCAGAGGTGACTGTAGAAAATGAAGATCTCACTGGTGCATTTCATGTTAACTTGGAATTAATAATTGAAGACAAATTTTTAAGTCAGGATTTATTTCTAATTTAAAGAGATGTTTAAATACACTACATCATGTGTAGCCTACATCTGCCTTCATATGTGTTCAGTAAGGCAATCATTTTATTTATCACACCTCCCAAAAGGGGGCTTCCTGGCTGGATGAGCAGGCAGAAAGATCTTTGCTTTTTTTTTTTTTTTTTTCCATTCCTCTAGCTTTATGCCCCACTATTTCCACTGGAGTAACATTAGGAGGAAGATTTTTTCTCAATTGGCTTCTCTTGGTCAAACGCGGTCATCATTGCCCCCCCACCCCCCCCCCCCCAACACACACACACAGCTGTTTTCCCAATCACTTTTCTTGCCTGAGCAATGTTGGCATTTAGCTAAAGATGTCTGATTTAGGAAGAAACAGAGACCCAGCAAAGGAAAGTGACTAGCTTAGTTTCATCAAGTCCCGAAGTCTTTGGGACTTCACAATAACACTTTGGTCTCCTCTCACCCTCCTGGAATTGATGGTTGTGTCAATACAGAAAAACCCAACTAGCTCCCCCTGCCTACAGTTAACATCCACAGGAGCCAGGACCACCATCCAGTTTCTTGAAACCAGATCCATTCTTTAAAAAAAAAGTTTGCCTTTCATTTCATACTTAAGTCAATTAAAGAGAAAACACTAGTTTGATAAAAACAGACATTTCCACTAGCCACTAAATCAAGCAGAAAACAGAAGAGATGACACATAGGAAATAAAGCGACAAGTCTATCTTTGCAGGCAAAGATAAAAAACCCCATCACAAAGCAGCCCCTTTGTCTTTGAGTAAAGGTAGCTACTCTGTCGTCTAGGTGAAGAACCGCAGGGTAAGGTGTTCTCTCTTGAAGGCATAATTTAAAACTCCAGCACAGTGCTGTAAACTGCTGGCAAAGCTTCTTCAATTCCTGATTTAAAAAGATGGCAACCCACTTGGAAAACCAGTGAGATTGGGCCAAACTTCAAAACAGACATGATTGCTCAAGCATAATTGTGCTAACAATAAGTACAATAATGAAAACCAGCATCACGACCCCTGAGCCATGGCTGCTGCCCCTCCTCCTACCCCTCCCCCCGCCCCCCACCGTGGCTTCCACATTCAGCACCACTTCCAGGTCAGATATGTGCTAAGCAGTTTATAGGCATCATATTTGTTTTGTTGGTCTGCATTTTATTTTATTGCTTATGAAAAAAGTCAGAATCATGTGCAGTATTTTCATTTAAGTGTAGTCCTTGCTCCCAGTGGACTGGCCTCCTTATCTGAATAGAAATGATGTAGAAATGACTTGTTGCATCTCTGCCTAGAAAATAAACACAATCAAATGATACTTATTGGGTTCATGCCCTGGGTTTCTCACAATAGTGCCTTTCAACTGGCAATAAAAAAAAGGGATTTTACTCTAAAATAAATATTTTGGAGAATAATTTAACAATATACATAATATTTATATTTGTAATTTTTTCAGATCCAGTAATTTTGTCTCTAGGCATTTATCTTACAGTCAGGATAACAGGTCAAGCAGGTAACAAAGTGATAGCAAGTGATTAAGAGTGTAGAGAACTGTAGAATGACTAGCTTCTAAAATCCTTGTAATTCAGGTTTAGACATTTTCTTTTTAGAAAATAGTCTACCAAAATTTATCCTCCTAACATTTATTCTCCCTCCTCACCTTAACCTCAGAAATTTCACTTCATTTATTAGTGATCAGTAGTTTTTATAGGTACTTTGCCATGTGAGATTTTCCTGATCTTTATGTAAACACCCAATATTTTTCATTCTAAGACAAATAATTTCTCTGAACTCCTTGTAAATGGTAACATTTTCTCTTCCCTTATGGAAGAATAGTATTTCATTGTGCAATATAGCATGTCTTCTTGTCAAATCCTCTATCGAGAGGTCATTAGGTTCTTTCCATGTCCTATCTATTATAAATAATGCTGTTGATATTATAGAACATATAATTCATAGTGCATATAATTTTTAGGGTTGATAGTTTCATGTTCTTCCTTCTGACAGATCCGCCAAGTGGGATTGCTGGATCATACAGTATTTCCATTTTTAGTTTTTTAACATAGGTCCACATCACTTTCCAGATGGCTGCACCAGTTTATACTGCCACCAACAGTACATTAGGGTTCCTTTTTCAACACATCCTTTTCAGCATTTGCTGGGGGTCTTTTTAATATGTGCTATTCTCTGGGAATGAGATATCTCATTATGCTTTTTTGACTTACTAAAAGTGATGCTGAACATTTTCCATATATCTGGATATCCACTTTGGTGAATTATCTGTTCAGATCTGCTCACCATTTACTGATTGGGTTTTTAAAATATTTTTTCCTTGTTGTTTTTAAACTGACCGAATTTTTGGTATATTTTGACTATTAACCAATATTAATCCCTTGTCAGTTGTGTAATGTGTGACTATTTTCTTATTCAATAAGATTATTTTTTAATCTACTTATATTTTCTTTTGTTGTCTGAAAGAATTTTAATTTGAGGTAATCCAAGTTTTTTTGTTTGTTTTTTTCTTTTTAATTTCCTTTACCTTGGGTAGAATGTCCAAAATCATCTTTATCATTGATATTATGAGATACATGTTTTCTTCTGTGTATTTTATTGTTTCAGTTATTATCTCTAAGTATGAAATCCATTTTGTATTTTTTTTTTTTTTGTGCATGGAATTAGAGAATTACCCAACTTCATTGTTTTTCAGGTGGCCTTCCAATTTTCCTGGCATCATGTAAAAGAGACTCTCCTTTCCCTGTGGGATGGCCATGGCTCCTTTTTCATAAATTAAAGTATTGATATATGTGTGGATTTATTTCTGGACTTTCAATTCTGTTCTTTGTTCCATGTGTCTATTTTTATTAAAATATCATACTGTTTTAATTATTGTTGCTTTATTGTATAGCTTAAAGTCAGGCAACAGGATGCCTCCATTTGCTCTTGCTTCCCCCTCAGGATTGCCTTATTTACTTGAGGCCTTTTATGACTCCCTTTATCATTAGCGGCCAAGCAGTTAACAAAGATGACAGGACATGGTAAAGTATGGAGAGTGTAGAGTGAATATCTTCTTAAATTCAATTTTAGACATTTTCACAAATACACAAAAAATGATAAAATTACATGGATTATTTGTAATGGTCAAAACCTATTAAGTCCTAATGGTCTCTTAATAGCCAAATGGCTAGAAAAACTTACAGTACATTCATATAGTAGAATACTATGCAGGTATGTACTTATACAGAAAAAAATGCATCACAAATTGTTAAGGGGAAAAAAGCAAGTTGTAGGCTATTATGTAGCATAAAATCCTATATTTTAAAGGGCACATAACTCTTTTTACTTAAAAAATATCTTTACCATTTGAATGTTTTTTTTACAAAAGAACAAGTATTGCTTTAATAATGAAAGATCACTTTAAGTGAAAAAAAAGCAATGAATGACGCTGCTGCTTCCTGAGCTGTTCTGTAAGGACACTTGAAGAATCAACACAGCTAGTGAGCATCAAATACATGAAGGGATGATGTGGACTCTCAGTCCTGCCCTTGCCTCTTCCAGGATGGACTGCCTAGCCCACTGCCCAGTAAGCTGAGTGCAAGACCTCCCTGGGTAGCACGTCAAATTGCTTCTAATTTCCATCACTAACAAATTCTGTAAACTGATAAATTTTATTTCCAACAATTGGAGATTTCTTCCCAAAGAAGCTGCACCCAAACAAACTTTCACAAGTCTGCCTTGAGCCCAGCCACATTCCTGAGGGTGAGGTGCCTTAGCAGAGACAGATCTGGGGTGGGTATGGGCACGGCACACAGGACCGTGGGGAGGATCCAGGGCCTGGCTCAGAGGAGGGCGGCTGTCAGGACACACCAAAGCTCCTCAGAAGCCAGGCCTTTATGTTCATCATCCACAGGCACCAAGGCACCACTTTCATTAACGCAGCACAAAGGCAGGGGGAAAATGTCTGCCTCAATCTATTAGTTCATTTTGATCTCCCATTTAAGTTTGGATGATCTTTAAATGTTCTACAAATCCAATTAAGTTTAATAAAATGTTAGGATGTGGACATTTCAAAGTTCAAAGTCACTTAACTTAATCTACTTAGTATAAACTTTCCCAAATGGAATAAACAAAAAACTCAATCCAGTTTTTCCAAAAAACATGCTTCTTTCTTATGCTTCTTACTCACACAGGGGCAATCCCCACCAGAAACATAGAGGAGTAACATTCCTCTCAACCTTTGGGGAACCAAGGCAGTTTGAGTTTACAGTGATAATGGATCTAAGCTCTTCTTTCTACTGCGGTCACTAAAACAGGGGAAGGGGATCGAGAACCAGCGGTGCTCTAGCGGGGTCACTGTACAGCCAGAAAACAGGCTGCCGCTGCCTGCATGTCTGGCTTCAGGATGAATGGAGCGTGCCATCATTCATCTGCCACCAGTGACTTCTGAGCACCTACTGTGTGCCTGGGGCACTCCTGGTATGGGGGTTAAGATGAGTAAGCAAAACAAATTCTGTCCTTAAGGAATTTACATTTCACTATTATCTATGAAACAGATTATCAAAGGAACTTTCATATAGAACATCTATTTATTTGTTGGGTTAAATGATTATGCAAAAAATTAAGCGGGATAAGACACTGGAGAGTGATGGAGGCTGCTATTTTAGAAAGGGAGATAGGAATGGCTTATTGGAGCAGGGATCTGGACAAAACAGGGGTGGAGGAAGGGGAGCAAGACACATGGCTATTAGGAAAAAGTGTTCCAGGTGAAGGAGCAGGGATACAAAGTCCTTGAGACAGGGATGCTCCGGATACAGAAGAGACCAGACAGGATGAGGTGGAGTCAGCTGGGGCACGTTGTTGGACAGATGACGGGTGCCAAGAAAGTGGGCCTTGGTGGCCACTGTTCAAGGTAGGTTTTTCCTGCAAAATACTGGCAGAAAATAATCAAGTTTGAACCCTTCCAACCTTCATTTTCTGCTTTGATATTAGTTTATTCATAAATATTTCTCTACACCAAAAGTTTCAAAAATGGGGAAATAACAGAATTGGGCTTGGACTATATTTTGTGACGCGACAAATAATGAACACATTGAGTAACATAAAATTGACTTTAAAATGTCAATATTATCAAGAAAACTCTTTCTAAAATTGAAATCATGCACGATTTTTGAGTAACCCTGGCCATAATTGAATTGGGTTGTAAGTCAAAGGGACATGAGCAGGTGAGAACACATCTTAATCACTAAGATTGTCATCCAGTTGAGTTAAAATAAAAAACCATGGATGAAGGCACTCACAGGTACTAAATTATTCTTCTAACATTTTATTTATACCTATAATTCATATAAATTGCATTTTTAAAGATAGAAATACTGGATTTGTATTTAAGTATTATTTTTCCCTACAAAAGTAAAGACTGTGTTTTTGGAGGCTCCTAAGTGCCCTATCGCAGTCCTTTCCATTGTATCAGGGAATAAGACATGGGTTATTGTAACTTCAAAGAACAATGCATTGGGTGCAAACACTCAGCCCAGAAGCTATCAACATCTTGGAACAAATTTTCCCTTTCTTGGGGAAAAAGAAGAAAGTGCAGTTGGATGACTCTCTTTGCCAAGTCTGGCTGGTATCTGGCGTTCCTACCTTGTTGGATTGATATAACAAGGTAGTATGTGATCTTGATCCAGCTTAAAATGTGATCTTGATCCAGCTCCTATATTTCTTCTTCTTTTTTTCACTACCCACTGAATTGTAAACTTCTTAAAGTTTAGTCTCAACCCTTAAAATAAAACTATGTCTACACTTTAATTGGAAATGGCACAAATGATTTGTTTAATTCCTAGTCCCACTGACCTTTGCTAAGGTCTCATTTGTAGGTATATTTATTTGTTTTTTAAAGTTTTATTTATCAATGTATGCAAGAGCTGGGGTACAGGCCAGACATATGGGGGGGGTGAGAGGATTCACCAGAGACAGAGTGGGGAACAGAACAGGCAGACTGACTGAAATACACTGCTAAGGGGAGCAGTGGGCAAGACAGGAGAGGTCTGCCTCGCCATGTGAGTTGCTCCCTGGCCGGCCGGAGATCGAACTCATGCTGCAGAGGCTGCAGATTGCTTCATAGTGCGGTGCTTAATCCCTGTGCCACCAGGGAGGCCGGTGGTATATTTTTTTTAATGTTGGCCTTGGACCACGTATTTCAGAACCACTAAGGGCACTGTTTTCAAAATGTAGATCCCTGGTCTACTTAATGTGAATCGCTGGAGGGTGGGTGCTGGGGTCCTCACCTTTAACATGGGATTCAAGGCCCCTGCGAATTTTGATGCTCAGTGAGAGGTGAGAATTCTTACTACCCTGGGGCATTCAGTGGTCTCCTATTTAGTATCTCTGCTAATACCCTTATGTCCCAATGACTGTGGTTCTCAAACTTGGCTGCACTTTGGAACATCTGTAGGAAGATTAAGTTGGACCCTGACTCCAGAGATTCTGATTTCCTTCTTCTTGGATGGGCCCTGGGCATCCAGAATTGTAAGATCATCAGGGAAAAATGAATGGGCAGTTAGGACAAGCTCAAGTGTCCATGGTCCTTTCTCCATACTGCAGACAGAATTACCCTTTCACAAAGCTAAGTGTCAGCTTACTCCAGGCTGCTCACTTCTTCCTGTTGGTTCTGTTCTTGCTGCCAAAAAAGCTGCAAGAGTAGAAGTGAATTCAGAGAAGGTTGATGCCAATGGAAACAGTTCTATTGAGCAAGTTGCTTTAATCTAGAAGCCATCATGCTCATAATAAAAGAAGAAACATCCTTATCCGTAAGGATAAGAAAGGCAAATAAGGTAACACTGCTCTGAGCAGCAGTAAAATGGGATAAATTGAATTAAATTACAAAAGTAATAAAATTTCAACAAATGAATATCATAGATCATTATGAAAAATGGACTGTCATTTTTGGGATGCTCAATGAGTCTGTTTAATCTCTTTACTCTCAGGCAGAGTGCCTGATACCTCATGTGTGGCATTGAAAATATCCCAATTCAGAATCTTCCAGCTAGGGGGATGGAAGTCCAGTGGTCATATGTTTTGTCAGAGTGAAAGAGATGGTGTTTCTGGGTCACCCAGAGACTGTGACCTGTATTAATATGGTGGAACAGAGGAAATTACATCCTACTTAATGGAGCACGAAGAAGTCAAGCTGCAAACATCCTCAAAGGTGGGGGACATAATTTATTAGACTATCCAGATCCATTGTCTTCATTCAGATGCACAGCCATGTATTAACTTAGTCTTTTTATTTTCTTTACTTTTATGTCTTTTGTTGCCCTAAAGGGACTCACCCTCACCCAGGTTAATTAATTCCTGGGGCAAGTGCACCTTAGCTATGCAAACCCACCTTAGCTATGCAAACCCTGGATATGCAATCCAGAGCTCATGACCCCACCTTCTTTAATCAGATGCTCACAAGCTAGGCCATGATCCACCTGCCCTAATCACTCCAGGGTCTGGTAACAAACAATAAGACATAGCCTTCCCCCCCCACCCCAGTCTACTGAAAGTATTCAATCCTTACCCTACTTCACCTTTTTTTTCCAATGGAAACCATAACTAAAGGCTTCAGCCTACTAGTTTCTTCTGTCTGTGAGCTCAGTCTTCTTGACTTCATACTTCTCCATGGTGGGAACAACACCTAGCCCAGAAGCTATCAACATACTGGAACAAATCTGTGGTATGGCATGCTTCTTGCTTCTGGGGTCTAGAATAAAATAAACTTCTTCCTTCATCAGAGTCAGACTGTCATTTATATATCTGCATGCCTTATTATATCTGATTAAAACAAACCCTGGAATCTTAAAACAGCCAGTAATCAGGAGACCTGGATTCCAGGTGGGCTCAACTCCACTTTACTAGCTTAGTGAGCTACAAGTTAGTTAAACCCTCTGAGTTGTACTTTCCTACCTATAATAACTGGGTCATCCATCCAATCCCCTCACTGTAATCAATAGCAAATGAGATAATAGATGAAAAGACAGGGCAGAAAAAATGAATTCTACACAGTCAGGGTTGCAACTGACTTATGTTTTAGACAATTTGCTACAGTAAAACTAAACAAGATAAGCCAAGGAAAGTGAAATCATCTATCCCCTTCACACTGTCCAGGAGTTTAGTTGAAGAGGAAATTGACCTTTCTGTGTGAGGAAGAGGATTTTTTCCTAAGGAAGAGTTTTGACTAACCATCGCTGATATTTTTTACTACCAAGAATAATGGGATTGACAGTTCCTAACATAATCAGATTAACCCTGGAGACTGGAGATGAGGTTTAGAGCTCTAGTATAAGCAGAAGGACTTTTTTATGACATTGCCAACCAACAAGGGTCTGAGTGCTGGCTCTGTGCATAACATAATGCTGGATTCTATGGATTAAAAAATGAATGAGATGGGGATCCTGACTGTCCTTTCCATCCTTGCCACCTTAAAACTTTTCATTCGAAGGCTCCATCAGAAGTTGACAACAACTTCATTACCCTTTGTGGAGTCGTAAGAGCGGCTGATAATACAACTGGAACTATGGCTCTTCTTCCTAGAAAAAAAGGCTATATATGCACAATTTACAATATGATTCATGAGCTTTGGAGCATCTCCTCCACTGAAGCTAAGACCAGAATTCCCTAGGAGCCCTTGGGTCTGTCTTACATATTTCTTGGATTCTGCATTATAATATTCTTTTTTTTTTCCCTAAAGATTTATTTATTTATTTATACAAGCACTGGGTACAGTCAGTAGCGCAGGAGGGTGAGAGAATTCACCAGAGCCAGAGTGGGGAACAGAACAGGCAGACCGACGAAATAAACTGCTGTGGGGAGCAGTGGGCGCGGCAGGAGGTCTGTCACGCCATGTGAGACCCTCGCCAGTGGCTGGGGATCAAACCAGCACTGCAGTGGCTGCGGGTAGCTTTGCAGCCCAACGCTCAACCGCTGTGCCACCAGGGGAGGCCCCTGCATTATAATATTCTTTAAAACAAATTGTTTTCTTTAGGCAATCAGGATAGGATTTCTGATATGCAGTTCTCACCAAGGTGAAAGAGAGATTCTTTCATGTACATGCTCATTTTCTGATGACGCAGTGAGTACCAAATATCAGCCAACCATCATCAGATTCAAGAAAGTCACACCAGGAGTGATTCTTCAACGTGAAAGAACAGAGTGGAGATGGCAAGAGCTCTGAGACCAAACAGGTATCACCACAAACCTTGATTTTTTATTTTTATGCACACCACATCGTGGAGTCTTTGAAAGACTAGTTTTCAAGGAGTTGGGATAGATTGGTCTGGACTTTCTTCCACTCAATCATTGTTAAGTCTATAGAATCCAGCATAATGCTTGACACAGAGCCAGCACTCAGACACTTATTGTTGCCTTCTGTAGATATTAGGGCTCTTGGCAAAAACTCATTCAAGCTATGAAGTGCTGGCTACCACTGGGCCTAGAGATGTGTGTGTGTGTGTGTTGTGTTGTGTGTGTAGAAGAATTGGGGTGTAGGCCAAAGGTGCAGGGGATGAGAGGATTCACCAGAGACAGAGTGGGGAGCAGAACAGGCAGATTTACTGAAATACACTGTTAAAGGGGGGCAGCAGGCAGGACTGGAAAGGTCTGCTGTACTACATGTGGGTCAGCTGGGCCTGGGCTTGAATTCAGGCCATAGTGGTGATAGCACTGAGACTTAACCCCTAGGCCATCAGGAAGGCCCTTACATCGAGACTTACGTGGCTGGGAGGCCCCTCTCTGCTCGTATTGCCTTCTCAGACCTGGAGAGATCAAGTGGTGACACAAATATTTGTTCACAGGTAAGCCATTTCTTCAAAGAAGGCTTACCATATTCAATACTATCAACAAGAAGATAAACTAACGAGTAAAACTGGTACATTAAGAAAAAAAATCAGAAAAACAATCATTGCACAAACTGAGATGACAATAGCTATACTCAATGACATAATGGGATCCTGTCAGCCCCACCTCTACCCCCCCCACCCTGGGCTTAGACCCCCCAAATTTCATGGCACTTAGAATATTCTGAACTCCTAATTGCAAGTAAGATGTTCTGGAAGATGTGGAAATGTGACAAGCTCCTGGTTTCTGGAGGTCTTTGCATACACCTTTCCCATTGTCTCCCCTCCCACTGTCTATGGCTAACGCCCTTTCGTCCATTCTCATCAGTTCATTTGTTTCCTTATAGCCCTTGGTATATTTTTGAGAAATGTAGATTTTTACAAAAATTTGGAGGCTGCGAGGACAAAATAAGACAACTCTGAACAAATCAGCAGATAGCAGATTCTCAATAAATATCATTTACTTTTCTCCTTAGCTCCTTTTACAAATTTTGGAGGTCAAAATAAGTTAGCACAGAGCATATTTGAATCTACCAGAGTTAGAGCTCTTTCTTTCATTAACAGCTCTTACTTTACACTTTTCTATTTTTTGGACTGGTCTGCTACTTACCAGCTGAAGTTTTACATTCCTTATGCTCAGTTACCTTGGTTTCTTTGTGCACTGAAGCTTAGGGATAAAATAGGAAGAAATGAAGGGTGGCAAAACTCTGGTCCTTGTTACCACATTTTCACCTTCAGGGGCTAGAAAATGCTATCTTATTTGAGGCCTCCTATGAGTGGATAACCAACTTTATAATGTTTCTTCCTAGGTGCTGCCTCTTGATTCTAGACAGCTGCCATGCAAAGATTGAAGCTGGCTGGATTTTAAATAACTGCCTGCTTCATGTAGTAGTACCTAGCAGGGAAAACAAACCACATCTCAAAATATTGATTCATTGTTTGGATTCCAAGCAACTCTTAGTGGCAGTCTCTCCTTTCCCCTCCCCACTCCATGGCAGTTTGGACAGATGACATCATTGGAAAACAAAGACCACAGCTGGACAGGTTAGCAGAATGCATCGGATATAAGACAGGGTTGAGAGTTGGACATCTAGTTTTAGAATCTAGGTCTTTCTCAAATAAGCTGGCGGCCTTGGATGAATTACTCATCTTTCTAAGACTTATTTTCCTTACTTGGAAGATATTATTGTTAACAGTACTCTCATGGCAGGGCTGCTGTATAATGTAACAAATTAAATGGGTATTTATGTTCATGCTCCATGAGTTTATGTATGTGAGAGGTGTCTTTCTATAAGAGAGGTGCAGTGATATTTCTTGCCAAGACCCTAAAAAGAGCAAATGAAATGGTGAAAGAGCCAGGGATGTAAAGCTCAAAGACATGACTTGGCCCAGCACTCTGGAGCTTGGAGAAAAACTCCTTGTTCCTTAATGTTTCTCCCCATTGAGTTTGTCTCTGCCTCCCTCTAGACTGATGAAACCTTAAGTGCCCAGATTAGGATGTAGGGCCAAGACCCACTTGGCCATGGGCACAAATAATCCTCATGATGTTCTCATCTCACTGGGATGTGGGGCCAAAGCCCCACAGTAAGCAGCAGCATGTGTTTGGGATAAGGGCCCTGCCCCCACCCCTTCCACCCTGGTGACTCTGAACAGTGGCAGGTTATAGGTCAAGGATTTAGGAGTGTGGAATCCTGCCCAAATCATTCTCAAACACATTAAAATCAATAGCTGTTGTGAAGTCTAAGATAGCACAGTTGCTTTCTCCCAAGGTTCCTGTCACTTCTATTTTCCCAACCAATCCTTGTCACTAAGAATTAGTCCAAAATAGCAGTTTCCTTTGTCACCTCACCTACTGCCTTCTGGGACTTACTGTCAGTGAGAACAGTCAAGGACTCATCAAATAGCTGCAAGGATATTGCTGAGGACAGTGCTCATTCCATTTTGCCTGTGACTCTCCAAGAGGCAGACAGGTAGGGACATTGTTCCTGGAACAGCGTGGGGGTGGAGGGGAAGTTGTATGTCAATCAGAATCACCAGTGGGGTTCTGGCAATCTAGTCTTGCTCATTAACATACACCAACCCCTGGCCCTCCACCACGGCTCCACTGTGGGAGTGCACCCCCAGCTGCAGACCCTATTGCAGAGAGCCACCATTTTGGCAATAACAAGTAGTAGCCTCAGGTGGATGGGGAAGGAAAGGGAGTGAGAGCTCTGGAGTGATTAGAGGAATCATTATGTTCTTCTTGAGAAACCCTGGGTGAAAATTTATCTCTTGGGCTCCAATGAGTGAGAGTTGAATTTTAAGCCACTGTTTTGTTCTAATCTTACAGCTGGGGAGTCCCGCAGCTGACCACACTTCCCTCAAGTGGGGGGCTCAAACACCTCTGGCAGGGATTGGTGTTTTCAGCTCTACTTTTATATTTTTATACCCCTTTTCATCCCTATTTGGATGACATTTTCTGTTCTTTGTTTCCCATCCACGCATATTGCTACTTACTCTACCATGCATCAAGTTTCAAGTGAGAACCTGCTAGGTATTAGACACTAGATATTGTTTAATTGTGACACACAATGTGGATGAGAAACCCATATGGTATCTGCCCTGGTGGAAACCGTAAATTTTAGAAACACTTTTTATAGAATAATCAAAGATTAAGGATTAAGAAGATGTGGTAGCCATTCAATGGAATACTATTCAGCTATAAAGAAAAAGAAACTGCCCCCCCATTTACAACAAAATGGAAGGAGTTCAAGGGAATTGTGTACAGTGAAGCAACTCAGAAAGATAAATACTGGAGGGCCTTCCTGGTGTCCTAGAGGTTAAGTCTCAGTGCTGACACTGCTATGGCCTGGGTTTGATCCCCGACCAGGGAGCTAATCCACATGGCACAGCAGACGTCTCCTGTTTTGCCCACTGCTCCCCTTAGCAGTGTATCTCAGTAGATCCACCTGTTCTTCTCCCCACTCTGTTTCTGGTGAATCCTCTTACCCCTCACCCCCGCACCCTTGGCCTACACTCCAGTTCTACTATGCAAAAATAAATACAATCTTTAGAAAAAAAGACAAATACTGGATATTTATTTATGTGTGAGTAAAACATGGAATCATGGCAGGTGAATCAACAATGTAAAATAGTCACAAAATATCAGATACTCATAAACAAGGATATTGTTGAGGACAGTGTTCATTCCATTTTGCTGGTGATTCTCCAAGAGGCAGAGAGGTAAGGACAGACAGGTAGGGCAGTGTCTGATGTTAAGAGGAAGAGGGTGGAGGGGAAAGGCATAAGCAATGGTAGTGGGAAAATACATAATAGAAAACAATTCCTAGCACCATGCAATGAATAGTAGAAGCAGTCCAAGTGTAAGTCAGATATGTTATTATTAGATTCCACAAATATAAACTTAAAAATGAAATCCCTCATTCTACTTACATTTAACAGAAATATAAATAATACTGATTTTCACCCACAGAGAGGTTCAAAAACAATGATAAGTGCCAATTAGGAATCCATAAAATATTACACAGCTCCCTAATATCCCACAAGGAGAAAAAATTAAAATCTCTTGAGGACTAATGACAATCATGATCACAACAAGGAATGGATCACTCATTCCTTTGCAAAGTCTTATACTTTTATAAGAAAGAACGTCAGAACATAGTATGGAGTATTGCACAACTCTAACAATAAAATTCCGAGGTCAAAGATCCGAAAAACATATGTGCTAAAATGAGCAAAGTGAGTAGATAACAGAAAATGCCAATATTCCATTACATTTCTCTATCCATACAGATCTACTGCCCTATCAACTATGTCTGTCTATCATCAGTCACATTTGCTTTATCCATTCACCCACCAATGGATACTTCGGTTGTTTCCACATTTTGTGAAAAGTACAGATACCTTGTCGAGAGAGTGATTTCATTTCCTTCAGAGATAAACCCAGAAGGGGATTGCTCTATCATAATGTAAGTCTATTTTTAATTTTTCAATGAACCTCCATACTGTTTTCTATACTGGCAATTTATATTCCCACCAACAGTGTACAAGGTTTCCCTTTTCTCCAAACCCTTGCCAATTTATCTCTGACCTTTCTGATAATAACCTAAAAGGTATGGGATGATTCTAAACAGTGTGAAAGGCTATACAATGATGGTTTTGATTTGCATTTCCCTGATGATTAGTGATGCTGAGCATCTTTTTATGTTGAGCATCTTTTTATTTGGATATCTTACTTGGAAAAATGTATCATTAGGTACGTGACCCTTTTTAAATCAAATAATTAGCCTTTTAATGCTACTGAATTATGAGTTCTTTATATATTTTGTATATTAATTCCTACTGTGACATACAATTTCAAACATTGCCTCCTACCCCAGTGGTTGCTTATTTGCTTTGTTGGTTGTTTTTCTTACTGTGCAGAAACTTCTAGTTTAATGTAATCCCACTTATTAAGTTTTGCTTTTGTTGTTTGTACTGGAGTCATCACTAAACATTGCTATGATCAGTGTCAAAGAGTTTTTCCTGTATGTTTCTTATAGTTTTACAGTTCTTGTTCTTGTGTCTAAGTCCTTAATTCATTTCAAGCTCAGTAAGTGGTGTGAGATAGGAATCCAATTTCATTCTTTTGTGGTGGATATCATTTGCCCAGCACCATTTATTTTTCCCTTCAAGTACTGGGCACCCTTGTCAAACATTAGTTGATCATAAATGTGTAGGTATGTATCTGGGCTTTCTATTCTGTTTGTTGGTGTAACTATTGTTATGCAAGTACCATGCCATTTTGATTACTACGGTTTTTTTTTTTAATAATAAATTTTATTTTTATATTCCCTCATACAATTGCAAATGCCCCATTCTGACCCCAATCCTTCCCCTCCCGCCCCCCAACCCCCAAAAAGTGTCTCTGGTTCATAGTTTTCTGTTGATTTTGATTTTCACTTTCTTATATTCATTTTCCTGGTCCCTTATTTAAGTTCTCTAGATTCCTGCTATGAGTGAGACCATCCGGTATTTTTCTTTTTCTTTTTGGCTTATTTCGCTGAGCATGATCCCTTCCAGCGCCATCCATGTTGCTGCAAATTGCATGTGTTTATCTTTTTTGAATGCTGAGTAATATTCCATGGTATATATGTACCACATCTTCTTGATCCAGTCATCTATTTTTGGGCATTTGGGTTGTTTCCAAAGCTTAGCTATTGTAAACAGTGCTGCTATAAACATAGGGGTGCAGGTGCTCTTTGGAATTGATGTTTCTGTGTCCTTTGGGTAAATACCTAGGAGTGGAATTGCTGGATCATATGGAAGCTCTATGTTTAGTAGGTCCAGAAATCTCCACACAACTCTCCATAGTGGTTGGACCAGTTTGCACTCCCACCAACAGTGCAGAAGAGTTCCTTTTTCTCCACACCCTCGCCAACATTTGTTGTTGCTAGTTTTTTTAATATGTGCCATTCTCACTGGTGTGAGATGGTATCTCATGGTAGTTTTGATTTGCATGATTACTACGGTTTTGCATTAAAGCTTGAAATCAAGAAATGTGATATCTTCACTTTTTCCCTTCTATCTCAAGATTGTTGTGGCTATTTGGAGTCTTTTGTGGTCCCATATGAATTTTAGGGTTGTTTTCTCTATTTCTATGAAAAATATTCTTGGGATTTTGGTAAGGATTACATTGATTCAGTATATAGTTTTCAATACTATGAACATGTTAACAGTATAAATTCTTCCAATCCATGAGCACATTTGTTTGTGTCTTCTTCAATTTCTTCCATCAATGTCTTACAGTTTACAGTGTAAAATCTTTCGTATGGGTAAACTTATTCCTAATATTTGTTTACAGGCTGTTTTCTTAATTATTTTTTCAGATAGCTCAATAGTTAATGGATAGGTATGCAAATTATTTTTCTATGAGAGTTTAGTATCTTGTGAATTTACTAAATCAGTTTATTAACACTAAGAGATTTTTGGTGGTGTCCTTAATTTAACTTAATTTAATTTGTCCTTAATTTGTCCTTAATTTAATTTAATTAACACTAAGAGATTTTTGGTGGTGTCCATGTCATCTGCAAATGGAGACCATTTTACAACTTCCTTTACAAATTAAATGTGTTTTACCACTTATTCTTGTCTAAGTACACTGGTTAGTGCTTCCAGTACTGAGTTGACTAGGAATGGTCAGAGTGGGCATCCTGGTCTTATCCTCATTTAATTTCCAGCATTTGAGTTTGACATTAGCTATGGGCTTGTCATTTATGACCTTTCTTGTGTTGAAACACACTGTGTATAAATCCAGTTTGCTGAGATCTTTTATCATGAAACTGTATTGAATATTGTCAAATATTTACTTGAAAAAGTCACCATATTCCTTCTCTTAGCTTTGTGCATTAGGAAGAGAAATATCTGAGACCAAAAGAATACTTTCTGATCTCTCTCCTGACTTTTCTTTTTAGGAAGTGAACCCTAGGCATTCCCCACAGTCTTTTTCTTTTTCTCCCAAATATTACATGTAGGAGAAAACAACTGTAAGTTAAGTAGTATTGGTCATGCAAATAAGTTGGCAGAAAAGATACATGACAGATGAGGACTAAAGGTGAGGCCTGTATGAAAACAGACCATCCCTGTCCTCAATGCGCTTTCTGTCCACTAGATAGGAGAAGCTCTAAACCCATAAGAAGAATTTATATTGGATGCAGAGGGGTGGTGGGCAAGAGTACTCTGTGAGGCAACAGATATATCAGTAAAACCAAGGAGAACAATGCGTATTTTAACATAAAAACAGAAACAAACTAGAATAAAGTTGACAGTACTAAGAGCTCCAAATGATAACTCCTCATAATTTTGATTATTCACTTGTTGATTTTCTAGGATCAGTATTTTTTCAACTGGATCAAGGGAAGAGAAAGATAATATTGTGTGCTGGAACTAAGTTGATTTTTCAAACTATGTTTCCCTCAGTTGAGAGCCTGGAACCTGGTCAAAGCTGATGACTCTGATGGCTATAGGAAATTCTACAATTTTTCATCTTAAACATCACTTTCTGGAAGAGCAAACCTTTCCCAGAAGGAGTAAATTTGAGGATCCAAGACTGCAGTACTGGAGGGAAGGGTCAAAGAAACTGGCATACCATGGAAATTCACTTTTTTAGAGCAATAGGTGACTTCTAAGCATTAAAGGCCAGTGTTAAAAGTGATCCTAATTAATGGCACGGAACAGGGAAATAAACAAGTGATCTGAAACCTTCTTGCTAAATTCTTGTGATTTACATCTCCTCCACCAAAACTCTAGTCTAAGCCACCAACACCCTTCATGGGCCTGAGCTTCTGATCTGAGCTCTTCTATCGCTATCCAGTTCCAGAGAGAGCTTTTTACAATAGGATTCAAACAGTATCCCTCCTTTGCTCAAAATTCTGCAGGGCAGAATTTCTTTATATTTAGAATAACAATCAAAAGCTCTCCCTGCCATGTTTTGACCCCTCCCCTGTTCCATAATCCCAACTCACATCATTGCCAAATTCCCACACCTGTCTAACTCTGAACTGCCATTTTCCCCATTCCTTCAGCACCTGACTTTCTTTACTGTCACAGGGCTTTTTTGCACATGCTGCTCTCTATGTGGAAGCAATTTAGCATTGCTATCTCCTTCTTTTAGGGCTTCATCATAAGCCTTTTAACACACATAAGTCCCTCCCTCTCTCCTCATTTTATATAAAATAAGTCCTTTTATTCTTTGTCTCAATTCCTATTGATTTTTTGCATAGTACTTGATGCAATTTAGTTGTAATTAACTCCTGGCTATATTCTGTTCCACACACACACACACACACACACACACACACACACACATGCTTTGTGATGGAGATACATTGTAGGTTTTATTCATTATTGCTGAACTCCTAGTACCTGAACCATAGCAGATCTCCCCCAAAATATCTTCAGATAAATGAAGGCTATTGTAGGGAATTATAAGTTATGAAAACAGGTATGTGAATAAATCCATCATGCTACATGGAGTAGGACATGCTAAGAGAAACAAAGGAACAAAAAACACTAAGCATTAAAATTACAGATGTTGGACATTGGTCTGTTGCCAGGTGATGTATGGGATGATTGCAATGAGGTGGTCACTGTCATTATTCTCATTTAACAAATGTACTAAATGAGGTATAGAAAGGGTACAAACCTGACCCACGTCACACAACAATTAAGTGACAGTCATTGGACCCTTTTAAGAATTGTGAAACTCCAAAGTTCATTTTCTTAATTGCAGCACTATGACATTAAAACCTAATAATAAGACAAAGGACATAAGCCACCAGATCACAGAAGAAGAAATGTGGTTAACAACAAATCACAACAAAATAAAATATTCAATCTCACTTTTAAACACACACACACACACAAAATAAAACTAAAATGAGAGTTTGGGGTACTTTTTTTTGCTATAAAATTGAATATGACTTATTAATGATATAAGAGAATTGGGAAATAGTATTTCTACTGGTGAGACTATAATAGTGTAACCTTTCTGAAAATAACTTGGCCACATCTTCCAAATATTGAAAATGTCTGTAACCTCTGACAAAACAACTCTACTTCTAGGAAATCAACCCAAGGAAGCCATTGTATAGTGAGACCAAGATTTATTCCCAGCACTGTTCATATTAGAGAAAAATTACAACCTAAATGCTTCCACAGATGGAGAATTCTAGTATATTCTAGTATATTCACTCAATAATTTTTCATTATTACAAATAATGGTAATGACATAGAGAGACATGACTAAATGAGCTAAATAGTTTCCAAAATGCCATGTACAGTGTTAATTCAGTCTATAAAAAATAAAAATACACACACATGTAAAAATAATGAAAACACATATGTAAAAAGTGTCTAGTGCCATACTCATGGGTTTGGATAGCAGGTGATACTTATTTCTTTCCTGTTAACTGCTTTTTTTTTCTTTTAAAAATTTTCTACAACAAAAAATTAATTTTTTGTTATAAGAAATGTATATTTCAGAAAAAGACAGAAAGTTCAATTCATTTATATTCAACAGATATTTACAGAGTATCTACAGAGATCTGAGGCTAGGCTCGAGGTAAAGAGTTGACCCAACCCCTAACTCCATGAAGATGACATCCAGGTAGGAAATGCATGGCTTAGGAATAAGAATTATGGAGGTGATATGCTATTAAACAGGTCTCATCACACTATAGGGGGCAGGGAGGAAGGAGTAGGATCAAAACGGGGGGTGGGGGTGGGAATTGTATGGGGACTATAACCAAGATGAAAATGCATACATTGTGCAAAAATGAAAAATGATGTAAAAAATATATACATAAAAAGCCTGCAAAAAAAAACACCAGTTCTCATGAGGATGTTCTGATTAAAATTAGCATCACAGGTCATTAAAAATGGATAGGCCAATAGCTACATGAAGGATAACCCAGAGTTGAGAACAGGCAAACTGATCTACCTGTACGTTTGCAGCTGAAAACTTCTTTCCATGGGTATTCAGCCATCATTTCATTTCCTGTTTCTCTCTTTTGGAATAGGTATGACCTGAAAGAAGTCTTGAGCCCAATGTGACATGTCAATGCCAAGTGTGAATGTGGGTGCCAGTGACATTGCATCAGAGCCTCCCAAAGGCCATGTCCTCTGAAGGACCACCATTCACATTTATTGTTCTAAGAGAATCAGGAAATAAAATTTGACTTCCAAAAGTGTTGGAAGAATCCACCAAATTCTATGACTATAAATGACAGCCCAAGAGGCATTTCTTCCATTAAGAAATCAGAAAAACTGGTCCAGCCACTATGGAGAGCTGTGTGGAGATTTCTTGACCTACTAAAGATAGAACTTCCATATGATCCAGCAATTCCACTCCTAGGTATTTACCCAAATGACACAGAAACATTAATTCCAAAGGGCACCTGCATCCCTATGTTTATAGCAGCACTATTTACAGTAGCTAAGCTATGGAAACAACCCAAATTCCCAAAAATAGATGACTGGATCAAGAAGATGTGGTATATATACACAATGAAATATTACTCAGCAATCAAAAAGATAAGCACATGCAGTTTGCAGCAACATGGATGGAGCTAGAAGGGATCATACTCAGTGAAATAAGTCAGAAAGAAAAAGAAAAATACCGGATGGTCTCACTCATAGCAGGAATTTAGAAAACCTAAATAAGGGACCAGGAAAAAGACTAATTAATACAAAGTAAAAATCAAAATCAACAAGCAACTATAAACCAGAGACACACTATGGGGCGGGGGCAGGGGGAGGAAAGGGGAGAGGAACGACTAGGGTCAAAATAAGGGGGGGTGCCATTGTATGGGGAATGTAATGAAAATGATAATGCATACATTGTGCAAAAATGAAAAATGATGTAAGAATTATATAAAATAAAATACTAATAAAAAAGAAATCAGAAAAATGAATAAATGCATTTTTAGTAAAGCTTTGCAGCTGACTATGGTTAATGTAGTACATCTTGACTTTCCCCAGAGATGGAGGAACAGAGAAGAAATGTTGGTAAGTTACTTGCCCATCTCCATGCTCTGGCAGGAAAGGACTGGAGGCAGTAGCTTAATAGTTACAACTCGAGTTCTGCACACCCATGCCTGAGGTCAGCCTCCTGCCTCAGCAGATAATGAGTTTGGCAATCTCTGATAGTCTCTTCTGGACACTAATCCTCATCACTGAACTTCTATAACACATGATATAATTTAATACACCTGGCAGACTCACCACCAGTTCATTCTTTTGTTATGTAATTGCCCAAAGTGTAGTCAAGAGTGGTTAATGCTCTGACAACTAGCTATTATCCCCGATAACAGGAGATTTTCAAAGGATTATTGCCGTCAGAAACCATTTTGTAATAACTGGCAACTGGAATCCAATGTAGCAAAGTAAGATGGTCTTTGGGAGCTGTCATTGGTTTTGTGCAGATGTGCAAAGAATCTTCAAGCATTCACCAAATGAAACAAGTAGAGCAGTGATGGGGTTTCATGGGCCAAGGTAAATCACTTCACTAGAAAAGTTAGAGGGGTGCATGCCTCAAAGTTATTCTTTGAAACCGTCCAATTTTTATAAGACTCTTCATATCCGCCCCTTCTCGTTGCCTTTTTTTTTTTTTTTTTATTCTGGAATCCTAAAAGCCTGCTTCCGGATAAGAGACAGAAGTCTTGGGAGTTTCCTCTTGAACCAATTTCACTTGAAAATGTTTTACCCTTGTCTCAGGCCCCAGAGGAAAGGTGAGTGATGTCATTGATTCTGAGGGATTTATTTTTGATATGTACACCCTGACTTAACTGATTCTAAATTTAGAAAGAAACTTTAGTTAGATTATGTCAAGAGCAGAATGACTTACTGTCTTCAGCATGCATGATCTCAGATATCAGCCTATGACAAAGACTTAACACGGTGCTACCCCATTACCACATGGAGGAAGATTTCCTTTCAGGGAGCTGTTTTGTTTGATATGAGTCCTCTCTTAAAAAGAAAGGCCTAGGAATGATATGCATGATATATCTTCTTAGGACAGGACCCCGAAATGCACTTATATCATTGGATCTTAAAATCCAAATTCTGAAACCACCAGGAGGTAGTTATTTTATGTCATCCTATGATAAAAATCATCACATTCTTTGTACTTAATGCAGATTGCATAAATTGCAGCTGTTTGAACCTGGGAAATGTGTACAGTGATGAAATTAAACCAACATCATCTCCTTTATCTTGGCATTCCAGACGACTGGAGGCAATTGCTGCCCTGGCTGTCAGGATGGGATAGTCAGAGCTAAAATTATAATACTGCCTTTAAGTTTATCTTTGATTAAAAATTAAATTCAACTTTCCTTTATCATTTTCCATAACCCAGTCACATGCATGTATTCTCCATCTTAAATCAAGATGGACTAAATATTTAATACCCCGTTCTAATTAGCTACAACTGTTACCTGATTTCTCTCTGTAAATGAATGTGAAAGGACCCGGGAGGCCTAACGTTAACCTTCATCCACTCTCGTTATAGGAGAGAAATTACAGGCTCTAATTAGATGCTTCAAATTGCAAAGAAATAGAATTTTCATAACCAGCTTATTAAAATGCTAAGGCCCTTTTGGGATAGGGCAAATTGCTTCTACTCTGATCTGCTTATCCTGGTACAACACCATACAGAAGACTCATGTTGTCTGCCTTACACAGCTCATATTTCTCCCAAATTAATGAGTACTCAAATTATTCCAGCTGCCCTCTTGGCACAAAGAAAAATTGAAAATCTATGGCTGCCAAGTGACGTGGATAACTCAGCTGCTAAATAAAATGTGCTTAAGGGGACACAGCTGCTGGGGTGCCTATTTACATTAAAATTACTAAATCCATGAACACAGAACAAATGTCCCAAGACAGCTAACCACTGTTCAATACTTGAGTTAACTCTTTTGTTAGTCCAGGGCCCTCAAAGTATTAGTGTCCCATATAGTGGAGCAGATACATGAAGTTTCTATCAAATGGCTTTTTCCCAACAAAAGAGATCTCTAGGATCTCCTTGGTGGTGCAAGGGTTAAGCACCACACTATAAAGCAATCCACAGCCTCTGCAGTACGAGTTTGATCCCCGGCCGGCCAGGGAGAAACCCACATGGTGAGGTAGACCTGTCTCGCCCACTGCTCCCCTCAGCAGTGTGTTTCAGTCAATCTGCCTGTTCTGTTCCCCACTCTGTCTCTGGTGGATCCTCTCACCCCCCACATCGGTGGCCTGTACCCCAGCTCTTGTATGCATAAATAAATAAATCTAAAACAACAACAACAAAAGAGATCTCTAAGCATCAAGGTAGGTGAACAGTGGAGATGATTCTGTACAAGCCAATTGAAGTTATTCTTACTAAAATTAAACGTTCATCTTAGACTTGTTACATTTTGATTTTTAAATTCTTCAACAAGTTTCTCTTTTCTGTGGTCTGACTGGCTTCATAATTGTTTTAAGGGTCCAATAAAGTCAGATGACCAAGATATGGAAGTCTTAGGAAAGGATGCCCCAAAGGTCAACAGCCAATAAATGTACTCAGTTACTTGGTGAGACTTCTTAAGGAGACCCAGGAATAACCAATTCAGATATAGAGAAAGGGACAGTATAAGAGAACAAGAACAAAGAATGGGGGAAATGGTCTAGTATATATATATTTCTTCAGTTAGTAATCATTAATACAAAATTACTAGGACCCTCTGTTAGTATCTCAAAATTCCGGGCACTAAAAGATTTTGTTCAAATGTCTTCAAAATTGCTCATCATTGTAATTATCAATGGTCTACTCTAAATCAAAATTCTCTATTTTTTTTAATTTTTAAAAGATTTATTTATTTATGCATACAAGAACTGGGGTACAGGCCAGAGGTGTAGGGGTGAGAGGATTCACCAGAGACCAGAGTGGGGAACAGAGCAGGCAGACTGACTGATACACACTGCTGAGGGGAGCAGCAGGCAAGTCAGGAGAGGTCTGTTGCGCCATGTGGGTCACCTCCCTGGCCAGGGATCGAACTCGTGCTGCAGTGGCTGCGGATAGTTTCTTTCATAGGTTGTGTCTTAACCCCTTGCACACCAGGGATGCCCAAATCAAAATTCTTACCCCAGGGTTCAAAGGCTGAACTCCTGTCCAGACCCATGTTTCAACCACACACATTCAAGCAACCAAACATCCCTCAAAGTTAGTCTCAGGCCACCAAAGAATGTATCTGCCAGGTCCATCTTCTCTTGAAGGATTTGTAAGTGGATTTTTTTTTTTTTTTTAGGGATCACAAGTTATAGCCTGTGTTTTCTGGTTAATTACAAAAACATGTCTGTTTGTCATTCTGAATATTCTGCCCTGTGCACTTTGCATTATCCAAATCATGTAAGATTATAGAGTGATGTCATCAAATAGATCAGGCTCAGGGGAAACAGATGAAGATTCTATAAACACTTTTCACCCTTAAACACATAGTCTAAACAGAATACTTCCTCTCTCTGTAAGAGAAAAATGACAACAAATGAGATTTAAAAAACAGAATGGGGACATGTTAACATCAACCCACAAACATTTGAAGATGATTAAGGAAGCACAGACATAAATGAAGATAAGAGGGAATATGTTGCTCTCAGAAGGAAAAAAAAGCCTTGACACTGAAGGAACTCAATACAAAGTCACGTTCAATTATATGGTGATGCTTTTGATCCATGCCAATCCCATACATACTTTTGCTTGTACTGAAGTGTTTGCCTACATACCTGACATAACCTGCTTTTGTGCAGTCCTGCCTCATTTAGTATCTGAGGATGCAGAAAGTTTAACACATAGTGTCCTGACTTCTTAAACCCCAAAATTTTGGAGGTGTGAGCACTGTAGTTATTTCCCCAGATGGGCAGCATACTTCCCCTGAAAATACAGAATTCTCCCAAATCCTTCACTATCACTTTCATCATACCACTGACACTTCTATGGCCACACAAGTCCTAGGTCCAGTGCAAAGTCAACACATACAGTGTGACCGTGAAGAAAGAACAGAGGATATGACCATGAAAAACATTTTTACATTTCATCTACTTTCAACAACTTACAGTATAAACAGAAAATGGTCCTCGAAAACATTACCGTTACATAGGGTCTTAATATATATGAATCAGGTGAACCTGTTAAATGAGAAAGAATCAAGTGTCAATTATCCATGCTGATAAAGGGACTAGTGTCATGGTTAGTAGAAAAATGCCATAAATTCTGTGTCTTATTTAGAAGGCAGTATGACTTTCATGAAGACATACCTTTCTTAATTACGTAAGAGGACTATTAGTCTTGGAAAGTAAACAAAAAGTACATACAGGTGTATGTATATGTCTGTATATGCAATCATTTAGTTATAAAACCACACAAAATTATAGGACAGATTTACATGCAATCACTGACAAAAGTCCTCAGATTCTTTTATTTTGCTTTTTGCCAAGTTGACTCTTTTGGGATAATTGCCAACCTAGTTTTGTATGGAAGATCAAATGGGCTGACCATCTTTAAAGCATAGTTCCCTGTCTTTTGATGTAATGGCACCGTTACTTGATCTCTTCACAGTTTCACTTTAGAAAAGCAAGCCAAAAGATGTGTTTAAAGAGAATTTAAATTAATTTCACTTCAGTAATGCAGCAACGCTTGTTGAAAAGTGTGACAACGCAGAGCCAAGAGTCAGACTCACTGTGGTAAGTTAAAAATTCTGTTTCAATCTGATATATTCCCTAAGAGGCAAACCAGTCCAAAATGACCATTTCCATTAGACACTCTTTCATATCTACATGCTCTAGCTAGTCTTTTGAAAATAAAGTCGGTGACCCCAGGAAGCCAGAAGTAAGTCCCAGAAGTTGTCCATAGAAACTAATCTAACTCAACGTTTCATAAACATGACTTCTGTGCATGGTCTTGGTACGCCTAAAGTGGAAATTTCAGTTCCCCCCAAGGATATTTTCTGTCTTCATTACTATGCTCTCAACATACAGAACAGAAAATTTAAACACAAAGTGTGGAAAGCACTAGTCTATGCCTTTAATACGCCAATAGCATATAGTACGTTTGTTTTTAAGTGAGAACTAGGGCTTCCTAAGCTTTTCTAAGCTGCTGTACATAATCAGTTTTTTTTTTTTTTTAAGGCACAAATTAACCCTAGTTGCTTGTCTTTCTCTGTCTGACTTATTTCACAAAGCATAATACTCTCAAGGTCTATTCATATCATTTCTAATGGCAAGATTTCATTCCTTTTTACAGGAATCTTTATCCACTCATCTGTTGATTGATACTTTGTGTCAATATCTTGGTTATTGTGAATAATGCTGCAATGTAAGCATTATTTTCTCAAGTATGGACTACTTATAAATATTAATGTTGATAGGACCTTGTATGCTGGGAGGAACTACTTAATACAGCACTGAGATAAAACAATGTTCCTATTGATAATACCTGAAAGGAAGAGATTTGGCATTTCTGTGCTAAGCATTTCCTCAAGAAAACTATATCTACCACCACCTTGTGACCCTGAACCCAATCAAACAGCAACAACAGGTTTAACAGAATGAACCAATTTTTACAATGTAATTTTAAAATGTAAACCGGAGATATTCTAACTTCTAGCTATGACAGATTAGATGCTGTCAGGTGACTCCTAACAGTTAAAATATGAATCCTAATAGTTAAAACAATTAAATAAAATATATTGCTGTGTGGAGACAACTGGGACAACCAGGACTTGAAGGTTCTAGATTCTAGAGTGAAGAAAACTACATATAATCACTACTATTTCCATCATCATTGTATCTGTCAGTGCATGGAGCAGGACATGGAAGCAAAAAAGCAATCAAACAAAAAAACCCCAGCAACCTAGAGTAAGTCCCAGCCTCATTAGGATAGGAAGACAAAAATGGATTCAAAACTATAGAGAAAGTGAAAACATGTGGGAAAAAGATCCTAAAAAAGGGAACCCTAGAGAAGTAATTGCATATTCTACAGGTAATGTCTTGTTAAGGCATTTGTTAACCTCTTGGCGATACATGTGTGAGAAAAGACTCTATTAAGACAAGCAAAAGCAGCTACGAACAGATTAAAACATTAAGCAGAAAACTTGACACTTGGAAAATGCTGAGAAATTGAAGTGAATTTAAGGGCTCACCAAATCGAATGGATACAAGTAGAAATGACAGATTTTCTGTTGAAACATCTGACATGGCTATCCCCTAGATGTAGAGGCCAATCATAAGTAAATAAGTTGTAAGTGGTCAAGGAATGCCACCTGAATTCTCTGAATCTGCCATCGAATTATTCCTTTCAAAAAAGAGATAATATCCAAACCTCAACACTAGTGCATATATACTTTTAGGCAGTGATCAAGGGTTGTTAAACATGCCAAGAGAAAATAAATTCAAGAGAAAAAAAAATCATTGATTTACAGGTGATCTTGATATTATAGTTGTCAGGCATGCTCTCTAAAATGTCAATAATTATAATATTAAAGAAAATAGATGAAAAGATGAAATATAAGAAAAATCAAATGGAATTATAACATATGTATTTAATAGAAGATTATTAGATACTCTACAAGAGAAGATCAAGGAACTAGAGAATGGCTATAGAAAAATAGCCAGATTGTACAACAGAGAGGAAAAATACTGGAAAAAAAAGAAAAAGAAAAAAAAATTATCTGGTCAAAAGGTTAATACATAATTAAAATTCCAAAGAATTGGAGAAAGGCAATATTTGAAGAAAATGAGCTAGGAATTTTACAAAATTAATAATAACCATCCAACTATAGTTTCAAGAAGATTTATGTACTTTGAGTGGAATAAATTTTTAAAAATACACACTGAGACATAGCATAATAACAATTCTAAAAACTAAAGATAAAAATCTTAAGGTCAGCTAAGAAAGATTGTACTCTAAGGAAGGAAATAAAAATTAAGAAATAAATGGCACAGACAATAGATACACCATGCCAAAAGTTGCTTCTTAAAAACCCAGTAAATTAATCAATCCTTAAAAAGATGGATTAAGGGGAAATAAGTGAAAACACAAGTTATATTAGGAATGGAAAAGGGAAAGCATTAAGGATATTTTCCATAATAAAAAGAAAATGAGGATATTTTATAAATAATGAATTTCAGAAAAGTGAGTATATTTCATGAAAAGCACAGCTTAACTGACAGTGATTCAAGAAGAAAATTTTAAATCAAAATAGCCTTACATTTATTAAAGTGATTGAGTCTATAAAGAAAAATTTTCCCTCAGAGTAAACTGGAGTCTCTTATGACCTCAATACTGAACTCTTCCATACAATTAAGGAAGAAATAACAATCTTACACAAATTCTTCCAGAAAATAGAAAAAAGAAGAAATGTTGTCCAACTCAACTTGAGGTCAACAAACTCTCATGAAAAACCTGGAAAAGACATTACTAGAAAGGAAATTTTCAGACCAATAACTTTCCTGAACATAGATAGAAAGATCTTAAAATCACAGTAAATCAAATTCAGTGGAACATAAAAACTTAAAGACAAAGTTGGTTTTATGTCATGAATACAAGATTAGTATATAACACTTGAAAATCAAACAATGTGTTTCACAGCAATGAAAAGAGAAAGAAAAAATTATGATGACCTCCAAAGAGAGGAAGGACTTGATAAAATTCAATACTCATTCAACTAAATTCTTACTAAACTAGAATAGAAAAGCATTCCCATAACTTTAACAAAAATAGGTACAACACTAACAATGACATAACACTTAATTGTAAAAACATTAAAAGTACTCATGCTGAGATCTTTTATGCAATAAGAATTAATCCTTAACGTTGCAACCATATACTGGTAGCCCTAGCCAGCCAACAAGGATAAGAAAATCAATAAAATGCATAAAGACAGAAAAGGAGGAAATAAAAACTGCCAATATTCAAACATACAGTAATTATGTACAAGAAAAATCAGAAAGGACAAATAGATGATAGTAAACAGTGAAGTCGTTGGGCATAGGTCAGTATAAAAAAGTTACTGTTTTCCTATATTAGCAATCCAAAATTTAAAACTGTACCATTTGTAATGGTTAAAAAGCTCCTCAAATACTTGGTAATAAAACTACAAAAAGATGTGCAAGATCTCCAACACAAAGCGTATGAAATATTACAGAAAGAAAATGAGTGGAGGTATGGACCCATGTTTCAGACTGAAAGATTCAATATAGTAAAGACATTTCATTTCTCCCTCTGTTGATTTTATATTTATCTCAATCCCACTCAGAATCCCAAGGGTTATTTTGTAGAAACCAATAGATTGATTTTAAAATTGTATGGAAATGCAAATGACCGACAAGATCAAATATAATTCTGAAGAGCCAAAATAATATAGAGGACTTATACTACCATATATGAAGACTAATCAAGTTTAAGTAATTAAAACAGAGTGGAATTGGCACATACATTGATATATTGAAAAACAGCATAAAATCACAATATCTAGAAAAAAATCCTGATTTTTATAAGTGCTACTCTAATGCAAGGAGGAAAGGGTGGTTTCTTTCATAAATCAGACTGGGTCAACTGATTATCCTTGTGGGGAAAAATAAACATTACTACTAAATGGATTTTAATACTAAACTATAACAATAAAGCACAATAATAAAGCTTCTAGAAGATAATATGAAGAATACCATCTACCTTCGGGGTAGGACACTATGCTTAAATTGTAGATAAAATAGTATTACCTGTAAAAGAAATTGACACATTGAATCTTATCAAAATTAAAAACTTGTTTATCAAAAGATGGTAATTATATAACAGAGAGAAAGGTGCCAGAGTGTGAAAAAATAGTTGAATATATAACACAGGACAAATACCTAGCATATATAAACTAGCATGATAAATCAATCAATAAAATGGCCAGACTAATAAATTTTTAATGAGCAAAAACTTCAACATTTCCTTAAAGAGGCTCTCCAAATAGCCAACAAAAGTATGAAATGATGATTAGTGTTAGCTATCATAGAAATGAAAATTAGAGTGATACCAACACACACAAATGCACACATGCAAGCACACACACATACACACATGTCCTGGAACAGCTAAAATTAAAAAAAATTGATAATACTAAGTGTTGATATAGAGGAACTAGAATTCCAACTGTAGCTTTGAAAAGCAGCTTTGGAAAACTATTAAGCATATCTACTACTGCCTACCACATGCATACCTTTGGAGTCAATTATTTTACTCCTAGTGTATCCCAACAGAAATGCCTGCATAAGTATGCCATAGAAGACATGTGTAGTATAATTACAGAAGCATAATTTGCAATTGTCAAAATTCAAAATAATTTGTGTCCATCTACAGAAGAAGAGATAACTAAAAGATGATACATTTGTATCAGAGTAGAACATGACAATGATAATAACAAACTATTGATACACATAACAATCTGGATGAATCTCACAGACATGACACTGAATCTAAGAAGCCAATTATAGAATAGCATACACCAGATGCTTCAACTTACATAAAGCTCATTGCTGGTGGGAGTGAAATCTGGTCCAACCACTATGGAGAGCTGTGTGGAGATTTCTTGACATACTAAACACAGAACTTCCATATGATCCAGCAATTCCACTCCTAGGCATTTACCCAAATGACACAGAAACATTAATTCCAAAGGGCACCTGCATCCCTATGTTTATAGCAGCACTATTTACAATAGCTAAGCTGTGGAAACAACCCAAATGTCCAAAAACAGATGACTGGATCAAGAAGATGTGGTACATATACATGATGGAATATTACTCAGCAATCAAAAAAGATAAGCACATGCAGTTTGCAGCAACATGGATGGAGCTAAAAGGGATCATGCTCAGTGAAATAAGCCAAAAAGAAAAAGAAAAATACCAGATGGTCTCATTCATAGCAGGAATTTAGAAAACCTAAATAAGGGACCAGGAAAAAGACTAATTAATACAAAGTAAAAATCAAAAATCAACAAGCAACTATAAACCAGAGACACTCTATGGGGGGTGGAGAGGAAAGAGGAGAGGGAGGACTAGGGTCAAAATAAGGGGAGATGCAATTGTATGGGGAATATAACTGAAATGATAATGCATATATTGTGCAAAAATGAAAAATGGGATGTAAGAATCATATAAAATAAAATATTAATTTAAAAAATAAATAAATAAAATTAATTAATTAATAAAAAGAACTAAAAAAAAAGCTCAGTAGTAGGTAAAACATCCATAGTGATAAAAGTCAGAAGAATAATAATTATGTTTGTGGCACATAATGAATAGGAGACATGACTTGGGAGATTCTGAAGGTTCTGGTATGTTCTGTCTTGATAGCTGCAGTGTTTACATAGGAATGATCACTTGCTAAAAATCCTTAAGATTTAACCCTTAAATGTTTTATAACTTAACACATGCATTTTTTGCATTCATAGATGAAAAGAACACAGAAATATGCCTCTCTTTTTTATACTGCTTATAAGTCTAAAATTATTTCAAAATAAAAGTTTTTTAAAGCTAACCCAGTTTTGTGATGACCCAGTGCTATTGTCATCTTCATGATAATAAATGTAAATGATCCAAGCAAAGGAGCTTGTCTGTTGAGGTAAGACTCTATGGTTTAAGTATTTATGCCAAAAGTATGAACCTACTAGGGAACCTGGAAAAATGGGATTCAATCACAGGAACTCCAGGTAAAACCAATTGACATTGCCAATTTCAATATACTTCTCAAGTATGCCCATTTCTTGTACTCTTAGAAATCTAAAAAAATCTTTAGAGTACATTAAACCTAAGAGTAACTATGAGGTAGAAAAAGGTGAATTCTAAGGCCTGTCCTCTGGGTAAGCCTCCTGTTAGGACAGATGGCTGGAAAAGATGTGTGGTCACATACACAGCATCAGCCCCCTCCATCCCAGAGTTGGTACAACATTTTCCATAAATAAAAGAGCTACAGCTTTGATGACTTTCCTTCTGAACTGTAATCTTGAATAAATTAAAGCCATTGCTAATCACTCACGGATGAACAAAGGCTGTCTACAAACAACAGTGCCCTTATTCCAGGCTCAGTGACATTAAAATATCATCAAGTCTTTCATCATCCTTGTCTTTATCTTAGTTATTCCTGCTGTAGCATAAAAATGGCCCAAGACAAGATATTATTCCTGCTGAGTCCAGGTCCTGCAACATCATTCTTTCCAATCAAAAATGTCCACTGGCCTCCTTATCATAATCCACCTCAACCAACACAAATCCAGCCTCCTCCCCACAAGGAAGATTCAAAAACCATCATCATGTATATAAAACTGAACAATGGTTATGTTCATTTTCCAGACATTTCCATCTCATAATCACATATGATGTAATCTGGGTGGGAAAGGAAAGCAGTTTAATGGAATAAACATTCTAATACTTAACTACACGGCAGTCAGATTTTGAAGATAACAGTCTCCTGCTACTTTGGCAATACACTAGCAGGACAATGGTTGTTTCAACTCCAATTATTTTCACTGAGGTCCTTAGTGCATACAAAACATTCCAGAGCTATCCTCAATCTAGCACTTAGTGCAGGCCCTCTCTCTACCATGTCCTTGGGCTGTGTTAGCTCATCTCTCCCTCGTCTCATGTGTACACACTATTTTTATCCACATCTCACAAATAGGGAAACTAAGGCTTGACATCATCCAATTAGTACTAAGAGAAAAGAAGGAATTCCAATTCCAGAGTCCACTACCTTAACTACACTCTGGGCTCTAGCTCCTATACAGACTAACAAAACTCAATGACACATAGGGAGGTTTTTCACCCTTCTACAGGCCATTTTTCTATAAGGATCATGTAATCTGCTTGTGTCTTCTCCAGTTTGTATCATTTTATTTTTTATTAATAAGATTGGCATTGCAAAAACCACATGTTTTTGGTGGAGAATTACATAATTCCAAAAGGATTTCAGAACTTCTTTGGAAAGAAAAGTGCAGGACTCAAGGAGGAATTCCTTATCTTTAGCTTTTTATCATCACTTCTAGCAGATAGCAAAGTAGCATCAGATTCTTTCTCAAGACAGACCACCAACAGCTTGCCCCTCTGTGAAACAAAGTCATGAAATGGTACACCATAATGGGGTCACAGCTGAATTGGTTATGCATATGCTTTTGTGACTGGTCCTGTTCTTAACTATCAGAGGTGTCATCTCATTTAGTGACCACAAAGTCCCTATGGGGTACTTTGGCAGAGGAATGGAGCCCTCCCTACCTCTCTATAGATGTCTACATTCTAATCTAGGGAAGTCATGACTGAGTTATACTGCATGACAAAGAAGAATTAAAGTGGCAGATGAAATTCACATTGCTAATCTGCAGACCTTAAAACAGAGAGGTTATCCTGAATTATCCAGTTGGGCCAGTACATTCTAAAGGGTCTTCTGAAGTGGAGATGTTAGGATCAGAGTGCCGCAATATGACACTCAACCAACCATTGTTGGCAGATGGAGAAGGCCATGAGACAAGGAATGGGGCAGCCTCTAGAAAATGAAAAAGCAAAGAAACACATTCTCCCTTAGAGTTTCCAGAAGGGAACAGTCCTGCTGACACTGAATTTAGTCCAATGAGCCCCATGTCAGATTTCTGACTTACAGAATGTAAGATAATAAATTTGAGGGGTTTTTGGCCACCACAATTGTGGTAATTTCTTACAACAAAAATAGAAAACCAACACATGGTTTTTTATTAAGAAATTTCTATTTTACAGATGAAGAAATTGAAATACTGAGAGGTTCAGAATCTTGCCTGTGGTCATGCAACCTGTAAATAAAAGGGTCAGAATCTCAACTAGCCCCAACTCTTACTAAATTATACCTTCACTGCCCCAAAGGCAGCTCTCCTCCTATCAAAATTATTCCTGTCTCTTTCATTAAAACAGAGGTTCAGATAAAGAGATAAAGAGTTTAATATGCAAATAAACAGATAAAGAGATAAACAGATAAAGAGTTTAATATGTACTGTATAGAAGTGAAATGGAAGGGAGAAGAAGGAAACAGTATCTAGTTTTCAGTATATAAATCTTCACTGCTTGCTTACATTTAGTCTTAAGTATTTTATTCTTTCTGATGCCATTTTCCATGGGATTGTTTTCTTAATTTCTTTTACAGATAGTTTGTTGTTAGTTTAGACTATCCTCATTCTTTGTGCCTCACAGAGAATGCTTCTTTACAAACTGAAGGTTTGTTCCACCTGCATCAAGCCAGTCTATTGGCACTAATTTTCCAGCAGTCTGTGCTCACTTTGTGTCTCTGTGCTGCATTTTTTAGATATAATGCTACTGTATGCCTAATTACTGCAGCATCATGTAAACATAATTTTAATGTACACTAAGTAACAAATTATGTGACTTTCTTTACTGTGATACTCACTTTACTGCAGTTGTCTGAAGCCTGCATATGGAAATACACTGGATTTTGTATGTTGGCTCAGGATTCTGTAACTATAGAATTTTTAAATTAGTTCTAATAGCTGTTAGTGGAGTCTTTAGGGTCTGCCAGCAGAGACAATTTTACTTCTTTCTTTCCCATCTGGAAGGTTTTTCTCTTACCTGAAAATTGCTCTAGTTAGGATTTCCAGGACTGTATGAAATAGAATTGGTAGAACATACATGCTTGTCTTGTTCCTATTCTTAGAAAAAAAAAACTTTGTTTTTAAACATTGAACATGATGCTTGCTATGGGTTTGTATGACCTGTATTATGTTCCTTGCATACCCAATTTGTTTATCCTGGAAGATTATTTGAATTTTGACAAATGTCTTTCTTGTGTCTATTGAGGTGATCATATGACTTTTATCCTTTATTCTATTAATGTGGCCTATCATATTAATTGATTTGGTTATTGAACCAACCTTGCATCCTGGGGATAAATCCCACTTGATCATGGTATACAATTGCTTTAATGTGCTCTTGAATTCAGTTGGCTAGTATTTTGTTGAGGGTTTTGCATCTATAATCATCAGGGACACTAACCTATAGCTGTCTTTTGTTATGTTTCTATCTGTCTGGTTTTGGTATTACGGTAACACTGCTACATTAATTGAGTTTGCAAATGTACCCTCCTTTTGAATTTATGGGAAGAGTTTGAGAAGGACTGGTGTCAATTCTTTAACTATTTGGTAGAATTCACTGTGAAACTATCTGGTCTTTTTTTTTTTTTTCCTTGATCAGAGGTTTTTGATTACAGATTCAATTTAGTCACTAGTTATAGGTCTGTTCAGATGTTTTACTCATGATTCAGTATTGACAGATTTTATGTTTCTAGAAATTTATTCATTTCTTCTGGGTTATCCAGTTCAATGACATATAACTGTTCATAGCAAAGTCTCCAAAAACAGGAACAAGACATGAATGTACATTCCACAAATTCTATTCCACTTAGTAGTGGAAGTCCTAATTTGAGTAATAGGCAAGAAAAAGAAAAGACTTGCAAATTGAAAAGAAGCAAAATACCCACTTCCACTTCCCAGCTGGTCAAACATGTAGCTCTATACTACTCTTTTTTAAATATTTTATTTTATATAATTCTTACATCATTTTTCATTTTTGCACAATGTATGCATTTTCATTTTGGTTATATTCCCCATACAGTTGTACCCCTCCTTATTTTGACCCTAATCTTTCCTCTCCCCCTCCCTCCCCCATAGTGTGTCTCTCATTTATAGTTGCTTGTTGGTTTTGATTTAAAAGTTGTGGTACACATACATAATGGAATATTACTCAGCAATCAAAAAGATAAACACATGCAGTTTGCAACAACATGGATGGAGCTAGAAGGAATTATGCTCAGCAAAATAAGTCAGAAAGAAAAAAGAAAAATACCAGGTGGTCTCACTCATAGCAGGAATTTAGAAAACCTACATAAGGGACCAGGAAAAGGCTCTATAGTACTCTTAAACTCTCTCTACTTCTGCTACAATTTTGGAGCCCATTTTTTGAAGTTACAGGTACCAATGATGAAATAATTTGGGAGAGTTACCTTCCCAGAGAACTATCCAATCTTTGCCATATTAAATTCTAGAGGAAATAAGTCTTTGTTTTTGTTGATTCCTTTAAATGCATTACTTATTGTTATCACCACACAGGCCAGTCTAATCTTAATAATATGCCTCCTATCAAGACATTTACTTTTCCTTCATGTTACCATGACTTGCTACAAAATATATCATCCAGAGTTTGCTTGTTTACTTCTTTGTTCCTTAGTAGCCACTGTTCACTTTGTTATCCCTAGACTAAGTGATCATTTAGTGTCCGGTACACAAACCATACACAACAGATACAACCGATACATGCTTGATGCATGAATAAATGGATGTTTAGCATATAAATGAATGCACTCTGATTTCTGTCTGATCAATTTTGTGTGAAAACCAAAGTCATATTTTCTTTATGGAAAATAGTGCCCTCACCAGGTGCTAGTCTTTTTTTTTTTTTTTTTTAAGATTTTAAGCCGTCTATAAAGGAAGTTTAAAAATGAGGACATGGCAGGGGGTTGGGGGGGCGCAGAGAAGGGAGTAGGATCAAAACAAGGGTGGAGGGAATTGTATGGGGACTATAACCAAGATGAAAATGCATACATTGTGCAAAAATGAAAACTGATGTAAAAATACATGAAAATAAAAAAAAAATTAAAAAAATAAAAATGAGGACAGACGGAGTTTCATTTTAGGATTGATGAAGAGATATAAACAATAGCTATTTAAAATTGGTCTTATCTCATTATGCCAAAACTAGTGGAAAATTTAAAGAAAATAACATGTCTTTTCAATTGATGGGGTTATAGAAAAAGAGGAAAACTTAAGATCTAAGATTTAGGTCGAAACAAGCCAGCTGGTGGAAAATAAATGAGTAACTAAAAGCTTATATAAGCTTGTTAGGATCTCGCTACTCTAATGAACTCAGGTGTGGGAGGAAATTCTAGGGTCTTTTGGGATTTGGGCATTTAAATTTTAGTTTAACTTACAAATGTGGATTTAAATGCATTCTTCTTTAAAAGATTTAGTTATCTGTCTCTTTTCCAAATAGCCCCAGTCCTTCACCTCCCACACACTTGGGCCAAGGCTGGGGGCATTTAGTGCTAAGATCCCAGGTTTCATGCATCTCTGCTCAATCAGCACATACCTATTATAAATAACCCAAAGTCCAGTTTGGCAGTAGTCCCAAGGTCTCCAGTCAAAGAGATCTTATTCAATTCCATCCTTTCGAAGAAGTGTTTATTTGGGTTATTTTTCTGTCATTTTGTCTTTGGTAGTTTCAACAGACTAAGCCAAATAGCTAGTGATCTAAACCATAAAACTTATCTCACTGAATTGAAATTTCCTTTTATTAGAACATGTAGGCAAACTCTGTTATCAAATTAGATAACACCTTGGTATATATAACATGATACCATTCAGCTATATCTTATTCTCAGGATTGTATGCCAATGAATTGGAATGGATTATTTAGTTGCAAACTCAGGAAAGTTTCACATGATAGCTTTATATGTTCTTCAGCTGAATTGAGGCAAGGAAAATAAGGCCCCTGTGCTCCTTAAATCATGTCTCCCATGTCTATGACTTCTGGCTCCAGATAAACAATTACCTTTTCCGCCATAACCCTTATCCACTCTTTAACATGGACATAACCTTCTAAACAATGCATATCTGTAGCATGTATGTGGATACAGGTGGATCTGAAGTCACACATCCCAGCCTTGATTATTATAGCTGGGACCTGACTCCAACAGGAAAAGGGGAATGAAAACAGCATTTGGAAGAGCTTTTCTACCAGATGAATGGTTCCTCTGATAGAAAAACAGAACATGCCACTCACTATTCTCCTTCCCCTGCTGAAGTCAGACAAGCAAATAAAAATGTAGGCAGCAATGTGCCCCAGGATATCCCCCTCATTCTAGCCACCCCACGCAGTGGAATTCTGGGATAAGCAGGCCATAGAATTCAACAGTCAGCAAGGATCCTATGGAGAGGTACACCTACTCAAAGAGATTTTCTTGATTTTAGAGATATTAGCCACTCTTAATGCAAGCACTGCAAAGAAAATTCAGATGTAAAAACAGAGTCAGAGTTCTTTTCTGGATGAGAAAACCAATGTCAATCTGAAAGCATCGGTCCCTTTCTCATTCAATTCCTAGGTTGCTCTGTGAATCTTTTTCATAAATTGGCCAGAACTGTAGTTAGCTTTGGCCCTGAGGCATGGGATTGATGCCATAATGAGCCAAGGTTGGCCAATTTATCTGACCCTTGTCTATAGGTTAAAAGGCAATGGGAACATCCAATGAATGTAATAAACAAATTTATATAAAACATGCAGGAAACATATATGACAAGCTTTGAATCAAATCTCTCCTCTGACCTTCAGATTGCCAAGAATGTCCCTCTTAGAACTAGACTGGACCATGGCCAATTAGGTCTGAATTCATTACATATGTTTTTGGGGGTGGGACTTTTGCCTGGACTCACCCTAGTAAATTGTTGGGCCTTCATGGAAATGCTCTAACGACAACAATTTTCAGGAAGTTGCTGGCTTTTTTGCCTTCTTTCACTTGTTACCCTTTAATACACCTTCTATGCATTACTTAGATTAAGGACTTTGTAAAGGAGGCCTTTGTAAAAGAAATAGCTTGGGCAACAGTGCAGCAGAGCATGAAATCCCAATCTGGATGGTTGGCTGCTTCATAAAATGTGACCAAGAATGGAGAAGCCAAAAACAGAGGTAGGGAACAGAGTGATGGAGCTCACAGTAGCTGATGGAAAGCTTCCCAACCATATCATGACAGTTGGCCTGTGCAGGGCTCTGAATGAAATCCATTATGTTGCCCACAGAGCATGGGATTCTGGCACAGTCAGCGCAAAAATGTTTCCCTCTGTGAGTTTACAAGTTATCAAAGCCTCCCACTGCTCCTCACCCTCAGAGTGAGGGCCTGAAGTTGGAGAGCACCAGTTCCCACAGTGCCCCTGACAATCAGTTACAAGATCATTTTTAAAGGGAACCAAACACATGATACTTCACGAAAAGGTGTAAGCTCCAGAGGTATTATCACTCAAGAGCAACTGGACTCAGTGGCAACTTGCCATGAGTCATGAGTGATCAGTAAGTAACTAAAGTACAAGTTCCTAAAGTCTAATAGACAAATTTTTAATTACTACAGATTTTTAATCATAACAAAAATAATGTCACCCCACCCACTTGCATTTTAAAGAAGGTTCCTGAATAAAAGAGAAAGAAGGCACTGATGGCATATGCCAAACATGGCAACACTGTGCATTACTTATTTCATGGCTGAGGACATCACTGAGAACTGTCACTACTTTGAGAAGAAAATTCATCTTTTAGGCTGAAGCACCCAATGCCAATCTTCCTCTGAAATGTCAATCCCAGGAACACAGCTATTGCCATGTCTTACCCAAACTCTACTTCAGCTGATGGAGGAAGGTATCTGCGTTAAAGTTGGATTTACCTGGATATAATGAAATGATGAATCACTGTGTCATCATGGGAATGCTGCTAGTCAATGAAATACTGGATCCATGGAAGAACTGGATGTAATTTGTGGCAATGAGTTTCTAGATGATTTGGCTTTATAGAGGTACAGATTAAAAGGCAATGGGAACATCCAATGAATGTAATAAACAAATTTATATAAAACATGCATGACAAGGAAACATACATGACAAGCTTTGAATCAAATCTCTCCTCTGACCATCAGATTGCCAAGAATGTCCCTATTAGAACTAGACTGGACCATGGCCAATTAGGTCTGAATTTATTACATATGTTTTGGGGGGTGGACTTTTGCCTGGACTCACCCTAGTAAATTGCAGGGTAGAGCTTAAGAC
The DNA here is from genome assembly GCF_964194135.1 of Talpa europaea. Classification (NCBI taxonomy): domain Eukaryota; kingdom Metazoa; phylum Chordata; class Mammalia; order Eulipotyphla; family Talpidae; genus Talpa; species Talpa europaea. The sequence goes on from NC_140078.1 coordinate 67,060,875, forward strand.
ATATGGATGAGTTAGTAATGCCAGGTGTAGTTCTTTTATGATAAATATAAGATGAGAAAAGAGCGTGTGTTCATCATCATCATTTTATTAAGACAAAACTTCATTTTATTAAGACAAAACTTCACTGAAGTCCTTCTTCGGGACAATGCCCATTTGCAGGTTTGAGCAAGACAATGTTCTTAAGGCACTGATCCTCATGCCAAATTGCAACCTCATCAAGTTAGGATCAGCAAAGTATTTGAAGCAACCAGGAGGTTACCTTATTATTTTGGATTATTATAACCCAAACAAGGGTAATTCAGAAGTCTTAGTTTAGAAACACTATATGGGAGACTAGACCTATTGAATTAAATAACTCCACAATCCTGTGCTAAATCACTTAGTAAAAATATTAGTTATCGGTGAGAAGAGAGACTGTGGATGTGCTCTCTGAAAACCTTCAGTTCATTGATTTTTCAAACATTTAGTCATCCACTCACTCCAAGCCAACAGAAAAAAGTCACAACAAAAAACTCACAAGGAACAACTGCAGCACTGGCCATGCCTCCAGAGGTGGGGGGACAGCAACCTGAGAAAGGCCAAGGTTTTGTTCTCAAAACTTCTCTGTAGGAGACCTTATAACACCAGTTCAATGATACAATTCCTAAGACACTGATACAAACAACAAATCTGTCAGTATGAAATGCTAACTCTTCCTGGAAAAGGAAATTATGTGACCCCCCTCCCCCCCCAGGGAAAGAGAAAGGATACAAGGACTCATTAAAATGAGGCCAAAGAGTTGAAATAAGCATGGCAAAATGTGACTATTAGTTAATTCTAGATAGTGAGCATGCAGTATATATGAAATGTTTCACAATTCAAAAACAACAATTTTAATCTTCTGGAGACTGAACTAGTTTTAGAAACAGGTAGGACGACCGTATGGATGACGGGGCAAGAGTTGTGTCAGCTGCACTGCCAGGCTCCACAGCAGCCGTGTGCCCAGCGGAGCACAGAGAACACAGGGATCCCACATGGAACGTCAGTTGCTTTCACTTTAATTCATTCTCTACTCTACACAGGGATATTTCCCCTTGAAAAAAAAATCTCCCAATTGGTTCAAGGAAATAAAAGTTTCCAGGTCGGGGGTTGGGGGTCGGGGGTTGGAGGTTGGAGGGGACTGCCATACACATCAACAACAACTGGATTTGGATCATTTCTTTCTAAAGGTAATGGAGATTTTAAATCGGGCAAAGGGAGTCCCACATCTGGGTCGTAGCCTCACATTAGGTGAGTTACGTTTGTGTCTCTTGGCCTAAACATCTCTTCTGAAAGGGATCTCATGCCAGCACAACTGTGTGCTATTTCTGATCACCAACATCTGTATGACCAGGAAGACTGTTCCCTTCTAAGTCAAAAAGAAAACGACCAGCTCAACAAATTTTTATCAAGACACACATAGCCCACAGAGATCACTGAGCCTGAAGGGAGCAATTGAGGTGGGGTGGGGGTGGGGAGAAGAGAGAGACCAAAACCCATTTGCCAGGTATCAAAAATTAGGAAAAAACAGAAAGAAATGGAAACTATTTATGGACTGGGGATCCAGCATCCCCCCAATAGAAGATCTGAGCTGTCCTTACAAGTCAGTTAAAAATGTTTAAGGAACATACTTGGACTGCAGCATTTCTAATGCGGCTGTCACACTACATTTAATGCAGAAAAGATGTATTTTTAAATGATCCGGTTACTCCAAGGGCTTTGGCTTATAAAAGCCTTTTTTATTGAGATTCTAAATTCCAGTCTGAATAACCTTTCAATTTGTTCCAGTAATTTTTTCCCCTCCTGCATTTGCATTGGCAATACAGCTGGAGTCATTTCAAAGCCTGGGCCCTGAGCACTGAGCCTTTTGTACCAAGTCCCCCCCTTCCGCATAGACTGTGGGTGCCAGATTTGACATTTCTATGAAGCTGTTTGCACAAGAAAACCACTTGCTTTTCAAAGATCAAGATTAAAGTGAGCTTAGGAAAAGAAAGAGAGCATGTCATATTTTTCATCACTCTAGTGATTACCTGGGGGTTGAGGTAGGGGCTTGATCTATGCGTTAAGTCACTTTAAGATTCCTTGAGTAGTTAAAAGTGCTGCAAACAAATGTGGCTCTGTTACTATCTCTGTCTACACTCCAAAGCCCATGGCTCATTATCTAACCATCACTTTCCTCGGGCTTCTATTGTGTGCTCTTGGACACAAACATCTTCCTACCTGGAGTGTGAGTGACACTTGTGACAAGACTTCAGTATGGAAATATGGACAATGTGTAAACCCTACCACTTTTCATGTGACATCTTCTTCCTAAATATGGAGAAAAAAAAGAGACCTTTGCAGAGATGGGAAAGTGCAAGGATTCTAGGTAATTCCAGTCAAAACATGGTAGGAAGATAACAGATGACAGATTCTTGTTATATCCCTGCTATATGCCCAGCACCGAGCTATGTGCTTTCAGGAATATTTTTGTCCAAAACAAAACATCTGAATAACAGGCCACTATTCCAATTGTGGGGATCACAGTTATTCTGGAGAAAATTTAATGCCATCTGAGAATCTGGAAACAACTTTTACATTTATTTTGTTGGAGTAATATTAGTCCTAGAAAATTCTTAAAGAGAAATTCTAGCCAAAAAGTGGCTAAAGTGAATCTTATGTAGGTTACTTTGGATAATGCAAACTTCATGGCTCCCTGTCCAATCTAAAACTCTTAAACAACCTTAAATAGAGGCTGAATGTTTATAACACATCGTCACTTCTTTACTGGACATCCTGTGAGCAGGAACTAGCAGTGGGTAGAGAGAGTGTGCGGAGTAAAGTGCAGCAGAATTCCTGCAATTCTTTGCAAACAGAATTTAGGAGTCTTGCACATAGTAGGGCTTGTTTTATTTTCATTAACACCATTAGTTTTCAAGACTTTTATGACATAACCAATTTCTCATGTCGTTTGTTTCTGACACGCCTTTGAACATCAGGGGACCAAAAAAAGTAGGCTGAGCACATTTTTGTTGGTGGAGATAACAATGTACAGGGACAGAGATGATTTTTATAGTCTGGAAGGAAATTTCAGTTCAGTTGCCTGATTGGTTTCTTTTAGGAATCAGAGGCACTTAAACACTATGAAAAGAACTTGACTTCTTTCATCCACTATAGCCCAGTTCCTTTTAAATTTAGAACAGAATTCTGCTGACTCTGCCTTTAGAATAATTACTGAAAACGCATAGGTTTTGAGAACTTGCTATGACTTTTAGGGAGGCAATGCAATGGCTAAGGGCAAGAGCCTGGAGTCTAATGGCTTGACATATGGTGCACATTGTTCTACCAAATAGTTCCAAGGCCTTGAAAAAGCAACTTTGTAATGCCATGAAATGGGATGGTTGTAGCAACTGCCTCCATGGGCTGCCCCAAGAATTACAAGACACAGTCACAGAAAGCTCTCTGTCTGGAGTCCGACACATAGTATGAAGTCAATTAAATTAAATGTAGTATTTTCATAGTATACAACTTACCATCCTATCAAGTTATCCAATGACTCATAAATTACAAAACACTAAGTATATAACCACGTATGATGGAAAAAATAACAGCGTGCTGACTACTATTTATTTGAGGCTGTTGATGAAGCACCCCTGTCTGAGTGAATGTTCTGCAGCATGGAAACAGCATGCATTTGCTCTCCGTGGGTGTCGTGCACTGAACTACTACTGCACAATGGAGATGTGAGTCATACCAGTGATGAACTAAATTTTGAAATGCATTTAATTCACTTAATGTGAATCTAAGTAGTTCTACATGGCGCATGGCCATCCTACCGGACAGCATAGTCATCCTGGAGTGAGGGGAAACAGCCCAAATAGACAAATATCAGTGGGAAAAGTCACACTGGATGAGGTTGCACTGACTTAGTCCTCACCCAGAAAACATTTGAGGGGTCAAGTGGAATTGGGCCACTGAGGCTGAGTTGGAGTCAGACTCCTGAGTTCACATGTTGGAGCCTCCACTTACAAGTTGTGTGAACCTGGGTGAAGCTGCCAGTTTTCTGAGCCTTGCAGGTCCCAGACTGTGGTGAGTAGTCCAGACAGATGGTAGCTAGGAGCTGGCCCTAGACAGGAAACCCATCAGTGATAATCTTCCTGTGCTTGGTGACACACAGGCTATAAGCACAGGAGTTAGCAGCACAGATCATGCATCCATGATCTAAACTGTCTAAAAGCACCTTTGCTGTGTGGTGGTACTTACAGGGATAAAGGGAAAGCTAAACTAATATTACCCAGCACACATATAGTACTTTCTGTAACTCATTAATCACATGGCAATTGGGGAGGCAGTCAGCAATGTCCTCTTCATGTTATCAAACCAAGAAGCTGAAGAACAGATCGGCTAAGTATCTTACCCAAAGGCACACAGCAAAGCAGACTCAAATTCAGTCTGATAAGGACTCAATTCCAAATAGCCTCTGCTGTGAACAATAGTAGATGAAATATGTCCTTAGAGTAACATGCGTCTCATCACAGGAAAAGTTAGACAAACACTAGAAAAAGTAAAAGGTGATACAGATGTTGTCACAGAAGGAGAAGAGGCCAAAGCTTGTGCTGAATTCCAGGCACTCTGGATGTGGACCAAGCAGCTGAGTGAGCAATGAGATTTTTTTTTCCAAAGGAGAGACAGACTAGTTCATAAGGACAAGAGAGGGATATGGCCCATGAAAGGAAGAATCACACATTTTCAAGTATCAACCCATTCTCCCTTGCTCCTCAGCATCCTGCCCTACCGCTCCCTCCTTCGGGTCTTGTCCTGCTGTTTCTCCCACGCCTGCTGTCACTGCCTGGCTCTATCAACTGCCTGAAGGTGGTGAGGGTAGGGTGGGGGTGGGGGGTTGCTTAAAGCAAAGAAATAAACCTTAAAAACTGGAAACCAGGAGCCACCAGCTACCCCTGACTTGTTTGAGTTACCGTTTTCTGCCCTTGGGTTTTGGTCTGTCTTGATGCCTTTGTCTTATTTTCATTTTAAGATTTTGGAAAAAGTTCAGGGTCTCCTTTCATATTTCTAATGAAGCACACAATCAGCATCCAGTAATTGTTAAATAATAACAACACTTATATCCTTTTTACCTAAACATCTCCTATGGTTTCAATCATCTTCAATTCCAGTCTAAAACCCTGCTGAGCTGCCTGAATTTACGTGGTTGTTAGCAATTGTGTAAGCTTTCACTTTCTCTCCCATACATCCTTGTACTTGTGGAAATGGTTTTATGGTGGGGGAGACATACAGTGTGGCAGAATGAATATATATGCAGCCATTGCCTGTGTATCAATTTATAAAATGTACTATAAGAGCTGAAAAGGGTTAGGCAAATGTATTTATTATTTCTATGCAGTTAACATTTTCCCCTGTCACATTGCATCTCCATCCCCCAACATTCTAATCATGTTTTATTCTGACTCTAAGAATTCTGCTTACTTGAACGTTTTCATCTCTTCAAAGAGGATTGCAAGCAGGAGGCAGAGATTCTGTTTTAATCCTTTGCTTGCTCTCCCGAATGTCAAGTATTTGTGTTCAGCATTTTCAAAATCAATAGGGACCCAAAACATATCAAAATGAGTATCAGATCGTTCACAGCAGAATATTAAACATGGCTTATGTTTTTCTAAGGCAACTTTTAAAAACAGGACCGGCAACAAAGCAAGTTGAAAGTTTATGAAAACAGACAACTCTAGCTGTATTCTATTTCCCTTTGTCTGGAAGCCAGTACTTTCGAAAGAGTTCAAAGGAAAATAGAATTGTGACTCATCTTCTAAACAAACACTACCATCCCTGTATGTCAATAAGTTAACCTCCCCCACCCCCCAGCTCTGATGTCCAAACTTATTCTCCCCAATTTGCTATTCACATTCCTGAGACAACTCCTTGGTTACAAATCTGCTATTGCCGGTATTTAATTCTACATCCACAGGCAGTTTCCTGGGAACCACCATGAGTAATCAATTGTCACTATGATCTGACAATAACTTGAAAATATTGTTATTTGGGTTGTTTGCAGTTGATTGTTTCAAAGGAAGGTAAGAAAGTGAGCAGCAATGATGACAGCAGAAAGCCCAAAAATGGGACTCTTTCAGTAAACATTATTTTCTATTTGTATAAAGAGTTGCGAAGATAACACATTGTGCATAATTTAAAAAATAAGAATGAATGACAGGCCACAATGAAGATCATCATGCCCACTGGCGAAACGAGACACTGTAAGGAAAAAATAAGTCTGGCTAAGGGGAAAATGAATTAGCTGCTCCAGCTTAAAGATATTTAGCAAATATCCTTCCTTCTTCGCTTCCCCACCCCCTTCTCAGCAGTGGCTTTGGCATCCATTAAAATGGGTGATTTGAATTCATGGAAGGTAGTTAGGAAAGGACTAGAAGTATCTTGCCTACAGCACTCTTGCTCCAACTCCCTCTCTCTGGAATGCATGAAAAATAAGTTAAGTGTGCGCACTGCTCCACTCACTTTCCAGGCCAGAGGATGTGGGGCACCTTGCAGTTAGGGGAAGGGAAGAAACAGGAAAGAGAAGAGGCTGAAAAAGAGTTGTGAACATGCATGACAGTGAGCAAGGTTTCCAGGAAAACCACTGGGGAGGGACTTTTCTCCACAAATTTGGAATCTTTGCTTGTCCCTTGAAACTGGCAAGATTAGGAAGAGCTGATGCGATGGCTACCGGTGAGACCAGCGTGGAAGAGAAGACTTGATCATCCCTTGTGGAAATTCAACTGAGGTTAAGAGCTGCCTTTGAAGCACAAACTTATTTCTCTTTGAGTCTCAGGGATTCAGGAAGATGCCAAGGGGTCACCTTCCATGGGAGGTGTCTCCTCACTTGTTAAAATAGAACCTACTTGTCTGTGAGCCTTCTTCACCCCACATCCCACAAGCCTAAACCCAGTCCAGGTGGTATGCATGAGAAAGGAACTGGCAGTCAACAGAGCTTAAACACTGAGTCACTGTGTGTAAGAATTGTCCTCTAACTTTGTTCAACAACCTGTAAGTGCTGAAAGGAAGGAAGAAGAGCCACATGACTTCAGAACCTGGGATGGATTTAAGGTGATTATGTTAAGTAAGTCAGAAAGGGAAGGACATCGGTGAAGTAAGTCAAAAAGTAAAGTTATCGGTGATTTCACTTTTTTGTGGAAGATAAACAACCGCAGAAAACAAACTGGGGAGCACAGCAAAAATAATACTTAGACTGCGAAAAATACACTAGTTACCAGAGGGAAGGGCATGGGGCGGGTAGGAGGAAGGTGTCGGGGAGGAAGGTGACGGGGCATGTGCTCAGCAATTTTGGTGGAGGGTGAGTGAAACACCTATGGTGGTGTGAAAATGAACTCACAAATTGATAGCTGTGTAAATGACCAACAAATTAATAAAATTTGAGGAAAAAATAGCAGAGACAAAGGGAAAAGCTAAACTTGAATGTTACTTCATGAAAATTGTTTTTATAAACTATTTCATAACATAATGAAGTGGCAATGAAGCGATAGAAAGCAAAAAGTGATCAAAACAAAAAATTATATAGAATGATCCTCATTTTTGTGAAAAATATGCATAGAAAACTACAACAGATTAGCTATGTGTTTTCTCAAAGATACATTTATAGGAAAATTTTATTTTTCTCCTTTTATTTTTCTACCTCAGGCTCTTTCTCAAGGAAGCATCTTTATTTTTTTGATTTGATATAACATTAGTTTACAACACTGTTTAGGCTTCAGGTGTAAAATTTCTCACATCAACAACTTCATATATCACCTGTCACCAAATATCCAGTCATCATCTTCCACCAACCACTATCAATCCCTCCTTTGCCCTCCTTTCTCTCCCATAACCATTAGTCTGTTATTCTAGTCTAAAGATTATTTTTTTGTTTTAATTTTGTTTATTCGTTTGTCTTTTTTAATATTCCACATATAAGTAAAATCATATGGTACATGTCTTTCTTCTTCTGATTTATTTCACTTAGCATAATCCTCTTAAGGCCCATCCATCTTGTCACAAATGGCAATATTTCATCTTTCTTAAGTCTGAGTAGCATTCCACTGTATTTATATACCTAGGCCTCCATGGTTGGGCACTTGGGTTGTTTCCATATCTTGGCTATTATGAATAGTTTTGCAATGAATATAGGGATGTATATATTTTTTTAATTATTGTTTTCATATTTTTCATGCTTTTATGTTTTCCATAGTGTCTGCACCCATTTATTCACCACAAACTGTGCACAAGGGATTGTTTTTCTCCACATCCTCTCCAACACTTACTATTTCTTGTTTTTATAATACTCATTCTAACAGGTGTGAGGTGACATTGCATTGTGATTTTGATTTCATCTCCCTAATAAGCCATGTAGAATATCTTTTCATGTATCTGTTGGCCACCTGCATGTCTCTGTTGCAATGCCTTATTTAGATCTTTTACACATTTGCCCTGCTTTCCTAGTACCTTTCAGAAAAGAGACTTTCCTTTCTGCATTGCTGCCTTTGCAATAAATCTGCTTTCCATGTAAGTATGGTTTAGTTTTTGTGCTCTTGATTCCATTCTGTTGATCTGTGTGCCAGTTTTTATTTCAATATGATACTATCTTGATTACTGTTGCTTTGCAGTATAGTTTGCAGCAGGGAGCATGATACGGTCATTTTTGTTCCTTTTTTCTAAGGACCATCTCTAGGTCTTTTGAGTCTCCATACATATTTTAGATTTTTAAAATTCTATTTCTGTAAAGAATGCCATCAGGATCTTACTAGGGTTTGTATTAGGTATATTTTTATAGGTAAATCGGTCATTTTGACAATATTGATTCTTTCAATCAATGAACACTGAACATCTTTCAATTTCTTTGCATCATCTTCAATTTTTTTCACCAGTCTTTATAGTTTTCAGTGTGCAGGCCCTTTACTTCCTTAGTTAGATTTATGTCATTCTTTTCATCATCTCTCTGCTAGTTCATTGTGCATGGAAATGCAATCCCTTTTTGTATATTAATTTTCAAAGTGGCTCCTTGAATATGTGAATTTTGGCATTTCGATGTGTTGATCACAAAGCATCCTTCAGTTTTCTTGTCTCATTATCTGATCAGTGGCCCAATTGAATCCTTTGGTTTACTGGTCCTGTGTTACTAAATGGCATAAGGTAGAGCAAACAGTCCAAATGAAACATGGAAAATGAGAGTATAGAGAGTTTTCCAAAAAGTTATATGGTTTTCATTCAAGAGACTGTCTTGTATTTATTTTGAGATAATGTCCTGTCTACATTTTAGTGTTAAAATTTATATTCTCCTACAAGATGGGAGATAAAAAATAATGATTATTCTAGTTTTTTTAACATTCTAACCAAGCAAAATAAAAATCTGCCAACTCCATGCCACTGCACATTGCTTTTTATTTGACATTTATGGGTTCATGAAATCCAGATATCTGGTAACTAACTCTCCAATCTTATAAATCCTATTTCAAAAGAGTTGGCAATTTTAGTTATGGGAGTAACACCTAAATGACTTTTTTTTCTTCAGGTCCTTGCTGGATAAATTCTTAGCAGAGGATGATAGATCACTGTGGTAGAGTTGAACAGATTTGGCCAGGCAGAGACATCTGTGGAATAAGAGTAACTCTTTCCAAAAAAGTTCTTAGAAACACGCAAATCTCTCTGCAGAGTGAAAGAAACTGGGAATCAGGCTGCAGCCCACCCTGACTGTTGGTGAGTTGAAACAGGTAACAGGGCTGGTGTTCATCTCTCTTGTTGATGGTTTATATTCAGAGAGCCAAAGTCTGGGAGTTTCTAAGAAATTTCATAGGATCCGGAGTTGAAATGGAAACTCAATACTAACTACTATCTGGAGCCCATGAGCCTGGAGCGCAGCAACCAGGCCTGTGCCTGACACAGCTACTCACACTCCCTGCATCCTCCATGGACCCAGTGCCTACCAGTTGCAGAGCAAGGACAGGGGGATGTGCGGGGCATTCATGCTCCTGAAATGCACTCCTCACAGGAAAGGCTTGAGGTAAAAGGAATGCTTAGGGGAAGCAGGGAAAATCAAATATGACCACAAAATCAATATGAATTGTTACTAATTTCACTAGTTATCAGCAATTATGATAAATGGTACCATGTAACTTGCGGACTATTTGCAGAGTCAAAAATTAAAATATAAAGAAAGACTGACAGAGACCTCCACTGCATTCTCACCCAAACAGCAGCTCTGGAAGTTAAAAAAAAAAAATCTGCTATCATGAATATCTTACTAAGTACAAAGTAAATAAATTAAACTGTCCTACAAGATAAAGCAGCAACAACCCCACTCATACAGACCCTCAGGCTGGAACTCTCCATGCCACAGGGGTCTAAAGGAATTCAGCATTTGCTCATTTTCATGTTATAATAAACTAGGACTTTGAGCTAGAGATTAGTATAATTACTTTTCTTTCCAAGCTGTCTGCTGGGAATATACTTTCGGCACCTTTCTCTGGCATTCCGATAAGCTCTTCCAGGCACGGCAATCTAAATATGGCCAGGCTCCACCTCAGACTCCTCTCCTTTTCTCTTCTCACTGAACTGAGTATTGCTGCCATGTGTGACTGGAAACTAATCAAGTGAACCCCTGCAATATGTTCCTTTACTGATTATACATATCACTCTATTTGTATGGCATCCTAGAGCCTTGGGTAAATCACCCAGTAGCCAAGCGTCCAGCTGCTGTCGAATATCGGACAGGACATTCTGGGGAGGGGGCATCAGAGTCAGCCTTCTGTGGATCACACCTTTAGCCAAGAGGGAGGCTTTTTCTGTAGACTGACATTTATTCTGGGTGCTTTAAAGACATGAACAGCTCTGCCATGTGGCTTTCTTTTCTCCCAGCTGTCATGGGGACTGAGTGCTTTGGATGGTTCTAACCTTGACTCTCCTTTCCTAGGAACTGGAAACCCAAACCATTAGGTTGGGTTTTGTATCTGTACATAAATATTTGGAGAGTAATTTTCAAACAGATAAAAAGATATATAGGGGGGCCTCCAGGGTGGTGCTAGGGCTAAGCACAGCACTGTGAAGCTATCCGCAGCCTCTGCAGCATGAGTTCGATCTCCGCCGGCCAGAAGCTACCCACATGGTACAACAGACCTCGCCTGTCTCACCTGATGCTCCCCTCAGCAGTGTGTTTCAGTAGATCTGCCTGTTCTGATCCCCACTCTGTCTCTGGTGAATCCTCTCACCCTCTGCACCTCTGGCCTGTATCCCAGGTCTTGTACGCATAAATAAATATTTTTTTAAAAAGATATATAGGAAAAGCTTAAATCACAAACTTTGCTTCCTTAACATTTGTAGGCCAAAGAACACCATCAATAGTACATCCTAAGATGAGAAGGAAAGAGAACTCCTTAGCTGAGTGGGGCTTTGTTGCATTACCCCTGGTAGGAACTTTCTCTAAAAGTTTAATTCCTTCTAAGGCTACTTTAAAAATTTCCCCCTCTTATGCTAGAAAAAGCAAAATCAAATAAATCAAAGACACAAAATCTAGTCATCATGCTCTTGTAAATAAATCTATGAAGTTAACATTTTTCTAATTTTCCATATGATTTAAAATGGTTCATATTTGTTTCTCGGTCAGATAAAGTTCTGCTATCAAATCATAGGCTGCCTGAAGGAAAAGGATAACTGGCTGAATTAACTATCCATGAAACAAGGATCATTCAATAGTAACACCACTAGCTGGATAACATACACCATGGTATATGTGGCTAAAACGAGCTGTTGCCACAGCATGATGAAATTCACTTTTATCATCTGGAAGAGCAGTTTGCAATCATGATAACAATGATTTAGTCAATAAAATATGCATTAAGCATTTACTATGTGTTGGGCCCTGTTCTGAGCACTTGGGGTTTATCATTGAATATACTACAAAGATCCCCATGGTGATGGGGAGGAGCTAATATTCCTATGATGCTAATATTTGATTATAGAGGCACAAATGCCCCTACCAATAAGTGAAAAAAATGTGCAGCAAGCAAGAAGGGAGAGAGGCACACTTGAGAATTGTCAATATGCGGGTGGGACTGGGAGAAATTAACCTATTTGGGGTCACCATCCAAGTGAGTGGGGCTCAGAAGAGGGGGAAGCAGTACCACACCTGCACCTAGAACACACATGGTCAGAAAACAGGTTGGTAAAAGAAGAACCACCAGGAGGACTGAGCATCCTGGTAGCCAAGGGAAAGAGATCAACTGTGTCAAACACCACTGCTAAGTGAAGCAATAGCAAGGGTGCAAGTGGTCTGCGAGTTGGAGTCAGTGACTGTTTCTGCTAGTTAATCGCATTAGTCAAGACTTTTGAGTTCTTTTCTGTCAGGAACTATGTTGCATGCTTTATACATATTGCCACATTCAATCTTTACAACCATTCCCAGAGCCTATTTTTACTGTTACCATAAAGCAGCTGAAACTGAGGTCTGGAGAAGTAGTGTTCACAGCACAGTGGCAGAAAAGAGATAGAAATATCTACCTCACTGGAGTCAATGCTGGTGGTCTTCACAGCGGAGCACCCTGCCTGCCTGCCTTCCTCCGCTCTTTCTCCCTTCCTCCCTGCTCTCTCCCCCTCCCATCCTTCCATGACATTTGTAGAATGATCCAGCAATTCCACTTCTAGGTATTTACCCAAAGGACACAGAAACATCAATTCCAAAGAGCACCTGCACCCCTATGTTTATAGCAGCACTGTTTACAATAGCTAAGCTTTGGAAACAACCCAAATGCCCAAAAATAGATGACTGGATCAAAAAGATGTGGTACATATACACCATGGAATATTACTCAGCATTCAAAAAAGATAAACACATGCAATTTGCAGCAACATGGATGGCACTGGAAGGGATCATGGTCAGCGAAATAAGCCAGAAAGAAAAAGAAAAATACTGGATGGTCTCACTCATAGCAGGAATCTAGAAAACTTAAATAAGGGACCAGGAAAATGAATAACAATAAGAAAGTGAAAATCAAAATCAACAAAAAACTATGAACCAGAGACACTCTATGGGGGGTAGGGGGCGGGAGGGGAGGGATTGGGGTCAAAATAAGGGGGTTACAATTGTATGGAGAATATAAAAATAAAATTTATTATATATATATATAAAAAGAAAAGAACACAGAAGGAAAGTGAAAAGGTATCAGATGAAAAATGAGTATGGAGAAGAGGGAGGAAAAAAAGGAAATAAATAGGGGCTCTTTCTTGATACAAATGGCTTCAATTTGGGCTAAATCGAGCAGGTAACTTGAAAGACATAGGATATTTATAATGAATAGCTGACCACTTAATAGAAAGTAGAGTAAGAGCCCCATGCTCCTGGGGACAAAGAGCCATGCTTGCTTTTCATTAAGGGTTCATTCACTAACCCTTTGCTCTTATTTTTAAAGCCAGAGTGATTCTAATGCACAGCAAGAAAATATGAACCATAAGAAGACAGATTTTAGTTAAGACCTACAAGTCAAACCTGTAAAAAAATCATAATTGATCCAATAAATTTTGATCAGTGAGACATTCAATGCATATCATTGAGTAAACACATTCTGATAAAGGCAAGGCAAAAAAAAAAAAAAAGCAGGTTCACAGAGTTTTTCTCTCAGATTAAAAATAATAATCTGCTTGCCAAAATGTTGTGAGAGTGTGGGGTGGTATGGTGTCACACACAGAAGATTCTTGCTCAGTCATAGTTTCCTTGGTGACTGTGTGTATCTAACGCCAGTGTGATTTCTCTGGAGGAGCAGCTTCCAAAGCACCACTGATCCTCTTTGAAAATCAGATTCAGCAAGGGATGGGTAATGCTTTAGAAAGACAAGTGCTTTGTCAAAATGATTCCAACAGTAAGTCCTGCAAGCACATGTCTTCCTATTCAGAGTCAAGTCTCCAACAGACAATAAGCATCTAATTATTATTTAATGAAGAAGCTGATTCCATGTGATGCCTTTTGGTTGAGATACTCCATTCCAAAGGTTTTGGATATATTAACCACCTAGTTTGAAGATGATCAATTTCCTGTTTTCCTATCTATCTACCAGAATTTTTATTTCCTTAAAAAAAAAAAAAACTTGGAAAATGTTTTCTCAAATAAAAGAAGTCCCACTTGAATATCAAAATACAGGCATCCATCGTTTTATTGTCTTTTGCTTTCTTATGTTTTGCAGACATTGCATTTTTTTTTTATAAGACCCTCTATTAGCAAAATGACTTGTTGAAGGCTCGGGTGATGATAGGCAATATTTAGCATAAGGTATTTTTTAATTAAAGTGTATGTACAATGTGTTTTTAGGCACAATGCTATTGCACACTTATTAGGTAACAATACAGGGTAACAAGTTTTATGCCACTGGGAAACAAAAACAATCATGTGACTTTATTGTGATATTTGCTTCACTGTCATGCTCTGGAACCAAACCTACAATATCTCCAAGGTGTGCTTGTTTATTGAGTGCTTGGTCTTGGCACTCATAAATGCGCTTACAAAGACCATAGAACAGAGGTTCCAAAATTTCTTCCTTCATAATAACCACAGGCCAAAACATATAAATGCATATAAAAATGTGCATTTATACACATTTATATATAGCGTGTATATATATATATATACACACTATATATAGTGTGTATATATATATAGACACACATATATATATATAGTGTGTGTGTGTGTATATATATATATATATATATATATTCACACTTACTACATTTTATGACCTAAAAAAATTACATTATTCTCAAACAACCACTGACCATATTGGCCAGTCATAATTTCTTAAGCTTTGAAATCAGACTGGATACTAATAAACTCATTTTATTTCCACATGGATTTTCATAAGGTACTTCGTCCATCACAGCAACTGTCAAAAACCCAGTTTCACAAAAAGATGACATCACTGATTTTCTGCCATGCTGTGAGATACCTTCGCACACAATTTGGGAACCCCAACAATATACAAATCTTGATTTTAGCAAGTCTGAAAACAAAGATAAAGTAAATTGGGAAAACATTTTTAATTTAAAACCAGTAATCAGAAATTCCATCTATTCCCTAAATCCAACCCTTACTATTATTTTCACACTTGACTATCTTAAAAGGCAGACAACTTTATATCTGTGTGCACAGTCTGAATTACTAGGTTTGAACCACATGCAGTTTAACAAGTGATAGGGGACTATGAAAAGTTAACCCAGGGGATCCACGACATTTTTCTGTAAATATTCTAGGCTGAGTGGACCCTGTGGTCTCTGCCATATCTATTCAACTTAGCTGCTTAATGTGGAAGCAGCTATAGGCAATATATAAGGGAATGAGCTGGGCTGTGTTCCAATAAAACTTTTTAAGAACAGGAGGCAGGTCAGATTGGGCCCATCGATTAAACTTTTGCAAACCCTAGTCTAGCTAGGTAAGGATAGCTTACACATTGTCCTTTTCCTGATTTAAATTGTATTCTAGCTATGAGAAATAGAACAAAGCAAAAGGCCATATTAAAACGCACTTCTGTAATGACCAAGTCATTCAGCAAGCGCTGGCTGATGATCATGTGGGAGAGGTGCTAGAGTGGTATGCAGACAGCAGGGCTGTGCTTGCCGGCAACATCTCACAGGCTAACAAGTGTACGGTAATATTTACAGCATAAGGCACAGAAAGAGTTTGATGATTCTCACCTGATGAAGTGGAGGGATGACTCTGCTGACATCAACCCAATAATTCCATGAAACACAAAATGCCATGGAACTGATTTTTGTGCGTTGATTTTGTATCCTGACACTTTACTAAACTGATTGATTAGTTTAATTAGTTCTTCTATGGAGTTTTTGGGGTTCTCTATGTATATTATCATAATGTCAGCAAATAGTGATAGTTTGACTTCTTCCTTGCCTATTTGGATTCCTTGCACCGACTGGGAGAAAATTTTTGCACCCAACACTAATGATAAAGGACTGATCACAAACATCTACAAAGAACTGATAAGATTCAACAAAAACAAAGAAAATAATCCAGTCAAAAAATAGGCAGAAGAGCTAAAAAGAAACTTCTCCAAAGAGGAAATGCAAATAGCCAGCAGGCATATGAAAAAATGTCAACATCACTTGCAATCAGGGAAATGCAAATAAAAACTGCAATGAGATACCATCTCACACCAGTGAGAATGGCACAACAACAAATGTTGGCGAGGTTCTGGAGAAAAAGGAACTCTCCTGCACTGCTGGTGGGAGTGCAAATTGGTCCAACCTCTGTGGAAAGCTGTGTGGAGATTCCTCAACCTACTAAAGATAGAGCTACCATATGATCGAGCAATTCCACTCCTAGGTATTTACCCAAAGGACACAGAAACATCAATTCCAAAGAGCACCTGCACCCCATTGTTTATAGCAGCACTATTTACAATAGCTAAGCTTTGGAAACAGCCCAAATGCCCAAAAAAAGATGACTGGATCAAGAAGATGTGGGTAAATATACACCATGGAATATTACTCAGCATTCAAAAAAGATAAACACATGCAATTTGCAGCAACATGGATGGAGCTGGAAGGGATCATGCTCAGAGAAATAAGCCAGAAAGAAAAAGAAAAATACCAGATGGTCTCACTCATAGCAGGAATCTAGAAAACCTAAATAAGGGACCAGGAAAATTAATAACTATAAGAAAGAAAAAAATCAAAATCAACAAACAACTATGAACCAGAGACACACTATGGGGGGTGGAGGGCCGGGAAAGGAGGGGTTGGGATCAAAATAAGGGGGTTATAATTGTATGGGGAATATAAAAATAAAATTTAAAAAATGCCATGGAACACATAAAGGTCAGAGTTGGCCTTTATAAACAAAGAATCTTCCTGCTATTTTCTAGTGACAGTTATCCACTAACAGTTGGTAGTTATTATGAGTTAGGCACCATGCTAAGCATTATATATGTATCATTTTGGTGTCCCAAAATAGAAGTTATAGTGCAAGGCTAAAGCAAGAGCAGGATTTGAACCCAGGTGTTCTTTCTCTAGAATCTAGCTCTTAATCTTGTACTATATAGCTTCTAGAAAAAGGAAGGAAATATAGGAAATAGAAATAAGAAATCAGAGGGGAAATAATCATATTGACTCATTCCAGGGGTTGGCAAATGATAGCCCATGAGCCAAGATGGGCCATTACCTGTTTTTTGAAATAAAGGTGTGTTGGATCTCTGCCATGTGCATTTGTTTACCTTTTCTATGAATGTTTTCACGTGGCAACAGTAGAGCCAAGTAGCTGCAATAAAGACCTACGCCTAGAACATTTCCTATGTGGTACTTTGCAGAAAACCCTTGAAGATCCCTGAGTCTGTCACTCAATTCAAGGTGTGTATTTGCTTGCTTGCTTGTTTGCTTTTTTTTTTTTTTTTTCCTCATTTTCCGTGCCAGTCCACAACCTCTCAGCTTCACAGAGTTCCTCCTTCTGCACTTTCAGCTACTGAGACTCGCCCCATAAGCCTTTATTCTCTGGAATCCTGTCATTTCCCACATTTCATCCAGCTGCCAAGACGTGTGTGCAGTAGTTGACAGATCCTAAGGTGACATTTAATCAATGCCAGGGCTTTCCAGTCTTGCTGAATTTGAAGGTAAACATACCTCTGCAGATTCCTATACCACAAGCAGGTGGTATGTGTGCATCCAGCAAACAGAAGAGACTGAAGGATGAGGTGACTTTGCAGACCCTCTTAACTGGCTGAGAGTCAGGCCATCCAGCCAATACTCATGATTATCACACTGGACCCACTGAGCTGCTCTTCCATTTCTGTGATCAGCTGAGAATTTCTCAATACAGAAATTTTTTTGAACCTGACAAACATTTAATAATGATTTTCAATTTTGTATGCTGTCTCCTGGGCCTCATAGGAAATGAAGAAGGTAAGAGTATCTCTTGCCATTTTATCAGCTATATGCAATATCTGCTCAAACCACAAAATGCATCAAGGGAAGACATGATGGAACAATCCCCACAAAGCAGTCACTAAGCAAATGTTAATGCTACTGGCAAAGTCCACACACAGGAGAAGAGGAGAAAAACACAGCAGCTGGCAAAGTAGGTGACTTTAGGCAACATGCCTCATCCAGGATGAAGCCAAGTCTCTGTCAGGGCCTAAAATAAAAATGTTTTTTTTCTGTGTCCCAAAAAGACAAATTGAAGTCATGTCCTCTGGTATCTCTAATTATGCCCTTACCTTAGTTGGAAAAAGGCCTTTCTATATATAATCAAGTTAAGGTGAACTCAGTTGGGATTAAGGTGGCCCCTAATCCAGTATATATTGTCCTTATAGAAGAGGCATATCTGGGCACAGACACATAGAGGAAGATGACCATGTGCAGGCAGAGATGGATATTGGAGTTAAACCACCACAAGTCAAAGAACACCAAGGGCTGCTGGCAGCTACCAGCAGTTGGGAGGAAGGCCCAGAACATATTTTTCTAGAGCCTTCAGAGAAAGCACACCCTGCCAACACCTTGATTTTGGACTTCTACATCCCAAAACTGTGAAAGAAGAAATCTCTGTTGTTTTAGTCCACCCAGTTTGTGGCACTTCATTACAGCAGCCTGGGAAACTAATAGATGTTGATGGTGTGGGTGACTGGCAGAGGAGAGAATGGCAGTGAACATGGAGGGATGATGTTCCATGCACAAGCACCATTAGGAGAGCTGGGTTGGTTATTTGCATCCCCAGCAATTTTTGTGATAAGCATTGGGTTATTTTCATGTGACAACTGAAGAAACTCCTCCTGGAAAGCTAGTCCATGGGGGTAGTTCTGGTGAACAGCAAGGTCTGCGATTTGAGTGCTAGTCATTGCACTCCAAATCCAAGCTGGTAGCCACTACTTCATTGCCCATGTCCAAATGCAAGGCTTTTGTCTGTGGGTATGTTATTGTGTTTTCATCTCAGGACCTAGCAAATGGTGCACACAGAGATGCTGACTTCAAGAGTTCTTACCCAGGGGGATCAGAGGGCTCAGAAACTTAGTTGTGGGGAGCCGCTATCTCATGAAGTTATCAATCACCTGACAGCTTTAGGCTAGAGAAGGCAGGTGGCATCTAGGAGATGTATATAGAACTCTGATGCTGAGTGAGCCATTTCAGAAATGACTTTCTAGTCCTCTCTCTTTCCTTTGTATTCCTATTGGTGAGAACATTTTTAGAGGGAGTGCAAATGAAGAGGACATAATCTACATTGGTTTGTTTACAAGAACTTTTGTCTAATTGCCTTTGTAAGATAACCAGGATTCAATTTTAGTTTTTCTTATTTTCACTGCATTGTTTTGTCATACAATTTAATCAGCTAAAGCTAAAATAAATACCTCAGATCTAGAGATGTCATCAGAGTTAACCCAGCTGCTCAGAAGGCAGTGGGTGCTGGGGTGGTAAGAACACATTTAGTCTTAGCTTGTTCTCTGCAAGCAGTACACAGCCCAGACAGTTATCTCCAACTCCTCCCCAGGCCTGAAGCTTTAGAGTTACCCTTGATGACCTTAAGAAATGAAGATTAAATCTGCATTTTTAGGTTCCCAGACATTTATGAAAAAAGTGTACTTAAAGATCATTCTGCAAACATTAACAAGATCCAACTTTTGTATTTACAATTCTTTAATTCTGTTCCTTATTGATTTTTTTTTTCCCAGCGTCCTAACAAGACAAAACATAGAAGCACTTTCACTGTACACAATATACTTCTCCATTTTCTTCTCATCTTTGTTGAAATAATTTTCTTTGTTATTGTTATATTATCAGAGTTTTGGGGTGGTGGTGGTGTGTGTGAGGTGTTTTAATGATTTTATAAGCAAAACACAAAGGAGGCGGCACGACATAGTAGAAACATACCAATTTGCAATCAAGCCATCGTGGATTCAAATTCCAAGTCCCATATATTATTTCTATAACCTTGAGCAAGTCACTTATTTTCTCTAAGTTTTCATGAATTAAAAGCCTGATGTATACAGACGTTTAACCATTAATTCACTTTCTTCAGTCCAGCCTACCAGTTTCTTCCACATATCATCATGCTTGCCTTGGCTTAATAGTTTCACAATCCTAATTGCCATTGATTTGAGAGACATCACCAGGAGATGACAAGACACTCATCAGCCTTTCCTTCTCACCTTTGATAATCTTCTATATTAGAATAAGCAAGGAATTTTTCACAAATTCATACAGTAGAAGAAAAATCAAAAGATAATAAACAAACAAAAACAAAGATATATTTCTTTCTAGACAGCCAAGCTCTCACATTCCATGAACCAAGGTGTGGACACCTGCCCTCACCTGCTGCCCCTTGCCCGCATGGCCAGCAGTGTTTGGCACACCGGGACCAAGTGACCACTGCGTGCTTGAGAAGTGGCCAAGCAGAGGAAGGCTTTCTCCTCGCTCCACTCTGTTGATCATAATTCCATTTTTAAAACTCAGCCAAATGGCTTTGACTCCCCCAAACCTCCCAAGCACTCACAGGTCCTGACTACAGTTTGGAGGTCAATATTCTCCTCTGTAGAAGATGGTGTCATGAGATTGTTCATTGAAGACCACTTCTGCTGGCTCAATTTTTCATGTCCAAGGGGGAAAACCATCAATCATGAACCGTGGTCCTACCACTAAATTCATCAACATC